>NC_042629.1:8404416-9004416 GCF_901001135.1 Rhinatrema bivittatum | reverse complement strand
TAAATCGGCCACGCGCATAGAAATTGCCACTTATGCGTGTAGTTAGACCCAGCGCGCGTTGCACGCATTTAAAAAGAGCCCAGTCATGTGCATAAGTGGCAATACACACATTAGTGTCGGGCCCTGACGGGTGGGCCGGGGGAGGAGGCCGGGACAGCACCATTCATCGCTGTCCCGGAGCCTCGAACATTGGCTGGTTGCCGGCTGCCTGCACACACAAGTTACTTCAGGACAGACCCTAAAGTAACTTGTAGAATAAAAGGTTAACAAAACAAAAGTGATTTAGAGGGTGGGGAGTAGAGGGAAAGGGGAAGAGAGGTTAGGGTAGGGGGTAGGAAAGTTTCCTCCCAGCCGCTCCTAAATTGGAGCGGACTGGGAGGGAACTGAGAGAGCCCCGATCTCGTCGCCACACAAATTTGCATATTTTTACCCCTCCCCCTTTTGCGCGCCACTCACACATATGCGCGTGGATTATAAAATCCGGCAGGTATGTGTACGTGGCCCACGTATTTCATAACATGCATGCGCCAGTTCATGCATGTTATAAAATCAGCACGTCTATGAGCATGCGCCAGGTAGCACGTGCACATGGACGTGTGCTCACGTTTTAAAATCTACCCTTAAGGTTCCTAGCCCTTCCCTTCCAGCATCACTTGGGGAAGATACCAATCTGGTAGCAATGTCTCAAAAAAAAAACCAGTCAAAAAGCCATGATACAGCTGAAGCAACAAAGGGAGTAATAAAATTCATCTCTCTCTTTCCCAGACCTTAGTTTACACCTGTTTCTGAAACGTGCTATATGTATTAGGCAATTTACACCTCAACAGATTCCTCATAATTTGTACATTGACTTGTATTGTTAGCTCATTTAATCTGTCCCAAGGTCCTCCTTTTCCACCTGTATAATGCACCCAAAATTTCTCGAAATATTTCCTTATTTCACACTGCAATTTGCCAGTTATTTTAAAGCAATAATAAATAACAACTTAAAAGCCTATTATTTGAACAATCTCTTTCTGATAACCTAGGAATCTACACATAAAATCAATTGCTAAGGATGTGCACACAAAATTTTCAGTTTGGTTTCCCGATTCTTTTGGCTCTGATCAAAAGCTCTTTTGTCTCATTTGGTCATTTGTTTCCATTAAATTCAATAGAAGCAATGCAGCCGTCTTTTTTTACTGACTTTGGAGGTTTTCATCCCAGTTTTATGAAATTTACTGGCAATAATCAGCAGCAAAGTCAATAACACCCCAAGACACCAAGAGCAGCATGAATATTCCCTGGCCCCAAAAGAGGGGCATGATCAGTCCAAGCCACTGTGAGAAAGGCAAAGCAGCACAAATAGTGATGGGCATGAAGACTCCAAGGCATAGAACAAGCGATAAAGCAGCAAGCATAGGTGCACTACACTGTCACACTGACTCTTAGAGACAGAGGAAGCAGAATACTGAGTAAAGTACTGCAGAACCCAAATACTACGCAGGCTGCAAGAAAGAGACAATCTGTATCTATCTAGCCACGAGTAGAGTGTCAGCTGCAGTGATAGCTCTACTTTGATGATATACACTGTACCCTGTACCCCTCTCACAGAAATTACAGATGTTCTCTTGTTACTATGTAGCACAGGACCCCAAAGCATAACTAAGCACAGTCAATCACATTTTTTTTATCCTGTCAATTACATTTTCTGTAATCTTTTCTTTCACACAAGAAGCTTGAGAATCTGTTTTCACTCTCTGAGATCCAACTCAGAAATAACTGAACAAATAGGGGCAGATTTTCAAAGGGTTACGCGCATAAGATACGTGCGTAACTCCCGAAAAGCTTCCCCTTCCATCCCCTGCACGTGCCGAACCAATCTTGCATAGGCTCGGTGGTGCGCACAAGCCCCGGGATACGCGTAAGTCCCGGGGCTTCCCTGGGGGATGTGCCCGGGGCATGTCGGGGGGGGGGGGGGGGGGCGTGTCATGGCTTGCCTGTCATCGGGGGTCGTTCCGGGGGCATGGCCACGGGTGTGGTTACGGCTCGTGGGTGTGGCCGCAGCCTCCGGATCAGCCCCCGGACCGAAACATGGGGTGCCGGCAGCCGACTGGCACGCACAAGTTACGCCTGCGTCGGGCAGGCGTAACTTGTAAAATAAAGGTAGGGGTGGAATTAGTTAGGGCAGGGGGTGGGTTAGGTAGGGGAAGGGAGGGGAAGGTGGGGGGGCCGCTCCGATTTCGGAGCAGCCTCGGAGGGAACGGAGGATGGCTGCGCGGCTCGGCGCACACAGGCTGCCGATTTTGTGCAGCCTTGCGCACGCTGACTCTATATTTTATAACATGCGTGTGGCAGCATGCACATGTTATAAAATCAGGAGTAGATTTGTTCGCACCGGGTTGCGCGAACAAATCTACTCCCGCGTGCACCTTTTAAAATCTACCTCATAGTCACTGGCTGCTCATGGTGCTATTAGTGTTACGATTTGTAGATAGTGGATCCCCAAATAACCCCCAGCCTTACCTGGCCGCGGTCGTCCCTGGTTTCTGCAGCAAGGACAGTCGCCCAGTATTGCATCACCGCAGTACCGCGAAGGCGGAGTCCTGTTCCAATTCCGGTCCGCGGGCAGCCAGCAGGCAGACAAGTCCAGTAGGCACTCCGGGTCAGAAGGCAGGCAGCAGGCAGGCAAGTCCAGTAGGCACTCCGGGTCAGAAGGCAGGCAGCAGGCAGGCAAGTCCAGTAGACAATCCGGGTCAGAAGGCAGGCAGCAGGCAGGCAGGTCCAGAGGGCAATCCGGGTCGGAAGGCAGGCAGCAGGCAGGCAGGTCCAGAGGGCAATCCGGGTCGGAAGGCAGGCAGCAGGCAGGCAGGTCCAGTAGGCAATCTGGGACAGAAGGCAGGCAGCAGGCAGGCAGGTCCAGGCACTCCAGAAGGCAGGCAGCAGGCAGGCAGGTCCAAATAGGCAATCCGGGTCAGAAGGCAGGCGGCAGGCAGGCAAGTCCAGGCACTCCGGGTCAGAAGTCAGGCAAAAGGCAACAAACGCAACTGAGCACCAGCACAGCAAGCCTGTAGCTGAGGCAATGCTGTGCTGGACTCAGCTCTTTAAATAATAGTTTTTCGCGCGCAAACTCGTTGATTCCCGGGAGGGCGTCTGACGTCTGCTGTGGGCAGAGCTTGCGCGCGAGTTGCGACTGCCCGCGCTGCTGCCGGCAGTCTCCGATGATCGGCGATGAGGACTCTCCCTGCCCGGCGCTGTGAGGTAACAGTACCTCCCCCACAAAGGCTCCCTCCCCTGGTTCCGGGGTGAGGTTTGAGTGGAAAGCGTCTATGGAAATCTCGTAATAAACGAGGGGCATTTATGTTATGGGCCGGTTCCCAGGAGTTCTCTTCCGGACCATAATTTTTCCATGAGAGTAAATATTGTAGGGCTCCCCTTACTCCTCGGACATCAAGGATTTCTTTTACTTCATATTGATTATTATCTGGTAGAACAGATGGGCTCTTCAACCTCCTCCTTCTAGAAGACCAGGATAATATTACTGGTTTCACTAATGAAATATGAAACACATCATGAATGCACAATGTAGATGGTAGTCGAAGTTTAAAAGACACCGCATTGATCTGTTTGTCAATGGGGAAGGGCCCAATAAACCAAGGCGCAAATTTCAGAGAGGGAATCCGCAATTTGAGGTTACGGGTGCTCAACCACACCAAGCCCCCAGTTTGGGCGGAGTCCCCACTCTTCTCTTCTTATCTGCTTGTCGTTTCATCTGAATAGAAGCTTTTCGTAGCAGGTCCTGCGTTAGTTCCCACAAAGTAATCATGGAATGGACTACTTGCTCGACTGCTGGGCAGGACGAGGAAGCGGTAAGGGGAAGAGGAATTCTTGGATGTCTTCCAAAAACCAGAAAGAAAGGTGATGATGTCAAAGCGTGATGAACATGATTATTATGGCAAAACTCAGCCCAAGGCAACAAGGAGGCCCAATCATCTTGGCATTGGTTAACGTAATAGTGTAGAAATGTCTTGAGTGTTTGATTGGTCCGTTCTGTTAATCCTTTAGACTGAGGATGATATGCGGAAGAGAAATTTAGATTTATCTTGAATTTTTTCAGAGATCCCTCCAAAAACGTGCTGTGAACTGAACTCCCCTTTCAGAAACGATACTAACTGGCAACCCATGGATTCGGAAGATATGCTGTACAAACAGCCGCCCCAGCTCTGGTGCAGAGGGTAATCCGGGCAAAGGAATGAAATGTGTCATTTTGGAAAATCGATCAATAACAACCCAAATTACAGAGTTACCCTCCGAAAGAGGGAGATCAGTGATAAAGTCTGTTGCTATATGAGTCCAGGGTTGTTTAGGGACCGGAAGAGGTTGTAATAAGCCCATAGGTTTCTGTCTAGAGGTCTTCTGGACTGCACATGTGGGGCAGGATTCCACATATTTCTTAACGTCTGTTGCCCATCGGGCCCACCAATAGTGACGAGAAACCAGGTTCTTAGTAGTGAGTGTGCCAGGGTGACCAGAAAAAAGGGAATCATGGGCCCAATGTAGTACTTTAAGACGTAAACGTTTGGGCATTACAGTCTTCTGTGCTGGAACAGTCAGAGTAATAGCTACGATTATATGGGCTGGATCAATGATATGCCGAAGTGGCTCAGGATTGTCATCAAGGAGAAAGCTCCTGGATAGCTTATTGGTGCGTACAGTTTTCTCTGAAGGGCGAAAATGCAATCTAAAACGAAATCTGCTGAAGAAGAGTGCCCAACAGGCCTGCCGTGGGTTCAGACGCTGAACATGGGGAAGATAGGCCAGGTTCTTATGGTCAGTGTAAATGTTGATGGGAACTTTAGCTCCTTCCAATAGATGACGCCATTCTTCAAGTGCCAATTTAATAGCTAACAGTTCTCGGTCCCCGATGGTATAGTTCTTTTCAGCAGGAGAAAATTTTTTAGAAAAAAGGCACATGTGCCTAATTTCCCTGAGTCAGAAGATTGCAAAAGAATTGCCCCAACTCCTAGGGCGAATGCGTCAACTTCCAAAATAAAAGGTTTATCTGAGTCAGGGCGCTGTAAACAGGGATCTTTCACAAATTCCTCTTTTAACTGTTGGAAGGCCTGAATAGCCTCAGGAGGCCAAGTGCGATTTATAGCTCCCTTCTTAGTTAAAGTAGTGAGAGGTGCGACTAGTGTGGAGTATCCAGGAATAAATTGGCGATAATAATTGGAGAAGCCCAAAAATTGCTGTAAAGCCTTCAGCCCCAATGGTTGAGGCCACTCTAGTATAGCCTTAAGTTTATCAGGGTCCATACGGAGACCGTTTTGAGACACAATATATCCCAGAAAGGATAATTGTTGTTGATGAAACAAACATTTCTCCAATTTTACATAGAATTTATTTTCCCGAAGACGTTGAAGTACTTGTTTAACATGAAGTTGATGTTGATGTTCAGTTTTGGAGAAGATTAAAATGTCATCAAGATATACAATAACATGGGAGTAAAGAAGATCTCTGAAAATGTCATTAATCATGTTTTGGAAAACCACCGGGGTATTACATAGTCCGAAGGGCATAACCAAATACTCATAGTGTCCATCTCGTGTGTTAAAGGCGGTTTTCCACTCATCCCCTTCACGTATTCTGATTAGATTTTAAGCTCCTCGAAGATCAAGTTTAGTGAAGATTTGTGCTCCTTTTAGTCGATCAAAAAGTTCAGAGATAAGTGGAATGGGGTATCGATTCTTCCTTGTAATAGTATTCAGTCCTCTGTAATCAATACAGGATCGTAACGATCCGTCTTTCTTTTGAACAAAAAAAAATCCGGCACCTGCTAGTGATGATGAAGGTCTGATGAATCCCTTATCCAGGTTCTCCTGGATATATTGTTTCATAGCTTCGGATTCTGGTTCTGACAAGGCATACACCCTGCCCCTGGGAGGAATTTTATCCGGCATCAAGTCTATTCCACAGTCATAGCTGCGATGAGGAGGTAACACTTCTGCTTGCTGTTTACTGAATACGTCACTGAATTCCGCATAAATCTGCGGTAGTGCAGATGGAACGACTAGTGAACATAGTACCGTGGAACTGGGTGGACGAATCGATTGTATACAATTTTGGTGACAGGTTTCACTCCACAAAGCCAACTGAGAAGCTCCCCAATCGATTAGGGGTTGATGTTGTCTCAACCAAAGGAGGCCCAATATCACTTGATTGACTGAGGCTGGAAGTACATACAATTGGATAATTTCTTGATGTAAAATTCCAGTAGTTAATTTGACAGGTTTGGTAATTTGAAAAATGTTGTCCGCCAGAGGTTGTCCAGAGACTGAAGACATGGTGAGGGGAACGGCCAATGGTTCCGTAGGAATTTGATACTTTTGAACGATCTGTTCCTCAATGAAGTTGCCGGCCACCCCTGAATCCAAAAAAGCCTGCAGATGAATAGTGTCGTTGTGGAGAGAGATGGAAACTGGGATTAAGATTTGTGGAGAGGGTAAGCTGTGACCCAGGGAGGCCTCTCCAACCAACCCTAGGTCCGGGAGTTTCCCGCTTTATTTGCACATTTGTTAATGAAGTGTCCAGAACCCGCACAATACAGACAAAGATTATTTATTCTTCTTCGCCGACGCTCTTCAGGCGTTAAATGACAACGATCGATCTGCATCGGTTCCTCACTGACTGTATGAGTTTCAGTTGTTCTTGGGGTGACGAATGATCTCTGGAAAGTTGGTGCTAGTCGATACAATCATCTAGAAAGGGTCCGTTCTTGAGTTCTCTCTCGAATTCTAAGATCAATTTGGATGGCTAACCTTATTAGTTCTTCCAAGGAATCTGGCAGGGACTCTCTGAAGTCCCTGCCTGAAAATGACAGTCAGGCTATCGTTTCCCCATCTCAATTCAGCTGTAAGCGTTCTAAACTGAACCACATATTTTCCGACGGATCGGTCTCCCTGCTTGATATGCAACAAATCGGAAGCTGCTGATGTGGGGCGACCCGGCTCATCGAATATTAAACGAAATTCTTTCAAAAATTGTTCCAGGTTGTCCATCAAGGGGTCCTCCCGCTCCCAAAATGGTGATGCCCACGCCAGGGCAGATCCTTCCAGAAGAGAGAGGTTCGGTCTGTGGGAAATGAAGCAGGTTGAAGTGAAAAATGCATACGGCATTGATTCAAGAATCTCCGACATGACTGAGGATTCCCATTGAAACGTGGTGGAGGCTGTAGTCATATTGGAGGCGGAGGAGATACTGGGGGAGATGGACTTACAGAAGCTGCCATAGATAGAGCGTCTATCCGAGCGGCTAGTCTCTCCAGCACTCCGGTTACTTGATCTAAAACTCCTTGTTGTTGTTGAATACGGGTTGCCATACCCGGAATGGCTTGCAAAGCTGAGAGGTATACAGGATCCATGGCCTCAGCTATCTGTTACGATTTGTAGATAGTGGATCCCCAAATAACCCCCAGCCTTACCTAGCCGCGGTCATCCCTGGTTTCTGCAGCAAGGACAGTCGCCCAGTACTGCGTCACCGCAGTACCGCGAAGGCGGAGTCCTGTTCCAATTCCGGTCCGCGGGCAGCCAGCAGGCAGACAAGTCCGGTAGGCACTCCGGGTTAGAAGGCAGGCAGCAGGCAGGCAAGTCCAGTAGACAATCCGGGTCAGAAGGCAGGCAGCAGGCAGGCAGGTCCAGAGGGCAATCCGGGTCGGAAGACAGGCGGCAGGCAGGCAAGTCCAGGCTCTCTGGGTCAGAAGGCAGGCAGCAGGCAGGCAGGTCCAGTAGGCAATCCGGGTCAGAAGGCAGGCAGCAGGCAGGCAGGTCCAGTAGGTAATCTGGGTCAGAAGGCAGGCGGCAGGCAGGCAAGTCCAGGCACTCCGGGTCAGAAGGCAGGCAAAAGGCAGCAAATACAACTGAGCACCAGCACAGCAAGCCTGTAGCTGAGGCAATGCTGTGCTGGACTCAGCTCTTTAAATAATAGTTTTTTGCGCGCAAATGCGTTGATCCCCGGGAGGGCGTCTGACGTCAGCTGGTGGGCGGAGCTTGCGCACGAGTTGCGTCGGCCTGCGCTGCTGCCAGCAGTCTCCGATGATCAGCGGTGAGGATTCTCCCCGCCCGGCACCGCGAGGTAACAATTAGTTCCACTTTCACCTAAAAAAACCCCACAAAAAATAAAAAAAAACAGATAAGGTAAATCCATGCAGCAGCCAGCTGAGATGGGCTGGATAAAAAATTGCCAAATTGATTGAACCTAATCTTCCTTGTCCCATCCTCAACCTTCACTGCTCTGTCTGAGCATTGCCTTACTCGGATCAATTTTCAAATTTGATCATCCAAATGTGGAAACATGATGGCAAAAAGAGACTGTATAGCCCATCCATCCAATTAATCTAGTATTATAATTCCCATCACTTCCTTAGAGATCCCCTGTATTTATCCCATGCCTTCTTAAATTCAGATATTGTTTTTGTCTCCACTGCTTTTACTGGGAGTAATATTTATTTAAAATAAATGTTTTGCCTATAATCACAATGTCATACTAGACAAATTACAATAGTTCAAAAGCAATAAAAACTATACAATAAAATAGTAAAATAATATAATACATTTCATCAAAATTAAATTGATATGTTCCATAAACTAATCAAATGCGACGGGAGCACATAAAATGATGGATCCCATATGGTCTCAATACATAGTAGCATGATTACACACAGGAGTTTGGGAGGGAAGTTCCCAACCCCCCAGCCTAACCTCCCTTCCCCTTCCCCTATCCTGCCCTCCCCCTATCCCTAGCCTAACTACCCCTAATTTTTCTATTTTACCTTTTGCTCCTGCCTAGGAGCAAGTTGTGTGCACCGGCACCTTGCTGGCACGCGATCCCCCGGCAAAGCGGCAAGTGCCCGGGCCCGTTTGAAAATTGGCCCAGCCACACGTGTAAAGCCTGGGATTTACGTGCACCGGGGTTTGAAACTTTAGCCCTAGCAGAATCAGAAAAACTGGTGTACCAGATGTAATCCACTGTCTCTAGCCTCAGACTGTATCAGTTAAATCTACACCTTAAGATTAAATCATGTACCGCAAACCTCAAATCTAAATAAACTACAAAAATCTTTTATTTCATTTTAATTAACAAAAATAACTTGTAATATAAATACTAACCTTATTAAAAATAACTAAGGCACCATATACCACTTTTCAAAATTAGCCCACTGAATATTTAACTTAATATCCGGTCTCAATTTTGTATTAAAGAAACCCACATGAATATTTTTCAGTTGCTTTTTGTCTACCCTCCCTTTGTGATTTGTACTTCATTTTAAGAGGTTTTGTTCTGGATCTGCCATCGTTTAATATGTCACTGTGTTACCACGGCCTACATTAGCAGGAACAGGTGATTTGCTTGTTTTTTTAATATGTTTTTTTAATATGCCACTGTGTTACCACGGCCTACATTAGCAGGAACAGGTGATTTGCTTGTTTTTTTAATATGTTTTTTTAATATGTCACTGTGTTACCACGGCCTACATTAGCCTCCAAGGCTCTAGATGGAGCAGGAACAGGTGATTTGCTTGTTTTTGTCAATCGCTTTCAAAGTCCAGTCAGTGGGATTCCAGGTATTCTTAGGATACAGATCACATTTCATGAAGAGTAAAGAATATGACAATGGCAACACATTTGTCAGAATACATGCACTTTTGGTTTTAAATTGAGACTCCCACTGGCATCGATTACATTGATAAGTAACATTTTTTAAATATATTTTTGCAGTGTAGTACGGTGCAGATGGCAGCTCACCATCCATGCTCCTGTATTCCTTGGGATCTGCCACATGCAGAGACATGGAAAGCCTTTTTTTTTCTTTTTTTAAATTAAACTCCTTGGCTATTACTTGAGGGTGAAATGTGACTATGTCAGACTGTGAGAAGCGAAGGAACAATTCAGGAATGTTATTTCCCAAATTGTTTAATAAGTTGTCACTTTGAAAAACTGTTTTAACACAATGTGCAATTTAATGTCAGTTCTATAATAGGATAAGTGAAAAAAGGACCAACTTTCTCCAGAATTTGTAATTTAAAGCAAGCCATGTGTAAAGAAAGTGATCTAGACGGAGCTGTTGCCTCTGGTGCTATTAGAAATGGTTTAGAAGGAAGGAATGAAACATTTTGAAGTATGATTACATCACCCTAAGCAGAAAGTCACTCATGCTTCCAATTGCTGGACATGCTGCCTATCTTCAGGTAAAGCAGACAGTAGAAGAACCAGGTTGCAGCTTCTGCAAAAGAGCATGTCTTCAACATCTTGACCTCTGTCTCTCACAGCCCTGCCGTGTCTGGTAGATATTCCTTTGTGTAAATGCCCTTCCTGGAAAGTGACATGCTAAGTGCGCTAGCTGGAAGCTCATCTTCTTCCATCATAGAGTACTTTTCTGAAAATTTACCAACTTTCACATTTTTTTGCCAAAGGTTTTAATCAGTTTTAATGCAAAAATCAGTTTATGTACTTTAAGATTTTGGCCTTTTCTTGAGCTCTCAGTATCAGCTCTTGTTTAATTACTTGTAACAGTATTTGAGTTGGGAGCCATTGGACTGGAATGATAGCCTGAGGTGGAGCACACAAAGCTTTCTGAACCTCCTGGAAGTAGCTGGAGAAGGCTGAAACAAGCAAGTGGGAGAGGGAAGGAGGCAGTGTTAGACAAGAACATTTCTGTACTAACAGTGCTATGTGGATAAATTGTTTAGGGGGAAAAAAAGTTTTGTTGGAAGCTTAGGGAGACTGAGATTAGGAGTACTGCTGTTACTGCTGTCAAAAAGGCAATTTGAATATATTATAATTAACTTTGTTCCAGGAGTCCAGCATAACTTGCTCTGCAACCACAAATGTGTGCAGAGCTAGAGAAGTTCCAACTCTTGTAGGAGAAAGCCTGCCATAGTATACATTAAGCTTCTGGTGGTGTTAGACTTTTGTTTTGTGCGCTTTTAAAAGGCCATTGTCCTCTTTGTAAGCAGGTAAAGCTGGGAAACTTCTAGAAATAAAATTAATAATGCACCAAACCTGTGGTTGGATGATGTTTCTTGTCTATCATGACAGTCTTCATTGTCAAAAGGAAAGAGGATTCACAACGCTCAGAAGAGACCCTGCTGCTTTATAACTCAGGTGCTAGATATAGATACTGCACCAGTTGCACTAGTGAATTAATGACATTGCAGCTGTGAAAATGCCTCCATTATTAAACTTTTCATCATAATACATTCAACTTTTACAAAATAAACATAGGGAGATGCCCAACAGAGCTTAGGTAATATCCAAGGTTGGAGCTTTATTCCCATTTGTCTTTATTCTAAGGCCCTGATGGTGCTATAGCTGCATTGTGCACCCTTCCCTGTGGATTATTCTTTTAATTCTCAGATAGCAAGATGATAAAAAAAATTGGGAGCATAGGAGATCATTTTGTTTCTTTATACTGATGATCAAAATAACCAATATGAACCTGCTGCATGGAGTGGGACAATTTCTGACTGTGAAAATCTCCCTATTCCTCCAATAAAAGAACAAGTGAAATGTGTATTGTCTTTCCAAGGGGCTTTGCCGTTTACAAAGTCTTCATAATTGTGCTTATACTGCTATATTTCTTTGATGATTTCATACTCCAACATCATTAGAGCCATTGACACACAATTGTGTTTTTATTGTTTTTTTTATACTGACTTCATAATCCAATGTCATCAGGGCCATTGACACATGATGACGTTTTTCTTTTGTGTACTTGCTGTTTCTAAGGAAATTAAATATATTGTATTCAATCTAAGGGTCTGGTCAGTGCTCAAGTCCTAATGATCATTAATGCTGAAGCCTTATTTATTTATTTATTTGCATTTTGTTATGTTTTAACTTCGTTAGTGGGCCCTTGGGTCATGGGGAGAGCTGACTCCACCCACAGGGAGGAGCCCTGTGGGGACTCTCCATGACAGGTGGGGTCTCAGTAGTGATGGACACAGGCATCAGAGAATAGAGATGTGAATCAGAACCGGAATCGGTTTTGATTCCAGTTCCGATTCACATCGTGTTTTATTTTTTGTCCAGCCCGATCGTGGTTTTGTTTATCGGCTGCGCCCGAGCCGATAAACAAAAAACCCACCCTGACCCTTTAAAACTAATCCCTTAGCTTCCCCCACCCTCCCGACCACCCAAAAAACTTTTTACAGGTACCTGGTGGTCCAGTGGGGGTCCCGGGAGTGATCTCCCGCTCTCGGCCGTCGGCTGCCACTAATAAAAATGGCGCCGATGGCCTTTGCCCTTACCATGTGACAGGGTATCCATGCCATTGGCCTGCCCCTGTCACATGGTAGGAGCACTGGATGGCCCGCGCCATTTTTAAAGATGGCGCCGGCCATCCAGTGCTCCCTCCATGTGACAGGGGCCAGCCAATGGCATGGATACCCTGTCACATGGTAAGGGCAAAGGGCCATCGGCGCCATTTTGATTAGTGGCAGCCGACGGCCCGGGAGCGGGAGATCACTCCTGGGACCCCCACTGGACCACCAGGTACCTGTAAAAATGTTTTGGGGGGGGTCTGGAGGGTGGAGGATGCTAAGGGATTAGTTTTAAAGGGTCGGGGTGGGTTTAGGGGTTATTTTTGTGTCCCGTTTTTCCACCCTCCCCCAAAACGATAAGAGAACCCCCACGAACAATTTTGTGGGGTTTTCCTATCGTTTTGGGGGAGCCCCCGATTTCTGACGATTTTGAAAATATCGTACGATATTTTCAATCGTCCGAAGCCTGATTCACATCCCTATCAGAGAATATTTATTATACAGCAAAGAGAAACCCAAGGAGTGGGTTTTAAACTCAGTCCTGGAATTAGACCTGGGATGGATTCTCTGGTAGTGGTCCGCGGAGCGGGGTAACCCTTGGAATCCTTGCTTCTTGATATAGCTTGTGCGTTGTACTCTGGTAGTGGTCCACAGCACGGGGTAAGCCAGAGGTAGGTGTTGGCAATTGGCACAAGACAGCATGGATCCAGTAGTGGTCCACAGAGCGGGGTAACCCGAGGATCCCACACAGCAGGATAGATGTGATAACGAAGAGTAGGTCTTGTACTCACAATGCAGTAGAGAATTCGTAGTAGCAGCAGCGGAAATCCAATGCAGGAGAATTCACTTAGTGGAAGAAGGTGAGACAGGCAGGAGAGGCTTTCTGAGGAGCGGATAGCCCTGAGTGCAGCAAGGACCCGAGGAGTGGGTACCTGAGTCACTCAGCCAGGAACACCGGTACAGCGATGTGAAGCATCTCAGAGAAAGGAATAGCAAGAAGGAATCCTTGCTAACTCATAGGTAGGAAAGTCCGGTTAGCTTAAATACCCATAGGCAGTGACGTCATGCGGAGGGGACGCCCCTGAGGTTCCCGCCATGACGTGCACAAGAAGGAAGCAGGCGTGCACGCGTGTGCCCTAGGTCACTCCGGGTTCAAGATGGCAACCGGATTCACCCTCGCCGTCTGGGAATTCCAAGGAGGTTGGCATGCAGAGGCAGAGATGGCCTTCTTAGCCAGAATCGAGGCTACTGGGCAAAATGAGCTGAGCAGCAAAGGTCACAGCCGTCTGCAACCGACGGGCACAACAGTACCCCCCCTTCTTAGGGCCCCTCCCAGGGGGTTTCGGCTTCCTTGGGTGAGTTAAGTGGAAACGATGTAACATGTCTTTGTCAAGGATGTTGACAGCAGGCTCCCAGCTGTTTTCTTCAGGGCCGTATCCTTCCCATGAAATCAAGTACTCCCAATGCTTTCCTCTCTTACATACATCCAAGATGTCATCTACTTTGTATGCGATGTCCTCCTCAGCATCCAGAGGCTGTGGATCTGGAGTCTTGCAAGAGAATTCATAGAGGATGAGAGGCTTCAGCAGTGAAAAGTGGAAAGCATTGTGTATCTGTTGCGTTCGTGCCTGTTCTCACCCTTGCTCCACCCTCTCTACCTTAGTGGCGACTCCCTTCGGGTCTGATGGACAGATGCTGCTGCGGCTTCTCCTCGCCACTTCTCCCCGGAATCCCTGGGCTGGCCTGACGCTGCAGATCCGCCATGTTCCTGATGATGTAAGGGTGTGCGCGCGCTCCAGTTTGTACCGGCAAGGGTGCGAACCTCGGGGGCATCCCCCCGTAGTGACGCCATCCACTTCCAACTTAAAAGGTCTTTGCTTGCAACTACAAATCGAGTTAGCAATGGGAATTCTTTCTCTGCTGCTCTACCTCCACAAACTTACCTAGGGGTACCCGCTCCTCGGGGGTCCCGTTCTCTTTTCTTGATTTCAGATTGCTAAGACGGGATCCAGTACTCGCTCTTCAAGGGCCTACGTCCCTGAATACTCAGAAGATTCCTTACTACCTGGAAGCAATCGCAGATGTGAACACAGTGAGTTCTATTACAGATAGAAACCGGTACTCACTCCTCGAAGGCCTATGTTCCTAATCTCCGAAGACTCCCTTTTGTCTAAGACGTTATCACAGGTACAGAGATTGTGAGTCATTATTGCAGATTGCAGATAGGATCCAGTACGCGCTCCACAAGGGCCCATGTTCCTAAATCCCTTCTCAAACTCTCTTCTATAGCAGAAGCTATCATATACCTATATCTTGTGAATTACTATTATATATTGCAGATAGGAACCGGTACTCGCTCCACAAGGGCCTATGCTCCTAAAACCCTCCAAAGACTCTCTTCTATTCCAGAAGCCATCTCATACACAGATATTATGAGTTCTCATTCCAGACTGCATATAGGAACCAGTACTCACCTACGGCTCCTGTTCCTGAATATACTGAAGACTCTATGTTACATAGAAGTCACTACAGATCTCTGCAATTGTGAGTGTACCATCTACTACTGGTTATGTATCCAGCATACCCTGTCTACTCACTACCTATAGTCTCTTTCTACAGCTCAGCAACCCAGAGACCGCAATTCCAGTATCTGAGGGACTTCAGCCCTGGCGGACACATCAGCTCACTACTGCTACCTCTGGTGGTTCTACTTCCTGTCTAATAAAGAATTATCTGTGTTTGTCTCCATACTCCAGCCTAGCCAGTGGTCCCTCTCAGGTTATCCTCCTGGGGGCACTGTCATCTGCCATCAGCCCAGGGATTCACCAATTTACCTTAAGTGTTCATTCCTTACACTACTAGAGCAGTATTATACAGACTGCCACTCTGTGGGAAGCCAACCCACCACAGATCATTAACTCTGCCTACAGAGTATTACATAAGAAATTGCCATGCTGGGTCAGACCAAGGGTCCATCAAGCCCAGCATCCTGTCTCCAACAGAGGCCAAACCAGGCCACAAGAACCTGGCAATTATCCAAACACCAAGAAGATCCCATGCAACTGATGCAATTAATAGCAGTGACTATTCCCTAAGTAAACTTGATTAATAGCCGTTAATGGACTTCTCCTCCAAGAACTTATCCAAACCTTTTTTTAACTCAGCTACACTAACTGCACTAACTACATCCTCTGGCAACAAATTCCAGAGCTTTATTGTGCGCCGAGTGAAAAAGAATTTTCTCCGATTAGTCTTAAATGTGCTACTTGCTAACTTCATGGAAAGCCCCCTAGTCCTATTATTCGAAAGTGTAAATAACCGAGTCACATCTACTCGTTCAAGACCTCTCATGATCTTAAAGACCTCTATCATATCCCCCTTCAGCCATCTCTTCTCCAAGCTGAACAGCCCTAACCTCTTCAGCCTTTCCTCATACGGGAGCTGTTCCATCCCCTTTATCATTTTGGTTGCCTTTCCCTGTACCTTCTCCATCTCAACTATATCTTTTTTGAGATGCGGTGACCAGAATTGTACACAGTATTCAAGGTGTAGAAGGTCCTTAGTTTGAGTCCAGGGTTGGTGAATCTCCTCAGCTATAGCCTGAGCTGCTGGTGATGTACCTGTCAAAGGTAAAGGAAGTGGTGGTAATGGTTGACGACCATAAACTATCTGGAATGGAGTGGATCCAGTGGCAGAAGCAGGATGAGAGTTCAGGACAAATTCAGCACAGGGTAAAAGTTCTGCCAATCACTCTGCCTAGTGTTGACATAGGCATGAATGAACTGTTTGAGAGTCCGATTCATTCTTTGTTTGCCCATTTGGGGCTGATATGCTGATGTCAGGTCTAATGCAATATCAAATTTACGACACAGTACCCTCCAGAACTTGGCGGGGAATTGAACACCTCTGTCGGAGACAATGTGCTTAGGCATTCCGTGCAGGTGGAATATATGCCGTATGAACAGTTTGGTGAGTTCTGGGGCAGATGGTAGTCTGGGTAAAGCCACAAAGTGTGCCATTTTTGAGAAACGGTCCACTGTGACCCATATCGTATTGTTTCCGCTTGAAGGTGGCAAATCTTCAACGAAGTCGGTCACGATGTGCGACCATGGTTCATCTGGACTGGTAACGGCTGTAGGAGGCCCCAAGGGTGAATGGCAGGAGGCTTTTGTCTACCACAAGTAGACCAGGATTCAACGTTCGCTTGGATGTCTTTTTCATTGACGGCCACCAATAAAAGCGTTGAAGGGTGGAAAGCATACGGGCCTGTCCAGGATGACCGGCTAACCGGGAGTCATGAGCCCAGTTCAGGAGTTTCTTCTGAAGATTTTGAGGAACCACTGTTTTTCCCGCTGGAACAGAATGGGTAGCAGCCAGAACTATCTTCTCTGGGTTGATGATGTGACGGGGTACATCAGGGACATCTTCAGGTGTGGAGCATGAGAGGGCATCTGCCCAGATGATTTTATCAGCAGGATGGTATTTGAGCAAGAAATCGAATCGGTTGAAGAATAAAGACAACCGAGCTTGGTGTTGGTTAAGTCTCTGTGCATGACGTAAATATTCCAAATTCTTGTGATCAGTGAACACTGTTATCTGGTGTTGAGCCACTTCTAACCAGGGACGCCATTCCTTGAATGCAAGCTTGATAGTGAGCAACTCTTTGTTGCCAATGCCATAATTTCTCTCGGCTGGTGAAAAGCATCTTGAAAAAATGAGCAGGGATGAAGCATATGCGTATCACTGTGCTGAGTGAGCATGGCCCTTATGCTGACATCTGAGGCATCGACCTCCATGATGAATGGCCGAAGAGGGTCAGGATGACGTAGGCAGGGTTTCTTGAGGAATGTCTCTTTAAGAGCTTGAAAGGCAGAGATGGCATCTGGAGACCACTGTGATGGGTTGGCTCCTTTCCTTGTCATGGCAGTAAGCGGTGCCATTAAGGTCGAGTAATTCTTGATGAATGTACGATAATAGTGAAGCCTAGGAAATGGAGGCGTGCTTTAATACCGGTAGGCTGAGGCCAGTCTTGTATGCTTTTGTTCTTCTCGGGGTCCATTTGAAAGCCTTTGTTGGACACAATATATCTCAGGAAAGGAACAGACTCTTGATGGAATGCACATTTCCTGAGCTTGGCATATAGACGATGATCTCACAGCCTCTGCAGGACTTTGATAACATCAGCTTGATGGCTCTGGACATTACTGGAAAAGATGAGGATGTCGTCCAAGTACACACACTGGTATAGCAAGTCTCACAGGATGTCGTTCATCATATTTTGAAAAACAGCTGGAGTGTTGCACAGGACAAATGTCATCACTAAATACTCAAAGTGGCCATCGCGAGTATTAAAGGCCATTTTCCACTCGTCCCCTTGACGAATGTGAACTAGGTTGTAAGCGCCCTTTAAATCTAACTTTGTGAAGATCTTTGCGCCTTGGAGCCGATCAAACAGTTCTGAAATTAGTGGTAGAGGATATCGATCCTTGATGGTAATTTCGTTCAGACCTCTATAGTGTTGTTTGTAAGGTTTTGGGTGGACCCTTGGACACTGTGGCAGCTAACCACATCCACGGGGGGAAGTCCCATGAGGGGGCCACAGGTCAGGCTCAGCTTTGGGACACACAACACAGAGTTATATCTTTTATTAGACAGATTTGAGAAGCCACCAGAGGTGGCAGAAGTGAATAGAGATGAAGCCCAACTGGGCCAGGGTTCCTCAGGATACTGGAACAGTGATTCCCTCTATGGCTGTGCTGTAATGGAGAAAACTGAGTTAGTGAGTACAGTGGAGCATACACAGAGTTCTGGTATAGAGCCTCGTTGGTAAACTTACACAGCGGTTTCTCCCGGAAGGTGACACAGAAGCTGGAATAGAGGCAGGCCCTCGAGGAGCGAGTACCTGGTTCCATGGAACAGCTCTGAGGAAATAAAGTTGGTAACTCATTGATGATGTAGGCAGCGGTTTCTTCCAAGCAGAAAAGATAAGTTCAGGCAGCGAGTCAGGGAACATGGGCCCTCGAGGAGCGAGTACCGGTTCCTGATAGCGACCTGAAAGAAATGAGGGAGGCCCCCGAGGAGCGGGTACCCCGTTAGGATAAAGTCCAAAAGTTGGAGAGGCAAAGTAGCTAGGTACGGAGAGTGAATCCCATCCAAAAGGAGTTCCTGACCTTGCTAACTCAATTAGCTAGCAAAAAGTGTAGGCTTTTGTATCCGGGATGCGTGATGTCATCACAGGGGGACACCCCTGAGGTTCGCACCAAAGAGAGAATAAGAAGCAGGCCAGCGCAGCGCATGTCCCTATGGTACCTGGACAACATGGCGTGATGCAGCGCCCAAGCCGGACTGGGGACGCTGGAGAGGATGGCAGGCAGATGCTACGACAGCCAGATGTCCATCAACTGTGGGAGGAGTCGCAAAAATGGTAGGGTGAGTGGAGTGGAGATGTCGGGCAGCAACAGTAGTAACAGTCAATGCAAGGGCGAAGGGATCCATCCTTCTTGCCGACAAAAAAGAATCCGGCTCCCGCCAGTGACCTAGATGGTCTAATGAAACCTTTCTGTAGATTTTCTTGAATGTAGGCCGACATGGCCTTGGTCACTCTCCCTCTGGGTGGCTGTGTTCGGTTTCAGGTTAATTGCATAGTCAAATGATCTGTGTGGTGGAAGCACATCAGCTACTTGTTTAGAAAACACATCTTGGAATGATGCCTACTGTGGTGGTAGACCAGGGAGAGCAGTAGAAGTGGCCAAGCATGGCAATGGTGTTACCTTTTTTAAGCATCTGTCATGGCAGGTCGGACCCCATTGAGATAACTCCATTGAAGACGTTGAACTGGGGAGAATGGCTTACAACCATGGGATACCTAGTACTATAGGGTGGACAGCTTTCTCAAGGATCAAGAACGTGATGGTCTCGGTATGCAGGGACCCAGTGCATAAGCAGACAGGTTGCGTGGTAAGCGAAATGTCTCCTGGCAAATGCTCGCCATGTATGGATGAGAGAAGAAGCGGTGTGGGTACTGGTTTGGTAGGAATGTGTAGTAGTTCTACCAATCTTTTCAGAATAAAATTCCCACCTGCACCGGAATCGACTAGTGCTTGTGTGGCAAACCCGAGTGGCCCAGAGATGATAGAGCCTGGGAGAATCAATGGAGGAGATGATACAGTCAGACTTAGGAAGAGTCCTCCGGCAGATCCTAGGTCTGCATGTTTCCCGGACAGATGGGACGTTTGGACTGCAGGGCCAGTCTTCCCACAATACATGCAGAGGCCCATCTTTTTGCAAAAGTGCCTCTCCTTGGCGGTTAAGTGACTCCGGCCTAATTGCATGGGTTCATCCTCTTCTTCAGGATTGGATAGTGTCTGAACCGGAGCTGAAGGCAAGGAGTGAGTGCGATTACCACCCGGAAGGGTGTTTCTTGGGAGGCTTTATCTCAGCAGATCGCTCTCAGATAAGATGGTCAATCCTTCCGGTGAGATCCATAAGAAAACTTAGAGTGGCAGGCAACTCCCATGCAGGAAGGTTTAGAGGCCTTCTAAAAACATAGCTCTTAAACAATTCGAATCCCATAGGAGTTCAGAAGACAGGGTTTTAAATTCAATTACATAGTCCTGGAGTGGTTTAGTCCCTTGCTGGAGGTGTAGGAGTGCTGAACCAGCTACAGACTGGCATGCAGGATCATCAAATTCAGATTTGAAGAGAGTCAGAAAGCCAGGCAAGTCATTCAGGACCTGGCTTGGTTGGAAGCCCAAGCCAGGGCTTTCCCATCCAACAAGGACAAGATATACGCTGTTTTGGTAATTCCTGTAGGGAATTACAGCGGTTGTAAGAAGAAGTGCATACAGCACTGGTCTAGAAAGCCCCTACACAACAGGAAGTCTCCTGAGAAACAAGTAGGGGCAGGTAAAGGAACTGTAGTATGCCCGGTAACCACCGGGGGCGATGCACTCAAATCAGGAGTAGAAGAAGCATTAAGTCTGGTATTCAGCTGATTAAAGGCGGTAGTCAATGACTCCAAAGTTCTCTGTTGCTCCGAAATCCGTTGGGTCAGGCCAGGAATGGCCTGTAAGACTGAAAGCTGAGCCGGGTCCATGGAGTTAGCAATCTGATATATTTTAACTTGGTTAGTGGGCCCTTGGGTCGTGGAGAGAGCTGACTCCACCCACAGGGAGGAGCCCTGTGGGGACTCTCCACAACAGGTGGGATCTCAGTAGTGATAGACACAGGAGTCAGGGAATATTCATTATACAGCAAAGAGAAACCCAATGAGTGGGTTGTAAACCTGGAATGGATTCTCCGGTAGTTGTCGCAGAGCGGGGTAACCCGGGAATCCTTGCTTCTTGATATAGTTTGTGCGTTGTACTCTGTGGTCCACAGTGCAGGGTAAGCCAGAGGTAGGTGTTGACAATTGGGACAAAAAAGCGTAGATCCAGTAGTGGTCTGCAGAGCGGGGTAACCTGGAAAGTACTTGCTTCAGATATAGCTGGTGCGTTGCATTCTGGTAGTGGTCCACAGTGTGGTGTAAGCCAGAGGTAGGTGTTGGCAATTGGCACAAGACAGTGTGGATCTGGTAGTAGTCAGAAGAGCGGGGTAACCTAAGGATCCCATACAGCAGGATAGATGTGGTAATGAAAAGTAGGCCTTGTACTCACAATGCAGTAGAGAATTCTTAGTAGCAGCAGTGGAGATCTGATGCAGGAGAACTCACTTAGCTGAAGAAGGTGAGACAGACAGGAGAGGCTCTCCAAGGAGCGGATAGCCCTGCGTGCAGCAAGGCCCCTGAGGAGCGGGTACCTGAGTCAGTCAGCTAGGAACGCTGGTATAGAAATGTGAAGCATCTCAGAGAAAGGAATAGCAAGAAGGAATCCTTGCTAACTCATAGGTAGGAAGGTCCTGTTAGCTTAAATACATGTAGGCAGTGACGTCATGCGGAGGGGACACCCCCGAGGTTTCCGCCATGACGTGCACAATAAGGAGGAGGGCGCGCGCGTGCACCTGTGCCCTAGGTCACTCCAGGTTCAAGATGGCAACCGAGATTGCCCTCGCCGTCCCGGGAATGGCAAAGAGGTCGGCGTACAGAGGCAGAGACGGCCATCTTAGCCACAATCGAGGCTAGTGGGCGAAATGAGGTGAGCAGCAAAGGTCACAGCCGTCTGCAACTGATGGGCACAACACATTTATATGCCACTGCTACTGAAGCCTGCAGCAGCTTACAAGATGAACATACACAAAATACATTATTAAAATAACAGAATCAATATGCAAAGAGTACAAAAATAACTATAATATATCTAATCATAATCATCATAATGTCTTCATCGAATGACTTATGAGGAGAGATTGAAGAATCTAACTATGTATACCCTGGAGGAAAGGAGGAGCAGGGGTGATATGATACAGACGTTCAGATACTTGAAAGGTTTTAATGATCCAAAGTCAACGACAAACCTTTTCCGTTGGAAAAAAATCAGCAGAACTAGGGGTCACAATTTAAAACTTCAGGGAGGAAGACTCAGAACCAATGCCAGGAAGTATTTCTTCACGGAGAGGGTGGTGGAACGCCCTTCTGGAGGACGTGGTGAAGACCAAAACTGTGAAGGATTTCAAGGGGCGAGGGATAAACACTGTGGATCCATAATGCCTAGAGGATCATAAAGGCTAGAGGAAGAGAATGAAGAGAAGAGGCATGGGGGTGGATTGCGGGAATAATGGCTATAACCTGGTGATTAATACCCTTATTCAATAAATGTTCATTGCTCCATGCTTCAATGGCAAGAGGAAATGTGGAAAAGAGGACTTGCATTCAGGCAACAACCAACAAGGCTGCACAGTCTGAGTAAACAAATAAGCGTGGAAGTAGCTTGCTTGTTGCGGTGGTTACTACCCCAAACTAATTAATTAAACCTACTTCACTTCAATGCATATCCACCGCTAATCTCTGCTTCAACAGCAGGGAGTAATGAAGAAATAGTATTTACATTCAAACAATAACCAACACAGACTGAATTGCAGTCTGTTTAAACAAATAAATGTGGGAGTAGCATGCTGTTGCAGCGGTTACTACCCCGAACCAATTAAGCCAGATGCTTCAATTTGAATGCATATCCAGTGTCTGCTTCAATGGCAGGGGGGAATGAAGAAAAGAGGATGTATATTCAGACAATAACCAACAAGGACTGAATTGCACAGTCTGGGTAAACAAATAAATGTGGGAGTAGCTTGCTTGTTGAGGCGGTTACTACCCTAAACCAATCAAGCCTGATACTTCACCTTGAATGCATATCCAGCGTGGCTCTCTGCTTCAGCAGCAGGAGCAAAATGAGGAAAAGAAGATTTACATTCAGACAACATCTAACAAGGCATTGATCTGAGCAGTATGAGTATACAAACATCGGGGTAACTTCTCATTATGAAGGTTACTACCCTCAAACATTAAGCCTTATACTTCACTTTGATGCAGCTCCAACACTGCTCTCTGCATCAATGGTGGGGTTGGAAGCAAATTGGAATAAAAAAGTTACCAATAAGGCCCCTGAACTCAGCGGTCGGGGTAACAGAAAGTTATGGGAAAATAAGTATGAGAGCTTGCTAGGCAGACTGGATGGGCCTGTTGGTCTTCTGCTGCGGTCATTTCTATGTTTCTATAATCAACCAAGCAAGAAATACAAATAATAAAATGAAATAAAAAAACAGATAAAATTTAAATCAGAACTAAAATGTCATAAATAAATTCTTAATAAGAACAAATAAAATTGGTGGGACATGCTTAAATTTACATTAAACAAAAGCTTCCTTAAATAATTAAGTTTTTAAAAGGGCCTTCAATTATTTAGGCCTTATTTTTCCTGACACTGTATAAATTCAGAAATTTACTAGTGGGCTAATTATCAACTTATTGGAAGGTGATCAACTGCTAGGAATATTTTCTATTGTGCTGCAAGAGGCACATGGAATACACACAATGGTGTATTTAAATAGTTTGGTTTCCACAGTAGATCTAGTTAACTATATGCCAATTTTGCAAGCCTTATGAAGAATTCAATTAGTTCACATCATTCCTTTCAATTCATGAGTAAGAAAAAATCTCCAAATTATTAACTGTAAATTCCAATCCAAACCTTGCTAGAAGGTGAGGGAGGGGGATTTCTGACTTGGTGGCATCTAGAGTTCACATTTTCAAAAGCAGGCTAATCATTGCCGACTTTAGGGTTTGTGGCAAATTTCTGGGCATATTTTGTTTCCTCCACAACCTTCTGTGAAAAAGTAGATTTTAACAAGCCAAACACAAATATGCATTAATTATGTCTATATCACGTACCATTTGCCAGAAAAGTGTGATATACATTAAGCATTGTTATGTGTCTGTAGCAACATAAGCTATAATGGCAATGTTGGCACCAGAAAACAAAACTAAAAATGTTTTGCCACAGATTTTCATTTGTAATCACTGTCCAATGCTTCATGGATGAGAGTCCAACAATAGTCACCCAGCATGGAGGGGTTCCACTTGCCTTGTTACTGTTTCTCCATTTTGACAATGTCTTTATGAAATCTTTTACCATGTTCATCATTCACAGCGCCAAGGTTGTCTGGGAAGAAGTCCAAGTGGGAATGAAGAAAATATATCTTCAATGATGTTGTACCATCAATTTGTATGCCGGAAGCAGATTTTCAACCTGTTTGATATAGTCTGCTGCCTTATAATTGCCTAGAAAGTTACAAATGACATTCTTGAAGGCTGTCCATGCAACATGTTCTGTACCTTGCAGAAGACCATCAAAGTGGCTGTCCATCATAGCTCAGATTTGTGGGTCTGCGAAAACACCTTCTTTTATCTTGGCGTCACTTATGCATGAAACATTTGCCACAAATAATCAAAGGCTTTACTTTGCTTGATCATTGCCTTAACTAAGTTTTTCATCAGACTAAGTTTGAGGCGCAACATTCTTCTGCCTTGGAACCAACTTCTTGCAGAGAGGCCAGACTTTTCTGATGTAATGCGAATCTCTTGCTCGACTGTCCCACTCACAAAGGAAGCCACAATACTTGGTGTAACGAAGCTGCAGACCCAGTAGAATTGCAACTACCTTGAGATCAACACACAAATTCCAGTTGTACCTCGAGTACTCAATGTGGTTCAGCAGTAGCTGCATGTTCTCATACATTTCTTTCATATGAACGGCATGTCCAACAGGTATTGATGGGTAGATATTGCCGTTGTGCAGCAAAACAGCTTCAAACTTAAGATTGATGAATCAATAAACAGTCGCCATTCTGTTGGGTCATGGTCACATCCGAGAGCACAAAACAATCCATTGATGTCACAGCAAAAAGTCAGACTGTCTATTTGGTTGAAATATTTTGTCAAATCTTCATGACAGCTGCGAAATACTGAAAATTTCGTATCAGATGACAAAAGATTCCATCCTTGCAGCCTTGACCAAGCAGCTCTGCCTGACTCTTCAATAAAGCCAAATCTCTGACCAGATCGTTCAGCTCTGACTGAGATATTAAATAAGGATCGCTGGATGTTGATGGCACAAAGTCAGGATCAGCCGCAGCTTCTATCTGCGACAGCTTGCCATCATCGCCTACCTTCTCATCCTCGTCAACAAGTGACCATGCCTCTGGCGGTTTTGGAACAGGAAGACTGTCATCATTCTACACTGGTCTCATTGCCAATGCAAGGTTGGGTACTCAATAAATTTCCTGTTCTTTGATGCGTATCCTGACACTTTCATCATGCAGATGTAACAGTCAGTTATATGATCTTTCTGTTCCCTCCATATCATTGGGATGGCAAACGGTATGGATGGTCACACACCTTTCAGCCAAGCTCGCAGACTACTGGTGCAAGATGCGCAACATATATGAGGAGCCCATGCTCTGTCCTGGTCACCAGTTTTGCACCCGAAGTATAACTCATATGCCTTCGTAATGAGTGCAGTCATACTCCTTTTCTGTGCTTTCAGAGTAAACTCACCACAGATGTAACAAAACGTGTGATGGCTATTACGACATTGGCGTTACATTTCATAAAGTATATGAAATTAAATCCACAAGCTTTAAACTCAACTGTTTTAGTGATACGATTTGCTCATTCACACAGACGTTGCATAGGAGACTACTCATTGCTGCTGCTTATATAAGGCTGCATCGTCATGGAAACAAGTTGGAATCTTGCAGCTGAGCTGGGGCTTGCCCGAGCAAGTTCTGGCATGATCAGGCAGAGTTTCTTGGTGTATTTTAAAAAAGGTTAGTCTCTGTTACAAGTTACGTTGCTTGTGGCTGGCAAAAATATGACATGAATTTTAAAAACCATAAAAACTACTGTCCAGCAAGAAAATATATGTAAGCGAGATTATGTTTTAAAATTTCACAATTATTGTAACATAAAATTGGCTGTTTCTCAAAAACCTTACATGATGTACAGATTTTGAAGTAATATCTGTGATCAGCATCAAAAAATCTATTTGGAACACCAAAAAGCCTGAAGGAAACGAAAGCTTTGTTTACCAGTGATATCACCTCAATATCCCTTGCAGAGGGATATTGAGGTGATATCACCTTGCATATAAACTCATATTCTTATGTAGATGACCATGGACCAAGCACTGTTTTAAAAGTCAGCCTCCTAAATATGGCCACTACAGCAGAACTGTCCTGTTAACATGACCAGGATGAATTACTTGATCTAGTTCCCTCTGAATAGCTATGATCTTATCAGGCAAAAATGTGGCCAAAATTTTGCAGTCAAACTATAACCCCAGTGAGCAAATGGGTCCTGGAAAAAGTAAGCTACTTCTTACCAAATCCAAAAATGTCTCAACACCACCCAAGAGGTTCTTGGAACAAACAGTAAATAATAGACTTTATTCCATTTAAATTTACAAAATTTAATATGGATCCTACAACATTGTTTAATGCTAGGGATTTTCAACTAATATTGTAGTTTTTCAGCCTAACACACTGCCCTTTTTAAGTCTTTTAATTCCACAGCAAACTATGGTGCATGGTTGCCTCACCCAGGCTATATTTTTTTTTTTCAATAGCTAATTTCTCAAAAATGAAATAGCTTCTAAATTTTTCATTTCAATCTACATCTCTATAGATAATCAATTGTATAGTAAAGATCTCCCGGGCCTTGTGCAAATGTATCTAGGCCAAAGGCACTAACATCACAAAGAATAATAGATTGAGACTCTGAATACAGATAAACCCCACTCATTGATATAGTAAGAAAGCAAAAAATGATCAGGTTAATATGGGGGCTCAGTAGTAAAACTTGTATATATTTAGGTAAAAGGTATTATTGAAGGACAGTATGAATCCGAGTCCGATACTAAGTATACCACACACATACACACATGTCATTTCATGGGTAGATGAAAATTAAATTGGCAAACTTGAGCCAAATGTACAATCTGATTACATTTACCATAGACTGCAAGCCATATATTTTGTCTAGTTATTTTCTTATTTATTTATATTTGCATGCTACCTATACCTAGGCTTCCAGGCGGCTCACAATAAAAATGAACACAATAATTCAATACACAATGCAACATATTAAAACAAAGTAACAAAACCTAAAACAAAATACAAACTCTGCCTGCTAGAATCAGTCCATCATCAGACTCTAATTATACAAATGCTAGTGTGAACAAAGAGGTTTGGTAAACCTTTAAAAGTTTTCACACACTCAGTTGTCTGTAATTCATAAGGTAAGGAATTCCAAACTATTGCTTCTACCAACAAGAAAGCACATTCCCTTGTGTCAACAAGTCTGGCCTGCCGAATGCTTGCTATATCTAGCAATGCTCACTGAAATGAACGCCATGTTCTAGAAGGATTATATACACTGAGCATTACATTTACCCATGGAAGCACGTTAGCAACAATTATGGCCTTATTTTCCAAGTGGCTCGCATGCGCTACCAAAATGGGGGCAGAGTCGGCCCGGAAGAGGAGGAGTCGGGGCGTCACCAGGGCCGACTCTGCGAAGACGCCACGGACGACGAAAAGGTAAGGCCCTTTTCGCGTCCGAGTTCGCGCCCAATAGCTACACCTTTTATGGTGGCGCTATTGGGTACGAAACCGGCAGCGATTGCACCACGACGGTGCGATCACTGTCGGCTAGCGCAGGCCCACCCCCCGTTTCGGCCCCCCGCCCCTCATTCCCTAAAGTATCACAGGCCCTTAATTTGTAAACTAACATCAACACCTTCAAATTTTACTCTCCACTGAAAAGGCAACCAGTAATACAGTACTGCAGAACTTTGCTCTCTCACATTTTGACCTGTAATTAGCAGAGATGTGATTCAGCCGAACCTTTTAGTTCAGCCTTCGTTATTGGCCCGCCGCAGTAAATGTTGTTTCCCGCAGTTCGGGGTGATTTGTTTCGGCTGTCCCGAACCGAAAAAAAATAAAACACTCCAACCCTTCAGATTTAATTTATTACAACCCCCCACCCTCCTGACCCCCTCAAAACATACTGAAAGTCCATGGTGGTCCAGCGGGGGTCCCGGGAGCAATCTTCCACTCTCAGGCCATCAGCTGCCAGTAAACAAAATGGTGCCAGTGGTTCTTTGCCCTCACCATGTGACAGGGGCTATCGGTGCCATTGGCTGTCCTTTGCCACATGGTAGGAGCAATGGACGGCCAGCACCATCTAAAAAAATGACACAGGCCATCCATTGCTCCTACATTGTGACAGGGGCTGACCAATGGCACCGATAGCCGGTCACATGGTAAGGGCAATCGGTGAAATTTTGATTAGTGGCAGCCGACAGCCCAAGAGGGGGAGATCGCTCCTGGGACCCCACTGGACCACCAAGGACTTTCGGTAAGTCTTGGGGGGGGGGGAGTAGGGCAAGTCTTGGGGGGTCAGGAGGATGGGAGGGGTTACAATTAAATTTGAAGGGTTGGGGTGAGTTTGGGTTTGTTTTGGTTTTTTTAATGTGCCCTTTCTCCCCCCCCCAAAAAAAATGATAAGAAAACCGCACGAAATTTCATAAACATAAGATCATTAGAAACTGCCATGCTGGGTCAGACCAAGGGTCCATCAAGCCCAGCATTCTGTTTCCAACAGAGGCCAAAACCAGGCCACAAGAACCCGGCAATTACCCAAACACGAAGATCCCATGCTACTGATGCAATCAATAGCAGTGGCTATTCCCTAAGTATAATTGATTAATAGCCGTTAATGGACTTCTCCTCCAAGAACTTATCCAAACCTTTTTTGAACCCAGCTACACTAACTGCACTAACCACCCAGCTACACTAACTGCACTAACCACCTCCTCTGGCAACAAATTCCAGAGCTTTATTGTGCGTTGAGTGAAAAAGAATTTTCTCCGATTAGTCTTAAATGTGTTACTTGCTAACTTCATGGAATGCCCCCTAGTCCCCATGGGTTTCCTATTGTTTCATCAGCCCCCCGAAATGCGCCGAAATAGGCAATATCGTCTATATTTCCTATTTCCTATCTTATCTCAAACAAATGTACATCCCTAGTAATTAGCCATGCTACAACATTCTGAAGATGCTGCAATGCCTTAATTGTAGATGCTGGCAGACCTAGATATGCTGAATTACATTAATCTTGTATTGAAAACAAAAGAGCCTAAACAACAGAACGAAGTTTCGTAGATATAATAGTGATTTGTTTTTGATGTAGGCACAGTTTATACAAACCAGATCTCACTATTAGCTCTTCCCCTTGAAATGTCAATTTTTACAATTATTTAAATGCCTTTAGATATAAAATTTTAATTAAAAAATAAAAGCTTTTATATTCCTCCAATCTATCAACAAATTCTTAGAGGAGAACCTAGTATATAAAACACTTAATAAAATTCAATATTACATACTTTGTATTAGGGATGTGAATCGTTTTCCATATCGTCTTAACGATAGAAATCGTGTGGCAGGGCAAGAAAATCGTCTTAGGCACGATTTTTTAGTTAAAAAATCGTTAAAAATCGTTTTTTCCGATTAGTGCGCACTAACTCGAGTTAGTGCGCACTAACGGGAGTTAGTGCGCACTAACTGGGAGTTAGTGCGCACTAACTGAAAATGATACAATTTGACACTTTTCAGGTCAGTTAAGGTCAGTTTAGGAATGAATATGTATTCCTATTGGCTGCCCTCTTATTTATTCATGTTACCAAGTTTCCTACTGACAGTATATGGGGGATGGGAAATGGAAACAGTTGGTAGCTTGACAAAACAAGTAATGTGATCAGTCAATGTGACTAGAACTTGTGCCCTAACCCTGATACCAGGGGTATTGTGATCTTCCTGCACACAGTGCCCTATCCCTATTAATACCAGGAGTGTTGTGATCTTCCTGCACACAGTGCCCTATCCCTAATACCAGGGGTGTTGTGATCTTCCTGCACACAGTGCCCTATTCCTGATACTGGGGGTGTTGTGATCTTCCTGCACACAGTGCCCTATTCCTGATACCGGGGGTGTTGTGATCTTCTTGCACACATCCCGATATCAGGGATAGGGCACTGCATGCAGGAAGATCACAACACTCCTGGTATTAATAGGGATAGGGCACTGCATGCAGGAAGATCACAACACTCCTGGTATTAATAGGGATAGGGCACTGCATGCAGGAAGATCACAACACCCCTGGTATCAGGGATAGGGCACTGTGTGCAGGAAGATCACAATACCCCGGAGGAGTGAGGGTCAGGCAGCTCCCCCCTGTCTGTGAAGCCAGCCTCTCACTAGTAATGCAGGGAGGGAGCTGTCTCAGACTTCACCATCCTCCCCCCCCCTTACCCACACACCATTCACTAGCTGGGACATGGGGGAAGTCAGGAGTGAGGGTCAGGCAGCTCCCCCCTGTCTGTGAAGCCAGCCTCTCACTAGTAATGCAGGGAGGGAGCTGTCTCAGACTTCACCATCCACCCCCCCCCCCCTCACCCACACACCATTCACTAGCTGGGACATGGGGGAAGTCAGGAGTGAGGGACAGGCAGCTCCCCCCTGTCTGTGAAGCCAGCCTCTCACTAGTAATGCAGGGAGGGAGCTGTCTCAGACTTCACCATCCTCCCCCCCCCCTCACCCACACACCATTCACTAGCTGGGACATGGGGGAAGTCAGGAGTGAGGGTCAGGCAGCTCCCCCCTGTCTGCGAAGCCAGCCTCTCACTAGTAATGCAGGGAGGGAGCTGTCTCAGACTTCACCATCCATCCCCCCCCCCTCACCCACACACCATTCACTAGCTGGGACATGGGGGAAGTCAGGAGTGAGGGACAGGCAGCTCCCCCCTGTCTGTGAAGCCAGCCTCTCACTAGTAATGCAGGGAGGGAGCTGTCTCAGACTTCACCATCCTCCCCCCCCCCCCCCTCACCCACACACCATTCACTAGCTGGGACATGGGGGAAGTCAGGAGTGAGGGTCAGGCAGCTCCCCCCTGTCTGTGAAGCCAGCCTCTCACTAGTAATGCAGGGAGGGAGCTGTCTCAGACTTCACCATCCTCCCCCCCCCCCCCCCTCACCCACACACCATTCACTAGCTGGGACATGGGGGAAGTCAGGAGTGAGGGTCAGGCAGCTCCCCCCTGTCTGTGAAGCCAGCCTCTCACTAGTAATGCAGGGAGGGAGCTGTCTCAGACTTCACCATCCACCCCCCCCCCCCTCACCCACACACCATTCACTAGCTGGGACATGGGGGAAGTCAGGAGTGAGGGACAGGCAGCTCCCCCCTGTCTGTGAAGCCAGCCTCTCACTAGTAATGCAGGGAGGGAGCTGTCTCAGACTTCACCATCCTCCCCCCCCCCTCACCCACACACCATTCACTAGCTGGGACATGGGGGAAGTCAGGAGTGAGGGTCAGGCAGCTCCCCCCTGTCTGTGAAGCCAGCCTCTCACTAGTAATGCAGGGAGGGAGCTGTCTCAGACTTCACCATCCTCCCCCCCCCCTCACCCACACACCATTCACTAGCTGGGACATGGGGGAAGTCAGGAGTGAGGGTCAGGCAGCTCCCCCCTGTCTGCGAAGCCAGCCTCTCACTAGTAATGCAGGGAGGGAGCTGTCTCAGACTTCACCATCCTCCCCCCCCCCTCACCCACACACCATTCACTAGCTGGGACATGGGGGAAGTCAGGAGTGAGGGTCAGGCAGCTCCCCCCTGTCTGTGAAGCCAGCCTCTCACTAGTAATGCAGGGAGGGAGCTGTCTCAGACTTCACCATCCACCCCCCCCCTCACCCACACACCATTCACTAGCTGGGACATGGGGGAAGTCAGGAGTGAGGGACAGGCAGCTCCCCCCTGTCTGTGAAGCCAGCCTCTCACTAGTAATGCAGGGAGGGAGCTGTCTCAGACTTCACCATCCTCCCCCCCCCCCCCTCACCCACACACCATTCACTAGCTGGGACATGGGGGAAGTCAGGAGTGAGGGTCAGGCAGCTCCCCCCTGTCTGTGAAGCCAGCCTCTCACTAGTAATGCAGGGAGGGAGCTGTCTCAGACTTCACCATCCTCCCCCCCCCCCCCCTCACCCACACACCATTCACTAGCTGGGACATGGGGGAAGTCAGGAGTGAGGGTCAGGCAGCTCCCCCCTGTCTGCGAAGCCAGCCTCTCACTAGTAATGCAGGGAGGGAGCTGTCTCAGACTTCACCATCCTCCCCCCCCCCCCCCCCACCCACACACCATTCACCAGCTGGGACATGGGGGAAGTCAGGAGTGAGGGTCAGGCAGCTCCCCCCTGTCTGTGAAGCCAGCCTCTCACTAGTAATGCAGGGAGGGAGCTGTCTCAGACTGGTATCAGGGTTAGGGCACTGTGTGCAGGAAGATCACAACACTCCTGGTATTAATAGGGATAGGGCACTGTAAGAGATGACTGTAGTAGATTGAATAAAGATCTGATGTTTCTGCTCTCCTCACACCAAACAAAAACAACACACAAGCAGAGAAGCCCTTCTTACAAAGCTGAGCTAGTGAGTTAAGTAGGAGGAAAAGTAAACATACTGGTGCCAGTGTGGGTACTTAAAAAATACACTTACCAACAATCAATTACATATATTTGAACTGTGTACAGTTCCAGCCAGGACCACCTTTCTAAAATGCACAGTGATTGGCAAATTCAACATGCACTAGCATTTCAGGTGCCTGCTAACAAAAATAATAAACAAACAAGTTCTAGTCACGTGAGTGCTGATCATTACATTACTTTTTTTGTCAAGCTTCCAACTGTTTCCATTTCACATCCCCCCAACCATATTGGTAACATCAATAGATAAGAGCACAGCCAGCCAATAGGAATACATACATACATATTCATTCCTAAGTGACCTTTACTGACCTGGGAAGTGTGAACACTTTGTTTCATTTTCTGTTGGTGTTCGTTAGTTTCCAGTTCCATTTCCCATCCCCCCAACCATCACCTCAGTGGTAACCTTGGTAATATCAATAGATAAGAGGGCAGCCAGCCAATAGGAACACATATTCATTCCTAACTGACCTTCAGTGACCTGGAAAGTGTTTATTTGTATCATTTTCAGTTAGTACGCACTAAATCGAGTTAGTGCGCACTAACGGGGAGTTAGTGCGCACTAACTCGAGTTAGTGCGCACTAACACGATTTAACGATTTTTAACGATAAATCGTTAGAATTTCTATTGTATCGTGATCTATAACGATTTAAGACGATATAAACATTATCGGACGATAATTTTAATCGTTGAAAAACGATTCACATCCCTACTTTGTATGCTATTGATTGTGAGTTTCATACCAAACTAAAAGCATAGCAGGAAAGCTGTATCCCTTCACACAAAGGAATCCGAGCCATTTGTTCAATTGACCTGTGGCAACACAGACACCACTATTGTCTGCATGGCTCCAAATGCCTCAACAATTGTCATCATGCAAAAGATGACAAAGGGAGTGGCACAGAGCAAAGGAGCCGTAGCCACAATTTTTGAGCGATACACTACCATGTGAGAAAGTAAAACTTATTTTTAGTTAAAAAAAGATTTTTAATTTACAAAAAGAAAGAATGATGTATGACATTTTATTTTTCAGTCTGCAAAAATATCAGCTGAAAGGTAGAAAAAAATGGAAAAATCCCCCTTTTGCATGGACACAAGTTCCCTTTACCAAGCTGTATCATTGGATATTTGGAAGTAGATCTTTAAAAAGTACGCCGGATTTTATAAGATACGCACGTAGCCGCGTGTATCTTATAAAATCCGGGGTCGGCGCTTGCAAAGCTGCGCAAAATCGGCAGCCTGCGCGCGCCAAGCTGCGCAGTCTGCCTCCGTTCCCTCCCTTCCCCTACCTAACCCACCCCTACCTAAATCCCCCCCTACCTTTGTTTGGCAAGTTACGCCTGCTTGAAGCACACGAGTGCCCTGTGCATGTAAATCCGGGAGGATTTACATGCTTTTAAAATCTAGCCCATGGTCTCACAGAATACCGCACATGTAACTGTGTGCACCTGCAATTGTATGCTTGCTCTAAGCTTCCATTTCTTCCAGTTGTTTGAGTTCTCTCTTACCTTGCACACTTTGTTAAATGTAAACCGGTTTGATGTGATTCATGTCATGAAAGCCGGTATAGTAAAAATAATAAATAAATAAATAAATAAATATGATATAAAATGCTACATACCATAATCATCTTACTGCAGACTAGGGGAAAAAAAAAGTCAATGAAATGTGAACCGGGTTTATTCCAAGTCTTTTTATGTGATTAAACTCCAAGATTGAATTTGAAGATGAAAACCTGATTTGGAAGTGGTTTGTCCATTCCTCTGCTCAGGAATGCATAGGTCATTAACGCTAGGGATGTGAATCGTTTTTTGATGATTTAAAAAAATCGTCCGATATTTTTTAAATCGTCAAAAATCGTGCGCGATACAATAGAAATTTTCACGATTTATCGTGAAAAATCATTACTCCCATTAGTGTCCACTAACGGGAGTTATTTGGGGGGAGGGCGGGAAAACCGGCACACCAAAACAACCCCTAAACCTACCCTGACCCTATAAAACTAATCCCTTACCTTCCCCCAGCGCCCCGAACCCCCCAAAACGTTTTACGAGTACCTAGTGGTCCAGTGGGGGAGCGGGGACCGATCTCTCGCTGCCGCCATCTTTAAAGATGGCACTGGCCATCCAGTGCTTTTACCATGTGACTGGGGCCGGCCAATGGCACGGATACCCTGTCACATGGTAAGGGCAAAGGGCCATCGGCGCCATCTTTATGAGTGGCAGCCGACGGCCCGAGAACGGGAGATCGCTCCCGCGACCACCACTAAAGCACCAGGTAATTTAAAAATGTTTTGGGGGGATCGGGAGGGTGGGAAAAGTTAAGGGGTCATCTTTAAAGGGTCGGGTGGGTTTTTTTTTAATCGGGCCATTGGCGCCATTTTTGAGTGGCAGTCAAAATGGTGCCGATGGCCCGAGAGCGGGAGATCGGTCCCCGCGCCCCCACTGGACCACCAGGTACTGGTAAAATTTTTTGGGGGGTTCGGGAGGGTGGGGGAAGGTAAGGGGTCAATTTTAAAGGGTCGGGCCTCACTAAAAAACAATTAACGATGTGAATCGGAACCGATTCCGATTCACATCTCCAGCGATCAGATTTTTTTCTCCCTCCAGCCGAACCCGATCGTTAAGGCGATTGGGCACACGATTCACATCTCTAATTAACACTATATTTTAGTGCATTTACAATGAAAACCCAACACTAACACAATCCTATTTCTCATTTTTAATATGCATTCCTCATTTTCTTACTCCTATGGCAAAGCATTCAAGTCTTTTTTTGTTCTGCATATTCTCATAGCATCAATGAAACAGCAACATTAGCCAACCATTTTCACTCTGGAGGCAAATAACTAGCTGCAAGTATGCATTGGTCAGCACAGACTGATGATGGTGTGCTCCATTGCTATATTCTTAGTATAGCCAAAACACCATATTTGCTTTTTCACTGAAGAGATGTGATGGCAGAGAAGCACAGACCATCTACAGGGGTTTTGGTAGAAGAGGCATGCACAGTCCTTTTTCTTATATTTTTACCCATGAGAAGTGGCATCTCTACTCTTTTTTTTCAACATGTTTATTGGAAAGCCACAAATATACATTGTAAAACCTTTACAACCCTCAAACAAAGATTTGACATATTCTCCAAGGAGCAAAGCTCTATCCCATCAGAATGCCTCTATTCCAACAAGAGCCACACATGAAGAAATAAAGACAATGGTACATTAACTATGTTTTGGGTAAAGTTCATCATTTGTATTGTGTTAGGAGAGCATGATATCTTTATAGATTATAGATGTAAATGGCCTTTACTTTTCATATATGATATTTTAATCTTGTAATGACCTTTGGATTAAAAATCTATAATGGTCTCTACCCCCAGTGTTAAACTAGAATCAAGGTTTAGCGTCACAACACATTTCATTACTCCAAAAGCCATTTTTCTACCTTGGGTATCCGCTACCTGCTTTCATTTCTGGAGTGTCAACCGTTGACTTCTAATGCATGCCTTTATCATTTCCAGGACTGACAATTGCAACATTTATATCTGTGGCTCCCTCTGGTTCAAACAAAATGCTTAGAACTTTAGCAAAACACAGCAGCTCAGTTGAGGACATTTGATCACGTGTTTCCCATTTTGCAGAAGTTACATCGGCTGTCTATGCTGGAATAAAATTAAAATGTTATACTTAATATTTTGTTCCATTCATAGGAGCCATCCTCAGTATCTAACCAGTTAGTTCTTTATTCCCCTGTGAAAGCGCTCCAGTCTTCCCAATGGGAATTCTTACAAATCCCTTCCCCTACTTGACTAATGTTAGAAGGGGCAGCACATTCCTCTTTAGTTTTCAAGCCCCTCCCCAGTATAACACCTTGCTTCAAGGTATCCATAGTTAGCTTATTTAAAATGAAGCCCCATCATAGGTGTTATCTTGAGTGCTATTCTTCCTGCTGGTTTTTTGCATTTGGTCCTATTGCTTATAATTTTAGAATTGTTATCTTGTTTTAGTTTTACTATATTTTTGTACTTAGTATTTATATATGCCTGTCTTCTTATGAGATATATGTGATTTATTTGGTTATGATGTTATGCATGTCAATTCTTTCGGTCTGTAAACCACTTGATGCCTTGGTTATAGGCAGTATATCAAATAAAATTAATAATTATTTAGTAAAATAATGTTTGGTCTGTGATGAATGGTATAGCTGCATAAAGAACTACACACAGGGATGGTTAGGTCAGATGCTAACTACGTACAATACCCTAGAAAAATATATACATTTCTTCTATGTAAAGTGTAGTGTGAAAGCAGGGTACACTTCTTGAAAGCAGCTAAAGAACTAACCTGTTTAATGCCACAAAATTCCAGGTAGTAAAAGCTTTTTGAGATTACAAGTAGAAACTTGATGGTAATTGGTTTTCATTTGCTACTGCTGTGCAAAAACACCTTTACAAAAATTATTTTTCCTTATAGAAGCATGTGACTAAAATTAAATGACTCAACTTGTTAGTAAGTGTAAATATTTATAATTTATTTTAAGTAGTCTATGTAACATTAAAGACAGGTTAAAACAATGTTCACAATATTAGTCTTTTTGAGGACAGATCCTCTACATAAATGCTGGCAACTTGTTACATTAGACTCCTACTCTCAAGTCAAAAGGTGAGGTCAAAGGTTTTCAATTCTTGCAGAGTCCTAGAGAAAAAGGCACTCCATGTCAGGCATTGCCACTCAACAAACCGATTTTGCAGTCATCCTCAGCACAGGATGCAGCAGGGGCCCAAAGCAGTAGAATAATAGGAAGTAATCAGAAAGGAATAGAAAATAAAGCTGAAAGTAAAGAGGAGCTCTGTATCAATCCATGATGTGACCACACCACGAGTACTGAATGCAGTAAAGACATAGCAGAACTAGAAAAAGTGCAGAGAAGGGCAGCAAATTTTGAATATTTTCTTTCAGAATTAAGAACTTAAAGAATGCTATGCTGGGCCAGACCAATGGTCCATCGAGCCCAGCATCCTGTCTCTGACAGCGACCAGTCTGCTTGGAAAAGCGAAGGACTATGATAGAAGTTTATAAAATTATATGCAATGTACAACAAGTATTAAGCCCTGGTTATTTATTCTTTCAAACAATTCTGGAACTAGGGGGAACTCCATTAAAACTAACTAGAAGCAGATATATAATACATTTAAAGGAAGTTGTTTTCTTTTGTCAAAGCACAACTAAAACTATGGAATTTTCTGCCAGAGAACTTGGTCAAGACTGGTAGTATTATAATATTATTGAATGTTAATCAGATAGATTTGGACATCTCCATCTCTTACTTCTGGAAGCAAGCAATATAAAATGGACTTTCCAATCCATTTCAGACAGATATTTCCAAGTAACCTGCACAGGGCTACAATCACAGACAGGCTACCAGGCTTAGGTGGACCATTGGGTTGACCCAGCATGGGAATTAATTAAAAAACAAAACCTATTACAGAAAATAATTATTCAGTGGTGCTTTATAATACAGTAAGCGATGACATGAATACCACTCCTATGAGTCTATTACACACAGGAAAGCGGGTCTCTGTTATCAAGTGGCTGTCCAGCATCATGTTGCTTGCTGCCTACTGCCTGCATCAGCATTCTGATACTTAAAAGAACTCAGCAACAGAAAAGTATTCTAGGCAGGAAAGACTACTTTTTTCTATCAAGCTGTTTGTCATGGAACTGAACTCTTTTCTGTAAGATCGAGAGAGAAAGAGAGAGCTGGTGGAAAATTTTGCAAACCTATTTTTCTGAAAAGTAATCCAAAATTTTGATTTCTGTCCAGCAGTTTTTCAAGTCATTTTCATGATTGTGAGCCTGGGAAGCCTCAATCAGTAACATTTTCCCATGGTGCCTCTATTAAATAGAGCAGAACAACTGATTCAAGACATATTCTAGGAGAAAACTCTCACCGTTGTAAGATTTTCTTTTTGTTACTCAAATATTTCCACCATAGAAATGAGTAGCAGTGGTTTAAAAGTATTTTACAGGACATTAAACACAATTGGTTGCACTAGGTACATACAACACCCCCTCCTCCCTTGAAATCATACAAAGGAGTTTAAAGTGCAGCAGGACACCTCATTATAAAAATAGCTTTGCCTAACCACCAGTGCCTTCCTTGTGTTTTCTGATGTTAAAATTCTCTAACTGGGGCAATTATAAAGTAATTTTTAAAAAATTAGTGAGGCCATTAGTTTCTGGACTGAAAATATAATGGTTGTATTAGCATTTTAACTACAGCTGGCTTCCTGTTCAACAAGAACTACACATAATTTAGTCAGGAATTTGGCACTCAAAATAATTAGATTCTCCATAGTGGCATTTTTAACACTGCACTTTGAAATCTTGTTGCTGATTTTTCCTTAAAAAAGAAGAAAAACATCTTGCCTTTCCCAAGTCCAGATTAGATCTGCATGGCCTTTACAGGTTGATAATTCTCCTTGTCAGCAGCTCATGATGGGGCAGGTTGCTCTAATTCCATCATTTCCTGTATAAGCATGCAACTTTAAAAAAAGCTTTTCACAAGATTTAAAGCATTCTGATAAAATGTGTTCAAACCTTACTTAAGACTAAACAAGCCTTCACAGCTGCCACCAGCTAATCATTTTGAGTTAGAAAAGAACAATATTTTAAAGCATGAAGTAGTCTCAAACTAGTCAGAGAAAATTTTGCAAGCAATTTAGGTGCATTAATCTGTTCTAATGTGCCTAGATTGTCCGATCTGAAAATGGTCCTCCTCTGTCTTCCACCATTTGTGTACTTTTAGTCAAGGGAAAAAAACGAGTGTTTTCTTTGAAAACATTTAGTTTAGAGGGAGTTAAATAGCACAGAGACTTATTGTCAAAAAGTACATGCACTATTTCACCCTCCCACACAATTTACACTGGCACTTTGAGCATGAAGATTTTATGCTAAATTTACCTCCACCACTGTAGCAGGCTCTTTTCCCAAATCATACCGGCTTTCGTCTAAACTGGTCCTTGAGCGCTGTATGTGGACTGAAATGTAGACAACCCTTAACCCTCTCCAAATGTAACAAACTGCCATCCTGCCCGAGACCCAAGGTTCCCAATTTTCTGAGATAGCTACAGGTTGACATCACTCAATATGCACAAAGAAAGTTATTGAAAGCTTTCAAATTTTGAATATTTTCTTTCAGAATAAAGACCTTAAAGAATGCCATGCTGGGCCAGATCAATGATCCATGGAGCCCAGCATCCTGTCTCTGTCAGTGGCCAGTCCAGGTTGCTTGGAAATACCTGACAAATCCCAATATGAAAGTCTGCTTGATGTTCCGCTCCCTAAAAGGTAGATTTTAAAAGTGTCTTGCATGTGCAAAAACGGCCCGAGCGGGAGCTACACAAATAGCCAGGAAGGGCAGGTATACATTGATGTATGGAAAAGGGGCAGGGCATGGGCGTTCCAGAGGAGGAGCCTGCACTGACATGCATAGCCTCTAATTTTCCTCAGCCAGTGCACATAACCTACACACACCACTCTGCCACTGCTCCTTGTTAGGCGCAGGAGAACATCCGTGTGTGTGTGGGGGGGAGAGAGACAGAGAAAGAGACTCTTTATAGGGCTCAGTCTGATACTCTATATATGGACCATTGTAAGGCTTCACTTTGATTCAAGGTGTTTTTGGGAGGTGGGTTAGGGTTGGGGGGGGGGTGGTTACACACACATTCAGAGGTATCCATTGTGAAATTGACCTCATTAAAGAATTTTTCACCTTATATTCACTTATAAGTTCAAAAATTCTTTAATGAAGTCAAAGTTTTAAGAGGAATCTGGTGAATAGTTTATGAAAATAAAATACATTATCACGGTCATGCATTAGAGTTCTATGAGGCTTCATGAAAGAATTGCTACTTGTCAAGGGAAAAGAATGACCTTATATTCACTTATAAGGTCAAAAATTCTTTAATGAGGTCATTTTTACAATGGATACCTCTATATGTGTCCGTAACACTCCCCTGACACCAACTATCCTCCCAAAAACTCACCCTGAATCAAAGTGCCCCCTTATAATGGTCCATATATAGAGTATCAGACTGAACCCTATAAAGATTCTCTCTCTCTCCCCCTCCCTCCCTCCCTGATGTTCTCCTGCACCTCACAAGGAGCAGTAGCAAAGTGGTGCACACATGTATGTGCTTATAGCTCCAGACTTGAGCACATGGAGAGTATTTTATAACCTACTCATTTCAGTTCAAAGTCAGACTGAGTCATGTTTTGTGGGCCTGTCCTCTAGAAACTTGTCCAAACCTTTTTTAAACCCAGTTATACAACTAGACAGCCACATTTACTAACAACAATTTCCATACCTTAGTTATGTGACTAAAAAAACCCCTCTTAAATTAGATTTAAATCTGCTTCCTGTTAGTACTAGGACTAGGAGACACTCCCTGAAACCATTTGATAGTGTAACATTTGTTCCCCTTTAATGAATAAACAACACTGCTCCCAGTAGACTCTTGGGGCACTCCACTATTTCAGTCAAAGCTGAAAAAGAAAGAAAGAACTGTCTGTTTTCATGGACTGGACAGAGTAATGTGGGTGAGGTGAAGGTGTCACACTCTGATTCCACATGTTGGTTATCTACCATTTTGCCCAGAATCAACATCAGAATTACTGGTCTTTAATTTCCTAGATTACTCCTTGAGCTCTTTTCAAAAATTAGCATTACAAAGGCTACCCTCCAGTCTGCAATTTCATATTTGCATTTTTTTCAGAAATCTGGGGTGAATACCATCAGGTCCTGAGATTTATTTCTATTCAACCTGTGCATTTGCTCTGATGCATCCTCCAGTTTAACAGTAATTTGCTTCAGTTCTTCTGACATTACCTTCAAAGTCTGCCAATTGCAGTTGTGTGTACTTGGGCAATACAAAATTTATTTCTTTGCTTTTCTAATTTTAGTTCTTAATTTTATTCTATTTTCTCTTTATCCCCTTTAACATACAATTTCAAATCTCTTGTTTTGATGGAAGTACTGAATGGAGATCAGTAAAATCAGCAGAATTCCAGCAAAACATCTTTCTGTTGTCGGATGGTTTTCTCCTTGTTGATCTGTCTCTTCCTTTATACCTTAGCCCACTAGTTTCCTTTATATTTTCCCCAAATTCTTATTGCACCTTACCGTCTCAGCCTCTCTTTTCCAAGCAGTAGAACTCCAGGAAAAGGTATTTTGTTGGAGTTCTTCTTATTAGAATACTCTGTACAATTCTGGAGACAGCACTTTCAAAAAGAAATAAACAGGATGGAGTCAGTCCAGAGGATGGGTACAAAAATGGTCAGTAGTCTTTGTTCTAAAGCATATAGGGATAGACTTAAAGATTTAAACATGTACACCCTAGAACAGGGCTTCCCAAACCTGTCCTGAGGACCCCACAAGCAGTCGGGTTTTCAGGATATCCACAATGAATATGCATGCGATAAATTTGCATATACTGAGTCTCCAAGGTATGCAAATGTCTCTCATGCATATTCATTGTGAATATCCTGAAAACCCGACTGGCTGTGGGGTCCCCAGGACAGGTTTGGGAAGCCCTGCCCTAGAGGAAAGGCGATCTAGGGGAGATATGATAGAAACATTAAAATATCTCAAAGGTTTCCATATACAAGAGGTAAGCCATTTTCATGGAAAGGAAGATCTAGAACAAGGGGTCATGAGATGAGGTTGATAGGGGGTAGGAGTAACCTTAGGAAGTTATGGGGGATACATGGAACAGAGGTAGTGGAGACAAAATATCTGAATTCAAGAAATCATGGGATAAATACAGAGGATCTCAGAGGAAGTGATAAGAATTATAATGCTAAATGAATTGGAGACATTGGAAGACTGGAGGGCCATATAGTCTTTTTCTGCCGTCATGTTTCTATGTCCCTATGTTTCTATTCCAAAGTTGTCTTCTTCCACTTACAACGTAGCCTGTCCCCTTAGTCTCTTTATGGTTCTGTCACCATATCCTGCTTCACAGCCTCTGTTCCTTTTCACACTGGTACTACTTATTAATTTCTCTTATCTCCCCTCATCACTGTAGCCTCTCTTCCTTTTTATTCTGTTCCCCCTTTCTCTTTTTCTACTATGGCCTGCCTTTTCTTTAACCTGCTCCACTTTGTTCCATATCAGCACTGTGTGAATTATTTTTAGCTTTGTTGAAAGTGTTTTACATATCATGCAAATTTAAGACATTTAGAGATTTTTTAAATGAGAAAAAGTTAAAAAATAGGAGCAAAAATCTGAACATGTCCATTTTGCTTGAGTGAACCCTTTGCTATTGGAGCATATATCCTGCATATAAGAAAAATGCATACCTGTGAACACAAAAATTGACTAATCATTATTTGCCAAGGTGTTTTGTCCTCTTTATAAATAAATCATTTTCTTTCATCATACATCTTTCACTCCCATTCTGTCATTGCTTTTATTGCTCCTGACCTGTTCCTCTTTCTTTATTCAAAAAATATTCAAGGATACCTAGATTGCCTTAATGAGTTAAGTAGCAAAATGCATTAATAAATGTTGCTAAGGTTCTATTATACAAAGATGCAAAAGGGAAAAACAGGATTTATTATGATAAATTCAAATGCCTTTTCTTTTCATTTCTAAAGCAATATTCTAAAAGGAATCTGGTGAATACTGCATGAAAATAAAATATATAATCACTGTCATGCACTAGAGTTCTATGAGGCTTCATGAATGAATTGCTACTTGTCAAGGGAAAAGAATGAGTCTGTAGCCATCTTGGCCTTCACTCACAGTTCCTAACCTGCACTAGTAGTAATCTGTCGTACACAATGATCTTTCATGCTCTGGTACCTAATAACTAAATAGAGTCGGGCTGCTAGAAAAAGCGCATAATTGCTGACTGTCTGGTGTCTGCTTTCTGTGCTCTTAGCATGGAGCCTCCTTTTCTCTTCCTCACCTCTTTCTCACTATTCTCCTTGGTAGACTAATCAACCTTAAGTTTCTTGAACTATTTTTAAACATTTAGCAATATTCTCTCAATCCGGTATTATAATTTTAATTAAAAATGACTTAATGGCACATCAATGGCTTTAACTACTTTTTATTTTTTTGGCACGGTTGACAATCTCCACATTTCCCTCCTGGTTCATGCTGAAAACCAATTATGCAGAAAATATTGTAACCAGCTTAGCATACAAACAAACAGGTATATGCATTTCAGAATAATATATGCAAATATATACTGTAGCATTTCAGATCTGAAACCTGAAAGGGCATACACAGGCTATACAATTATTATTCATACAGGTCTGTTCATTTGAAAACAAGGGCACATATGTACATTTATATGTGTGTGTACAAATATAATATATAAATATGCATGTGAAACATAGTGGACTGTTTAGATAGTTTTCAATATTACAATATTTCAAAATATGTAGTGTACCATAGGGTCCTTGTGTGACCTTGTTATTACCAAGGAGGCTGACATGAATTCATTTGAGTTAATTGACTATGACTGCCTGTGAAGCGGAACCCCAAAAATTACATATACAGAGCAGAAGTTGCTGAGCACCTGATTAACAAAGCCTTTTCTTCCATGAACCATCTATGGGAAAACAGATTTAGTGAATGTGTACAGAAAGTTATAGTCTTAGTTTCGATGCAGATGACTCTGCAAGAGGCTTGTGAAGAACCCACATTTGTTTTGTTTGCAGATGGAGATAGGAGAAGTTTCTGGACAAATTTCATTTTGCTGGGGTGGCTATTTTTCATTGTTTGTGATTTGGGAAATGGCACACACTATTAAAAAATAGAGACTTTTCCAAAATGAAAAACCCAAATATTTTGGATATGTTTTTGAGGTATCAGGCATTTGTTTCATTTGAAACAAACCGAAAATTACCTTTTTTGATTTAGATTCTGTCTTCATTACAAATGAATGCACATTCCCACCATGCATTATTCTTGGATGATTTCTCATAAGAGGCTGTGCAAAATAGCAAAATTTCAGTTTTCAGTGAAAACAAGAAGCATTCTTTCTGGCGACTGTTGCTGCTGGCATCTGAAATTAGGGGACCAATGTAAAACTGCAAGGCTAATGGTACTGGAATTTTGCATCATCCCCAGTGGGTGAGTGGAATCTCTAGGATGGAGGATAGAAATCTTTTGTCCTAGAAATTTAGTATAAGCAGCTCCACATAGTCTCAAAGTGCAGCACTGTCCTAAACTATTGAAACTATTTTAAAAATATCTTATATCAGGGTTTCCCAAGCCTAGCCTGAGGACCCTACAGCCAATCAAGATTTCAGGATATCCAAAATGAATATGCTTGAGATAATTTGTATATACTGAGCCTCCATGGTTTACAAATTTATCTTACATATATTCATTGTGGATATCCTGAAAACCCTGTGGGGTCCCCAGGACAAGTTTGGGAGGCCCTGTCATATTTAATACATTTTTTATTTTTTTAAAGTTGATTTTTTTTCTCTTAAGGATGCATTATAAGCATACTTTCTGATTATGTTTCTTTATAAAACATACATGTAATAGATATTGGCAGACAAGGGACATTTGACTGACTCACCCTGCCCACATGCCTCTAGCTAAGTATCTCTCTCAGCTGCATCACCTACCTGGTGCTAACTGTGGTCATCACCTGCCCCTATTCTTTCTTATTCATACTGCAGTGGATGGAGGGAAGCACATCTCACAGCTGTTAGCTGTACAAAAGTTAACTGCCTACCAGAGATCACGCCTTCTGATTTTTTCCTTGGCTGGTAAATGTAGCCAAGTTAACCAGTAACTCATGCTAGGAAACTTGCCACCAGCCCAACAATTATATCTGAGAAAGTATCAAAGCTCACAGCCATTTTTATAATGGTTGACATCATAGTCTCCTGTATTCTCCTGGTTGGTATCCTTCATTTTCATACTTTTGAGAAAGTGTCTGAGAAGGTAAAGATTTCTAAGTGGTTGGATTTATATTCAGACCATAAGTTAGTCTTCTAAGAGGAGAGTGGCACATTGTAAACTTACACTGAGACTTTCTGACCTCAGCAGGGCAAAAGGTCATTTGCTGTCTAATATAAGGCAGTAGTCATCTCTGCTCCACTCTGAACCTCTTTCATCTTCTATAGAAATGAATCCCCATTAAAATTGCACTTGATGCTGTGTTATAGACCTGTCAGGTTTTGCTCCCATTATTGACAGATTCATCTACAGTTCTGCTGTGCTTTTTGTTACGTTGGTTGCCCTTTACAATGAAGCCAATTTTTTTTTTTTATAATACATTACAGACTGTCTTCAGACCTTGCTGTATCACTTATGTTATTACTCTAGCATTGCAGGCTTATTTGAGCTTTATTCTTTTGCTTGAACAATACAAAGATTGCTAACATTGGCTTATGATAGGCAAACATGATTAAACCCCCTCTAAAGGAATGGTAACAAGTATCAAATATCATGGCATGAAATCTATAATGAATTTTGCTTTTAATTGTGGGTCAGTCAATTTAAATAGCCAGGTAGAGTTTGCATGTTTACAGTAATGAAGCTAATGATACATTTGAGTGTTATGATCTCCCAGGTGGGGCAATTTAAAGTCATTGTTTAATGTTCAATAAGACATCTGTATATTTTCCTAGAAAGTGTAATTAACACAGTATGTAATAAATGGTGTGTGTTATCTGAAGCATTCCTGAAATTGGAGAAACAGGGTAGCATGCAAATTTTTTAAAATAATCCAATCATCTACTGTAGCAAAAAATAAGTAATGTGAAAGAGCTTTTCACAACATTTCCTGCTTCTATCCTTGTACATCTTCTTTAACACTGCTGTTTTTGTATTGGTCTCACTGTCATCGCAAAGCTGTGATAGCAATTAATATCAGAATATGGCATGAAGGCTGAAGGATTGTGTTGTGGTGAAATTAAAATACCAGCATAACTAGAAGCTCCTAACTGCTACGAGCACAGATGAACATTTTCTATGTTTTGTTTTTTTTTAAAGTATAAGAAATTACTTCCAAAATGGAATGCAGGCACTCTTATAGCAGGATGTCTTAAAGTAGCATCCATTATAAAAAAAAAACCAGCAACAGCTTTATCTACCATTTATCATGTTTTTGATAAATTAGAGGGATCTGCATAGATTGTCATTTGAAAATTTTGCAGTATAGGATTTAATTACTTATCTTTGCAAGGCAAAATCCAAGGAAAGTTATATTCAGGTATAGATTGTATTTCCTTATTCGTGAGGACTTATTCCTGGAGTACCAGAAACAGGTCTGATTTTCAGGCCATCCACAATGAACATGCATGAGATGTTTGCATATACGGGTAGATTTTAAAAAGGTGCGCGTGGGCGCACATGTGCTACCCGGCGCGTGCACATGTACACCCAATTTTATAACTTGCGCGCGAAGGCGCATGCAAGTTATAAAATCAGAGGTCGGCGCATGCAAGGGGTTGCACAATTGTGCGCCTTGCCTTCCCCCATTCCCTCCCCCCTAACCCGACCTTCCCACCCCTTCCCCTAACCTTTACCCTCTAGCCCTACTCTAACCCCACCTGTCCTTTGTCTTACCTTTTGCACCTGCCTCTGGGCAGGCACAAGTTGCATGCGCCGGCAGGCTGCCAGCACGCGATCCTCCGACACAGTGGCAATGGCCGCTCTGTCGGAGGCCTATGGCCCCACCACTGCCCCGCCCCGGACTGCCCTGCCCCACCCCTGGACTGCCCCTTTTGTAAAGCCCCGGGATTTACATGCATCACCTTTTTAAAATCCGGCCCATAATGTATATTCACTGTAGATATCCTGAAAAGCAGAACTGTTTGTGGCACTGCAGGACAGGAGTTGCCTCACCCTGGCTTAGCATTTAGGTTTGCACCTAAGGCTATTAAGGGTGAAGTGACTTGCTGAAGCAAAATTTGGACCTCGACTTCCTTGGTTCTGCATCTGCTACTCTAATCATTAGACTATTCCTGGTCAACCTAAACCTGTATTGTCTTAATCAAAGTATAATTATTCACTTCATTCTTATTGACATTTAAGTTCATTTGCAAGACCATTTAAATGTGTCCTGTGTATAGTATAATAGTAATAGGACATCAAATAAATATCCACTTCAGTCAGATTAGTATAGATGAATAAAAAAGTCCCAAATGGTTTAAGAAGACAATAGGAATAAATCTATTTGGTAGTAACTGAATAGTGGAATTTGTCTTTCCACTATGAAAAATATTTATTTATTTAAAATCTTTTCTATACCGTCGCTAAGTTACATACCATCGCAACGGTTTACATGTAGGCACATATTTAATGTAGGTAAAAGTGTAGTATAGTACATTCTAACAGGTGCCGTCAAAGGTTTGGTTACAATATATCATTAGACAAAATAATTTTTAGAGAAGTGGGTCATGACCGAGTGTACTGAAAGTTCTTTTACGGGTAAATGTATCATACATAGTGTTATCAATATGCTAGTTGTGATGTGGGGTTCACAGATTACTCTACTGTATCGTCAAGACTCAATTAAGATGGCATACGGCGATGGATTGACTTAGTGAAACTATTGTTGCCGGTTTTACATATATTTAGTCTTTCTAAATGTAAGAATGTGTACCCTGCCCTGAACTATGGAAAGGCATGTAAGGGATATTTTAAATAAATAAAATAAGGTGCCTCTCCTCTATTTTTTTTTATTTTGGGCCCAGCCTTTATAAACCTGCAATTAAACTGTATCTGCTCATACTCCCCTCTCATGCCAGAGGTACAATCTTCATTTTAAAAAATGCATCTGTACATTTTGAAAAATAAATACACTTTAATAGATGTGATTTCTAAACAAAGGTATTTATTTTGTACTATAAGTATATATTACAACTACTGAACTTTAACATTATCAAAATATTTTAGATAGGGTTTGAAAAAAAGCCAGGGTGTAATTGCCTTAAAAGTGCTTTTACTTTATATTCTATACAGTATAATTACCTAGAATCACCTCAAGAGATTGAATGCTTTCATTCTTTCCATTATGTCTCACAATGAGCTGTAGGTGCATGAGGACTGCATTATAACAGCATTCACTTACATCTTATTGCTTAATAAAAACTTTCAGGCTTCCTGTATTTTTCACTTTGCAAATATAAATGTCAATTTGCAGTGCCTACAAACTACACCCAATGTGCTTGTCACACAGTCTTTCATCCATGAATTGTATATAATTCACCATTATCTTGTTGACAAGGCTATGATTGGTTTCACACATCACTGTTCATTAAAATAATATGTACCTGTGCTCCAGTTTCGTCCCACTCCAGAGCTCAACTGCTAACAAATTCATGGTCAATTAGGCTTACTGGAAGATGAGTGGCTAGGAACTGTGAACATTTCTTGTTCTTTATGTGGAATTTAGTATCTAATAAATCAATTAGGACCTAACAAATTACAGGTACAGCAATTCTTCATTTCTTAAATTTAGTGGAAGAAAGGATTTGCTATTTTTGCAGCATGACTATCAATACTTTATCACATATATTCCTGTCTTACTATTGAATTAACCAAGTGCAGAAATTCAAGACACAACGCATTATTGGAATGTGTGATTTGTGTGTAATGCAATATCAGGATAGGTCAATATGCATTATGCAATAAATTGACAGTTTGGGGAATCTCAAACTGGGTACCTAAAAGGGCTTGCTCAAATTTCATGCATGTTTTACAGAATTATACAAAAAAAAAACCCCTTCACTAATTTCAATTTCAGTGTATACATAATACACACAACTGAACATATTGAGAAATTACAGCAGACATTTGAATCCCATATGATACATTCAATCAGTATCCAATATATCATGATATATTGTACTTCCTCCAATAAAAACACTACATGATCCTTCTTCTGAACTTACATTCATCCTAAGGAAAATGTTATCTGAAAATCAATCTGGTAATTGTTCAGCTGGTCATTACTAAAATCTGGCTCTTCAACTTTAGAATGCCAACAGTGATGTTGAACAGATTAAAACATGCTATTATTGGTCAATATGTCACCTACTAAAATAAAAATCCTATGAATATTTCAGTGCAGTGTTTGAGATTAGTTGAACTCTGCTAAAAGTACATGAGGATAATGTTGGGATAATCCCATTTATCTGCAGGAGTCCAATTCACTTTCAGTTGCATTAACAATAGATGTGTTTTCAACATTTTTCTTTTTTTAAATCATTACTTAAAAATGAACACATTTTCTACTCAGGTGCAAGAATAAATAAGAAAACAAAAAGTTTGCTTATAAAAATCTTGTACAGCTAATTTTGTTCCTTCAGCAAGAGCTACAGGAAGGTGATATAACAGCAGAAAAGAAAATACTGATATGAAGAACAGAAATATTGGAGTTTACCTCATGACCTCAAGCTTTCAAAGCGACATCATAACCCAAACCTAATTTACAAATATATTGGATTCAATTCTAAGCTTCCTTTTTTATTCAATAGTTTTAAAAGAAATTTCTATAAACAGTCTAAGAAGATTTATTTCCCACTGTGCTGTACAAAGACCTATATTGCTATGTGTGAAAAGGAATAAGCCAAAGGGGTCTTTTATTTATTTTTATTTCATGCAATCCTTTAAAAATCTCATGGTGTAATTTAAAGTGCTGGGCCAGGAGGCCTGAATCCTTTAGAGGTCCATTATCCTATGACCACCAGCAAAATGTTCAGTGGGTGCTTCATTGTAGAATCTAAGCTAAGGCCTGCCATAGCGCAAACTGACTTTAAGGGAAAGCACCACCATGTGCTGTGGAATTACTTTAAATCTGGAATTCTGATAGGAGGTTTATAATGGCAATCAATATTTCCAGCACAGAACTATTAAATACTCCATTAAAGATACTGGACAGAAACACCCTTGGCTTTATCTTGAGATTCTCAAGTTCCTTTTAGACAGGAGTCTACTACTACATGTTGGAATTGTATTGGATATACTATATAGATATAGATAGACAGATAGTGAATAAAACAAAGGCACAAATGATCTCTATAGAGGGGGCTACATCCAAACCAGTGTATACCAAAAGCAATCAGTTAATTTCAAATATATTTATTTATTAATGTACTAAATCTTTAATGATTCCAAAATGTTAATTACTTAAAAGCCCACCACTACCATCCATCCGTATCTCATACATCTACATGCATTCAGCCACTCCATAAAATCTGTACCCTAATTTCTTGAAAATAACCGTGATACTTATTAAAAAATGGCATCAGAGTGGTTAAGGACCCAATAATATACTACAATTCTACATAGATAACTTAATAAAATCAATGAAATATTGCACAGGTTTTAGCAGCCATTATCATGTCCGTATTCAAAACTTGTTTGCAAACTTTTCCAAAGGATGCAAAATAAAATTCTAAGTTCACAATTTCCTCAACGAAGTATTGCACTAGTTTTGGCAATGAAGCATTACACTAGTTCTAGCAGCGTTATATATTTACATGTCCATATTCAAACGTCTGTAAACATTTCCAAATGATACAAAATACAATGCAAAGATCACAATTGCCAATTGTTTCTGAATCTTCCAGTAACAAAAATAAGTTTCCCTCCTTCAAACCTGAAGAAATGAGCACAAGTCTTTTGTTCTATAATTGGAATCACAAGCTCAGTTACCTTTCTACTGCTGAAAGAATCTCTAGCCCCCAACAAGGCCCTTGTTTTACTTGCTGAAAATGAGCTTCCTCAGTGGATTTGGATACTTATGTCCCAGATTATCTTACCTCGGAGATAACTTTACAATTGTACTTCAAGAAGAACAAATCCTATGGGCTGCCTTGCCTTTAGCCATTATACTAAGGTCTTGTGCTGTCCTTTTTCAACAGCAAACCAAAAAAAGTAGGGTCCTCAGCATTGGCATTAGTTTCAAAAACTAGTATATGATTAAATAAAGATTATATTTGAATAACAAATAAAAGAGTAGGCTTTGTTTTTGGTATATGTATGTATATTTTGGGATTTCTTTTTGGTTAAAAGTTGAGCACTTCTCATAGCACTTAAATTGCCTAATATCTAGCGGTGTGTAATATATATATATATATATATATATACACACACACAAAATGAGGAGGAAAGAGCACTAATATTAAATGATCAACAATAAAAAATCATTAACAATGAACACTTGTAAATATCAATTACTGTCTATACACTGTCTTTACATGAAAGACGAACAGTATATACAAAACCATTTATATCAACACATATATAATAAGATGATACAGTACTGTATTTTTTTTTAATTCTTTATTTTAATTTTTTTCATTGATTATAACAAGTAAAATACTTACTAATACATAATATCCAACGGAATCAATTCAAATCAATTTTTTTTCCCTTATAATCGAAGTACAGTAATATCTTAAGGAAAATAGTAAGCTATTGGAAAGAAGAATCAATCTGAGCGAAACACACGCCCCCGACACGCCCCCGACACGCCCCCCTCGGAAAACCCCGGGACTTACGCGAGTCCCGGGGCTCTGCGCGCGCCGGTAGGCCTATTGAACATAGGCGCACCGGCGCGCAGGGCCCTGCTTGCTTAAATCCGGGCGGATTTACGCGAGCAGGGCTCTTAAAATCCGCCCCTTTAAGTCCAACAGATTACTAATGGAGGCAGAGAGAGAGAGATTTACACAATTTTACTCACGTTTGTAGGCTTTATAAGAATGAATTTTCACTCGCTCACACAGTTCAATCAAACGCAAACTTGAGGCAGACAGACAAAGCCACGCGCGCCCAGCTTCGGCAGCGAGCCGGCGTTGTCGGCGCGCTGAAGGGGGGGGGGGCCGGTTTTAGCCTTACTGGTCCCTCCCCTCGATGACGTCAGTGGCGTGACAGTTCTGGGAGAAGCGCTGGTAACCACGCTGGAAGGCTTCAGCTGAAGGTAAAAGTTTAAAGGTAAGTCAGAGCAGACACCGGGCTACCTTCTCCTCTCTCCTCGGTTTCCCCTCTCTCTGTCTCGCCCCGTCTGCGCACCGCAGGGGGGGCCAGTTTTAGCCTTACCAGTCCCTCCCCTCGATGACGTCAGCGGCGCGACAGTTTGGGGAGAAGTGCTGGAAACCACGCTGGAAGGCTTCAGCTGAAGGTAAAAGTTTAAAGGTAAATCAGAGTAGAATCCGGGCTACCTTCTCCTCTCTCCTCGGTTTCCCCTCTCTCTGTCTCGCCCCGACAGTACTGTATTATTTAAATGAAGCAACAAGTATATACGGTAATTATAAACACACATTGATTTGAAATTATAGTGTCAAACAGATACAGTATCAAAATATTTCTAAACAGTCCACTTGACAAGATGTTGCAATGCCAAATATTTGAAAACAGTACCAAATTTGTAAAATGCTACTAGAAAAATTAAGTACAGTGTCATATTAAAAGTATATTGCTTTACAATAAAATCATTGAAACCTAATAAGAATGTATAAAGATGATGTGCTTTTAAAGTACCTCATAAGTTGCAATACTTCCACACAAACAGGTATAAACTAAGGGCTAGATTTATCAAAATATTTCATGTGATAGGAAGAGTGGTATGTTTTTTGGTAATAACCTATTTATTGCAAGGTATGTTATTTTAGTGCTTTGCATAGGTATTACTACAAGTGCATTGACACTTTGTGGTAATACCTACATAATTGCATTTTCCTACCTGCAAAATACTCATTTTACCAAGCGAGAGAGAGATTGAGACTGAGACTATCTACAAAGCCCATGTAGTAGTTAGCTATTTATGCTACTATATGAGGACAACCTAGTAACTCGAGGTGAGGTTTAGGTAGTAGTGTAGGGTTTAGGGGCCACTTTTACATGCAGAGTGAGAAGTACAAACAGAACAGTGCACTCTTGTGAAACTTGTATGTCTTTCGGAGTGAGGAAACACACAACGATGAGATTTGTACAATGTTCTCTCAACCTAACTTGATGAACTCTCTAACTGGGTGGGCCGCTTATAGTAGCATAAATAGCTGCTTACTATGGTGTCTCCCCCAGAGGCTCTCTCTGTTTCACTCTCTTCCCCCCCCCCCCTTTCCAGCCTAAAAATGCCCAAAACAGAATTTGCCAAAAAAGTCACAAATTGCATTATGGGCATATCACATGACCTTACACAGCCTAAAACTAATGAAAAGGCATAGTTATTTTCAGGGTTAAAACTGTGCAATATCATGCATTATGGCTTCACAAAGCCAGCCCACTTTTACAAAATTCCCGCCTCCAACTCCTCCCCAATCCATCCCCTTTTAAAAATTAACATTGCGGAGGTGGAGAAGAGGAATAACGTAACTTTGAACTTACCTTCAAATTTTCCTTGATTTGGACTCCGGGGGTAAGGAATTGCCTTACCCCGATGGTACAAGAATTGACTTCCGCCTCTGACATCATCAGGGAGGATCCCAGCCCGGGGCCTTTAAAAAGTGGATTTGCTGCGGTGATTGACCGAGGTGGAGGAGAGGAATACAGTAACTTTGAACTTGCCTTCAAATTTTCCTTGATTTGGACTCCGGGGGTAAGGAATTGCCTTGCCCTGATGATACAAGAATTGACTTCTGCCTCTGACGTCATCAGGGAGGGTCCCGGCCCGGGGACTTTAAAAAACGGATTTGCTGTGGTGCGCCACCCAAGCCGCACGCACCTAAAGTGTTCCTGGCTTTGTTTGAATCTCTGAGGATTATTAAAATTTTCATCAGATTTAAAATCAGTTACAAGATCTCCTCCACCTAAATGTGAGTAAATAGTATTAGTAACATTGTCCTTCTTTAACTGCCTCCTTGCATATAAGATACTTTATTGAAGATTAAGAAAGTTTAACAAAGAATCCTTGCTTTTGAATATATGCCTCATACAAAATGAGTAGGGTGAGGATAGTTTCTTCTGCAATTACCATGCCCTTACCCTCTCAATCAACAATAGATGGGTTCTTTGCTCCTACCTTGGTATCTACCCAGGAGCGTCTGCTGGGAAGATAGATGAGGAACATATTCAGAATCCCTTAGACACTGAAATATCATTAAGCCCTGGGGCTCCTGAGACTCCCTCACCACCTATGAACACCCATCTCCAGGCTCAGTGCTGGAGACAGGACCCAATACATTTGGAGTACAGACCAGCTGCAGAAGCTGATACTGAGTTGATATCTGAAGGTGTTAAAGAAGGAGGCGCAGAAGGAGAGGTCTCTGCCTCATTTAACAACTCAAAGAGTGGTGAGGAACCGGCAAATAAATCTGCAAAGATTACTATAATTTGTCGGGATGGAGGAATGAAAGAGATACCAACCCTGAAAATGATTAAACCACAAGAAGTTACATTAGGAACAGTATGGGAAGCCTTAATGACTATACAGAATTCAATAGCCTCTTTGACATCGGCTATTAATGGATCCCAGTAAAAAATACAGGAGGTTGAGCCAAAGTTGGATATTCATGAGGCCAAAATAAAAGAATTAGAAATTAAATCTTCTTCTATTCAAGATATTCAGACAAAGTTGATACAAGAAGAAATAGTTATATCGAAGAAGATTGAGAATCTAAAGAATTCTACCAGATATCATAACCTACGGGTTTTAAATTTTCCTAAAATTAAACTGATATCTGTCCGAGAACAGTTCAGGAAATGCCTGGTCGAAATCTTGCAATTCTCTAAAGAATCATTGCCATCTATTTCTAACATTTACTTTGTCTCAACAATTAAGAAAAGTACGGAAGAACCAGTATTGGGAACAAATATTAATTTAACATCTTTCTTGGAAACAACAGAAGAGGCCCAAATTGAACATCAGGGTACTCTATTGGTGACATTTCTTTTGTCTATGGACAGAGATTCTGTATTAAATTCATTCTTTCATAATAGAAGCAAACTATATTTAGGTGGTAAGATCTGGATCTTTCCAGACCTTACTAGATCTACCAAAATTCGAAGGAAAAAATTCCTTGATATGGATCAGGAAATAAAGAATATGGGGGCTACAATGTCAGTTAGATATCCTTGTAAATGTTTGATATACTTGAATAACTCACGTTATCTATTCTTTGAGCCATCACAATTAAGGTTTTTTCATAATCAGGGAATTGGTATCACTCCAACTCAGCCAACTTAGGATAATGTTGGAACAAGGTAACTTTCTTTAGTTCCTTTTCCATTTGGTGAAGTAATGTTCCGGTTTAGGTTAGAATCTTATATGCCTTCTTGTTTAAATTGTCAAATAAGAATAAGGTAGAACAGGGAATATAATAAGGATTATGGTGAGAAGTAATTATATATATTTATAATGATGTAAACCTGGAATACCTTTTCTGTTTTGTTTATGCAAAATCTATAAATAAAAAAAAAATTACATTGCACCATGCATTATGGTGCTTGTCGCATTTTTCGCATGCCAAAACACCTTAATGCATGCGAAAATGCCGTAACGCGAGTTGGAAAATGACCCTAAAATACTGTGTTTAAGATCTATGAGAAATGTAACTAGTTATGAGCAGGTGTGATACATTTCCTGGGTCTGATGTAAAATCCCCAACAAGGCCCTTGTTTCACCGATAACTCCTTCCTCAGGGGAAACCCTTAACACAGCCCCTTCTAATCAAAATAAGCAGAGAAGTCAATTTGCCATAAATGATAAACAACTATGGAAGTCCAAAATAGTAGAGAATATTTTTGTTGTGGAGCGCTAGGAGAGCGATCCCACTCCTGGGAGATGTGTGTGCCCTTGGGCCGCGGCTCGACGCCAGAGAGGTCTGAAGAGGTGCCGCGGGAGGCGTGGCAAGCCCGAGCATGGGCTGGACGGAAGCAAGCTGGAGTGAAGACTGGAAGACAGGCCCTCCTCCGGACCTGCACGCTTCGGAAGACCCAACAACGCAATGTTGGTCTTGTGAACAGTCCTCCGACCGTTCCCAGACCTTTCGGACCTGCCGCAGGGTACGGCACGAAGTGGCAGGCCAGATGGAGGCCAGGACAGCGAAGGCTGGAACATAGATTCAGACGAGACTCAGGAACGAGGTACAGGAAGTGCAGACGTGTACTCAGAAGCAAGGTGCTGAAGGTGCAGACGTAGACTCAGAAGCAAGGTACTGAAGATGCAGACGTAGACTCAGAAACAAGGTCTGGATGCATAGTGTGGACTCAGGCACAGACGTGGAGTTAGGACGAGGTGCTGGATGCACGGAGGAGGACTCAGGCCCAAACGTGGGCTCAGGACGAGGTACTGGATGTACCGAGGAGGACTCAGGATCGAGGGTCGAAGGAAGACATGGACACTGTCCCTCAGGGCGCCCTACTCAGACCACCCGCGGGACTGAGTCGCAGACCACCCTGTCCCAGGTGCGCCCTACACAGCCTTGGAAGGCGGGTTGCGGACCACGCTGAAAACAGGAGAGTGCAGGGTAGATCCAGGCGAGAAAAACTCCGATGCCGGGACAAATGACATCTGAAGCCCTGTCGGCTGGCAGGAAGAGAAGCTCCAGAACCCAGGGACGAATCCCTCCTGCTGGCCACTCCAGGGCCCAACAGGACAGAAAGCTCAGGAGCCAGATGAAGACAAAGGGCAGAACATCTGGGACTGGATCAGGAAGAAGGACTTCTCGGAGACTTAGAAACGAGGTACATGGCTTGCATCACGAAGCGCCCTACTCAGCCCACCCATGGGGCTGGTCACGGACCACGACATGGCTTGCCGCGAGGTACCAGGACATTCGAAGACACAGGAACAGGGTGCTAGCTTTCGGGAGATTCAAGAGCAAGGTACTTGGCTTTCAGGCAAGTTCAGGAACGAGGTAAGGACTTCTTGGAGACTCAGAAACGAGGTACATGGCTTGCATCACGAAGCGCCCTACTCAGCCCACCCATGGGGCTGGTCACGGACCACAACATGGCTTGCCGCGAGGTACCAGAACATTTGAAGACACAGGAACAGGGTACTTAGCTTTCAGGTGAATTCAGGAACAGGATACAAGGCTTGCAACATCTGGGCTGGAACTTGGATACCGGATTGGTAGGCAGACCTCAGGGCAGGAACATGAACAGGCAAACATCAGGGCTAGTACAACAGGCAGACATCAGGACTGGAACAGCTAGGCACATCAGGACAAGAACAGCGGGTAGACATCTGGACAGGACGAGGAACTCCGACCGGGAACATGAAACACTGGACCTTGCAGAAGGCTGGAAAACAAGGCAGCTCCTGGAGCGAGGAACTCAGCAGTGACCAACTCCTTGTGAAGGCAAAGACGGACTGGACGTAGAATCCCTTTGTAGAGCTGAGGTGGACAACGCCCAGGGAGGAGCCAGCAGGGGCCACACCTGGCTGGTCCTTGAAGAACAGACGAGAGGCACGCGCCTGCGCCCTAGGGAGCTGGAGAGATGAGCGCTGGAAGCTGGTGGCGTCCTCAGCCATGTGGAGGCCCAAGGAAGCCGCGGAACAGCCCTGGACTGGAGCTGGGTGAAGGCAGGTCGCAGGAGCGGCTTCCAGCTGTGAAGACGAAAGTAGGAGGGCAGGAAGAGAGCTGGAGAAGGCTGACTGCAGGACGAGCAGGAAGCTGTAGCAGGCTGCAGGCAGAGAGGTAAGGCTGGCTGCAGGGAGCTGTGGGAAACTGCAGGCACCGGCAGGGACGGCTCCCTGCCGGTTGAGGACCTGGGCTGAAGCAGGCACCAGCAGGGACGGCCTCCCTGCTGGCTGAAGGCCCCGGGACCGGCAGAGACGCGTCGGGGAGACACAGGGGCTGACACAGCTGGCTCAGCCACATGGGAAGGCTCCCAGTGGGCAGACCCTGCAGCGCAGGGCTGGAGGCAGCCGGGGAGGAGCCCGGACACTGCAGCAGGACTGCCGCGGAGGCAGCAGCGTCAGCGGCCCGACTGGCCGCATGGAGGTAAGGGCCTGCCCGCGCTCCTCGCGGGCAGGATCGCAACAATTTTCTTCAAATATTGCCCCGTCAAAAATTGACTGATTCAGAGTGCTGATACTGCCTTTGTGCTGTGAAATGACTAACTGGTCACCCACCATTCTTGTGGTAGAACATCCTTCTGTAAAGCCAGGGTTAGAAATGTTACATTGAGTACTGTAACCCAGTAAATATATCCAAATGTCTTAAATGTGGCAAATGCTGTGACTGTAACAAATACTGTTTTCTGAACTATTATTATTACCTGTGTCTTCTTCCCACTTGAAAAGTGAAGTACAGGAATCAAAACATACATACATACACACACTCCTCCCAAAGATTAGCAAGTTCTTTTACTGAATGAATTCCAAATTGCATTTAGGTGCTCAGTTACCAAATCATGCATAGTTGAGATTCCGATTTTTTCTCTCATGAGTTTTATTATCTCTCTGATGGTAGTATAAGTAATCATAATCATACCCCTTAAAATCAATTTTAAGAAAAGTTCAGCATGTATTTGTATTTTAAACAAAAGAAAATAAAAAGACTGTCAAAGGCAAAGCTACTCTAAATGTGGAGGGTGGAAGAGGACTGTCACAAGCCCTGGCTGTGTGAATCATTTCCAGTGCCAGCTCTATTCATTCCACAACAATAGAAGCATATTCCAGGAGACTGAGACTCATTCCTCCTCCTACATCTGCCATCACAAGCAAATCTGCAGCAAAAACAACTAAGAGTCAGCTTGCTTATACCACATATAGCATGCCAGCTATACGGCCAGCAGAAAATGCTTTTGTTAGTACAATTGTGCATGAAAAAGCTTAAGACAGTTGCAAATAAATCTGAATATAAGTTAATCACAATGTTAGAGAAATGCTGTATTACATAATGATAAACAATCTAAATTTACACCAACTCCTGCTTTCTCAGTGATTTTTCCTTTTGCATCTTTGAATCCTTTGATAAACGTAATGGTATAACTAAGGACCCATGATGATTTTGTGCTCATCATTTGGGAAATATATTCCTTTACCCATATCTTCCTTCAAATCCTGCCTATGAATTTTTCTTTTCAGCCTCCCCTTGTACCATTAGACTCTTTTATACAATCAGTTGTAGAACCCAGAATCCAAATAAATATATTTACATCAATCTACTTCTGGCCAGATATCACCCACTATAAACTTCTAACCCAGAGGTGGTTGCAGCTATTTGTGAACTGAGTATACACAGTACAAAACATAAGAACATAAATGCTATTCTACATCTCATGACGTCATGACGACCAGCCAGCGGCGACCCGATTAACGGCGCGATTACACCAGGCATTGCGCAACGAAGGGGTTTTCCCCTTTGTGCTCCCCTTCGTGCTAACCTTTGTGCTCCTTCTAATATAATTATATTTATGTTTATGTTAATAATTTAACTTTTATTAATGTTATTTAGCTTTTGCTTTGTTTAAAATTATTTCATTATTGATGTTTAAATGTATTAGACTAAGGAATTTTACTTCCTGCTTATTCTGTTTCATTGTAAACCGGTTTGATATGCATTTTATGCAGGAAAATCGGTATAAAAAAAACTAAAAATAAAGAAATAAATAAATCTCTGACTGTGGCCAATACAGGTTACTTGGAAGTACCTTTGCAAATTCAGTCCCTGTTGTTCACTTGTAGATGTAGGAGGTGGGGATTCCCATGTCCATTGACCAGTTTTCCAGAAACTTGTGCAAACCTTTTTTAAATCCATGTTAGCCTTCGTCAGACCCTTTGGCAACAAAAGTTCATAGCTTAATTGCAATTAACTGAAAAAATACTTTGCTTTAAATCTGCTATCAATTACTATTACGGAGCTCTACTTCTACTATTTATTTATATTATTTCAAAGATTTTTAACCTGCCTCTATACAACTCTGTTTGAACTGGTTAATATTACATTTTCTCCATGCTACACATCATTTTATTAACCTCTATCAACTCTTGTCCAAGCACAATAGCCCTAACCTGTGTAGCTTTTCTTCATAAGGGAGTCATTCCATAACTTTTCATCATTTTTGTTGCCCTTCTCTCCACCTTTTCTAGTTCTATGCATTTTTAGAGATAGGGTGACCAGAATTTCAAAGTGAGGTGATATGATGAATCTATACAGAAGCATTATGATAATCATTTTATTCTCTATTTCTTATTGAATAATTATTTCCTAACATTCTATTGCTCCTTTTAACCACAGCAATACATTGGGCTGAGCAGCTCAAGGTCCTTTTCCTAGGTAATGACTCTTTATATGGAACCCAACATTATGTATCTGTAGTTTGTATTATTTTTCCCTATATGCATCACTTTGCATTTGTCCACATTAAATATCTCTATGCCTTTTAAGATGTCCAGTTCCCTAGTATCAAAAAACATCTTTCTACAATCATTTACAGTACTTGTGTTTTAACTAGTTTGAGAAACTTTGTGTCATCTTCAAATGTTCTCACCTCACTCTTTGCTCTCTTTTCCAAATAATGTATTCATTTCTTAAAACCATATTGGTCCAAGTTTAGCTGTCGGGCACTCCACTCATTTCTCTTAATAAAGAAAACTATTGAGTCTTACTTTGCTTCCTCTCCTTAAACTGGTTACTAACACACCATAAAACATTGCCTCTGTCCCGTGGCTTTTTAAAAAAATGTCCTACCCAGCTTTGTATAAGGATATATAGCCCTTACTAATAGAAGATACAAAGGGATCTATTTTCAGCCAGTAGACAATATGTAACAGGAATCACATTCCCCCTTGCTATAATCTAATGTTGTCCTCTGTGTTCTAGCTATACTTTGTTCTCTCATCTACATTTTATGTGAATCATATGTATAGCCTTATATTTTTGTTGCCTTGAAGCTGAAGAAGAATTTACTTTACACAGTTCTACTTTCATACTGATTAAGCTTATCTTCAAGGTAAGAATCATGAGTAGTTAATATATATGATGTGCAAATGAATATCAGTATATAAAAGCTTTTAAATAAATATAAGGCTAAACATCATTAATAACAAAGTATTTAAATAGTTCTCCTGATTTGGATAGGAACATAGTTCTCTCAAATCAATTATTCATCTAAGAAAACTTTACAACACATCACACACTTCCTGCTGCTAGCTTAGCTCTTAAACATTTGAGATGCACAGTGACTAACTTTTTAAAATATTTATTAAATCACTTAATATAGCAAGTAATTCCCTTCTAAATAGGCTGGTACTCTCAGATCTCTCTACATAATTTAATGTTTCCAATTCACTTCCTTCATTCATAACAGTATCTACTCTTTTGGACACTATTACATGATCATTTAAATCTTCTACCCTGAAGGACTTACACTGGGATCCAATACCCCTGAGGGTTCCATAACTGAAAATCAGGTTTGTTGCATACTACATTCTCTAGTCTTTTCAGGATTAAAACTGTCACATTCAACTATACCCTTGTCCATATATGGTTTCTCTTCACATTTTCATCTTGTGAGTTTACATTAGCTAGCACTAGAAACAAGAATAGCTTAATTTGGTTCCTATCAATCACTTTAAATAATACATTTAAAGATTTTATTCTGTACATGTTTCCCTCAGACTCAAACACTTATACCACTGTAACCCCACCCCTGTGTGCCTGTTCTGCATGAGTAAGGACATAAAAGAATTTGTAAGTTCTTCTGGGCAGTGACCCTGGCTAGCTTTTACTTCTCCTGCCATCCCAAGGTGTAGATACTTTGGACTAGAGGTAGAAAGGAGTGCTCTCTGGTCCCAGTGTGGGGTGGCTAGTCTGTTAACAATGCTTCCCTAACCTCTAACTTCATTCATGGTATGGAAGTATCCAAAAAGAACCATTAGGACCATGTTGTCAATGTCCAAATACTTTACTTCATACCAATTTGTAGAATGGAACAACTAAATATCAATGTTCCAGCAGCACAATCTCTGCACTTTTCTCTTGTGTTATAATACTTATGTCCTCTATCTGTGCAAGAGTCTTAGTAAGGCCAGGGATCCAATCACTCTCCTAGATTAGGTTGAACAGTGTTCCCCTGGACTAGACTCCCTTTGATTGTTGGGAAATCCCTCCCAAATGGAACAAAATTCTATCTTGGCCTGGAGAGCTAATGTTTCTATCCCACAGGGCTTTGGTAGACCCGGATGGTCTAACACTAAACTTTCAAAAGGGAAACTTTGATAAAATGAGGAAAATAGTTATTAAAAAACTGAAAGGTACAGCTGCAAAGGCATGGACATTGTTTAAAAATACTATCCTACAGGCACAGTCTATATGTATTCCACACATTAAGAAAGTTGGAAGGAAGGTAAAACGATTACCATCATGGTTAAAAGGTGAGGTGAAAGAGGCTATTTTAGCCAAAAAAAAATCCTTCAAAAATTGTAAGAAGGATCCATCTGAAGAAAATAGGATAAAACATAAGCATTGTCAAGTTAAGTGTAAAACATTGATAAGACGGGCGAAGAGAGAATTTGAAATGAAGTTGGCCATAGAGGCAAAACCTCATAATAACAACTTTTTAAAATATATCCGAAACAAGAGACCTGTGAGGGAGTCGGTTGGACCTTTAGATGACTGAGGGGTTAAAGGGGCTCTTAGGGAAGATACAGCCATTGCAGAAAGAGTAAATTAATTCTTTGCTTCCGTGTTTACTAATGAGGATGTTGGGGAGATACCAGTTCCAAAGATGGTTTACAAGGGTGATGAGTCAAGCTGAACCAAATCACTGTGAACCTGGAAGATGTAGTAGGCCAGATTGACAAACTAAAGAGTAGCATAACACCTGGACCAGATGGTATGCATCCTACGGTACTGAAGGAACTCAAAAATGAAATTTCTGATCTATTAGTTAAAATTTGTAACCTAGCATTAAAATCATCCATTGTACCTCCCCCCGGGAGAGGAGTCCAGAGGTCACCACAAGCGATCCAGGGATTGACTTCCACAGCCCCAGCTTCCAGAGGCCCCACATCCTTTGCAGTAGAGGAGGATGGGAAGTGCATGCCGAAACCCTTCCATTAACTGAGTGAAGATTAATTTAAAGGTGGTTAAAGAGGATTAGTAAGTATAGCTTTCAGAAATGTTTGGGCTTATACAAATTTGGTGAAAGGTGAAATTAAGGGATATATTCTTTAGAGTTTGTGTGTGTCCGAGGTAATAAGCAAGCCAGAGATAGTGAATTCTAGTGTCTGTTTTTCTCACCCACTGAACCCTTGAATTTTAGGCATGAGACACTTTCTGATTAAAAATCAATCAAAGTCTTATCTATATCATACTATTGTACCAGCCCTTATTGAAAGTTTAATCATCCCCTTGTAGGACACTAGCTGATTAATTAGTAAATTCACCTGTAAATTTAAAGTACTCTCATTCCAACTCCCTTAGTATCCTAAACTTAACTAGGAACTCAATAAAACTAAGATGAAGGCAGCAGTCCAGCAGCAAGAGGGGGGCTTTCCAGTCTTTTGCATTGAGTGTCACATGTATGATTTTTTACCCGCTGGTGAGAGATTGTATGTGTGCACTCGGTGCAAAGAGCTCCTGGCTCTCAGGGAACGAGTCCGATCTCTGGAGGCTAGTGTAGCGGAGGAGCTGAGGCAGACAGAGAGGTACATTGATGAGACCTTCAGGGACATAGTAGCCAAGTCCCAAATCCAGTCTGGCAGTCAGTTGTTAAAGCTCTGTTGTTAAAACTGGGAATTAGCAATCTGTTATTAGAGCTCTGTTATTAAAGCTGAGAGATAGCAATCTCTTATTAACGGAGTTGCTGGAGATAGCAATCTGTTATTATTTAGAATAGTTGTGGGTGGATCCTTGGACCAGTGGCAGGTGACCACACTCTCAGGGGAGCTCCGAAAAGGGACCACTGGTCAGGCTTAATGTAGGAGACAGACACACACTGGTTCTTTTATTATACAATATATTAAACCACCAGAGGTGGCAGTAGTGATCTGGAAGCACCCAGCTGGGCTGTAGTCCCTCAGATATTGGAACAGCAATCCCAGGGTGGCTGAGTTGTAGAGAAACTAAGAAAGTGAGTGGGCAAGACATGCAAAGTTCAGGAACAAATCCTTGATGGTAACACTCACACAATAGTCTCTTGAGGCAGCCCAGGAGTTGGTATTCATTAGGCCCTCGAGGAGCAAGTACCTGGTTCCAGGGAAAGCTCTGAGAGATAGATAGAAACTCACTGATGTTATAAGCAACAAAGACGTCTTAGTAAGCAGTATATTAAACCACCAAAGGTGGCAGTAGTGAGATGGAAGGGCCCGGCTGGGCTGTAGTCCCTCAGGTATTGGAACAGTGATCCCAAGGTGGCTGAGCTGTAGAGAAACTAAGAAAGTGAGTAGGCAAGACATGCAGAGTTCTGGAACAAGTCCTTCGTGATAACACTCACACCATAGTCTCTTAAGGCAGCCCAGGAGTTGGAATGCAGTAGGCCCTCGAGGAGCGAGTATCTGGTCCCAGGGAAGGCTCTGAGAGATAGATGGAAACTCACTAATGTTGCAAGCAGCGATGACTTCTTAGCAGAAGTGGAATTCAGGAGCTGGTCCGGGACGTGGGCCCTCGAGGAGCGAGTAACGGTTCCAGACTGCGACCTGAAAAGAAAAAGAGAGCGAGGCCCCCGAGGAGCAGGTATCTTTAGTGAAGTCCGAGGAGGCAGAGTAGCTAGGTTTGCAGAGAGCGAATCCCATCCGCAGCGACCTGGAGGAAGCGAACCCTTGCTAACTCCTCTTGTTAGCGAAAACTGAAACTTTAAATATCTGGAGCTGATGACGTCATCTCAGGGGGACGCCCCTAAGGTTCGCACCAATGCCGGTACATTAGTCGGGCTGTGCGCGCGCCCTTAGGCATCTGACCAACATGGCGGCTTGCAGCAACGAGCCGGTCTGGGGACGCTACAGGAGGACGGCCTGGAGATGCTGCAGCAGCTACCCTTACATCAACCCCGGAGGGAGTCGCCAACGAGATAAGGTGGGGGAAGCAGAGATGTCGGACAGCGACGGATACAGCACAGCCCCAGTGCTGCCTTAGATCAGAAAGGTCTCCCAGTAGGAGAACATCACCCTGGTGTAGCAGGAAATGATCCTGTAGAAAGGACCTGCTCTCCAGGTGATGTATGGTCCTCTCGCACTGAGGACAAGTCTCCCAGGGCTACTGCCCAGGAGGGAAGGGTTAGGCCAGCCATCCTAGTTGGTGATTTGATTATTAGAAATGTAGATAGCAGGGTGGCTGGTGGATGTGAGGACTGCCTGGTAACTTGCCTGCCTGGTGCGAAGGTGGCAGAACTCACGCATCACCTAGATAGGATTATAGACAGTGCTGAGGAGGAGCCAAATGTCGTGGTACATGTGGGCACCAACGACATAGGAAAATGTTGCGATCCCGGGTCGGCCCCGGGACCGCCACTCACCCCAAGCCGAGTCCGGTCCGCCTCCACCTCCGTTGGGCCTGCACAGGCCTCTGATGCCGCGCTCCCACTCCAGAGGAGCAGCCGGCGTCCTCCCGTGGCTGGCCCCGCCCCCTAGCCGCGCGCGCGCGCGCTAGGGCTCCAGATTTAAAGGGGCCAGCGCGGGAAAGCACTAATTCACCTGCAGATGACGTCAGACGCTGCAGGGCTATTTAAGCCCTGCAGCTGGAGCCTTCCCTTGCCTTGCAACGAGGTTCCTCAGGTTCCCTGACTACTAGTTGCTGCGTTCCTGGCTTCCCATCACCTACGACCCGGCTTGACTCCTGACTCGTCCTTCATCTTCTCCCTTGGCTCTGGCTTCGTCATCTGACTTCTGGTTCTGACCCGTTTCTGTCCATGACTCTGCTTTTCGTCTCTCCCCTTGATTCCGGCTACTACTTCTGACTTCTGGCTCTGACCCGGCTCCGTCCACAACTCCGCCTCTTGTCTCTTCTCCTGGCTTTTCGACTTGGCTTTGTTCTTGGACCCCGTCTCGGACCTTCGTTGTTCCTTGGTTCCTGTGTTTGCCAGCCCCAAAGATTCTCCTAAGTCCCAGCGGCCGGGCCCCTATGGGCTCCTCCTGGGGCGGCTCCGGCTTCCAGGGTGAATCTCCAAAAGTCCCAGCAGCCGGACTCCTACGAGCCCCTCTCGGGGGAGTACCGGTCTCCAGGGTGAAGGTTCCTCAGTCTACAGGGCCCAACATCGTCCGTCCTCCGCCCCATTACCGAGTCCTTGGTCGCATAGGGCTCCACCTTGTTCCAGTATCCAAGCCTTCCTCAAGTCCATCGAGCCGCCTCCCGGTCGGGACGTTTGCTGTGGCCCTCCACAGTGCTCCATCCCCTGTTCTGACCAGCCCAAGGGTCCACGATCGTAACAGAAAATGTGGGAGAGAGGTTCTGGAAGCCAAATTTAGGATTTTAGGTAGGAAGCTGAAATCCAGAACCTCCAGGGTGGCATTCTCTGAAATGCTTCCTGTTCCACGGGCAGGTCCCTAGAGGCAGGCAGAGCTCCAGAATTTCAATGGTGGATGAGACGATGGAACAGGGAAGAGGAATTCAGCTTTATAAGGAACTGGGGAAACTTTTGGGGAAAGGGAAGACTTTTCCGAAAGGATGGGCTCCACCATAACCAGAGTGGAACCAAGCTGCTGGCACTAACTTTCAAAAAGGAGAGAGAGCAGTTTTTAAACTAGAAGAAGAGGGAAAGCCGACAGTCACTCAGCAGTGCATGGTTCAGAGAAATGTATCCTTGAAGGATACTAATGAAACAAGAGAGTTAGGGCATCCCAACAGAGCGGTTTCATTAAAAGCAAACATAGTCCATGTGTCTATATGTAAAAAATCACCGAAGCTAATGATTTCCAAATTATCCCTAACAACTGAAAGCAGGTTGTTAATACAAACAAAAAACACACTTTGAAATGTCTGTATGCCAATGCCAGAAGTCTAAGAAGCAAGATGGGAGAGTTAGAGTGTAAAGCAGCAAATGATGAGATTGACATAATTGGCATCACAGAGACTTGGTGGAAAGAGGATAACCAATGGGACAGTGCTATATCAGGGTACAAATTATATCGCAATGATAGGGAGGATCAACTTGGTGGGGGTGTTGTACCTTATGTCCGGGAGGGTGTAGAGTCCAACAGGATAAAGATCCTACAAGAGACTAAATGCTCAGTAGAATCTATATGGGTAGAAATCCCATGTGTGTTGGGTAAGAGTATAATGATAGGAGTATACTACAAAATGGTCAAACAGATGATGAAATGCTTAGAGAAATCAGGGAAGCTAACCAATTTGGCAGTGCAATAATAATGGGAGATTTCAATTACCCCAATATTGACTGGGTAAAAGTAACACCAGACTTACTAGAGACAAAAAGTTCCTGGATGTAATAAATTACTGCTTCATGGAGTGGTTCAGGAACCAACAAGAGAAGGAGCTATTTTAGATTTAATTCTTAGTGGAACACAGGATTTGGTGAGAGAAGTAATGTGGTGGGGCCACTTGGCAACAGTGATCATAACATGATCAAATTTAAACTAATAACTGGAAGGGGGACAATAAGTAAATCTGCAGCTCTAACACTAAACTTTCAAAAGGGAAACTTTGATAAAATGAGGAAAATAGTTAGACAAAAACTGAAAGGTGCAGCTGCAAAGGTTAAAAATATTCAACAGGCATGGACATTGTTTAAAAATACAATCCTAGAGGCGCAATCCATATGTATTCCACACATTAAGAAAGGTGGAAGGAAGGCAAAACGATTATCGTCATGGTGAAAAGGTGAGGTGAAAGAGGCTATTTTAGCCAAAAAAAAATTCTTCAAAAATTGGAAGAAGGATCCATCTGAAGAAAATAGGATAAAACATAAGAATTGTCAAGTTAAGTGTAAAACATTAAGACAGGCAAAGAGAGAATTTGAATTGAAGTTGGCCATAGAGGAAAAAACTCATAATAAAAACTTTTTAAAATATATCTGAAGCAAGAAACCTGTGAGGGAGTCGGTTGGACCATTAGATGACAGAGGGGTTAAAGGGGCTCTTAGGGAAGATAAGGTCATTGCAGAAAGACTAAATGAGTTTTTTGCTTCCGTGTTTACTAATGAGGATGTTGGGGAGATACCAGTTCTAGAGATGGTTTTCAGGGGTGATGAGTCAGACGAACTGAACAAAATAACTGTGAACCTGGAAAATGTAGTAGGCCAGATTGACAAACTAAAGAGTAGCAAATCACCTGGACCGGATGGTATGCATCCTAGGGTGCTGAAGGAAGTAAAAAATTACATTTCTGATCTATTAGGTAAAATTTGTAACCTATCATTAAAATCATCCATTGTACCTGAAGATGTCACCCCATAAGAACATAAGAAAATGCCATACTGGGTCAGACTAAGGGTCCATCAAGCCCAGCATCCTGTTTCCAACAGTGGCCAATCCAGGCCATAAGAACCTGACAAGTACCCAAAAACTAAGTCTATTCCATGTTACCATTGCTAATGGAGGTGGCTATTCTTTAAGAGAAAATAATAGCAGGTAATGGACTTCTCCTCCAAGAACTTATTCAATCCTTTTTTTAAACACAGCTATACTAACTGCACTATCCACATCCTCTGGCAACAAATTCCAGAGTTTAATTGTGCGTTGAGTAAAAAAGAACTTTCTCTGATTAGTTTTAAATGTGCCCCATGCTAACTTCATGGAGTACCCCCTAGTCTTTCTACTATCCGAAAGAGTAAATAACCGATTCACATTTAACTGTTCTAGACCTCTCATGATTTTAAACTTCTCTATCATGTCCCCCCTCAGCCGTCTCTTCTGCAAGTTGAAAAGTCCTAACCTCTTTAGTCTTTCCTCAAAGGGGAGCTGTTCCATTCCCCTTATCATTTTAGTAGCCCTTCCCTGTACCTTCTCCATCGCAATTATATCTTTTTTGAGATGTGGCGACCAGAATTGTACACTGTATTCAAGGTGTGGTCTCACCATGGAGCGATACAGAGGCATTGTGATATTTTACATTTTATTCACCATTCCCTTTCTAATAATTCCCAACATTCTGTTTGCTTTTTTGACTGCCGCAGCACACTGAACCGACGATTTCAATGTGTTATCCACTATGAAGCCTAGATCTCTTTCTTGGGTTGTAGCATCTAATATGGAACCCAACATTGTGTAATTATAGCATGGGTTATTTTTCCCTGTATGCATCACCTTGCACTTATCCACATTAAATTTCATCTGCCTTTTGGATGCCCAATTTTCCAGTCTCACAAGGTTTTCCTGCAATTTATCACAATCTGCTTGTGATTTAACTACTCTGAACAATTTTGTGTCATCTGCAAATTTGATTATCTCACTCATCGTATTTCTTTCCAGATCATTTATAAATATATTGAAAAGTAAGAGTCCCAATACAGATCCCTGAGGCACTCCACTGTCCACTCCCTTCCACTGAGAAAATTGTCCATTTAATCCTACTCTCTGTTTCCTGTCTTTTAGACAGTTTACAATCCACGAAAGGACATCACCACCTATCCCATGACTTTTTACTTTTCCTAGAAGCCTCTCATGAGGAACTTTGTCAAACGCCTTCTGAAAATCCAAGTATACTATATCTACCGGTTCACCTTTATCCACATGTTTATTAACTCAGTGCCAGGAAAAATGGTGGAAAGTGTTCTAAACATCAAAATCAAAGAACATATAGAAAGACATGGTTTAATGGAACAAAGTCAGCATGGCTTTACCCAGGGCAAGTCTTGCCTCACAAATCTTCACTTTTTTGAAGGAGTTAATAAACATGTGGATAGAGGTGAACCGGTAGATATAGTATACTTGGATTTTCAGGAGGCGTTTGACAGGGTTCCTCATGAGAGGCTTCTAGGAAAAGTAAAAGGTCATGGGATGGGTGACGATGTCCTTTCGTGGATTGCAAACTGGCTGGAGGACAGGAAGCAGAGAGTGGGATTAGATGGGCAATTTTCTCAGTGGAAGGGAGTGGACGGTGGAGTGCCTCAGGGATCTGTATTGGGACCCTTGCTGTTCGGTATATTTGTAAATGATCTGGAAAGAAATACGACGAGTGAGATGGTCAAGTTTGCAGATGACACAAGATTGTTCGGAGTCGTTGGATCGCAACCAGATTGTGATAAATTGCAGGAAGACCTTGTGAGACTGGAAAATTGGGCATCCAAATGGCAGATGAAGTTTGGTGTGGATAGGTGCGGGGTGATGCATATGGGGAGGAGTGACCCATGCTATAATTACACGATGTTGGGTTCCATTTTGGGTGCTACAACCCAAGAAAGAGATCTGGGTGTCATAGTGGATGACACGTTGGAATAGTCGGTTCAGTGTGCTGCAGCAGTCAGGAAAGCGAACAGAATGTTGGGAATTATTGGAAAGGGAATGATGAATGAAACGGAAAATGTCGTGGTGCCTCTGTATCGCTCCATGGTGAGACCCCGCCTTGGGTGCTGTGTGCAGTTCTGGTCGCCGCATCTCAAAAAGGATATGGTTGCGATGGAGAGGGTACAGAGAAGGGCTACCAAAATGGTAAGGGGAATGGAACAACTCCCCTATGAGGAAGGACTAAGGGGGTTGGGACTTTTCGGCTTGGAGAGGAGACGACTGAGGGGGGATATGATAGAGGTGTTTAAAATCATGAGAGGTCTAGAACGGGTAGATGTGAATCGGTTATTTACTCTTTCGGATAGTGGAAGGACTGGGGGACACTCCATGAAGTTAGCATGGGGCACATTTGGAACTAATCGGAGAAAGTTCTTTTTTGCTCAACGCACGATTGGACTCTGGAGTTTGTTGCCAGAGAATGTGGTTCGTGCAGTTGGTATAGCTGTGTTTGAAAAAGGATTGGATAGGTTCTTGGAGGAGAAGTCCATTACCTGCTATTAAGTTCACTTAGAGAATAGCCACTGCCATTAGCAATGGTTACATGGAATAGACTTAGTTTTTGGGTACTTGCCAGGTTCTTATGGCCTGGATTGGCCACTGTTGGAAACAGGATGCTGGGCTTGATGGACCCTTGGTCTGACCCAGTATGGCATTTTCTTATGTTCTTATGTTCTTATGTTCTTAAAAAAGTGAAGCAGATTTGTGAGGCAAGACTTGCCTTGGGTAAAGCCATGCTGACTTTATTCCATTAAACCATGTCTTTCTATATGTTCTGTGATTTTGATGTTTAGTAGGGGTGTGCATTCGTATTGAACATAAATGTAAAACGCTACTTATTTTTTTTTTAACTTAAAAAAGTGATGAGACATAAACGATCGGATTTCCAACTTATTCAACATAGCTATGTTGAATAAGTTGGAAATCGTGATTGTTGATCCAAAATAAAAATTTAAACCCCTCACCTTCCTTAATCCCCCCCCAAAGACTTACCACAACTCCCTGGTGATCCAGCGAGGAGTGAGGACGCCATTTCTGAAAGCCTTTCCGAGGAGCACGTGACGTCGGCGCCACGTCGGAGTGACGCGGCGTCACGTGATTCCCCGCGGGTTCGCGCCGGAACGCTCGTTCGGCCCAAAAGGAACTTTTGGCCAGCTTGGGGGGGCCTCCTGACACCCCCAAGCTAACCAAAAGTTCCTTTTGGGCCAAACGAGGGTGCCGGAGGGAACTCGCGGGGAATCACGTGACGCCGCTTCACGCTGACGTCACGTGATTCCCCGCGGGGTCGCTTCCGGGATCCTCGTTCGGCCCAAAAGGAACTTTTGGCCAGCTTGGGGGTGTCAGGAGGCCCCCCCAAGCTGGCCAAAAGTTCCTTTGGGCCGAACGAGCGTTCCGGCGCGACCCCGCGGGGAATCACATGACGTCGGCGTGACGCGGCATCACGTGATTCCCCGCGAGTTCCCTCCGGCACTCTCATTCGGCCCAAAAGGAACTTTTGGCCAGCTTGGGGGTGTCAGGAGGCCCCCCCAAGCTGGCCAAAAGTTCCTTTTGGGCCGAACGAGCGTTCCGGCGCGAACCCGCGGGGAATCACGTGACGCCGCGTCACTCCGACGTGACGCCGATGTCACGTGCTCCTCGGAAAGGCTTTCAGAAATGGCGTCCTGACCCCGCTGGACCACCAGGGAGTTGTGGTAAGTCTTGGGGGGGGGGGGGGATTAAGGAGGGTGAGGGGTTTAAATTTTTATTTGCACATATGGACATATACTCAACTCATTGAATTTTGTTTATGTTCATATTGACCGCAAATGGGACCCCCTTTGGACATATGGACATATGAACTTAAACTTTTGCTCTGCACATCCCTAATGTTTAGAACACTTTCCACTATTTTTCCTGGCACTGAAGTCAGGCTAGCTGGTCTGTAGTTTCCCGGATCACCCCTGGAGCCTTTTTCAAATATTGGGAGGGAGGTTCTGGAAGCCAAATTTAGGCTCTTAGGTAGAAAGCTTAAATCCAGAACCTCCAGGGTAGCATTCACTGAAATGCTCCCTGTTCCACACGCAGGTCACCAGAGGCAGGCAGAGCTCCGGAGTCTCAATGCGTGGATGTGGTTAGTGCAGTTAGTGTAGCTGGATTCAAAAAAGCTTTGGATAAGTTCTTAGAGGAGAAGTCCATTAACACTATTAATCAAATTTACTTAGGGAATAGCCACTGCTATTAATTGTATCAGTAGCATGGGATCTTCTTAGTGTTTGGGTAATTGCCAGTTTCTTGTAGCCTGGTTTGTTGGAAACAGGATGCTGGGCTTTATGGACCCTTGGAATGACCCAGCATGGCAATTTCTTATGTTCTTATGGGTATCCTCCCTTGAATGCAGATCTTGTACAGTCAGTAGATTAATCTTCTGGTGGGATCCATGGAGAAAGGAATCCTTGTGGACTATAGTTCTTGACACTCTCACTTAATGGGCAAGAAGAGGGGCAGAAAAACACTTCCTCCCAGATGGAAAACAAATATTCTTCCCCAAATTAAATAACTAAAGTAATCTGTTGCAACGGGTTATCATCTTTGTTAGGCAGATCTTCCATAAACACTGGGCATCTTCAGCCCAGGGTTTCCCACTTTGGGCTTCAGAAAAGCCCAGGCTTTCCATAGGGCTCTTCTAAATGAAAGTTCAAAAACCCCAAATTACTCCCAGAGCAGCCACTCTATACCTCATGTGGGGAGTATAGCAGTGGAACCCCTTTGACCTATCCTGGAGGGGTCTCTGAGGCTCCTGATAGGCCCAAAATCCAATTTAGGAGAATACAACCTTTCACTCTCAACGTAGACTGCCCCCAGAGCCTATTCCAGAGCTCTGCTATAAAAGCCATTACAGCTTTACTGTAATGGCTATAAAAGCCATTACAGCCATTACAGCTCCATCAGTAGGAGGTCTGTCCATGAATGGATATTCCTCTTGATAATTTCTAACTGCATTTCACATAAACCCAGGGCATAGTGTTAACAGATCTGGTGTCTGTTACATGACCTCAAATGGTTCCATTTCCCAGGTATTAACAAATTGTCTGCCTCTATGTTTAAAATTCCTCAGAAGGACTCAATCTTACCTTCTAATGATGACCTCCTTCTCTAGCATGCCTGTCAAACTGTCTGATACTCAAATTTCTGCAATGAGATCTTCTGTGTGATCTTGCAAGCTGTCTCTAATTATCCCTTACATAGCCGTATTCAACTGTCCACATTGGTGGACAGTTCTCGTGTCTTGGTCTGAAAATCATGAGATAACCTAGAGTCTCAACTGAATAAAAGATAGAATCGTGTGTAACCCATTGAATTATGTATACAACTATTATATGCTGACACAAACTTTGGTACATAGTCTATCCATTTTCACTTCTCATCTGACAGTGCTCTGAACATATCATGCATGATTGCATTAAAATATTCATATTTATTATTTTAAATCTTTATACCCAGCCAATCTCAATAAATATCCATCCTAGACAGATAGGGGTAGATTTTAAAAGGTGCGCGCGGGAGTAGATTTGTTAGCGCAACCTGGCGCGAACAAATCTACTCCCGATTTTATAACTCGCTGCCACGTGCATGTTATAAAATACAGGGTTGGCGTACGTAAGGCTGCGCAAAATCGGCAGCCTGCACACGCCGAGCCGCGCAGCCATCCTCCGTTCCCTCTGAGGCTGCTCTGAAATAGGATCAGCCTCGGAGGGAACTTTCCTTCCAGCCTCCCCACCTTCCCCTCCCTTTCCCTATCTAACCCACCCCCCAGCTCTAACTAATTACCCCCTACTTTTATTTTACAAGTTACTCCTGCCCGAGGCGCGCCACGTTCTGGTCTGGGAGCTGGTCTGGGGGCTGGTCCGGAGGCCTCAGCCATGCCCCCGGAATGCCCCTGGGCCGGAACCACGACCACAGCCCCAACCCTGGAACACCCCCAATGACGCGCCGGCCGCGACACGCCCCCCCAACATGCCCCCCAGGAAAGCCCCGGGACTTAAGCGCGTCCCAGGGCTTGCGAACGCTGCTGAGCCTATGCACAAGGGGTAGAAGGGGCAGCTTTTCGGGGGTTACGAGCGTATCTTACACGCTTAACCCTTTGAAAATCTGCCCCATAACATAAAAAAAATCAACAGCATCATAAACAAATAAAACATAATATAAAACATTAGTTAAAAGCCAGAGTAAACAAATGAGTTTTCAGACTCTTGAAAAAGAGCTTAAAATCTGTAATAACTAAAAAATCCACTGGCAAATAATTCTAGAGAGTAGGGCCAATCACATAGAACACCTACCTTCTGGTGGACCACAATTTTGCCTCTTTTGCTGAAGGTACCGTATTTTCCGGCGTATAAGACGACTTTTTAACCCAAGAAAATCTTCTCAAAAGTCTGGGGTCGTCTTATACGCCGGGCACACCTGCTCTCTGACCAGTTTCTCTCAATCACACATACATGCTCTCAATCAAATGCATTCTCGCACTTACATACAGGCAGGCTGCTTCTCTCTCTCTCTCTCTCACTTCCACCCCCACCTCCGAGCACAAATAGTAGCTGCATCACCTCCTCCTCCAGCCCCCGCAGGCCAAGAAAGAAGAAACCCATCGGCCGCGGGAGGCTCATGCTGCTGTCTCCTTTCCCGATTACCAGCTCCTTCGACTGCTCGGGGCCGATGCTGCTATCTTTTCATGCGGCACGGCTTTCTCCTTCCCGCGCACCGCACTGCCGTTGCCGCTGGGCTAAAAGCACGTTCAAGCCCAGCGGGAACGGCAGTGGTGCAAAAAAAAAAAAAAAGCTGTGGCATCCGCGACTGCCCTTGTCTTCTTCCCGCCCCCCCCTTTGAACCGGAACAGGAAGTGATGCGCGGGAAGAAAGAGCCGTGCCGCGAGAAAAAATAGCAGCGGCGCAGCAGCATCGGCCCCCGAGCAGTCGAAGGAGCTGGTAATCGGGAAAGGAGACAGCAGCGTGAGCCTCCCGCGGCCGATGGGATACTTCTTTCTTGGCCTGCGGAGGCTGGAGGAGGAGGCTGCTGCAGCTACGGTACTATTTGTGCTCGGGGTGGGGGAGTGAAAGTGAGAGAGAGAGAGAGAGAGAAGCAGCCAGCCTGTGTGTAAGTGAGAGAGAGAAGCAGCCAGCCTGTGTGTAAGTGAGAGAGAGAGAGAGAGAGAGAGAGAAGCAGCCAGCCTGTGTGTAAGTGAGAGAGAGAGAGAGAGAGAAGCAGCCAGCCTGTGTGTAAGTGAGGGAGAGAGAGAGAGAGAAGCAGCCAGCCTGTGTGTAAGTGAGAGAGAGAGAGAGAGAGAGAGAAGCAGCCAGCCTGTGTGTAAGTGAGAGAGAGAGAGAGAGAGTGAGAGAGAAGCAGCCAGCCTGTGTGTAAGTGAGAGAGAGAGAGAGAGAAGCAGCCAGCCTGTGTGTAAGTGAGAGAGAGAGAGAGAGAGAGAGAAGCAGCCAGCCTGTGTGTAAGTGAGAGAGAGAGAGAGAGAAGCAGCCAGCCTGTGTGTAAGTGAGAGAGAGAGAGAGAGAAGCAGCCAGCCTGTGTGTAAGTGAGAGAGAGAGAGAGAAGCAGCCAGCCTGTGTGTAAGTGAGAGAGAGAGAGAGAGAGAGAGAAGCAGCCAGCCTGTGTGTAAGTGAGAGAGAGAGAAGCAGCCACCCTGCCTGTGTGTGAGAGAGAGAGAGAGAGAGAAGCAGCCAGCCTGTGTGTAAGTGAGAGAGAGAGAGAGAAGCAGCCAGCCTGTGTGTAAGTGAGAGAGAGAAGCAACCACCCTGCCTGTGTGTGAGAGAGAGAGAGAGAGAGAAGCAGCCAGCCTGTGTGTAAGTGAGAGAGAGAGAGAGAAGCAGCCAGCCTGTGTGTAAGTGAGAGAGAGAGAGAGAGAGAAGCAGCCAGCCTGTGTGTAAGTGAGAGAGAGAGAGAGAGAGAAGCAGCCAGCCTGTGTGTAAGTGAGAGAGAGAGAGAAGCAGCCAGCCTGTGTGTAAGTGAGAGAGAGAGAGAGAGAGAGAGAGAGAGAAGCAGCCAGCCTGTGTGTAAGTGAGAGAGAGAGAGAGAGAGAGAGAGAGAGTAGGGATGTGAATCGTGTCCTCGATCGTCTTAACGATCGATTTCGGCTGGGAGGGGGAGGGAATCTTATTGTTGCCGTTTGGGGGGGTAAAATATCGTGAAAAAATCGTGAAAAATCGTGAAAAATCGAAAAATCGAAAAAATCGCAAAACCGGCACATTAAAACCCCCTAAAACCCACCCCCGACCCTTTAAATTAAATCCCCCACCCTCCCGAACCCCCCCCAAATGACTTAAATAACCTGCGGGTCCAGCGGCGGTCCGGAACGGCAGCGGTCCGGAACGGGCTCCTGCTCCTGAATCTTGTTGTCTTCAGCCGGCGCCATTTTCCAAAATGGCGGCGAAAAATGGCGGCGGCCATAGACGAACACGATTGGATGGCAGGAGGTCCTTCCGGACCCCCGCTGGACTTTTGGCAAGTCTCGTGGGGGTCAGGAGGCCCCCCACAAGCTGGCCAAAAGTTCCTGGAGGTCCAGCGGGGGTCAGGGAGCGATTTCCCGCCGCGAATCGTTTTCGTACGGAAAATGGCGCCGGCAGGAGATCGACTGCAGGAGGTCGTTCAGCGAGGGTTCCGGCGCCTCGCTGAACAACCTCCTGCAGTCGATCTCCTGCCGGCGCCATTTTCCGTACTGAAAACGATTCGCGGCGGGAAATCGCTCCCTGACCCCCGCTGGACCTCCAGGAACTTTTGGCCAGCTTGTGGGGGGCCTCCTGACCCCCACGAGACTTGCCAAAAGTCCAGCGGGGGTCCGGAAGGACCTCCTGCCGTCCAATCGTGTTCGTCTATGGCCGCCGCCATTTTTCGGCCGCCATTTTGGAAAATGGCGCCGGCGGAAGACAACAAGATTCAGGAGCAGGAGCCCGTTCCGGACCGCGGCCGTTCCGGACCGCCGCTGGACCCGCAGGTTATTTAAGTCATTTGGGGGGGGTTCGGGAGGGTGGGGGATTTAATTTAAAGGGTCGGGGGTGGGTTTTAGGGGGTTTTAGTGTGCCGGCTCACGATTCTAACGATTTATAACGATAAATCGTTAGAATCTCTATTGTATTGTGTTCCATAACGGTTTAAGACGATATTAAAATTATCGGACGATAATTTTAATCGTCCTAAAACGATTCACATCCCTAAGAGAGAGAGAAGCAGCCAGCCTGTGTGTAAGTGAGAGAATGCATTTGATTGAGAGCATGTGTGTGATTGAGAGAAACTGGTCAGCGAGCTCATGTGTGTGAGAGACAATGAAAGTGACTGCTCAGAGAGATGACTGATGTGTGTGTGAGAGAGAGAAAAAGCATGGAAGTGAGAAATCTGGGTGAGAAAGCATGGGAGTAAGAAGCCTGATTATGTGAGAGAGAGCATGGGAGCGGGAGGACTGGCTCTGTGTGTGTGTGTGTGCGCGCGTGCATGAGAGAGAGACTGTTTGATAAGGTGACGGTGTGTGTGAGAGAAAGAGACTGCTGTGTGTGAATGTGAGAGAAAGAATGTGATTCAGGGAATGAGAAGCCTGTGCACGTAGAGAGTGAGCATGGAAATGAGAGAGAGACTGGTGTGTGTGTGTGAGACAGAGAAAGTGATTATGAGAGTGAGAAGCCCGTATATGTACGGTAAGCAGAACACGGGAGTGGGAAGCCTCTGTGTTTGTATGGCATGACAGAAACTGTTCAGGAAGGTGTCTGGTGTGTGTGTCAAAGACTGTTTGGGAAATGATTGGTGCGTGAGAGACAGAAACTGGTCATGGGGGCATGACTGGTATGGTGTGTGTGTGAGAGACATGGGCCCTAAGGAAGAGGAAGAGGAATAGGAGAGCTGCTGGAGGGGGTAAGGAAAGGTGGCTTTTTAAGTTTATTTTTCTTGATTGACTGCCATTTTAATTATTTAATATTATGTGATGTGTCTGTTTTGAAACATTTATTCTGCTTATTAGTATAGTTTTACAATTATTTATGTGTGGGGATCTATAGCTGCTTGCTAGTTCTGTTTTCCTAATAAGAGGTATATTGGTTTTTAGGGCCTGATATACGGTATTTGTAGTGTTGCCTTTTCATAGATAGGGTTGCTCCTGTTTGAGTGTAAAATTATTTTTTTTCTTAAAAATATGTATAAAAAAGGGGGGGTCGTCTTATACGCCCAGTCGTCTTATACACCGGAAAATACGGTATTTCAAGCCAATCTTGACTTTTTGACCAAAGGAACACTCAGGATTATAAAAATGAAGAATGTCCTGTAAATACTGGGACACACACATGTGAACGTCTTTGAATACCACAACTAGTATTGGTATATTGGGCATAACTCTCAGGATGATAAAGATTGGGTTGGATCTTCTGTATTCCATACAATCCGAGGGAGTTCTTTAACAACTGATTCAAAATTACACCCTTGATCAGAATGTTATCTAGCTGGGCAATCATAGTAATTGAATCATTTCTGTATGATCACTTTCACTGTGGTAGCTTTAGTCTGGTTCTTGGTTAGGTATTGGCATTGTGAATCTGGTAAACATTCTACTCAATACCACTAGATTTTTTATGTTGTTGGTATTTGGCTTGAGAACTGTATAAAGCATTGCCAAGATTTCAAATGGTTATGATGTTTGGCAACAGATGTAATTAGCCTTTTCTCGGAAAATGAAACCTTTTGCAAAAAAATACATCTTTTACACCATCTTATCCACTGGTGTATGCCTGCACTCATACTTGGCCAATAATAATCTCTTCTTAAATTTTACAGGGTTGCCTCCTCTTTAGGATGTCCTACATAATTATGTTTGGCTTGTATAGCTTCCTATTGTAGAACAGATGGCATAATAAATTGCTCTACCTCTTGGTAGTCTCTAGCTTCCTGGATCTTTCAATACCACAGCCTCTGATTACACTGGGAAACAAATTTTCACAAAAGTCATGTTACGGAAATGAAATTAGTCAATTCTTATACATTTCCATGTGCTAAACATGAATGTGACTGTGAAAATGCAAAATTGGCTCTAGTTTTTTTGTAATATGCAATAATATAATTACATCTTAAACTGTATGCCAATAGCTAGAGAAGGCTGGCGAAAGTCAAACGAATACTGGAGAGTGAAATGATTTAAATTCAACATTACAGGCTAGTAGTGCTATGATTCGGTTTCAGACCGGGGTGTTGGCCAAAGATCCTGGGATTGAAACTTAGGATGTACCAATAGTGTTCGACTATATCTAGAGAAGGCTGGCGAAAGTCAAACGAATACTGGAGAGTGAACTGATTTAAATTCAACATGGCATCTGATTTAAGCAAAGGCCTGATTGAATAACCGTGCTTTGAGTCTTTTCTTGAATGTGACCGGGCAATGTTCGAGCCGGAGGTCTGGCGGGATGGAGTTCCACTGTGTTGGTCCTGACGATGAGAGGGCTCTCTTTCTTAAAGTGGTTTTTAAGGGGGGGACCTGGAGGGTGTCTTTATATGCTGCTCTTACTGGCCTAGATGGTAAGCGCGGTCGAAGAGGGAACTTGAGCTCTAGCGGGGTGATGTTGTAGAGAGCTTTGTGGGTGATGGTTAGAGCTTTGTACAAGATTCTGAATTTGATTGGGAGCCAGTGAAGGTTCATCAGGATGGGAGTGATGTGGTCCCTTTTTTTGGTCCTGGTTAGAATTCTGGCTGCGGCATTTTGCAGCATCTGTAATGGTTTGATAGAATTTGCAGGAAGGCCGATCAGAAGAGAATTGCAATAATCTATTTTTGAGAAGATGATTGCCTGAAGCACTGTGCGGAAGTCATTGAAGTGGAGGAGAGGTCTCAATCGTTTTAATACTTGAAGTTTGAAAAAGCAGTCCTTAGTCGTGTTGTTGATGAAACTTTTGAAGTTCAGTTGTTACTCAGCAGTTCAGCTTACTCAGCAGCAGCATGGCAGTAGAACTGCATTGCATCAGAAAATGTAATAAACTCTGGATGATGTGTGCATGATGGTATTATGCAATATGATGCAATATTACATCATTCTAGGCTTATTTACAGTCCTACTGGATAAATTTACATGACTAAACATAGAAAGTGAACTATATTAAATATCTTCAAAACGAGAGCCAATAAAAACTTTTCATGGTCATATTTGTGTTCAGCACATCAAGATACTACAGAGTAGGACCTTTTTAGGTCAGTAACACTTTCATTGTTGCCCAGTGTTACAAATAATGTGATTTCTCTGTATCTACAGTTTCTTTTGATATTTAGATCATTGTGTCATATCAGCATATCTGCATTTGTTATGGCAATTAAGACTAGATTCAAATATAGATCTCTCTGTTGTAACTGATATAAAATTTCAGAATACTGTGTGTAATTACACGAGTCACTGCTTTTTTCTTGCCATTTCTTTGTCCCACATGTATCTCCTTAAAGTGACTCGATGGTAAAGTCTCTCTCAACATCCCTTCTTTCTGGATCGTTATCAAGAGGCATACGAGAGAGAACATCTGCTACCACATGTTTCTTTCCAGTTAGCAAATTTCTAAGATTTCCACAAGCTTGCTACCCATCTCTGTTCCACTGCTTGTATGTTTGTAGTATGTAAATATCGGAGTGGTTTGTGATCTGTTCTGAAAGTTTTTTTTGTTTTTTTACATGAGATACTCTTTGTACTTCTCTGTGGCTGCCCATTTAGGTGCAAGTAGTTCCAATTTAAACATGCTGTAATTTTAGTCATCGGATTAGGATTTTCTCTGAGATCCAGGCTAGCATAGAAAATTACTTTCTAGTCTATCTTAGAGATGGTTTAACACTGTTCGCAGGTCCTTACAATTGGCCTCTGTTAAAATAAATGGCAACTCAAAACATTGGAAAGGTCAATACTGGTGCTGTTGTCTCGAAGGTATGTTGGCACTCTGATATCCAAAACTGGACTGGGTTTTGCATTTCTTTTGCTCTTGCCCATCAACTGGTGCAATGGAGTCACAATTTCAGCAATCACTGGAACAATGCACTGGTGAAACTCATGAATTGCTAACTTCAGGGACTGTCTTAGGTGGTTGCCATTTCATAAGTGCTTTGATTTTCAAACCACCTAATATGATCCCAACAGACAAGCCTAATTTACATACATAGTTTTTTTTAAATGAATTGTTACCGTACTATGATGGCACATGATTAATTTGTAATCTATACCACTCACATTTTCATTAGCGTGCCTTGCTGTAAACCGTTGTGATGGTTATCTAACTTAACGACGGTATAGAAAAGTTTTTAAATAAATAAATAAATAAATTGTATCTGTATCAATGGCTTCTCCCTTTTCAAAGACAATACAGTCCAAGTGGTTAACTTTCTGGAACAGGAACTTGCACATAGTAGTTTTCAATTTAAGACCTCGGTCAACTAATTTTTTTTTTAAGACATGGTCCAATCTCTCTAGTTGACTGAAAAGCTTTGGCAAAAACTAGGACATCGTTTAGGTACAGAAGAAGTATGTCAAATATGTAATCATTCAAGACAAATTCCATGGGGTTCTGGAACATTGCTGGAGTATTGCATAAGCCAAATAGCATTCTGGTCCATTTGAAGAGACAAAAGGGGTGGTAAATGCTATTTTGTTGATCTTCCTCTTTCATCGCTGGAAGTAAGATCCAGAGAGAACAGAGCGACTTGACTCAGTGCATCTAATGATTCATCTATTCTGGGAATCTCTGGGGTTACAGGATCCAGCTTGCAGAAATCACAATAGAATCATCTTTCTTCTTGATAATCACTGCTGGAGAAGCCAAAGAAATATTACTTTCCTTCAATATCCCTTGAGATACTAAATCTTAAACATGTCATTTAAATTTATCATATATCTGTAAGAACATAAGAATGTTATTGTTTCTAAGGTTTTGGGTAGACCCTTAGACACTGTAGCTGCTGACCACGCCCACGGGGGAAGTCCCGTGAAGGGCCACAGGTCAGGCTCAGCTTAGGACACACAACACAGATAGATCTTTTATTAACAGTATTGAGAAGCCATCAGAGGTGGCAGTAGTGAGCAGAGATGAAGCCCGGCTGGGCTTGTAGTCCCTCAGGGCTCTGGAACAGCGGTCCCACAATGGCTGTGCTGTAGTGAAGAGAAACTGAGATAGTGAGTACAATGAAGTATATGCAGGGTTCTGGAATAGAGCCTCGTTGGTTGAGTACTCACACAGCGGTTTCTCTTGGTAGGAATCACAGGAGCTGAAGTAAAGGCAGGCCCTCGAGGAGCGAGTACCTGGTTCCAGGGAACAGCTCTGAGAGAAGTAGCTGGTAACTCACTGATGGTGTAGGCAGCAGTATCTTCCAGGCAGAAGTGAAGTCCAGGCAGCGAGTCAGGGAACATGGGCCCTCGAGGAGCGAGTACTGGTTCCAAACAGCGACCTGAAAGAGAAGAGGGAGGCCCCCGAGGAGCGGGTACCCAAAATAGAGTACGTCCAATAATGGAGAGGCAGAGTAGCTAGGTACGGAGAGCGAATCCCATCCGTAAGGAGTTCACCAGTGTGAATACCTGGCCCTTGCTAACTCGATTACCTAGCAGTAGCATAGGTTTTTTGTATCCGGGATACGTGATGTCATCACAGGGGGATGCCCCTGAGGTTCGTGACAAAGAAAGTATTTGAAGCACGGCCGCGCAGCGCGCGCACCCTAAGGCAGCTGGACAGCATGGCAGGAGGCAGCGCCCAAGCCGGACCAGGGACGCCGGAGAGGACGGCAGGCAGACGCCGTGGCAGCCAAACATCCGTCAACAGTGGGAGGAGTCGCCAGAGAGGTAAGGAGGGCAGAGTGGAGACATCGGGCAGCGACAGTCATAACAGTACCCCCCTTCAAAGGGCGGTCTCCTCTGCGGGTACCAGGTTTAGGTTTTGAAGAATGCGCGAGATGAAATTGACAGAGCATCTCTTTATCAAGGATGTTAGCCTGGGGCTCCCAAGAGTTTTCTCCGGGTCCGAAACCCTCCCAAGAAAGGAGTTATTCAAGTGTTTTGCCTCATCTTCGGACATCAAGAATCTCTTCAACCTTGAATTCTAGTTCATCTTCTGCGTTGATGGGAGATGGTTCCTGAGTCTTGGAAGAGAATTCACTGAGTATGAGAGGTTTCAAGAGTGAAACGTGAAAAGCGTTGTGGATGTTTAGTCTGGGTGGTAACTTCAGACTGTAGGTGATGTCGCTCCCTGTGACAAAGTGAGGGCAAAGGCGATCGACTGCCAGTATGGCGCCGATCGCCTTTGCCCTCACTATGTCACAGGGAGCGACCATCGCTCCCTGTGACATAGTGAGGGCAAAGGCGATAGGCGCCATTTTGAAACCAGTCCGGCACCGAGGGTATGATTGAAGGGATGGCTCCCGGACCCCCCGCTAGACCACCAGGTACATGTAAAAGGTTTTTGGGGGGGTCGGGAGGGTGGGAGAAGCAAAGGGGTAATTTGTAAAGGGTCGGGGTGGGTTTTTTTTTATCGGGCCATCGGCGCCATTTTTATCAGTGGTAGCCAAAATGGCGCCGATGGCCCGAGAGCGGGATATCGCGCCAGGACCCCCCCCCCCCCCACTGGACCACCAGGTAATTTAACATTTGGGGGGAGGGTTCGGGAGGGTGGGAGAGCAAAGGGGTCATTTGTATAGGGTCGGGGTGGGGTTTTTTTATCTGCTCAGGCCTCACTAAAAAATTAACGATGTGAATTGGAATCGGAACCGATTCCAATTCACATCTCTAACTATCCGATTTTTTTCTCCCTCCATCCGAACCTGTTCGTTAAAACAATCGGGCGCACGATTCACATCTCTAGTTTGCAATCTGTTGGAAATCTGATGCTTGATGGGAGGAGCAGTCAGATAGGAAGAGCAATCTGTAGAGAAAGCTCTGTATAGCGGGCTCCTGGAGAGGGAGGAATCAGCAATCTTGTAGTGTCTCAGATATCGTCATGCTAAGGAGTAGCAATCTGTAATGAATCTGATATAGTTGTGGGTGGATCCCTGGGCTGATGGCAGATGACTATGCCCCCGGGGAGGATACCCCAAGAGGGACCACCAGCTAGGCTAAAGTATGGAGACAGACACATATTAGTTCTTTTATTAAACAGGTTATTAGAAACCACCAGAGGTGGCAGTAGTGAGCTGATATGCCCAGCAGGGCTGTAGTCCCTCAGGTACTGGAACAACGATCCCAGGATGGCTGAGCTCTTGAGAAACTGTAGAAAGTGAGTAGGCAAATTCATGAACAAAACTAGATGACAAAACTCACGTAAGGTCTCAAGTAAGCACAGGAGCTGGAAAGGATTAGGCCCTCGAGGAGCGAGTACCTGGTTCCAGGGAAAGCTCTGAGAGAGTGATGGTAACTCACAATTGTTTGTAGCAGTGATAGCTTCCAAGCAGTAGAGCATCTTCAGAGTATTCAGGAACATGGGCCTTCGAGGAGCGAGTACCGGTTACTATCTGTAATCTGAAAATAAAGAAAAGAGCGAGGCCCCCGAGGAGCGGGTACCTCTGGTAAGTCCGAGGAGGCAGAGTAGCTTGGGAGTAAAGCTGAAGCAATCCCCTTGCTAACTCAGTTTGTTAGCGTTTTCAAAGACCTTTAAATATTAGAAGCAGGATGTCATCTCAGGGGGACGCCCCTGAGGTTTGCACCCTTGCTGGTACAAGAGTCGGGATGCGTGTGCACGTGCGCCCTAGGCATCAGGACAAGATGGCGGAGTTGCAGTGTTGAGCCGGTCCGGGGACGCCGGAAGGAGACGGCATGGAGATGCTGCGGTAGCCAGCCGTCCATCAGACCCGGAGGGAGTCGCCTCAGAGGTAAAGAGGGCGGAGTGAGGGTGTCGAGCAACGACGGTTGCAACAATGGCACAGTCATAGGACCTATGCAGAGGAAGGATGTCAGCAGCTTCTTTGGAAAACACATCACTAAAGGATGCATATTGGGACAGCAGACCCGGCATCACTGGAGTAGAGGGCATGCAGATGACAGGAGCAATCTCTTTAAGGCACTTCCCATGACAACCTGGGCCCAGGCAAATTGGGGTTGGTGCGACTGCAACCAGGGTAACCCCAGGACGATAGGGTGCATGGCCTTCTCTAACACAAAGAAGGGAATTGACTCAATATGGAGAGCTCCGGTGCAGAGAGTTACCGGTACAGTTTTGCAAGTCACGTCACCCGGTAAGGGCTCTCTATGGATGGAGGATAGGAGTAGTGGAACCTTCAAGGTGACGAGGGGAATCCTCAGATGTTCCACTAGGCGTCGAAGAATAAAGTTGCCTCCTGCCCCTGAATCCACCAGGGCAAGAGTTTGAACCTTAGACGGTCCGTAGATCAAGGAGACTGGGGGAGAGAGCGGAGGAGAGGGCGTAGTAAGGCCTAAGAAGAGTCCTCCTGCAGGACTTAGGCCCGTCCATTCCCGGACGAATTGGGCATGTTGGGACATCGTGTACAGTCTGTCCACAGTACATGCATAGACCATGCCTCTTCCGAAGTCTTCTCTCTTTGGAAGTCAAATGTCCGCGACCAAGTTGCATCGGTTCATCTCCACTGGCAGGAGGAATTACTTGAACCATCCGAGGTGCAGGTTTAGCACTAGCCTCCTTCTGACCAAGTCCTCTATTAGGCTGGAACTCTGTTACCTTATCACGAAGCCGGTGCTCGATCCTAGTAGCTAAAGCCACTAGTTCATCCAGCGAGTCAGGTGTTTCACGAGCGGCCAGCTCTTCTTTCAAGTGAGTATCCAGGCCTCTGAAGAAGAGAGTCTTCAGGCATTTGGGGTCCCAGCAGAGTTCTGTAGCAAGAGTCATCTATTGCAAAATCAGCCAGTGGTCGGTTGCCTTGCTTCAGGTCCACCAGAGCAGAACTGGCAACGGTCTCTCGAGCTGGATCATCGAAAACGGCGCCATCATTACAAATGGCGTGGGCCATCCAGTGCTCCTACCATGTGACAGGGGCCGGCCAATGACACGGATACCCTGTCACATGGTAAGGGCAAAGGGCCATCGGCGCCATTTTGATTAGTGGCAGCCGATGGCGCGGGAGCGGGAGATCGCTCCCGGGACCCCCACTGGACCACCAGGTACCTGTAAAATGTTTTGGGGGGGGGGGGGGTTGGGAGGATGGGGGAAGCTAAGGGATTAGTTTTGAAGGGTCGGGGTGGGCTTAGGGTTTATTTTTGTGTGCTCTTTTTCCCGCCCTCCCCCAAAATGATGAGAACCCCCACGAATAATATCGTGGGGTTTTCCTATCGTTTTGGGGGAGCCCCCGATTTCTGACGATTTTGAAAATATCGACGATATTTTCAATCGTCCGAAGCCCGATTCACATCCCTAGAATGTATAGTCTTGGAAAAAGCTGTGGGGAGCTGAGAAGGCTGTAATGCAAAATGCATGCAGCACTGGTTTAAAAAGCCCCTGGTCTTCTGAATCTCTCCCAAGAAATGAACTGGAGCAGCCAGCGGTACAGCAATCTTTAGTTACTTCATGTAACTGACCTTCATTGCTGGAATTAGCGCCTTGGGTCTTCTGTGTGTGCAGCTGATGAATCGCTGAAGTGAGTTTCTCCAATGCATCTTGCTGTTCAGAAATGTGGAGGGCCAGGCCCAGAATGGCCTGAAGGGCATTGAGCTGTGCCCGATCCATGGAGTTAGCAATCTGTTATTGTATGTACGGTTTTGGGTGGACCCTTGGACACTGTGGCTGCTGACCACACCCACGGGAGAAGTCTCGTGAGAAGCCACAGATCAGGCTCAGCTTAGGACACACAACACAGATAGATCTTTTATTAACAGTATTGAGGAGCCACCAGATGTGGCAGTAGTGAGCAGAGATGAAGCCTGGCTGGGCTTGTAGTCCCTCAGGGCTCTGGAACAGCGATCCCTCAATGGCTGTGCTGTAGTGAAGAGAAACTGAGATAGTGAGTACAATGAAGTATATGCAGGGTTCTGGAATAGAGCCTCGTTGGTTGATTACTCACACAGCGGTTTCTCTCGGTAGGAATCACAGGAGCTGAAGTAAAGGCAGGCCCTCGAGGAGCGAGTACCTGGTTCCAGGGAACAGCTCAGAAAGAAGTAGATGGTAACTCACTGATGGTATAGGCAGTGGTATCTTCCAGGCAGAAGTGAAGTCCAGGCAGCAAGTCAGGGAACATGAGCCCTCGAGGAGCGAGTACCGGTTCCACACTACTGCTCGGTAATCGAGTTAGCAAGGGTCAGGTATTCGCACTGGTGAACTCCATACGAATGGGATTCGCTCTCTATACTCTATTTGGCTACCCGCTCCTCGGGGGCCTCTCTCTTTGAAAGACTCTCTTTGAAAGAGAAGAGAGAGGCCCCCGAGGAGCGGGTAGCCAAATAGAGTATGGAGAGTGAATCCCATGCGTATGGAATTCACCAGTGCGAATACCTGACCCTTGCTAACTCGATTACCTAGCAGTAGCGTAGGCTTTTTGTATCCGAGATGCGTTACATCATCGCAGGGGGACGCCCTTGAGGTTCACGCCAAAGAAAGTATTTGAAGCAGGGCTGCGTGGCGCGTGCATCCTAAGGCAGCTGGACAGCATGGCGGGAGGCAGTGCCCAAGCCAGACGGGGGATGCCGGAGAGGACGGCAGGCAGACGCCGCGGCAGCCAAATGTCCGTCAACCACGGGAGGAGTTGCCAGAGAGGTAAGGAGAGTGGAGTGGAGACGTCAGGCAGCGACAGTCGTAACAAAGAAATTGCCATGCTGAGTCAGACCAAGGGTCCATTAATCCCAGCATCCTGTTTCCAACAGAGGCCAAACCAGGCCACAAGAACCTGGCAATTACCCAAACACTAAGAACATCCCATGCTACTGATGCAATTAATAGCAGTGGCTATTCCCTAAGTAAATTTGATTAATAGCGTTAATGGACTTCTCCTCCAAGAACTTATCCAAACTGTTTTTGAACCCAGCTACACTAACTGCACTAACCACATCCTCTGGCAACAAGTTCCAGAGCTTTATTATGCATTGAGTATAAAAGAATTTTCTCTGATTAGTCTTAAATGTGCTACTTGCTAACTTCATGGAATGCCCCCTAGTCCTTCTATTATTCGAAAGTGTAAATAACTGATTCACATCTACTCGTTCAAGACCTCTCATGATCTTAAAGATCTTTATCATATCCCACCTCAGCCGTCTCTTCTCCAAGCTGAACAGCCCTAACCTCTTCAGCCTTTCCTCATAGGGGAGCTGTTCCATCCCCTTTATCATTTTGGTTGCCCTTCTCTGTACCATCTCCATCGAACTATATCTTTTTTGAGATGCGGCGACCAGAATTGTACACAGTATTCCAGGTGCGGTCTCACCATGGAGCGATATAGAGGCGTTATGACATTTTCCGTTTTATTAACCCTTCCCTTCCTAATAATTCCTAACATTCTGTTTGCTTTTTTGACTGCTGCAGCACACTGAGCCAACAATTTTAAAGTATTATCCACTATGATGCCTAGATCTTTTTCCTGGGCGGTAGCTCCTAATATGGAACCTAACATCGTGTAACTACAGCAAGCGTTATGTTTCCCTATATGCATCACCTTGCACTTGTCCACATTAAATTTCATTTGCCATTTGGATGCCCAATCTTCCAGTCTTGCAAGGTCCTCCTGTTATGTATCACAATCTGCTTGTGATTTAACTACTCTGAATAATTTTGTATCATCCGCAAATTTGATAACCTGTAGTGAGGAAATGTATCATCAGGATGGATAATATGGATTTACCAGGTCAATATATCTGATGTTAGTATCACTGATGTAAAACATCTCTGTTTAAACAGCAATTTTTGTAAAGCCACTCTTTGTTCCTGGGATAAAGCTTTCCTTTGCAATTTAACCTGAATTTTGAATGTGTCCAAATCAGATTGTACTTGATCACTCTGTGTGGTGCATTTCTGGACTACTATTCTGTCTGAAAGAGATGGGAGCAGCAGTATATATTTCTTCAGGTCTGATATTTTTAGCAATTCACGTTCATGGTGATAACTGAATTGGCTTTTGCCCAGCATTGATTAATCTGATACTTTATCATGCATATGTTTCACAAGGATATTGGCAACCAACACTACCAAGGTAATGTTGCTATATCAGTAGCCATTACCACTATCTTTTCTACTATTGTAATCTAGCACATTTTTCCTACTAGTATGATTAATGTCGAAAGAGGCAGCCTAATTTTTTTTGTACCTAATACTACAAAACTGGTCTTATGCTGCTGGATATTTTTGCAAATCAGACAGATTTGCTTCTTTGGTTAACCCAGTTGCTATCTTTGACAAATCCAGATCTTGAATATTCATCCTGAGAATTCGAGGAGCCTCTTCTACCATCTTATTTACCCGTGTTTCATCTTGGATGATGAACATGTGCTTTTCTTCATTAGTTGTCCTAGGCAATTAACTTTGGCCTATGTACACCCTTCTAAAAGTAGGTCTAAATCATTCACAGCTGATAACTTTACCTAATTGGCATCTTCTGTAAATGAGATGCAGAAATGATTGTAATATCTGATCCGATATCTATGTGGAACTTTGCTCTACCAGTACCAATCTGAATCTCCAACATAGGACTCTTGCCAAAAACTGTGTGTTGCTTCCAGTCAAAACCAGTTCCTGTGCTTGACTTAGCAGACTGTACTCTCACCACTGAGATTGAAGAATACCTTCTTGGCAAAAACCATTTCTTTGGCCTGGTTGTAGCTACCATTCCCTCTGTTGGTCAATAAGCAATTTAATCATTAATAATACTAGTTTTCTATGTCCTCTCTTAGGGTTTATTCTTTTTTCACTATCACAATTCCTGGTGAAATGTCCTGCTTCCAGACTTCTATAAACAGATCAGCTCATCTTGTTAATTTCTAAGAGGAGGGTTTCTCTGGTCATTAAATCTAAATCATTATTGATCAATGCACTTTCTGGGCTGGTTCACTTTTCTATTATCTGCTCTTGTTCCTCCACCATGTGAACCATTTGATACAGGTCCTGTTGCTGTTGTCCCAGCTTCTCTTGTTGCTGTATCAATTTTTCCTGTTTATAAAGATGGGCAATTCTCTAAATCTGCTGATATATTAGCCTCAGCAATAATAGCTCTCACTACTATCTCATTTCTGCCCTGCACCAATAACCTTGGGGCTTTATCTTCCAGTTAGAATGCCAGTTCATGGGAGAGAAACTAAGATGGCATCCTGAGAGGTCGTAACTCCGTTTTCTCTGTGCTCAGAGATTTCTGAATTAGCTTTGGCAAACTTTCCTGGCAAAGAAATGCCCCATAAGAGAAAAGGCAAAGTCCGGGTATATCCACCTGACCCTGACACTGCTACGGGACAGCATTTAATTTCTGAGTTTGCCTCTTCCATACCTGTTTTGAGGGCTTCAACCCCTGCTGGAGAGCAGGTGAGAGGAGAGCCTTACTCCCCTGGGGAGCTTTCGTTGAGCCCTCCAACTCCAAGAATGCTGTTGGGAGCTTTGCTGCATGCCAACGACGGAGGAGCCGCGGCTCATGTTGATGACATCATCTGGAGCGTACGGCTGGGTGGCCCAGAAGCTGCTGGTTTGCCTGGAGGAGAGTCGAGAACCCAAGCGGCTGCTTCGCAAGGAGGAGAGGAGCAGAAAGCAACTGAAATCCCCATATCAACGAGAGAAGTCAGCAAGCCTACTGGAATTGGGGTAAGGAGACCCCCTCCACCGCAATTTATTAAACCAACAGTAATAACCCTTGATACAATCTGGGACTTTATGGCGAGGATGTCGGATAAACTAGACAATCAGGCCCCAAAGTTGGATACGATTGCCGCTAAAGTTGTGACATAGGAATGGGACATCCAGCAGAAATTTGTGGAATAGGATGATTCATTTAAGAAAGCTAATGAGGAAATAAAAAATCTCCATAGTATAAATGCCACTATGATATCTGAGAGGGCACATATGTCGAGGAGACTAGAATCAATAGAAAACTTTATGAGGCATTTAAATATAAGATTACTAAATTTTCCTGTTGTAATGGGGGAGATACCCCTGTTAACTTTTAGGAAATATGCAATGGAGATTTTAAAGATACCTCAAGAAGAGATTCCAGTTGTAAAGAAATTATTCTTTCTACCTAAAAGAACCAATTCTGTCTCAGCTATTTCAAATGTTCAAGGTTGGACTTTCAAAATCTAACCGAATACTTAGAAAATTCTAGTATTGAAATTGTGGACAGGGCTGTACTCTTGGGGGTAGATTTTATAAATTTGTGCGAGGGCGTACTTTTGTTCACACACCAGGCGCAAACAAAAGTACACTGGATTTTATAAGATACACGCGTAGCCGCGCGTATCTTATAAAATCTGGGGTCGGCGTACGCAAGAGGGTGCACATTTGTGCAACCTGCGTGCGCCGAGCCCGGCGAGCGTTGCCTGTTCCCTCCGCCCTCCCCCCACCTTCCCCTCCCTTCCCCTACCTAACCCACCCCCCCGGCCCTATCTAAAAACCCCCCTTACCTTTGTTGCCAGATTTACGCCTGCTGAAAGCGCGCAACAGCGGACTGCTGGTGCGCCATCACCCGACCCGGGGGCTGGTTCGGAGGCCTCGACCACGCCCCCGGGCCGGCGCCATGCCCTCGGTCCCACCCCGAACCGCCCCCTGACCCTGATCCCGCCCCGGACACGCCCCCTCCCCGCCCCTTTTACGAAGCCCCGGGACCTATGCATGTCCTGGGCTGTGCGCGCGCCAGTGGCCTATGCAAAATAGGTGCGCCGGCGCGCGAGGGCCCTGCGCGCATAAATCCAGCCAGATTTACGCGTGCAGGGCATTTAAAATCCTGCCCTTTATTTCCTTTTTTGATGAAACGAGTGTTTAGAAGATTATGAAAAATTATTTTAAAAATATAAATGAATTATACTGTGGAGGTCTTGTGTATCCTGACTTAGCTAAACCCACACAACAGTGTAGGAAAGCTTTTTTACAGATAAGATCTGAGACCCTAGCACTAGGAGCCAGCTTTATGCTGCGCTATCCATGTAAGTGCATTATTAAGCTGGCCAGAAATACTTACATATTTTTTCTACTGGACCAACTGCAGGTCTTTTTGGATGGGAGAAGACAACCTAGTGAACTATAAAGGGAGAATTAGTTTGGTGATGGAAAACAGGAGCTAAAGTTGTATTTCTTTTTTCCTTATTATACTCCTCTGTAATGTTTCTTTTCTCTCCATGTTTTCCTATATAACAAGAGGAATTTAAGTAGAAAGTGTAATTATGAACCCTCTGAGTTAAGAGGGTTAATTACTCTTATGCTAATTACTTTATGATGATAGTTGCTTAAGTTGGAATCCTTTGTATTTCCAATGCAAAAGTTTATTTTGTATATTGTTAAAAGATGATAAATAAAAAATTAAATGAAATAAATAAATGAAAAAAATGAAAAAAAAAATAATGCCAGTTCATCTTTTTCTGTAACGGTTCCCAACTGTGGGACGCCACGGCTGGGCTCCTACCTCCCCCTAGTCCAGCTCGGCAGTGCCTCCCGACGGCCTCCTGCTCCTTCTGGGCCACAGCTTGGCCCCTCCACAGCGGCGTCTCCATGAGGGAGACGCCGCTGAATGACAGCACTTCCTCCTTTGGCCCCGCCTCCTAGGCGTGCGCGCGCACAGGAGGCTGTAATTTAAAGGGACCTCGGCGGGAGATGACAGCCTGGCCCATGGGAGTGACGTCAGATGCTGGCAATATTTAAACCAGCTCCAGCCTTCAGTCCTGGCCTTGCAACAAGGTTCGCTCACTTGAGTCTTGCTAGTCCCTTCCTGTTCCTGCCTTGTTCCCTCTCCAGCCTTCCTTGTCGTCTCCTGGCTCCTGACTTGATTCATTTCCTGACTCCTGACTTGATTCATTTCCTGACTCCTGACTTCAGCTCATCTCCTGGCTCCTGGATTTCTACTGTCTGCCGCCTGCCCCGTCTCCTGAGAAGCTCCATTCCGGAGACCTTGCCTAAGTCCAAGCGGCTTGGGTCCTCACGGGCTCCTCCTGGGGGGACCTCGGGCTTCCAGTGGTGGTTCCAGTTGGTCTCCTGGTTCCAGCTACTCCACCGCTCCGCAACTCCTGGACTACTCTTCAGGTACTCGCATTCAGGAGACCGCACATAAGTCCAAGCGGCTCGGATCCTCAAGGGCTCCTCCCGGGGGATCTCGGGCTTCCAGTGGTGAAGATTCGGTGGGTCTCCTGTCTTGAACTGCCTCCCAGCTACGACTCTCACTGTGGGCCTTCTCACAGTGCGCCATCATCATCTCTAGCCAGCTCAAGGGTACACAAACTCAACATTTTCACACCACATTATCACTGTTTGCATCAGTTCTAGAAACGTCAGGTCTGGATATTCTATCAGAATCTTCCTCCTCAAACTATGGTCTTTCAAACTGATAACAAATGCTGAAAATCAGTGTTTATCAAAACTTTGCCAGATAACCAGCTCCAACCAGAATGCCCCAACCTAGTCCCAAACTAGCTGAATAACATTTTAATCAGATAAAAAGTTATTTGGCTATCTCAAGGCTGGTCAGCGAGACAGGATTTTCAAATCCCAGTTTTTGTCTGGCTAAGTCAGAACTTCACCGGACAAACTGCAGTGAATATGGGAGTGTGGGAGTACCTTGCTTGTTGCGGTGGTTACTACCCCGAACCAATTAAGCCTGTTACTTCACTTGGAAAGCATATCCAGCACAGCTCACTGCTTCAACGGCAGGGGGACTGAAGAAAAGAGGATTTATATTCAGACAACAACCAACAAGGACTGAATTGCACAGTACGGGTAAACAAATAAGTGTGGGAGTAGCTTGCTTATTGCGGCGGTTACTATCCCTAAAAAAATTAAGCCTGATACTTCACTTTGAATGCATATCCAGCACAGCTCACTGCTTCAACGGCAGGGGGTAATGAAGAAATAGGATGTACATCCAGACAATATCTAACAAGGCATTGATCTGAGCAGTATGAGTATACAAACATCGGGGTAAGTTGCTCGATACGATGGTTAATACCCTCAAACATTAAGCCTTATACTTCACTTTGATGCAGCTCTAACACTTCTCTCTCAGTGGCGGGGGTGGAAGGAGATTAGAATAAAAAAAGTTACCAATAAGGGCCCTGAACTCAGCGGTCAGAGTAACAGATAAGTATGAGAAAATAAGTGTTAAAGCTTGCTGGGCAGACTGGATGGGCCTATTGGTCTTCTTCTGCCATCATTTCTATGTTTCTATGTTTCTAATAATTTTCCAGCAATGGTTTCTGGTGAGCAGTGAGTGACAGAAGGATTCTTCCTCAAAGGGGATAGGCAAATGGAGAACATAAGAACATAAGAACATGTCACCCTGGGTCAGACCAAGGCTCCATCAAGCCCAGCATCCTGTTTCCAAGTGGCCAATCCAGGCCATAAGAACCTGGCAAGTACACAAAAACTAAGCCTATTCCATGTTACCATTGCTAGTAATAGCAGTGGCTAAGTCAACTTAATTAATAGCAGGTAATGGACTTTTCCTCCAAGAACTTATCCAATCCTTTTTTAAACACAGCTATACTAACTACACTAACCACATCCTCTGGCAACAAATTCCAGAGTTTAATTGTGCGTATTTTCTCCGATTAGTTTTAAATGTGCCACATGTTATGGAAGTCTCTGTTTAGTGGACCCTTGGGCCGACCTGCAAGAGACTGGGATAAGGTGTTCTAATGTCTCTCGATATGAGCAGGTCAGGAGGCGGACATCTGGCAGGAGGTAGATGATGCTCTTTACCCTGGAAGCTGGTGCTCTTCCGGGTGTAGCCCTTAGGAGCCCAGCCGCTGGGACTTAGGTGAGGTTTCACCCCTGGAAGCCGGAGGCCCCCCAGGAGGAGCCCGTAGGGGCCCGGCCGCTGGGACTTAGGTGAGTAGTGGAACTGAGGCGGGAACAGGCAGGCAGGAGAACAGGAACCAAGCAGGAACTGTAGCAAGACTCGGAAACTGGAACCAGGCAGGAGCTGTGGCAAGACTCGGGAACTGGAACCAGGCAGGAACTGTAGCAGGCAGGGAGGCAGGCAGGCGGGTACTGTAGCAAGCAGGCAGGCAGGCACTGTAGGAAGCAGGCAGGCAGGCAAGCAGGCACTGTAGCAGGTAGAAGACCGAAGGTCGCATCGGGGCCTGGAGCAACTAGGGACCACGAAGGAACCTGGTTGCAAGGCCTCGACAAGGTGCAGACGCCGGGGTTAAATATCCCGCGGCGTCTGACGTCACCAGCAAGGGTGGAGCATCGTGCGGCGGGAACAGGCCTATTTGAGCGCCCTTCCTGCACGCGCGCGCGCCTAGGGGAAGGGCGTCCAAATGAGGGCCTCCATCGCTGCCGCCCCCATGGGAGCGGCGCCGAGAGACACGCCGCTGGAACCAGGACCCAGGAGGTAAGGTCCCGGTCGTGACCGGGACTGTAACAGTACCTCCCCTCTTACGCCCCCTGGGTTTACCTGGGTGAACTGGGTGGAACTGCCACAGTAGTTCCTTATCCGGGATAGCGGGAGCAGAGACCGGGCTGTGAATGAGGCAAGGCTCTAAAGCAGAAACCAGGCTAGAAATGAAACAAGGCATGGAAGCAGGATCCTTGAGTGTCTTCAAGCAGTTGGAGTGGCAAAACGGACTCCACTGGGTATTTCGCAGGATATTTATTTATTTATGGTTTTTATATACCGGAAGTTCCTGTATACAATACATATCACTCCGGTTCACATTTAACAAAGATAACTATCGCCGGGGAGGCGGTTTACATGGAACATATCGAATATAATGAACGGATAATAATCAAAGTACAATCTATTATGAAACCACTAAGATCAACTTGGAAAACATATCACAAGTATCACAAGTCCATCTCGACCATGCTACAATGTTGCCAACATGTTTTCCTAAACTTCATCCAATGCTAACAAAACAAGCTTTACATATACTGGAATGCAGAAGGGCGCTCCTCTTGGACGTGGATAGAACTAAATCGTTCAGAAAATCAACACAGCTATTCTTATCATATATGAACAGAATAGGATTTCCAGTGAAGAAACAGACCTTGACCAGGTGGCTTTTGCATTGCATTGTTACAAAGCTTTTATTCTTAGTTTAACTCAACCAAATAAGGCCCACCAAATCAGAAGTGGCCACCACACACCGCAATCCACAACTCGGTTTCCATCTTGGACACTTGTAAAGCAGCTATATGGTCAACCTTGCATATATGTATTTATTTATTTATTTATTTATTTAAACAGTTTTATATACTGACAACCGTTTGCACATTGTGTCGGTTTACACGTAACTTGGAACCAGGGAATAGGCATTGCCTTTACAAGGAACAAAGAACAGTTAAACACAGTAATGAGGTAAAAATAGCTAATTTAGATGAGCAGTTCAACTGGGTGTAAACAATAATTGGGTGGGGGGAATGAGCAAACAATAACAAAAGGATAGGGTAATATACAAGGTTCAATAAATAAACATTCCTAGGTATTGCTGGTAATTGTTTGGGGGAAAGAAATCGGGAAAACGAGGGCTAGCAGATGGCAAAGGTTAGAGAAAGGTCGCAGAGGGAGAGGGGTTAGCAAGCGTGGGTGAAGGGGGATAGGCTTGAAGGAAGAGCCATGTTTTGAGTTTCTTTTTGAAAATAGGTGTGGAGGTTTCGGTGCGTAGGTCAACAGGCATGGAGTTCCAGAGGGTGGGACCGGCGAGAGAAAGGGCTCTGTTTGTGGTGGAGATAAGTCTAGTAGATTTTATAGAGGGAGCACAAAGAGTTCCACGTAAGGAGGACCGAGTTGGTTTGGTGGAGGTGCGAGGGAGGAATGGAGGGTTTAACCAATTGAAATGTTCATTGGTGATGCTTTTGTGAATGAGGGAAAGAGTTTTGTATATGATGCGCGATTGTATTGGAAGCCAGTGAAGATCAATGAGGGTGGGAGTGATGTGGTCTTTCTTTTTGGTGTTTGTGAGGATGCATGTGGTGGCGTTCTGAAGAAGCTGTAAAGGTTTGATGTAAGTAGCAGGGAGGCCAAGGAGGAGAGCATTGCAGTAATCTATTTTCGAAAATATGATAGACTGAAGTACAGTGCGGAAATCAGAGAAGTAAAGTAAAGTTTGAGTTTTTTAAGGGTTTGCAGTTTGAAATAGCAGCTTTTAAGGATAGATTTGATATAGGGTTTGAAGGTGAGTTGGTTATCAAGTAAGACACCCAGGTTTCGTGTGTTGGATGGGAAGGTGGTAGAGGAAAGGGTAGAGGGAAAGGGTATTGAGGAATGTTTGGAGGAGATGAAAAGGATATCCCATTGAATCGTGGGTGAATGCTTCTGTAGCCACGGTAACCCTAGCACCACGGGGTGGACGGCCTCCTCTAGGACTAAGAAGGCAATCTCCTCCGAGTGGATCGCCCCGGTGTGGACAGTAACGGGTGTCGTGGACGTCTTGATACATCCTGGAAGGAGCATGCCTTGGACAGAGGTAATTTGTAGCGGGGTCTCCTGCTCTTGCGTGGGAATCCGCAACTGGGAGACTAACTCCTGTCAAATAAAATTACCTCCTGCTCCGGAATCCATAAATGCGAGGGTTTCCAGTGACCCTCCTGGGAACTCTAATGTAATTGGTACGATGCATTGAGGGGCTGAGGCACAACCTAGGAGGAGCTCCTCACGACCTCCTAGGTTCTGGCGTCTTCCCAAATGCTCCTGGCAGTTGGCCAGGAAATGACCTTGCTGGCCGCAATAGAGGCACGAGCCCTGTGTGCGGCGACGTTGTCTCTCCTCCGTGGAGAGTGGAGAACGTCCCAACCGTATAGGTTCGGTAGAGGTAGTCTCCAAACCCTCAATCGTAGGAGAAGGCAATGGATTGGAATACGCAGAAAACAACAGGGAATTAATTTGGGCAGGTCGTTGCTCTTTAGCCCTCTGCTGGAGGCGACGATCGATGCGGCCAGCCATGTCTATCAGCGCATTGAGTTCCTCTGGGAGATCACAGGCCGCGATCTCATTCTTGATACGCCCGGATAATCCTTCTAGGAAAATGGCTTTTAGGCTGCTGTCTTGCCAACCGACCTCCTGGGCAAGAGTACGGAAATCCATAGCATAATCTGCCAGGGAGCAGACCCCCTGGCGTAACTGGAGCAGTTCTGTCGTAGCAGTGGCCAATCGAGCCGGTTTGTCGAAAGCCTGTCAGAAGCTCGAGATGAACTGCTGTAAATCCTCAAGCGAGGGATCGTTATGATCCCAAAGTGGGGAGGCCCACAATAAGGCCTTCCCATCAAGCAGGGAGAGGATATAGGCCACCTTTACCGTGTCAGTGGGGAACTGCCGGGGCAACAGAGAGAACCGTATAAAACATTGGTTCAGAAAGCCGCGGCAGGTCTTAGCATCCCCGGCGTAACGTGAAGGTGCAGGTAACTGAGTCGTCGAGGTAACTTGTTCCTCGAGTGCCAATGCGTCAGCGGGCGGGGGATTTAGAGGCATCTTATCTAGGCGGGCCACTAGTTGCTCCACCGTAGCTGCCAACCCATCAAAGCAATGCTGTAATTGCTGCAATCGTTGGGCCATTCCTGGAATGGCTCGAAGGCCCGACAAGTCCGCAGTCCATGGCCTTGCAACCTGTTATGGAAATCTCTGTTTAGTGGACCGTTGGGCCGACCTGCAAGAGACTGGGATAAGGTGTTCTAATGTTTATCGATATGAGCAGGTCGGGAGGCGGACATCTGGCAGGAGGTAGACAATGCTCTTCACCCTGGAAGCTGGTGCTCCCCCGGGTGTAGCCCTTAGGAGCCCAGCCACTGGGACTTAGGTGAGGTTTCACCCCTGGAAACCGGATCCCCACCGGGAGGAGCACGTAGGGGCCCGGCCGCTGGGACTTAGGCGAGTAGTGGAACTGAGGCGGGAACAAGCAGGCAGGAGAACGGGAACCAAGCAGGAACTGTAGCAAGACTTGGAAACTGGAACCAGGCAGGAGCTGTGGCAAGACTCGGGTACTGGAACCAGGCAGGAACTGGAACCAGGCAGGAACTGTAGCAGGCAGGGAGGCAGGCAGGCAGGTACTGTAGCAAGCAGGCAGGCAGGCAGGCACTGTAGCAAGCAGGTAGGCAGGCAGGCACTGTAGCAAGCAGGCAGGCAGGCAGGCACTGAAGCAGGTAGAAGACCGAAGGTCGCGTCGGGGCCTGGAGCAACTAGACACCATGAAGGAACCTGGTTGCAAGGCCCCGACTAGGTGCAGACCCCGGGGTTAAATATCCCGCGGCGTCTGACGTCACCGGCGAGGGCGGAGCATCGTGCGGCGGGAACCGGCCTATTTGAGCGCCGTTTCTGCGCGCGCGCCTAGGGGAAGGGCGTACGAAAGAAAGCCTCCATCACTGCCTCCCCGATGGGAGCGGCGCCGAGAGACACGCCGCCGGAACCAGGACCCGGGAGGTAAGGTCCCGGTCGCGACCGGGACCGTAACACCACATGCTAACTTCATGGAGTACCCCCTAGTCTTCCTATTATCCGAAAAAGTAAATAACCTATTCACATCTACCCGTTCTAGACCTCTCATGATTTTAAACACCTCTATCACATCCCTCCTCAGCCGTCTCTTCTACAAGCTGAAAAGTCCTAACCTCTTTAGTTTTGCCTTATGGGGAGCTGTTCCATTCCCCTTATCATTTTGGGAAGGTGGCACTGGGAGGAGAGATCTGGGAGTTGTGAGGAGTTGTGAGGAGTCTTTGGAGGTTGTGTCTTAAAGGAGCCAGAGAGGGCAGCAAGTAACTGTGGCATGTCCTAAGATTCCAGAGACGAGAAAGGATCTATTCTGCAAGCGTAAAGGTTCAACTCAAGAAATTCAGACCACCAGAACCCATGACAGATTTGTCTTGGGTAAGTCAGTCAGTTTGTGAGTACATGGAGAAATTTTAAGAAGGACTTCCCATTTTTTTCCTTGAGGTTAAGCAGAAAAAAAGCTTTGGAGAGAAATTGTAAGGTGTCCAGTAATTTGAGACTTAACTAGTATGGCGCTGGCCGTCCATTGCTCCTACCAATTGACAGGGACCGGCCAATGGCACTGATAGCCCCTGTCACATGGTAAGGGCAAAGGGCCACGGCACCATTTTGTTTACTAGCAGCCGATGGCCCGAGAGTGGGAGATCGCTCCCAGGACCCCCGCTGGACCACCAGGGACATTAGGCAAGTTTTTTTGGGGGGGGTCAGGAGGGTGGGGGATTCAAATAATTAAATCTGAAGGATTGGGGTGGTTGGGTTTTTTTCAGATTGGGACAGCCAAAAAAAAAACAAGTCAGAACTACGGGAAATGAAATTTCCCGCAGTTCAACGAAACCGGAAACGAGTCGATTGCCGGTATGATACACATCTCTATAAACCGATACCAGAAGACAACCTTGAAAATATCTAGACTTAGTTTTTGGGTACTTGCCAGGTTCTTGTGGCCTGGATTGGCCACTGTTGGAAGCAGGATGCTGGGCTTGATGGACCCTTGGTCTGACCCAGTATGGCATTTTCTTATGTTCTTATGTTCTTACACTGCACCCAGGTCAATACCATTTAAATTTACCCACAAATACCAAGGAACATAACTCTGTATTGATCTGAATATAAGTGCTAATAATTTAAACTTGGATCTCTCCAAAATAGGCAGTCAATGCTATATTCTGAGCAATGGAGTAGTTCTCTCAAACATGGACTTACCTAGTACCAACCGTGTTGCAGTATTCTGGACCACCTGAATCCTGGAAATCAATCCACCAGGCAATCCCAATTAAAGCATATTACAATAGTCAAGAATTGAAATAACCAATACATAGATCACCAATTTCAAAGCTTCATGATCCAAATGTGAATGTAATTGGCAAACTATCTTTAATTGCGAATGTGCCCATTTAACAATTGCACTCACATGGGATTCAAATGAGAAACTAGAATCCATAACTACCCCTAAACTCTTAGCCTTATTGGAGACTGGTATAATAAATCCCCCAAACATTGTATCTACTTGAACTTGACTATGTAAGCCACCTCGAACTGTGGAGTGCATGGGCAATACATTTTTAATAAATAAAAACTAAAACAAAATTTCCCTTCAATTTTGGAACATTATTGACATGAACGATTTTATGGCCTGTGTGAACCTCTTGTGGCCCTGCAGGTGTAACCGATGGAAAACCCATATCTCTCTTCCTGCTCCAAATGGTCCAGTGTGCCGCATAAATAGGAAGTGTGACCCTTACCCCCCTCAGAGGGTGGGGGCTTTACACTCACATAAAGGAATTAAATGCCTTCTAAAAATCCAAAAACTCTGTATCGATCTGTTCACTCTTCTATACAAACCTATTTATACCTTCAAAGAATACTTGTTGTGGAGCACTAGGAGAGCGGTCCGCTTACCAGGAGATGTGTGTTCTTGGGCCACGGCTTGACCCCAGAGGAACTCCGAAGAGGTGCCGCAGTAGGCGAGGCATGCCCGAGCATGGGCTGAATAGGAGCGAGGCTGGACTGAAGACAGAAGACTGGAGACACTGACCCTCCTCCAGCCCTGCACACTTCGGAAGACCAACAACGCAATGGTGGTCTTATGAACAGTCCTCTGACCGTTCCAAGCCCTTTCGGAACTGCCGCAGAAGCTGCAGGGCAGATGGAGTTCAGGGCAGCAAAGACCTGAACATGAAGATTCAGACGAGACTCAGGAGCGAGGTACTTGGATGCATAGATGAGACTTAGGAACGATGTACTTGGGTTGCACAGACGAGAGGAACGATGTACTTGGGTTGCACAGACGAGACTCAGGAACAAGGTACTTAGGTTGCACAGATGAGACTTGGGTATACGGACAGTGGCATGGTCTCTCAGGGCACCCTACTCAGCCAGTACCACTGGTCTGATCACAGACCACCCTGTCCTACAACCGCGGGAGAGGGACCAGCGCAGGAAGGAATGGGGTACAGAAAACGTAGACTCAAGCAAGGTTCAAGGTAATCAGAAGACTCAGGCAAAGTTCAAGGTAATCAGAAGACTCAGGCAAAGCACTAGGATGAGACTGCGACGCAGTTCACCCTACACAGTCCACCCGCGGTACTCGAGGAGCCTCTAGACGAGATGTGGAGCAATGAAAAGGAACATGTCTCAGAAGCTGTAGAGGCTTGCACCGAGGCACACAATACTCAGCTGCCAGTGGCTGGTTGCGGACCACGCTGGAAGTACAGGTTCTGGCAGAGACTTTGGCACGGACGGAGCAAGCACTAGGGACTCCATAGACCAGGGAAAAGTACAGAGGCAGAAGTCTCCCGGAGGCTAGTGCTGCAGAAGTGAGGTAGCCTTGCACCATGAAGTGTCCTATTCAGCCAGCTCATGGGGCTGGTCGCGGACCATGACATGGCACGCCAGGAAGAGTGGCATGAGGAACCAGCGGTTCAGGACAGCTGGACAGGATCACGGACTTCAGGATCAGGTGAAACAACATCAGAGCTGGGTCATGGACATCAGGAACAACATCTGGACTGGAACACGGACATCAGGAACAGCAGGTGAACATCTGTACTGGAATGTAGACAATAGGACGAGAAGCTCCAACAAAGAGCAGGAAACACAGGACCTTGAAGAAATGCTGGAACAAGGATAACTCCTGCAGCAAAGGACAGAAGGATCCCATGAGTTACCAACTCCTTGCGAAGGCCAAGCTGGAATGGACGCTGAGCCCTTTTGTAGGGCTGAAGAGGACAACGCCCAGGGAGGGGTCAGCAGAGGGCCACACCTGGCTGGCCCTTGAAAAACCCGTGCCTAAGGAAGCTGGAGAAGAGAGAGCTGGAAGCTGGTGGCGTCCTCAGCCATGTGGAAGGCCCAAGGAGAAGCAGGCAGGGAGCAAGAGCAGCCCTAGACTGAAGATGGGTGAAAGGCAGGTCGCTGGAGTGGCTCCCAGCCACGAAGACAGAAGCAGGAAGAGTAAGAGGGCTGTAGAAGGCTGCAGGCACCGGCAGGGATGGTTTCCCTGCCGGGCGAGGACCCAGACTGTAGCAGGCACTGACAGGGATGGCCTCCCTGCCGGCTGAAGACCCCGGCATCGGCTGCAGCATGTCGGAAGGCACAGGAGCGGCAGCAGGGGTCTCGACTGCGAGGGAGAACTTGCGGCAGGTCAGCCCCGCTGTGCAGAGCAAAAGGTAGCCGGGGAGGAGCCCAGACACGGCGGCAAGACTGCCGCGGAGGCAGCAGCATCAGTGGCCCGACTGGCCGTGTGAGGTAGGAGAGCCTGCCCCCGCTCCTCGCGAGCAGGTCCGCAACAATACTAGCAAATTAATACAACATGCACTTCCCTTTTCTAAATCCATAAGATTTAAGTAGAGATTAAAGCTCTTCTCTGCCGGACGCTGCGAGGGAGGGCCTGCGCAATCGGCGCCACAGACCCACCGGGGTAAGGCCCTTTACACTCACCAATACCCTCGGGGGCTCCAGCACCGATCGCGGGCCTTGAAACGCCGTCTTGCCGTCCAGTCCCGCCCACGAAGCAGCCCTGCCTAGACCAGCCAATAGGAGCAGCCGCTCCTATCAACCAACCCAGTGAGGCTCCGGGGAACTTTAAAATTAAGATCTGCCCGGCGCCGCGCGCCAAAGGTGCGTGACAAAGGGGCAGGCCCCTTTGTGCGCCCCTTCGTGCAGCCCCAAAGTGTAGCCCTACAGGCTAACTAAAAAAAAAAAAAAGGACTAGGAACTCTCTCCCAACCCATTACCCTAGAGTCTAACAGAATCTCACCCCATACCAAGATGACAACTCAACACATACCCACTATTAAACACTTCAACTATTCTTACAAACCTGAGAGACACAACCAAAACTTTTCATTTCATAGAACACTTACGCCTATTATGGTAACGCCTATTACACAAATGTTAGGTCTGTTAACATTCTCAGTACTATTATTAAACACACAATCACTACTAAAAAAGGCCACACTACTGAGTGATATACTCACTGAAGAAGCTCCGGACATTTGTGCGATCACAGAATCATGGCTGAAGGACACTGACACAGCAATAATAAATCAACTTCCCACTGATGCATACAACATTTTTTCTATCCCAAGGAACAAAAAAAAAGGAGGAGGTCTCCTCCTTGCTGCCAAAAAGAAATTGAACCTCTCATTACAAGCCATTCCTCTCCCTCACAAAATTGAGATTGGCCTATTTAAATCCCGGACTCAAACTGACCTATCTCTTCCACACCAATCCTTATCACCACCTACACCATGATTAACCACCTCCACTATTGTTTACATGTTTAAATTAATTATTAACCTGTCCTTTCTCTTCTTTCTCTGCCAAGTTCTAATCACCCTGTTATATGTAACTGCCTTTTCCGCACCATTGTTTTAGTTTATGTTCACAATGCACCCCTGTTTTATGTGAACCAGCATGATGGGACTGCGCTCTCGAATGCCGGTATATAAAAACCTGAAATAAATAAATAAATAAATAAAATAAGACACTTCAAGTCTGCCTAATCTATGCTCCCCCAAACATTCTTGAAAATAATCCATCTTTACTCACAGAATTCATTGCCAAATACATTGAAACCCAGGTACCAGCTATTATTCTGGGAGACCTGAACCTGCACATGGACCGCATCCCACTATCTCCAGCCTGTGAAGCATTCATGACTTCACTAAATGCACTAGGATTTCAACAAGCAGTGACAAATCCCACACACAAAGCTGGCCATACTCTTCATGTTATATTTACCAATTTGATCATTCAGATAGACCTGCCCCGCTGTACCCCGATACTAGGGATGTGCAGAGCAAAATTTTATGTTCATATTTTTTATGTCCGAAAGGGGGTCCCACTTGCGGCCAATATGGACATAAAAAAAATCCAATGAGTTGGGTATATGTACATATGTGCAAAAAAAAAATTTAAACCCCCTCACCCTCCTTAATCCCCCCCCCCCAGACTTACCACAACTCCCTGGTGATCGAGCGAGGAGTGAGGACGTCATTTCTGCAATCCTTGGCGAGAAGCATGTGACGTCGGTGGCACGTCGAGTGACGCGGCGTCACGTGATTCCCGGCTCGTTCGCGCCGGACGGCTCGTTCGGCCCAAAAAGAACTTTTGGCCAGCTTGGGGGGGCCTCCTGACCCCCCCAAGCTGGCCAAAAGTTCTTTTTGGGCCGAACGAGCCGTCCGGCGCGAACTCGCCGGGAATCACGTGGCGCCGCGTCACTCAGACGCGACGTCACGTGATTCCCGGCGAGTTCGCGCCGGACGGCTCGTTCGGCCCAAAAAGAACTTTTGGCCAGCTTAAGGGGGTCAGGAGGCCCCCCCAAGCTGGCCAAAAGTTCTTTTTGGGCCGAACGAGCCGTCCGGCGCGAACGAGCCGGGAATCACGTGACGCCAGCGTCACTCGACGTGCCGCCGACGTCACATGCTTCTCGCCAAGGATTGCAGAAATGGCGTCCTCACTCCTCGCTCCATCACCAGGGAGTTGTGGTAAGTCGGGGGGGGGGGGGATTAAGGAGGGTGAGGGGGTTTATATTTTTATTTTGGCTCAACAATCGCGATTTCCCACATATCGAACATATCTATGTTCGATATGTGGGAAAACCGATCGTTTATGTCGAATCAATTTTTTAAGTAAAAAAAAAATATGAGTTGCGTTTTACTAATGCGGTCAATCCGAATGCACACCCCTACCCGATACGGTGGTCAGACCACTACCAAATCGATACATGCTGCACTATTAAGCACCCTCCACCCACTTCTCTCGGCAAGAAAACGATCTCCTTCCGTAAACAGGGGCAAATAGAAGACATTATGAATGCACTATGATCATATTACTCCTGTGCTTCAGTCCCTTCACTGGCTACCCATAGCATCCAGGATCATTTACAAATCGATTACTCTGATTCATAAGGCCATCTACAACCAAAACATGCAATGGTTTCCCGAGCACCTGTATTTCAAAAAAAACAAACCGTCCAAGCAGATCCCAACATCAGGCCAGACTGCCGATCCCTTCTCCTAAACTAACCAAACTCACATCCACTAAAAAACGTTCTTTCATCATAGCAGGAACCAAAATGTGGAACAGTATGCCTGCTGATCTGCGCCAAGAACCCTGCCACCGAAAATTGAAACAGAACCTAAAAACATGGCTGTTTAGAAAAGCCTTTCTCTGAAGGATGAAAATCATGCAATTACATACTTTGCTGTTCAGCCTACTCCTGATTTCCTCTATTCTACATTGCCTTTCCTCTTTCCTGACTCCCCTTCCTCCCACACTGACTCCCTTCCCCCACACTATGATTCCTCCACTCCCTTACCCTCTTTTCCTCACAAATAATTCCGTATTGTTAACATTGTTACACATATATATTTTGATATGTATATGCCTAGTTTTCTGTTAATTTAGCACGTTGCTTGTTCCTTCTATATTCATTGTAAAGCCTTTGGCTGAATTACTGTTTGCTGTAAACCGAGGTGATGTGCATTACGTGCCGCGGTATATAAAAAACTATAAATAAATAAATAAATAAATAAATAAATAAATAAATAAAAGCCTTTTCAGAAACATGATTGCAGAAAAAAGACCATATGGCCAGCTAATCTGCTCATCCATCCAATTAATTTAGCATTATAATACACATCACTTCCTTAGAGATCTCCTGTATTTATCGCATGCTTTCTTTTATTTTATTTATTTATTTGTTATTTTTATTATACCGAGTTTCATGATAGGAATCACATCAACCCGGTTTACAATTAACAATGTGAGTAAAGGCAGAGAGTAACAAAGTAAAGAACATTTCCCAATACAAGAACAAATATAGTATGAAACTTAACAAATATTATAACAATATTTTGGATGTGAGAAAGTTACAAAAAACATGGAAAAATAACTTGGATATGAAAGGGGAAGAATTGTAGAACGACTATAAGCATTTTAACCAGCTGTTCTTGAATTCAGATACTGTTTTTGTCTCCACCTCTTTCACTGGAAGGCTATTCCACACATTCACCATCTTCTCTGTAAAGAAATATTTCCAAAGATTACTCCTGAGTCTACCCCTTTCAGACTCATCTTATGACCCCTCATTCTAGAGCCTCCTTTCCATTGAAAAAGGCTCATTCCTGGGCATTGGAAACTGAGATTTTTGAATGTCTATCATATCTACCCTATCTCACCTTTCCTGTAGGGTATATATGTTTAAATCTTTAAGTCTATCCTCATATGCTTTAGAACGAAGACCATTTACCATTTTAGTAGCCACCCTCCGGACTGACTCCATCCTGTTTATATCCTTTTGAAGGTGCAGTTTCCTGAATTGTACACAGTATTCCAAGTGAAGTTTTACTAGGGACCTATACATGTCAAGACATATTTCCAAAACATAGGCAGGATTTATTTTTACTTGAATATGACAAGTATTCCATGGTAGATAGTGAAATGAGATAATCTGAGGACTCTCATGAGCAAGAAGTAGTCCAAAGGAGTATGCAGCAATATTCAAAACTCTACACTTGGCTAAATATACGTTTACCTGACAGATTCCTGACCCAGAAGTCTCTCCCTGGGAGTGGGTGGCCAGAGAGTGTTCTAGGCCTCTTATAGTTCACAGCCAGCCCAAGGCTGGTATATCAGTAATAAAGAGTAGCAGACAAGTTTACCACTAACAGATACAGTCTAAATCAACATTTCAGTAGTAAAACATGTGGCTCTGGTTTTGGAGTAAGCTATCTCTGTGCAGAGGCAAGACCTGGGTTCCAGGCCTAGAGCCAGGTAGCCTTCAAGTTGCTTGAAGCAAATAAGGCCAAAGAACCAATCAGATTCCTTGGGGTGTGGTTATTAGCTCCAACATCAGACCCATTCCCTTTAGCACCTTGGTTTTCCCTGTGCTGACACTTTAGCCTAGTAGCCAGAACACCAATCTGCTTCCCCAAGACGACCTTACTTCAGAACCCTATAATTTGCCAGTCCTGACATTACCTGCATAAAAAGGATCTTTGAAAACCACCACTACCAACTTACAGGGTCATTCATCAAAATGCGTTATGGCAATAACGCAAGTGATAACACATTAACATGCACGTTAACGCCATAACACATGTGATAATAGCACTATCGCATGGTGAAAATGCAATTTTTGGGAAGGGAAGAGTTTGGCAAGGATTTATAAAAATGAGGGGCAATATTGCACTGTGCGATAGCATAATGCATGTTATTGCATGGTTTTAATGTCGGAAATAACTACACTTTTTTCCTGGCATTAAGCCGTAACACAATTTGCGTTAAAAATTGCATTTTGGCCATTTCTGGGCTTGGGAGGGAGGATGGAAGGAGAGAGAGAGAGAAAGAGAGAGAGAGCACACCTCTGGGGAGGCGTTCACTGTATTTAACTATTTATATGCTTATAGGATGGCCAGCTAATTGCTCGAGGTGAGGTGTTCGTGGTGGTAACATCAAGGTAGGCTGAGAGAACATAGTAGAAATGTCATCTTTGCGAGACTTTCTTCACTCCAAATGATGTCAAATCTTAACCGAGGTGTACTGTGCTGTTCATATGTCTTAGTCTGCATGTAAAATTGGCCCCTAAACCTTAAACCACCACCAACACCTCACCTCGAGCTATTAGCGGGCCCTCCTTTAGGCATATAAATAGTTGAAAACAGTGAAGGCCTCCCTAGAGGCACTCTTTCTCTCTCTCTCTTTCTCTCTCTCTCTCTCTCAAGTTGGAAGTATTGCGGGGTATGAAAGCTATACCGCATCCTGTGATACTACCTATGCGAAGCACTATGTTACCATGTGCTGTGATAATTCTAAACACACCCTTTTCTCTTACCTTTATGCATCCAATATTATAGCATTTTGATTAATCCAGGGGTTAGTGTATACAAAGTACATGCACTGATTCATAGTTTACAAGCATTTTACCAACATGATAAATAAGGGGCAGAATTAGGTCAGGGAAATGAAATACACACAAAGGGGTAGATTTTAAAAGGTTGTGCACATGTACACCCAATTTCGAGGTCAGCGGGTGCAAGGGGATGCACAATTGTGCACCTTGCGTGTGCTGAGCCGTGCAGCCTTCTCCCATTCCCTTCCCCCTAACCTGACTTTCCCACCCCTTCCCCTAACCTTCCCCCCCAGCCCTACTCTAACCCCCCCCCCCCCCGATCTTTATTTTACCTTTTGGCAGGCGCAAGTTGCGCGTGCCGGCCAGTTGCCAGCACGCGATCTCTGACACAGCAGGAAATGGCCGCTGTGCCAGGAGCCGCTGACTCTGCCCCCACCCAGCCCCAGACCGCCCATGTCCCTGCCCCACCCCCTCCTCCACCCCTTTTTGCAAGCCCCAGGACTTATGCGCATCCCGGGGCTTTACGTGCACCACCTGGCCTTTTTAAAATAGGCCCGGCGCGCACAACCTTTTAAAAATCCAGCCCAAAGATTTATTTTCCAAATCTACATGCATAATTTCCAGCATTTACTTTGAACTTGCTCTAATTTGGTTCTAGAAGTTCTTGCATTGTTCATGCAACCTAAAAACTCAGTACATAAAGTATCTGTGGGCCTGAAAACTATCCAATTGGTTTCAGAATTGCCCTCCATATGACTTGGAAGAAAAACTACCAAAAATTCAACAAAAACAGTTTCCAACATATTGTGTTCAATGTAGAAGAGGTTATCACAATTACTATGTCTATGATGTTTTTTCCCTGTTTGCTGTTATGGAATAAAAATGATTTAAAAAATAATTATTCAGATATTTCTATTGCAAAGGTTTACAAGATTTTCCTTGAAGAAATTTGTAGAAATGGGCCAATGATATTTGCCTATAGAGTACTGCATAAGAAGACTAACTTCAAATTGGCATATTCAATATTCTAAGTGATAGAATTATTCCTGAGATTTAAAAATGTTCCTACACTTTAATTTTTCAGCACTATATTCTGAATAATTGCAACTATGCAAAGAAGTGAAGTGAGGAAAGATTTCAGACCCATGGTAATCATAAAATTAAATATGCTACCAAACTGGAATCTTTCTTTAAATGTGATTGGTTCATTAGCGTTAATCATGTCAAGTTGTTCACATTATCAAGGTCAAATGGATTTCAACTTTTCAGGGATATCATCATTTATAGCTGAAAGCACCACATCAACATAGTCAACTCTGAAGTCCAGAGTGTAGCGGTCTTGCATGGATTTATAGAGCTGTTCCATAGCAATAGAGTTGGAAGAGAAAAAAATTACAGTCTTTTTAATCTCAGTATTTCAAGGGCTTCTATCAGTAACTGTTATTTTAACTCCTCTCTTTCCCTCTGCTGAGGTTATTAGGGAGCAGATCTGGTAGATAGGACAACTATGAAATATCCCAGCAGGAGACTTTAGCACCGCTGGCATGAAGATAAAAATTATATGTGATTTGAAGTAATTTTCTCTCAAGGGTGCTAACCAGGGTAGAAGATCATTTTAAAGGTCAGTTAAATTTGGACAAAATCTTTTGAGACTGGAACTTGAGGCTGAATGAAGGAACTTTGCATTAGTTCTTGAACATAAAATTACTGGAAGTAAGATTTTCTTCTAGTGACTGCATTAACTATTAAAAATGAATCTTAGGGGGGTCACGTGGGGCGATGTGCTGAGGCGGATGTGTTCTCCTTCAGCTCTGGGTGCTCTACCCCCGCATCTACCGGCATCGCTTGCTACTGGCTGAAGAATTATTAGGGATGTGAATCGTGTCCTCGATCGTCTTAACGATCGATTTCGGCTGGGAGGGGGAGGGAATCGTATTGTTGCCGTTTGGGGGGGTAAAATATCGTGAAAAATCGTGAAAAATCTAAAAATCGAAAAATCGCAAAACCGGCACATTAAAACCCCCTAAAACCCACCCCCGACCCTTTAAATTAAATCTCCCACCCTCCCGAACCCCCCCCCCAAATGACTTAAATAACCTGCGGGTCCAGCGGCGGTCCGGAACGGCAGCGGTCCGGAACGGGCTCCTGCTCCTCAATCTTGTTGTCTTCAGCCGGCGCCATTTTCCAAAATGGCGGCGAAAAATGGACCTCCTGCCGTCCAATCGTGTTCGTCTATGGCCGCCGCCATTTTTCGCCGCCATTTTGGAAAATGGCGCCGGCTGAAGACAACAAGATTGAGGAGCAGGAGCCCGTTCCGGACCGCTGCCGTTCCGGACCGCCGCTGGACCCGCAGGTTATTTAAGTCATTTGGGGGGGGGGTTCGGGAGGGTGGGGGATTTAATTTAAAGGGTCGGGGGTGGGTTTTAGGGGGTTTTAGTGTGCCGGCTCACGATTCTAACGATTTATAACGATAAATCGTTAGAATCTCTATTGTATTGTGTTCCATAACGGTTTAAGACGATATTAAAATTATCGGACGATAATTTTAATCGTCCTAAAACGATTCACATCCCTAAGAATTATATCTTACCCCATTGCCCTGTAAAGGCCCATGTCGATAGTTCATTTCATGAACAAAATGCCACCTCCGATGGCTGCCAGAGGGGGGAAAAAAGAAAGAGACAAAGGAAAGGCCGCAGACCCTAAAATGGCGGCGGGACCCAGCAAAACCATGCCGACGATGGGAGCGATACTGACCGTGGAAATATTGAAGGAGACATTAGACGCTACCCTGGATGTTAAGCTGGCGGGCATATCTCAAAACCTTGTTGAGGTAAAATCAGCACTGGCGGAAATCGGACCGCGGTTCGAGGTACTTGAGGGAAGGGTCAGCGGCCTGGAGGACTGGGAAGCCGCGAGCGCCGCGCTGGTGAACACTCAGGCGGAGGCCTTGAAAGAATGCCGGGCCAAGCTGGACGACAGAGAATAGACTCAGATGTGATAACCTACGGTTTTTAGGGCTGCCAGAAGTGGTCAACGAGAAAGGCTTGGGGACCTTCCTGGAGGAATGGCTCCCGGAGGTCATTGGTTTGCCGGATATGCGGGGAGCGCTGCGGGTTGAAAGGGCACACAGATTGGGGACGCAGCGCTCCTCCGACACCCGACCGTGCATTGCAATTGCTAAAATCCTAAATTCTGCGGATAAACAACGAATTTGGCTAGCGTATAGAAGACATCCAGAATTACTTTTTCAGGGCCAAAAAATTCAAATGACCCAAGATTATTCTGTTCTGGTTTCCCAGCAGCGCCGAAAGTTCTCGTCAATCTGCACTACACTCTTCGAGAAGAAAATCAAATTTGCTCTGCAATTCCCAGCCACCTTACGGATCTGGCAAAATGGTATGCAGCACACCTTTTCTGAGCCGGAGGCGGCCATAACATTTCTACAAAGCAAAGAGACCTGACTCGATGAACTTTGTTCAAGGGGCAGTTTTGGCGGGCTGATGGTTTTACAAGGCTTGTACATACTTTTACTATAAGCCAATTTTGTTTCATTTCTGGATTGGCTTTACAGCTGACCTAACCGCACTGGGTTCCAGCTTGCAGATGAGTACCCAACATGGAGCAACACCGTACCCCATGTTCATTAAGGGTGACACTGTTCTTATGGTAACTCAGGAGGAACGGTCGACAGTGGGACTCCCATCTTGCTTTACCACTGACATAAGACAGCTTGCTGTTGTGGGGCTGGCTTTGGCTCAGTCCCTTGCTATGTGGCAAAGGCTTATGTTGCTTGGACAGTATGGACTTCGGGATTGGCGAGTGGAGGGGAGCACCCATGCGTCCCATAAGCGTGATCTCCTGACCTGTCCCCTAAGTTTAGGGGGGTGACAGGTCGTACATATCTGATTAACAGAGGGAGGGGAGGGAAAGAGGGGGGGGGGAAGAAAGATGGGAATATTTCAGGGTGGGATGTGGATATGGGGGCTTATAGTGTATGTGATTGAGTGTGTGACAGGGATTGAGAAACACCATGTATGGTGGTGGAGTAGGGTGGGTAATCGGAGGTTGTGGTGGTGTGGTCTCGGACTGGTGGAGACGTATGGGAGGGGGGAGCAGCTGGGACCTCCCCCTTCTGCATCTTTAGTGATATTCTTCCGGCACGATGTTTTTTTTTTATCTTTCTCATGTCTAAAATAATCTCATGGAATGTTCATGGAATGGGCTCACCTATTAAGCACAAAAAGGTTTTAACACATTTGAAAAGGCTGAGAGGAGAGATAGCATGCCTTCATTTAACTGAAAGTGAAAGCCTTAAGCTTAAACGTGATTGGGTAGGGGAATGCATATTTGTGGCGGCCAAAAACTGGAAAGCGGGGGTTGCGACTCTTATTAGCAAAACTGCAGACTTTACCCTGGAAAAATCAGTGATTGACCCGGAGGGAAAGTATGTAATAGTGATAGGAAAGTGGCAAGGTACCTCTGTTACCATTTGTAACGTCTATACTCCTACGGCCAATCCCCAGCAATATCTTAAGCAATTTTTAAATGTGGTGATGACTCATAGAACGGGTCTTCTTTTTTTGACGGGGGACTTTAATTGTGTGGCAGATTACACGCTGGATCACTCCATCCGGTGGGGTGACCGGGGTGGTGCACAAGGGGAGGGAGTGGACTCTCTAAGCAAACATTTGGGGTTACTAGACATATGGAGGATACTTCATCCTACAGAAAGGGATTACACTTTTTATTCGCACCCACACGACTCCTTTTCTAGAATAGACTATATATTGGTGGCAGATGAGGTTTTCTCTAGGGTTATACATGCAGACATCGAAACCCAGGTAATTTCAGACCATTCCCCTATCTCTCTCTCTATTAGCTTGGGGGTATGGCGACAGGCCACGGCACCATGGAGGTTTCCTCAGGATTTGAAAGGGGATAAAGACTTTCAAACATTTCTGAGAGACAAATGGCTAGAGTACAAAGTTCACAATGGTCAGCATATGGAAGACCCTACTCTGTTCTGGGAGGCTGGTAAAGCGGTTCTAACAGGAGAGATCATAAGTTATACAGGGGCTAGATATAAAAGGATGCACCGGGAAATATTGAAGCTAGATTATCTCACCAAACAGGCTAGATGCCAGTGGCTTCAATCTCCATCAGAGGATAACAAAAAATCCTATTTTAATGTGCTTGCCCAGTTGAACACTTTACTTCATATACGAGCGGATAAAGCATTACAAATGGTCCAACATAACTATTTTAAATATGGAAATAAAGTGGGAAGACCCTTGGCAAATTTGATCAGGGCACACAGACCCCGGACGGTGGTATCTCACATGCGCAACATACAAGGTCAATTGGTGTCTGATGTCCCTGACATTTGTGAAGTTTTTCATACTTTATATGATACCCTATACCGGGCGGATCCTGACCCACCCCTAGTTGTGTGGAGGAATTTTTTACTGATATTTCCTTACCTACTATTACAGTACCTCAGAGGGATTTTTTAAACCGTCCGGTCCAATCCTATGAGGTATCGCAGGTCATTAATACCATGCCTTCTGGTAAATCTCCGGGGCCGGATGGATTCTCTTACGACTTTTATAAGATATTGAATGTCCATGTGATGACCCCATTAATGGACTTTTACACTGCAGGCTTGGCCTCGAAGTCCTTCCCTAGAGATTTTAACATTGCCCATATTATAGTATTACCTAAAGATGGGAAAGACAAGGAGAAACCAGAATCCTATAGACCTATTTCCCTTTTGAATAGTGATCTTAAGATTTTGGCGCGTGTTATGGCAGAACGGCTGAATGTGGTTCTCCCCCAACTGATTTCCCAGCCTCAGGTGGGCTTTGTTAAAGGTCAAAAAGCAACTGGTCACATTTTGAAACTGCTCACAGCTATGAGATATTGCCAACAACAGAATATACCGGTACTAGCTATAGGCTTTGACTCTGAAAAAGCTTTCGATAGAGTGTCATGGTCCTATATGTTTATGTGTTGGCCAGATATGGGTTTTCCGGCGATTTTTTACAGTACATCAAAATGTTATATAATACACCTACTTCCCGCATAATTGTTAATGGTACTTGTTCGGCTGGGGTCTGTGTCCAGAGGGGGGTATGTCAGGGCTGCCCTCTGTCCCCCCTCTTGTACATCCTTACGATTGATCCGTTGATCAGGAAAATCCAGGCTGAACAGCATATTAGGGGCTTCAAGAGAGCGGGACATACCTTCAAAATAGCAGCTTTTGCTGACGATGTCCTGGTGTTTTTAACCCACCCTTTCACATCTCTGAATCCCCTTCTGTACTTGCAGGAGCAGTTTGGAACATTTGCGGGGCTGAAAATCAACAGGGATAAATCTGAAGCCTTAGACATTACTAGCAGGGTTCAGCAGGACTGGGAAGGGATATTCCCGTTGAGGTGGGCTGATGCGGAACTTAAATACCTTGGGATACGGATCCCGGCTTCCTTAGATACCATTTACTGACGGAATATTTCCCCTAAGCTTCATTATACCCAGGAGGTGCTGAATCACTGGCAAAACCTCCCACTTTCCTTGAAGGGTCATATTCATCTGTACCAAATGGCCATTCTACCCAAATGGTTGTATACGTTACAAATGTTACCTGTACGACTCACAAACCCAGATGTTCAAGCTCTTCACAAGGCTCTTCGACTGTTTCTGTGGCAGGGTCGTAAAGCTCGCATTTCCTTACAGATGTTATTCAGCCCATGAATGATGGGGGTTTGGGGTGCCCGAATTTAGCCCATTATAATACCGCATATAACTTATGTATTATTAGGGACTGGATTTATGACACATCGGCTTATGCTCCCACACCTCTCCTAATAGCCTGGTATGGGGTCCCATCTTTAAACGATCTCCTTCATATGCTGCCTAAGCAGGTACCACTCTCTCTGAGAAGTTATCTCCTGGTGGAAACCTGCCGGTCTACTTGGGCTCACTTCTGTAGAATGCTCCATCAAAAACAAGGTATTACCCGTATGTCCCATATGGTTTATAACTCCCCCTTTCTGAGGTGGTATGCGATGGCCTTCGATATCTTCATCAACTGATAAACCCTCTCACAGGGGTGTTATTTAATTTCTCAGACCTTCAGGGCCAATACTCCATTCCCAGGGAAGATTTTTATGCTTTTTTGCAAATTAGACATTTTATGCAAACATACTCTAAACATTGGAATGACCTTAAGCGAAACAACGCATTTCTAGACATTTTTTCCAGGAACATAGCTAAACCTCCTACCATAGCTACCTTGTATCGGGAATTGAGGGATAAGGGCTGCGACTCTTTGCATCTACAATCCTTATTCGCGAAATGGAGGCTCTGGCCCACGTTTACACTGACCTACCAACGTTTCCTGAAGGGCTTCTCCCAGATCCAGTTCATTACTATTAATGAAGATTTACGGGAAACACAGTTTAAATTCTTATGGCAGGGGTTTATTACCCCGGAACAAGCTTTCAAATTTGGCCTTCATAGTTCTCCCAATTGTGGGAAATGTGGGCAAGGGGTGGGTTCTTATTACCATGTTTTTTGGGAGTGCCCCAAGATCCAAGTGTTATGGCGGGATATACAACAATTCAGTGCCTCCATTTGGTGGTGTGTGATTCCCCTCGACCCACATCTTTGGCTATTTGGTTCTACAGTGGTGCTGCCGCAGCCCAGAATAGAGGGTTTAGCCGGGTTTATTGCAAAGGCATCAATCATTGGGAAGAAAGTTATTCTGCTTAAATGGTTGGATGTGGTAGCTCCAAATATAGATTTATGGTTTACTCTGGAGAAGGTGTCTCTGACAGGGCAGGATATGGACAGCGCTAAGAATGGTATGAGCTATTGTACAGTTAGTTTTCCACAAGTACACTCACAGTTAATATGCAGTGTTCAGAGAGGGGAAGAGCTGTTCTTTCTGGGCATGGGGAAACATCCAGTATGCTTACAATATTTAATGCTATACTTAACGTTTGCCTGTTATGACCATGGTCTACCCCACCACACTGATGTTTTAGCACCAACTAATTGTAGTAGGAAGAATAGTGCTGTTATTATGGGATGTGCTGGCTACCCACACCTAGGCTTGCCTGTGAGGCTTGGAAAATAATGCAGGAAGCGCTGGTTAAGAAACTGCCCAGTGAATGTGTAAATGCTGTGGTGCCTGGAACTGTCAGTGTAAAGGACTAGGTAATGCAATGCTTATAGCTGCAAATCTGATGCTGATTAGGATGATGATGCTTTACATGCTGCATGTGCTGAGCAACATTGTGCATGGTTGTGTGTGTGTAGGTGTATGTGGTTGCTGTTGCTTTGCTTGCCATGTGCAACTTTTGTTGCGGAACTCATATTACATAGTCCTGTTTTGCACTCACTGTTCTCATTTGCCACCTCTCCATTGACCACACCAGCCCCCACTTTTTTACACTCAGCCTGTGCTGTGAAGATGGTGGGATGGTATGCCTACCATTTTTCGCCCATATGAAAGAATAAAGATTTTCTTTGCAAACACAGCTGTGGTGCACATCTACATGCCTTCAAATGGAGGGGGCCAGCGTTTCCTAAATACTTCACTTCAACACTAAACTAACGTTCACTTCCACTAAGCTGTGTTTTTAATGACTCTTTAAAAACATTTCATCTGCTGAGTGACAAGTAGGAAGGAGGAGTGAGTGACTATTGTGTAGAAAACAATGTGCACAGGTGCAGAGTAGAGGACGTACAGTGGTGATGTTGGTGCTGTGGACCAGGAAGAGTTCTACAGACTGACATTCCTGTTCTGACCTGTCTTTGGGATCTTGATGCTAGCTGTACACTCATCCTTACCTTGCATGTATTATGGTCTTCCAAGCTATGCCAGTTCAGGTGTGGGAGACAGTGTTTAAGTCAGCCTGGTACCCAGCACCAGCAGCACCCCTGTAGGCCCTCTGGTGGTTGGACTTGGACATTGTACAGCAGATGGTATTCCTTCATTCCTCATCCCTACTTGTGTCCCAGCAGCTGAGAGCATGTATGAACAGTCAGCAAGTATACATCGTATTAGGTTAACTGTGTAAGTTACAATTGTATCTGGTCACATATCCTGGCATTCCCTAACAAAATAATAGGCCAGAAAAAACATTTGTGTGTCTTGCTGAGTCCAATTTAGGCTTCACAGCACCCAAGATGTACAAGCACACTATATAATGGGATACATTTTCAAAAACAGCACGCGCGCGTACTTTTATAAGATACGCGCGTAGCCGCGCGTATCTTATAAAATCCGGGGTCGGCGCGCGCAAGGGGGTGCACATTTGTGCAACCTGGGCCACACCGAGCCCGGCGCGCGCTGCCTGTTCCCTCCGAGGCCGCTCCGAAATCGGAGTGGCCTCGGAGGGAACTTTCCTTCCGCCTCCCCTCACCTTCCCCTACCTAACCCACCCCCCAGGCCCTATCTAAACCCCCCTCCATCATTGTCGGCAGATTTACGCCTGACAGAGGCAGGCGTAAATCTGCGCACGCCAGCAGGCTGCTGGCACGCCATCACCTGACACAGGGGCTGGTCCGGAGGCCTCGACCACGCCCCCGGGCCGGCGTCACACCGCCGACACACCTCCCGTCCCGCCCTGAAATTCGCGCCACCTACCCGACACGCCCCCGATATGCCCCCGACACGCCCCCTTTGCAAAGCCCCGGGACTTACGCGCGTCCCGGGGCTTGCGCGCACCGCCAAGCCTATGCAAAATAGGCTTGGCGCACACAGGGGCCTTTTAAGAGGGTTACGCGTATAACTTATGCGCATAACCCTTTTAAAATCCGGCCCTATGTGTTGGCCATGAAGGTAGTCAGCATGTAACATACAGGAGCATGCAAGCTGGAGGAACCAAACGGAATGCTGTGTGAAAAAGGCAACAAGAGACTATGGTGTAGAGATGTGCTTTGTTTAAAGATATCAGTTCCAGCTTCAGATCGGGCACTCCGTGGAAAATTTTGTTTTCCCACGGTTAGTTTATTTTTGTTCCGGCAATTTTTGACGAAGTGCGTTAGTGCGCACTAATGGGCCTTACTGCGCACTAACAACCAGTTAGTGTGCACTATCTCAGCATTAGTGCGCAGTACACCGAACAATATAGTGCACACAAGCTAGATGTTAATACGCATTATGGCCCGTTAGTGCGCCCTAATAGAACTACCAGCGCACTAAGGGGTAGATTTTAAAAGAAGCGCGATCAGCCTACTTTTGCTTGCGCATCAGACTCAAGCAAAAGTACGCTGGATTTTAGTAGATACGCGCGGAGCCGCGCGTATCCACTAAAATCCTGGATCGGCGCGCGCAAGGCTATCGATTTTGTATAGCCTGCGCGCGCCGAGCCGCGCTGCCTCCCCCCGTTCCCTCCAAGGCCGCTCCGAAATCGGAGCGGCCTCGGAGGGAACTTTCCTTTGCCCTCCCCTCACCTTACCCTCCCTTCCCCTACCTAACCCACCCACCCGGCCCTGTCTACACCCCCCCCTTACCTTTGTCGGGGGATTTACGCCTCCCGGAGGGAGACGTAAATCCCCGCGCGCCAGCGGGCCTGCTGCGCGCCGGGCCGCGACCTGGGGGCGGGTACGGAGGGCGCGGCCACGCCCCCGGGCCGTAGCCACGCCCCGTACCCGCCCCCAAAACGCTGCCGACACGCCCCCGCAACGCCGCGCGCTCCGGCCCCGCCCCCCGACACGCCCCCCCGACACGCCCCCCTCCGAGAACCCCGGGACGTACGCGAGTCCCGGGGCTCTGCGCGCGCCGGGAGGCCTATGTAAAATAGGCTTCCCGGCGCGCAGGGCCCTGCTCGCGTAAATCCGCCCGGTTTTGGGCGGATTTACGCGAGCAGGGCTCTGAAAATCCGCCCCTAAGTATGTAGTAGTACGCTGTAACTAATGTTAGTGCGCACTAAAAAAATGCAAATTAAAAATTTAAAGTTTCAATTCAGAGGAGTTCGTTAGCTAGAAAAACAGTGCACACTAATTGGTATCACTGCACTAAGAGATATGCAGTGCGCAGTAACTTCATAAGTGTGCATTAACATGAAATATGAATTTTGCCAAAATTTCGGCAAAATTTGCTTTGTCTATCGGCGCTACTGAACCATGACGAATTGGATAATATCATTGACATTGTCTAATTTGTGAAAAATGAATGCACATCCATATAGTGTATGGCCTCAGTAAGGAGCATCTTATATACCTCTGCCTGTCTTCCTTATCAGCAGACAGGCAGCTTTCATTCAATCTGTAAAGTGTGCTTGGCCGGAAGCAGTTTAGCACATGTTTGAAATGGGTGTCCAATTCGGGGTGTAGCACATTGAAAGTGCGCAGCCAACTCCCCGCGCCACCCCCCCCCCCCCCCCCGAAACTAACAGCGCTCATCACATGCAAATGCATGTTAATGACGCTATTAATTATTCGCCCGTGATACTTCAAGTAAATTGTGTTCCCAATCTGCACATTTAACGCTCATAAATTAATGACTGCCCTAAGGGCAAGTGTACATTTCTGAGCAGCCCTAAAAAGTCTACAGAAAAACTGAAAAACAAGCTTCTCTATACACCCTCTGACAATATCCTAGCAATACTAAGTCAAAGGAACACAAAAAACCAGATAAACCAAAATGTTATTAAAAAACATATGGCGGATGGTCAGGTTAGAAGAAAGGACACTGTTTCAACGGTGTCTATTTTTGTTAATCGATGACTGTCAGTGGGTTCTGAGAAGCCATGCTTGGAAAAATCAGCATCACTTTATTTTAACCCGCTGACAGCCACCTCTCCTGGGTTTCCCGTAAAAAAGAGACACCAGGGACACACTATTGACCCTAGTGCCTCCTTTTTAATGTGACTCCTCATTTAAATACAGGTTTGAGTGCCCAGGAGAGGTGGCTGGGCGTGCATTGGGAAAGTGGCCACTCAACACGGAGCACCCAATCTCACATGCTTCTTATTGACTTGGCCCATTTGTTGGCCATAGCCCATATGGTCTTGCATGCTCCTTTGAAGCACTATTGGAATGAAACAGCCCATTATAGCATGAATGGTCATGTGGATAGCAAACCTTTAAAATTCGGTACCATAATCACTTAAACCACACATTAAAAGCACATAACCATAAATTACAGTTTTCACAACAGTCAGCACTTTATTAGCAAACCCATGTAGTGCAGTCTTTGAAATAAAGAATTTCTTAGGTAATCACATTGTGCAAGGACCACTTAGCAAATACTAAAAAAAAAATTGCACATTTCCTGAACATCACATGCTGTGTACATCTGTACATTAATTGATTAAAATGGCATAATGGCATATACAGTGGGAGCACTGAGAGGAGAGAATCACTTTGCTGGTGGCTAGAAAGAATCAGTAAGTACTGCTTGGAGAAATTTTTAAAACTTAAAAGAATAGGGAAGAAGTGAACCATTGGGGTATATTTTTAAGAGTGTTCATGTGTTTTGTTTTAAATAGATAGTCAAAAAGTCAGGCAACAAACAGAAGTTTGTATATTTGTATTAGAAAAGGTAGTCAGAAGAAAGAAATAAGCTAGGAGCAGTGTATGCCTAAGTAAAAAGGTTGAAAAAAGTTCAGTTACTCATTTTGGAAAGGTTGTAAAGTAGTGCGATTGATTTGATTAGGTAACAACATTTGTTAATCAGAACAGTAGTGAGTCACTCAGGACAACTAACTGTAGTGTAAATCTCCAAAGGTATTGTTTTGTACTAATTTATCTTAGAAGCACAAGATATATTGCAAGGGAAGAGCTCAGTAACCCACAATCCAGTAGGAGCACTGAGAAGTGATGTATGTACAGGCATTGCATTTTATCCTTTAAGCATAATCATGATTACTACTAAGAACCTAGAAAGAGGAAGTGGTACCCCTAAAACTATAGTAGTATTGAAACATTAAAGCTATATTCATCACTACTATGTGCTATGAAGCCAAAGACCCCAGACAGTACATGTTGAAAGAGTGCACTCAAAGGGGAGAGCCTAAGGGCCACAGAAGCAAATTTTAAGCAAATGTCCCAGACAATCCATGTTGAAAGAATGCACTCAAATGGGGACAGCCTAAAGACCACGGCAGCAGAGCAAGTAAAGGTAGCTGGAGCAGGACAGTAGAGCACAGCAGCATTGAGAAAGGAGCATCAGTAGGTTTTGAGATGAGAGGAGATATCATCCAGAGTAGGAGATTAGACATGACGAGAAGAGTCAGCAGCTGCATAGCAGGATAACACTTTAAGGAAGATCTAATATGGGCAGAGCATGGAGGACTGTGCAGTTAGGATAGTCTGTAAGACCTAAAAAGCACAGTTGAAACTACCTTCTTCATGATGGCACAGTAACTCTGTAGCAAGGACAGGCCCAGCAAGCTTCTTCCATCTAGCCAGCACAGGAACTCTGTAGTGAGAACGGGCCCAGCAGGCTTCTTCCACCTAGCCGGCACAGGAACTCTGCGCAGAGCCAAGGCCGGGCTCGTTGTATACGTGTGGTTGAATGACCTTCTAGGCCACTTGGCTATATTGTTCATGCCCCTGGCCTGTTGGTGGGAGCATGAGTTTGGGGGGGGGGGGGGCTACCCCTTGTCCATCCACCTCCATGGGACTGCTCTGCGGTAATGATTTCAAAGATGGCACTGAGGACTCAGATGGAGGCTCTGGCATCCATTGTAAAGGTTGTGTCAGCACATTAGTAAGAGTGTTTATAGCTCCTGTGAATGTAGTCACATTGTAGGTTTGGGCTACCCTTTGCTGTTGGAAAATGTGGATTTGTCTGTTTACAGCCCTCCTTGGCCCCAATAGCTCTGCCCGTACATGTCTGTGGTGTTCTACTTGCCTCCTTTGTAGCTGGTGCAGCTGCTACAGTATGGACTGTTCAGGTGTGTGTGTGTGTGTTGGGGGGGGGGGGGGGGATGGTGATGGTATAGGTGCTGCTGGCGGTGGCTGGGTTGGGGGTGATGGCCTTTGTGGTTTCAAAATGGGCATTAGTAGGCTTGTGGGCTCCTCTTCATTGTTGAGTAGTGGTGGTTCAGGATGGCCCTCTGGTCCTCTACCGTTTCCTGATCCTGGAGGCACCTACTGCAGGCTCTGCTCCTTCATTAACTGTGATAGGTTTATGGACACATTTAGGTGGATGGGAGAACCCAGGGGTTCAAGCATTACAAAGGCTCCAGCTTCCTGTGGCTGCTTCTGCTGCTTGCCCTCCTCCTCCTCAACTCAAACCTGCGTCTCTGCATCCACGACAAAAGCTTTTTGAAACAGGTGGTTGCTGGCTGAGCCATGGCCCTTGCTGGCTGGTCCCTGGAACATCCTGGCTGGGACAGGTATGTTGTTGGGCGAGAGCTGTGGAAACAAAAACATAACACAAAAGAACCAATGGGAGTAAGTAACCTTTATTTCTTTTGGCATCAGAGGTGCACTTTGCTTCATTGCATTGTGAGCATCTAATGCCAAATTATGTGTATACCTGTTGCTGCCTTGCTTTTTATAGGTGATATAAACTTACCAGCTGCAGCTCTTGTGGTGTCCAGTCACTCATCCATTCCCTCAAATACATCTGGTCCCAACTTTTGAATAAGGTGATTTTCCATCTCTGTAAGTGCTATGGTACATGGGGCTCCTCCTCCCATCATTCTTTGCTGTTTGTTTTGGGCCACCACCTTGGCTTTAAGCTGCGCCTTTATATGTATATACCAGTGGGTGACCTGCTCCCCTCTTCTTTGGATGCCGCTATGTCTGGTGATGCTCTAGGCTAGGCTTCTCTAGATCTGGACCTGGCTGCCTTTGATGTTTTAGCTGCCCAGTTGCCAAACAGCATGGCATAGTTCTCCAGTAGGGATATGCAGAGGGACGCCATACGTTGCATTCGGGATACGTATTCGTCGGGTAGCAGATACGTTGTATACGTCCGTATGGCGTCCCGATACGGTTATACGTCTAATCCTATTCGTTACCTGGCTAAAATTAAATTTACTACACCCCCCCACCCTCCTGACCACCCCAAGGCTTACCAAAACTCCCTGGTGGTCCAGCGGGGTCCGGGAGCACTCTCACACCCTCTGTACCAGTTCAAAATGGCGCAGATAGCCCTACCATGTCACAGGGGCTACCAGTGCCATTGGTCAGCCCCTGTCACATGGCCATCAGCACCATCTTGTGCTCTTGCTCTGTGACAGGGGCTGACCAATGGCGTCGGTAGCCCCTGTGACATAGTAAGGGCAAGGCTATTGGTGCCATTTTGCTTCCTGGCACCCGACGGCAGGAGTGCAGGAGATCCCTCCCAGACCCCCGCTGGACCCCCAGGGACTTTTGGCCAGCTTGGGGGGGGGGCTCCTGACCCCCACAAGACTTGCCAAAAGTCCAGCAGGGGTCCGGGAGCAACCTCCTGCACTCGGGCCGTATTGCCAGTATTCAAAATGGCGCCGGCACTAGCCTTTGCCCTCACTACGTCACAGGGGCTGACGGTCGGTGACATTGTGAGGGCAAAGGCTAGCGGCTGCCAGTATTCAAAATGGCGCCGGGGCTAGCCTTTGCCCTCACTATGTCATAGGGGCCGAGGGTCGGCCCCTGTGACATAGTCACAGGCAAAGGGAAAAGGTAGCGCCGGCGCCATTTTGAATACTGGCAATACAGCTCGACTGCAGGAGGTCGCTCCCGGACCCCGCTGGACTTTTGGCAAGTCTTGTGGGGGTCAGGAGGCCCCCCCCAAGCTGGCCAAAAGTCCCTGGGGGTCCAGCGGGGGTCCGGGAGCGATCTCCTGCACTCGTGCCGTCGGGTGCCAGGAACCAAAATGGCGCCGATAGCCTTGCCCTTACTATGTCACAGGGGCTACCGACTCCATTGGTCAGGCCCTGTCACATGGCAGGAGCACAAGATGGCGCCGATGGCCATGTGACAGGGGCTGACCAATGGCACCGGTAGCCCCTGTGACATAGCAGGTCAAAGGCTATCGGCGCCATTTTGAACTGGTACCAAGGGTGTGAGAGTGCAGGGGATGGTTCCCGGACCCCCCGCTGGACCACCAGGGAGTTTTGGTAAGTCTTGGGGGGGATCGGGGGGGGTGTATGTTTAAATTGGCGGCCGAATAATTCGGCGAAAATTCGTTGTATCCGTGGGGAATCGTGATACGTTTCGCTTCCCCACGAATACAACAAATATTGGCACATCCGTTGCAGATTGCCAATACGTAGGGACCGAATGCACACCCCTATTCTCCAGCATGTCTGCTATTACCATTTCGTTCTCCATGACGCTGAACTTAATGGCACGGAGACGAAGGTGTCCTGCTGCTTGGCTGCCAGATGAAGGTGCCACTTCCTCTTCCGGAGAGGTGGCCTCCCTGTCTTCACTCTCCATCCCATTCAACTCTTCCCTCCCTTCCTCCCCCCTCCTGGCCCTGCCTTGCAAACTCCCTTCCCCTATGTCTATCTCTAGCCTGCCTTACTCCTCCTTCCATGCTTGCCTGACTATCCCCTTCCTCCACCCACCTTCTCTATCCCTTCCATGCTGCCTCTATCTACTCCTGTCCCTACTCCAACTCCTACTTCTCCTTCCCCTAACACTCCTGTCCTCGTCTTCCTGCCTCCTCTCCTCTCTCCACTCATGCTCCATTCGATCCACCTCCTTCATGCCTTCACTCACCACCTCCTTCACTCCTTCACAGAACAAAAGACAAACAGATAAACTTTACAAACACACACTTTCACACACACAGACACACACACATACACACACACAGACAAAAGACAAAGGTCACAAAAGGAAGCACAGAAAAGCACAGGACACCCCACTCAGAAATCGCAAATAGAAACGAGCTCTAACCAGCACCACAGCAACTACCCTCCTCTCCTCTAAAACACACCTTGACACACCCTCAAAGAGACAGATGCAGGAAAGCTGTATATATAACCAGCAAAAATAAAGTGCTGTGTGATGACGCTACATGCGATGACATGTTGCCCCGTGCGTTGACATGTCGCCGTGTGCATTAGCTACAGCCATCACATTTTCCTAAGCACACCCCCATTTTTTTTTTTTTAATCGCTGGTGCTATTTTGCTATATTTATAGCATTTTGATGAATGTAAGCCTAAGTATGGTGGTAACTTGCATGGCACGGCAGATACCACCTACACATTATGGGGGAAACTAGTAGGATGTGGCTGATGCTACCATAAGCTTGTTGGGAAGACTGGATGGACCATGTGGTCCTTTTCTGCCATCATTTGTATGTTTCTATGAAAGTTGCTATTTTAAAAAGACACTTACACATGCACATTTTCCAACTTACTGTCGTATAGGGATGTGAATCGTTTTCCATATCGTCTTAACGATAGAAATCGTGTGGCAGGGCAAGAAAATCGTCTTAGGCACGATTTTTTAGTTAAAAAATCGTTAAAAATCGTTTTTTCCGATTAGTGCGCACTAACTGAAAATGATACAATTTGACACTTTTCAGGTCAGTTAAGGTCAGTTTAGGAATGAATATGTATTCCTATTGGCTGCCCTCTTATTTATTCATGTTACCAAGTTTCCTACTGACAGTATATGGGGGATGGGAAATGGAAACAGTTGGTAGCTTGACAAAACAAGTAATGTGATCAGTCAATGTGACTAGAACTTGTGCCCTAACCCTGATACCAGGGGTATTGTGATCTTCCTGCACACAGTGCCCTATCCCTATTAATACCAGGAGTGTTGTGATCTTCCTGCACACAGTGCCCTATCCCTAATACCAGGGGTGTTGTGATCTTCCTGCACAAAGTGCCCTATTCCTGATACTGGGGGTGTTGTGATCTTCCTGCACACAGTGCCCTATTCCTGATACCGGGGGTGTTGTGATCTTCTTGCACACATCCCGATATCAGGGATAGGGCACTGCATGCAGGAAGATCACAACACTCCTGGTATTAATAGGGATAGGGCACTGCATGCAGGAAGATCACAACACTCCTGGTATTAATAGGGATAGGGCACTGCATGCAGGAAGATCACAACACCCCTGGTATCAGGGATAGGGCACTGTGTGCAGGAAGATCACAATACCCCGGAGGAGTGAGGGTCAGGCAGCTCCCCCCTGTCTGTGAAGCCAGCCTCTCACTAGTAATGCAGGGAGGGAGCTGTCTCAGACTTCACCATCCTCCCCCCCCCCTTACCCACACACCATTCACTAGCTGGGACATGGGGGAAGTCAGGAGTGAGGGTCAGGCAGCTCCCCCCTGTCTGTGAAGCCAGCCTCTCACTAGTAATGCAGGGAGGGAGCTGTCTCAGACTTCACCATCCTGCCCCCCCCCCCCCCTCACCCACAAACCATTCACTAGCTGGGACATGGGGGAAGTCAGGAGTGAGGGACAGGCAGCTCCCCCCTGTCTGTGAAGCCAGCCTCTCACTAGTAATGCAGGGAGGGAGCTGTCTCAGACTTCACCATCTTCCCCCCCCCCCCCTCACCCACACACCATTCACTAGCTGGGACATGGGGGAAGTCAGGAGTGAGGGTCAGGCAGCTCCCCCCTGTCTGTGAAGCCAGCCTCTCACTAGTAATGCAGGGAGGGAGCTGTCTCAGACTTCACCATCCTCCCCCCCCCCCCCCTCACCCACACACCATTCACTAGCTGGGACATGGGGGAAGTCAGGAGTGAGGGTCAGGCAGCTCCCCCCTGTCTGCGAAGCCAGCCTCTCACTAGTAATGCAGGGAGGGAGCTGTCTCAGACTTCACCATCCTCCCCCCCCCCCTCACCCACACACCATTCACTAGCTGGGACATGGGGGAAGTCAGGAGTGAGGGTCAGGCAGCTCCCCCCTGTCTGTGAAGCCAGCCTCTCACTAGTAATGCAGGGAGGGAGCTGTCTCAGACTTCACCATCCTCCCCCCCCCCCCTCTCCCACACACCATTCACTAGCTGGGACATGGGGGAAGTCAGGAGTGAGGGTCAGGCAGCTCCCCCCTGTCTGTGAAGCCAGCCTCTCACTAGTAATGCAGGGAGGGAGCTGTCTCAGACTGGTATCAGGGTTAGGGCACTGTGTGCAGGAAGATCACAACACTCCTGGTATTAATAGGGATAGGGCACTGTAAGAGATGACTGTAGTAGATTGAATAAAGATCTGATGTTTCTGCTCTCCTCACACCAAACAAAAACAACACACAAGCAGAGAAGCCCTTCTTACAAAGCTGAGCTAGTGAGTTAAGTAGGAGGAAAAGTAAACATACTGGTGCCAGTGTGGCTACTTAAAAAATACACTTACCAACAATCAATTACATATATTTGAACTGTGTACAGTTCCAGCCAGGACCACCTTTCTAAAATGCACAGTGATTGGCAAATTCAACATGCACTAGCATTTCAGGTGCCTGCTAACAAAAATAATAAACAAACAAGTTCTAGTCACGTGAGTGCTGATCATTACATTACTTTTTTTGTCAAGCTTCCAACTGTTTCCATTTCACATCCCCCCAACCATATTGGTAACATCAATAGATAAGAGCACAGCCAGCCAATAGGAATACATACATACATATTCATTCCTAAGTGACCTTTACTGACCTGGGAAGTGTGAACACTGTTTCATTTTCTGTTGGTGTTCGTTAGTTTCCAGTTCCTTTTCCCATCCCCCCAACCATCACCTCAGTGGTAACCTTGGTAACATCAATAGATAAGAGGGCAGCCAGCCAATAGGAACACATATTCATTCCTAACTGACCTTCAGTGACCTGGAAAGTGTTTATTTGTATCATTTTCAGTTAGTGCGCACTAAATCGAGTTAGTGCGCACTAACGGGGAGTTAGTGCGCACTAACACGATTTAACGATTTTTAACGATAAATCGTTAGAATTTCTATTGTATCGTGTTCTATAACGATTTAAGACGATATAAACATTATCGGACGATAATTTTAATCGTTGAAAAACGATTCACATCCCTACTGTCGTATTTATACACCTGCTCATTATCTGACAAGTGATATTAAACATTTACTGTGTAGTGCTGACAGGGTAAGAGGTTTGGGTAGACTGGGGGAAGTAAAGGTTGAATAACCAGAAGTGTCGATGACTTGGAAAAGGCTTGGATGAATTAGTGGACATATTGATATTTAAAAAGAAAAGCTGATTAATTTCCTTGATGCGTGCATATTTTAAATTTGGCCAACTTACTTGTGTAAATTGGGACATATGCAAGTCCCAGGTTACTTTCACAAGTAAAATATATGCATATATATTTTTAAAATAGGTTGGTAAAGTAGGCACATGCAATCCATTAAATACATGGTTTCAATACATTGCATGTATTCGCATGTATGCCTAAGTATGCATGTATGTTGTGCGATAGAATTACACATATATCATGTGTGTGTATTAATTATAGCAAATATGTGCATGGTCATATATGCACGTTTATGCTGCCATGTGCAGTTTGAAAGTTAACCTCCCCATTTATAGCGTGATATTTAGTGAACAGTTGCAGGATGGCATAGATGCAGAGAAAATGAGTGAGTCTTCCAGGGCCAAGATCAGCAAGCAGTCAAGAGCCCCTCACCTTTTATCTCCTGGTCCACACCAACCCAGAGAATGTAATCAATGTATTAAACTACCTGCTCTGCATTCAAGGTAATGTACAAAGTCATCAAATAATAAAGTTACAATATAAACAAATGTAAAGCAAAATTAACACAAGAAACACATTAAAACATAAAAATTCATAACTAAGCCAAAGCAATTACTATATCAAAAAGTTCAATATAATAGCAGATAATGAATTAAAAATTCCACAAGATTCATAAATGTTGAGGCACTTGGAGGATCAGCATTTCACAGAATGCATTCATGGTTGAAAGGCTATCAGTTGAGGACAGGTAGTGGACCATCTTACAAACAGTGGTATACTCCATCATATGAAAAACTAATACCTGTTATTCTTAGTTTCAGGGGAGGCCAATCAGTATGGAGACCCCATTTTTACTCAAAGTAGGAAAACCATAGTAAAGCAGAAGTCCACCTCCCAAGGTGACTCCTCCCACCTTCTTCCCCCAATGAAACATGAGGCCAGCAGCCCCCACCCCTATATCAGCAAGCCATCACAGAGAAGATGAGGTGGTGTTCCACAGTACTACCCTGGGGCAAAAGGCATGCATCATTAAAAGTGGCAACACAAGCCATCCCCTGGACCCGCCCCTGGAAGAGGTAGAGAATAGGGGATTTAAGTGGCTTCTGCACATCTTACTCTCAAATTACAATGTTTTCTCCAGAACAACATTTAGTAGGCAGGCAAGTTTTATGCTGTATACTCAGTGCCATGACCCAATGCAAGCAAAGATAGCCATGGGGAATGGAAATTGCAGCATCCATTTCACCGGTGACATCCAGACAAGCCAGAACACCACATATACCTCTGACAGCACAGTGGGGCAACTGGATCAAGCAGGGTCAAGCAGCAGCTCTAGTGGGAGCGCACCAGAGCCTTATCTCATTTTATATCTTAGCAGCGATAAGGGGGATGATGAAAGGATGGTGACTGATAACTCTGATAACTCTGACTTTATGATTACAGACAGAGACAACACCAAAAAATAAGTCAATGAATCCACAAAATAATGAACCAACTAACTAAAGGTGGATCCCCCTCCAAAATGAAATGACATCTCAGTTTTGGTATACTAACTGCTTGCCTCAAAGGAATTCGAATTTAGGTTTGTACACGAGTCAAATGTTCCCATCTACTCCACTATTTTGAAGCAATGAATGTTCCTCAGGAAAACATTTAAATAGACTAGGCTGCTTTGATAAAAAATACACAGTACATTTTAGGTCTATTAAACTTGTGAATTTTCACAAGGACCAATCAAATTAGAAACCCCCCTCCCCAATTTTTGGGAGGGGGCACATGACAAGACTAAACCAATAAGAAGAAAATAAGAGGCCAAGATCATGTTTCCACATCAGAAGGGAGGTTGAAAGAAGATGGGAACCTTCTTGCTCTGATATAAGTTGCAATAAGGTAAAATCTGGAAACTATTGTCCTATCCAATAGATAAAAAACTAGGAGGTGACACTTGGAGATAGTTATGCAAAGCATAATTCTTGGGATCCTGATTTATCAAATATATTTTATTGGTTCAAGATAAGTTATCCAAAGTTAATGTTATGAATCAGGAGTCAAGGATGAAGATTTGTACCTGGCCTCCAAAGCTTCTGCACAATTCACCTTATTTATTGCTTGTTGTTATTTCATTTTGATGTTCTGGCACCTCATCCTTCAGGAATCACTGGGAATCCATGCACATTCCTCTGTTTGCAGGTGGCAAGACAAAGCTATTATGTTAGAGCAGTAGGACATAACAGAGTCAGACTTCAATAACCATAAAGAGAGGATGGGCCTAGTTACTGACAAAGCTCGCTCTTCTTTTATACAGCATAAGAGATATCACAGCAGCATCTTTATTGCAGAAATGCTAAAATGTTGTCATCTGCAGTGAGACATGCTTTTTTTTTGTAGGACCTGACTTACTGGGTGCAAATTACACACATATCAATAATAAACATACACCCTGTAGACTTAGCCAGAGATATACCATTGCCATCCTTTATTTCAGGGGTAAGAAATATTTTAACTAATCAAAATAAGATTTTTCAGGCTGTAAAGTCTATGTTGGAGTTGGGGTGGGGGTGGGGGTGGAAGAGTGTACTGAATCATTCACAGATAAACAATTTAGAGTACATAAAAGGTTTATTGCATATGAACACTTTTGAGCAAGCAATGTTTTTGTTAATGCACTGACACATTCAAACTGCTTTGAGACAGAAAATAGAGGTTATTTCATAGCTGCAATTTTTCTTGATGCAACCAGTGTAACAGAATAGAAATACTTGTAAAGATCTGAAAAGGAGTAGGAAGGAGGTGCAGGTGTGGAGTTCCCTCTCTTTATAATGTTGTACAGGACACATATAGGTATTATTAAACACACAGGAATCATGAATTTTGTATTACAAAAATGAATTCCATTACCCAGAAATTCTTGAACAAGCAAGACACAGACATTTTTATGTTGTTTTATTTGCTTTTTGTTTTAGAATAAAAAGGCCTAGTTTACCTTTATTCAATTATAACTTTCCTCTTTCAACAAACAAAATACCAAAATGCATCAGAACATCCAAAGACCAATCACATCAAAACTGCTGCAAAGTTTGGTGATCTAAACCATTATTACAAATGCACAGTAATGTGATACCTTGGAAAAATCCATGATACCTTTTATTTTAACAAAACAGCAAACAACCTTGCCACCCTCCCATCTAACATCCATACAACTTATGCTTGTCCCATTTCACCTATTCTCATACATAATACTTCCAGGGTATGATTTATTCCAATTTTGTAAGTAATCACCATTTGCATAGATAGTTTCTTCTTTCTTCTCCAGACTTCTCTCATGTTATTTCTCATCTGACTAGTTCAAGGGTCACCTTATCAATGTTAGGCATGCTTTGAAACAAAAAATTCCATTTCTGTGAAAATTAACTTTCTCCATTGACAAGCAGTGCTGAATTAGCCATGACATATGGGTGATGTCGTCCGATTGTGTCAAATGGACCCATCTATCTAGCTCAGAAACGTTTTACTACTGAGCATGTGTGGGAGTTCCTGCACTTGTCCTGCCTCATGAGCCTCTCAATCTTTTCTTTGTCTAAGTTTTTGAATGGACATGAACCCTCTAACTCTTAGATTATTTCTTCTTATCTGCTTTTAAAGTTTTTCTGCTTTTTGTTGCTCCCTTGGAAGCCCCTCAATAGCACTACAATGCTCCCAAAAATAAATAAATAAATAAAACCAGAAGACGAAAAGTTGTCATAATGTCAGGTTCAAGGCCACTCTTGGTGGATTCAAGGACTGTGTCAGCCTATCAGGGAGTCATCTGGACCATTAGATGATCAAGGGATAAAAGGGGCACTTAGGGATGGTAAGGCCATAGCAGAGAGATGAAATGAATCGTTTACTTTGGTCTTCACTGAGGAAGAGAGATACCCATGCCAGAAATAAATAAATAAATAAAACTCCCATACTCCCCTCAAGAACCAACCACGCCAGATCTGAACAACACACCTGTTTAAGACTTCTTCTCTGACTCATCAGTCTTCTTTAACTCATACATAACTCGGATTTTTGCACATCAACAAGGTCTATGTACCCACATATCACAATTTAGACTACCCCTTTAATTATTCAAGATATTTATTAACGCTTTAAACATTCCTTACATTTATCCATGTCCTGTTGACGAGTTATTATTATTATTGTCTATGTAATATTTAATTTGTATCATTTATATTTATATGTTATATGTTATATGTTACTCATATGTTAAGAAACGCTGTTTAATGTAACGCCTTTATTGCGACAGTTCTGTTCTATGTAAACCGACCTGATTCGATACTTGTATTGAGAATGTCGGTATATAAAAATCCGAAATAAATAAATAAATAAATACCGACCTCTGTGCCAGGAATTTGATGAAATACAGGATCTACACACTGAACCTGCCAACAGCACTCTACTGTCAATAACTACATTAAGAGATGGGTTATCTACATTGGAAATAAGATGTAGAAGAGATCTTGTTATACTATACAAATATATTGATGGATCCTACAGGAATCTTGTAGTTTGAAGGAACTACCAACCATATTTGGGGATAATAAGCTTAAGCGTTAATAGAGAACCAATTTCAAGAGAATAGTGCTGCATTATGGGATATTCTCCAATGAAGTACTTCTGGCTACAACAAAAACATTCATGCACAAAGTACACATGTATTTCATGCTGCGGGCCATCCATTGCTCCTACCATGTGACAGGGGCTGGCCAATGGCACCAATAGCTCCTGTCACATGGTAAGGGCAAAGGGCCATCGGCGACATTTTGATTAGTGGCAGCCGATGGCCCGAGAGCGGGAGATCGCTCCCGGGACCCCACTGGACCACCAGGTACGTTAGGAAAGTTTTGGAGGGGTCAGGAGGGTGGGGGATTCTAAATAATTACATTTAAAGGGTCAGGTGGGTTTGGAGGGTTTTTATCTGTGTGCCCTTTCTCCCCCCCCCCCCCCCCCCAAATGATAAGAAAACCACACAAACATTTTGTGGGGTTTTCCTATCGCTTTCAGGGACCCCCAGATACTTGACAGATTAGAAATATCGTACAATATTTTCATCCATCAGAAAAATGATGCACATCCCTATTAGCTATCACTCAGTGGTGACACATGTGGCCCTGCTGGTTAGGTTAGGAGGGGAGATGGGAAAAGAGGGCTGCATAGAAGAGGAAACCCACCCCAGCTGGTTCTGACTGAAGGCTCATAGTGCTGCAGCTCAGCAAAACCAGATCAAAGTAAGATAGAAGCCCAAAGGAATAGAAGGAAATTGACAGTCTGCCAGGAAAAGAAAAAGAAAAGCAATGACCCTGGAAGAGTGCTTGACTTCTGGGATTATTCCAGCATCAAAGGTTTTGAGGCAAATTTGGAAGGTCACATTTGTTCTTATTACTAATTACTTCAGATGACAAATCCAAATAGAAATTAAAAGCACAAAAAAGTGTGCTAAAGAACATTTTTTCAGTTGGATTCTGCATCATGTGGGAAAACTATAGAAATCACTAGAAATTAGTGTTATGGTTATGAGGTATTGGAGTGGATTCTTGGGTACTGCGGTGATGGCCACCCCCACAGGGAGGAGCTCCATGAGGAACCGCAGTACTAGGCTAGACTCTATACATGCAACACAGAGAAGTTGTATTTATTGTACAGCTCGATGGTACTGCCCGGGGAGCAGGCAGCAGTGAAGGTAACCCAGTGAAGTAGTCCAGGGGTCCTCAGCAGAGACCAGTCTCACACTCGAGTAGGTGATAGGCAGCGCGGCGTAGCAGGGACAGGTCCCGGATGTAGACACTGTTACAATCTGTTATCGATTCTGCTAGGGAGTTAGCAGTTTGTTGTCAATCATCCCGCCAGGGGGGGGGGCGGAGTTAGCAATCTGTTAGCGATTTCCCCGCCAGGAGGGCGGAGTAGCAATCTGTTGTAATCTGACTCCTGTAGAAGAGAGGGGTTAGAAGTCTGTTATGGCTTACCCCGCCAGGAGGCGGAATGATCAATCTGTTAGAGTGTCTGCTAAGAGTTAACAGTCTGTTATAGGTTAGGACTGCTGCATAGCAATTTGTAATAGAAGCTGCTATGGAGTTGCTCCCCAGAGAGGAGAGGTACCTGGTGGTCCAGTGGGGGTCCCGGGAGCCATCTCCCACTCCGTGCCATCCTCCTGCTCCCGGGCCGTCGGCTGCCACTAATCAAAATGGCGCCGATGGCCCTTTGCCCTTACCATATGACAGGGTATCCGTGCCATTGGCCGGACCCTGTCACATGGTAGGAGCACTGAATAAAAATAAAAGCAGTCAGTCATGCACATTTTGGTTTGCATGAACAGGAATTAGGTGCCCTCAAAGGATTCCATTTCTACGAAACTGTAGAACAAGAAGTGAATTGTTGATTTGGTGAAACTGTGGGTAATAATTTTTGATATTATGTATTATAAGGGCAATAAATCAAAAGCCATTTTTGCAGGAAAAAGTTTTTAAGTTGACTTAGAAAATAGCCACTGCTATTACTAGCAACAGTTACATGGAATAGACTTAGTTTTTGGGTTCGTGCCAGGGATAGAGGTAGTGATGTCCTTTCGTGGATTACAAACTGGCTAAAAGACAGGAAACAGAGAGTAGGATTAAATGGACAATTTTCTCAGTGGAAGGGAGTGAGCAGTGGAGTGCCTCAGGGATCTGTATTGGGACCTGTACTTTTCAATATATTTATAAATGGTCTGGAAAGAAATACGACGAGTGAGGTAATAAAATCTGCAGATGATACAAAATTGTTCAGAGTAGTTAAATCACAAGCAGATTGTGATAAATTGCAGGAAGACCTTGTGAGACTGGAAAATTGGGCATCGAAATGGCAGATTAAATTTAATGTGGATAAGTGCAAGATGATGCATATAGGGAAAAATAACCCATGCTATAGTTACACAATGTTAGGTTCCATATTAGGAGCTGCCACCCAAGAAAGAGATCTAGGCGTCTTAGTGGATAACACATTGAAATCATCGGTTCAGTGTGCTGTGGCAGTCAAAAAAGCAAACAGAATGTTGGGAATTATTAGAAAGGGAATGGTGAATAAAACGGAAAATGTCATAATGCCTCTGTATCGCTCCATGGTGAGACCGCACCTTGAATACTGTGTACAATTCTGGTCGCCGCATCTCAAAAAAGATATAGTTGCGATGGAGAAGGTACAGAGAAGGGCGACCAAAATGATAAAGGAAATAGAACAGCTCCTCTATGAGGAAAGACTAAAGAGGTTAGGACTTTTCAGCTTGAAGAAGAGACGGCTGAGGGGGGATATGATAGTGGTGTTTAAAATCATGAAAGGTCTAGAACGGGTAAATGTGAATTGGTTATTTACTCTATCAGACAATAGAAAGACTAGGGGGCACTCCATGAAGTTAGCATGTGGCACATTTAAAACTAATCGGAGAAAGTTCTTTTTCACTCAACGCACAATTAAACTCTGGAATTTGTTGCCCGAGGATGTGGTTAGTGCAGTTTGTGTTTAAAAAAGGATTGGATACGTTATTTTCAGATACTTGAAAGGTTTTAATGATCCATGGTCAACAACAAACCTTTTACGTTGAAAAAAAATCAGTAGAACTAGGGGTCATGATTTGAAGCTCCAGGGAGGAAGACTCAGAACCAATGTCAGGAAGTAATTGCACATAAAAAATAAAAAAAATATATGTATAAGAGAGTGGGTACGTGATTATAATTTATGGTGCCATAAGAGCTGATACCTGAGGCCCTGTAAGGGCGGGAGACGGTGGATTGACACTAATAGGCACTTTAACTTTATGATACCTTTCTCTTTACTTACATATATTGAATAAGTATTTTAATATTATTGGGAATATACATTTTCCCTCTCCATACTAGATTGCTATATATTGGGAGAGGAGTTTGACTTCTGTGGTGTGATTAATATATCAGGAAGTATTTCTTAACAGAAAGAGTGGTGGATGCCTGGCATGCCCTTCCGGAGGAAGTGGTGAAGAATAAAACTGTGAAGGAATTCAAAGGGGCATGGGATAAACACAGTGGATCCATAAAGGCTAGAGAAAGGGAATGAAGAGTAGAACCATGGGGGTGGCTTGCTGGAATGGTGGCTACTACCTGGTGATTACTACCCTTACTCAATAAGCCTTCACACGGTTAATGCAACCCCAACATTGCTCTCTGCTTCAACAGCAAAGGGAAATGTGGAAAAGAGGATTTGCATTCAGATAACAACAATCTGGGTAAGTGTGGGGGTAGCTCGCTTATTATGGCGGTTACTAACCTAAACCAATGAAGACTGATACATCACTTTGAATGCATATACAGCGTTGTTCTCTGCTTCAACAGCAGGGGGAAATGTGGAAAACAGGATTTACATTCAGACAACACCCAACAAGTCATTGATCTGTGCAGTCTGGGTAAACAAGCATCGGAGTAACTTGCTTGATGCGGCAGTTATTACCCTTAACCATTAAGCCTTATGCTCACCTTTGATGCAACTCCAATATTACTCTCTGCATCAATGACAGCAAATGGCAGGAAATTTGAATCAAACAGTTACCAATAAGGGCCCTGAACTTGATGGTTGATGAAATAGATCAGTATGGAAAAATAAGGGTGGAAGCTTGCTGGGCAGACTGGATGGGCCGATTGGTCTTTTTCTGCTGTCATTTCTATGTTTCTATGTTTCTATGGAGAAGAAGTCCATTACCTGCTATTAATTAAGTTGACTTAGAAAATGGCCACTGTTATTACTAGCAACAGTAACATGGAATAGACTTAGTTTTTGGGTAATTGCCAGGTTCTTATGGCCTGGATTGGAAACAGGATGCTGGGCTTGATGGACCCTTGGTCTGACCCAGTATGGCATGTTCTTACATGGAAATAGGCTGGTTGAACACTGCCCACTCTTTATGCAAGCACGTTGTTCAAACACACATACTTTTAACCACATATTATGAAGGCATTCCTGTCACTGGGGTTGGATTTGGATAGGTAACACAGAATTTTGGAGTTTCACACACTACATGCAAGCTTCGTGCCCTCCCAAGGTCTGGGTAGCCTACACACCCCCTAATAACTTAAGTATTAGACCCACTGCAAATACTAGGTGGAAAAGCATCCATGTGCGTGTGTGTGTGTGTGCGTGTGCTTGTGTGTGCGTGTATGTGCTTGTGTGTGAGTGTGTGAGTGTGTGTGTGTGTGCTTGTGTGTGCGTGTGCGTGTGCGTGTGCGTGCGTGCGTGTATGTGTGTGTATGTGTGTGTGTGCGTGCGTGTGTGTGTGTGTGTGTTTGGGGGGGGGGGATGGTTTGCATGCCAGGCAATTGTCAACTAATTTGTACACATAAGACTGCATTTTTGATGTGTGACGCTGCCACCTTGCACACCTCAGACTCCCTCTCAACGGTAGGGATAAACTGTGAGTTTAGTAGGACAAATTTTACAGTACAAGGCACGAGGCCATTCCTACTGCAGTCCATATGCTCAACTGTCAGAGGCGGCCATTCTGAAAAGTGCAAGCACTCATTCACTTCTGTCCTAAACCAGTGTATGTGCAAAATTAGGGCATGAACACTGCCTGCTGTGGGGTATGGATTGGTGTGGCATGGGAGGGACCTCCCACTGCAACAGCACCCACACACACAGCGTGACACTGAGTCACACACACTGAATCACACTTAGTCACACACACTGAGTCACACTGAGTCACACTTAATGTTTGCAGTACAGACTACCTGCAGCACTTCCTGAACCTATACCTGGGCAATGCATATATTCCTACATTTGTCATCAAACATTGATGACAAATGTCTGTGCCTCCTTGGCCCTAACTGGTAATGATGTAGTTAGAGTCCTTCATTGCTATACACTATCTATACCTGGCCACTAAAAACACATCTGTCAGAGGCATAAATGACACCTACTTTGTCAGAGGTAGGGATATGAGCCCATGAAGGACTTAGGTGCAAGAGAACAACACTGTAAGGCCAACAGCCATCATAGCAACTACATGAGCCCTCTGTGAGCAGTAGGCCTATGCATTCAGCACTGTGTATTCCATTTACTATGGAGGCAGCTTGGAGGCTCATTAACTGTTCAGCTGACAACAGTTTCTCTAGCAATAATGCTATACACAGCAGATCTTTGACAGTGTAGGAGCACACCTGCCATGCTCACCGCGAACTGTAAAAGTGACAGACACCACATGAGGCACAGCCTGCAAGACAGCAGCTCTTCCTGATTCACCACAAGTTGTGACAGGCATGTGGATCAACAAGGGCCTGCAAGCATGAAAGCATGGAAATGTGTGAAGCAACGTTGGAAAGGGAATTATCTGCAAGCTGTTTAGCGCTGGAGAGCTCAGCGCGAGTGCTTTAAGGGTGATCACAGATGGTTGCTGGACTGTAAAAGATACTAGCTATAGTTAAAAGGTAATTTTTCTACCTATTTTCTGGGAACATACATATGTCCCCTACAGCTGCACCACATGACTATAAGTGAGGCATAAAGGCCAAGCCCCTTGCTGCACCCTGACATCTCCATATCTGAGTAAGCCTACATGTGTCGAGCGAGTTGAAGTCACAAGATTGCAAAACACCTTACCGTTGCCTTCTATGACATCAACTTTTCTCAGGAGAGATGTGCTGTGTATAGCATTATTGCTAGAGAAATTTTTCATTAAAAAGAAAAAACGGGGAAACGTGGGAAAATGATTTTTTCCCACGGCCAGATGATCCCGAAAGCGGGAAGGATAGGGCACCCGATTCACATCCCTAACCACTAATGGATAATGTTAATTTTATTGTTTGGTGTGTACAGTACATTATGAATTATAATTTTGAGCTGTTTTGTTTAGTTGTGTGTAAAAAATTGTTTTTCGGGTTAGTCCACGCTAACAAAAATAGCAAAAAATAACAAAAAGGAACAAAAATAAATGTTTTTTTGTTAGTGCGCGCTAACATGAGTTAACGCGTACTAACCCAAAAAATGATTTTTACGAAAAATCGGGGTAAAATTGATCGTTTCTTTCTTTTAACTGATTTCTAACGAATTTAGAAATATCGTACGATATTTCAATTCGTTAGAAAAATGATTCACATCCCTATTAGTAGTTGAACTTTCATTATCATAAAAAGTAATTCATAACAGCTTTGCAACTTGTGTTTCCACTTACACACTGCTTTGAGGCATGAAAATGTTCTGGGCCTGGAAAGATATGACCAATTGATTTTAGTGCTGGGTCACCATTAATACTGGCCTCAAAAGACCCAGTACTGTAATTCGTAAGACATCTATTTTTATGCAAAAGTTACTTTCATGATGGTGTAGATTATTTTTGGAAATCATGAAAATGCAACGCTCTTCTCTTCCATCCTGTATAAAACAGCCTCCCATCACATGTTGTCTGGGTCCATGACTGGTGCATAGTGACCAAACTTCATATAATACACAAAATTCAGTCTCTTAACAAATTATAATATTTAAAGAAATACTGTATCACCTTCACAGCAGTTTTAGATTTAAGTATAAAATATTTTCCCTTGTGAATACATCCACATTATTATATTATAATGGATGATTATAACATAGGTAGAGACAATCTTGTTTATAGTTTGTTCATATAACCTATAAAATCCCATCCATTGTTGGCTTTCAACTAGAGAACTTGGAATCATATCAAGTCTTTATTATCTGTTTAGGAACAGGCATGCAAAGAGAATATTGGCTCCCAGAAGCAGTGGGAGATAATGCATTAGATTAAACTGTTGTGCTTAATTTAGTGATGTTAAACCTTTGGGACTTAACTAATCTAAAGATATGAGTTAGCAAAAAAATATGGCTAGAGGCATCAGCATCTTCCACTTAAAAAATGTCAACAACTCCAGGATTATGAAGTAGAGATGTGCATTCGGTAGAAATGAAATAGGAAATAAAACAAAATTTGAAAATCTGACAAAATGTCGATTTTCACACATACATAAGAACATAAGTTTTGCCATGCTGGGTCAGACCAAATGGTCCATCAAGTCCAGTATCCTATTTCCAGTGGCTATTCCAGGTCACAAGTACCCAGAAGGTCGACAGATTCCATGCTGCTTATCCCAGAGACTTAGTTTTTGGGTACTTGCCAGGTTCTTATGGCCTGGATTGGCCACTGTTGGAAACAGGATGCTGGGCTTGATGGACCCTTGGTCTGACCCAGTATGGCATTTTCTTATGTTCTTATGTTCTTTAGTGGATTTCCCAAAGTCCACCTTAATTATGGTATATGGACTTTTCTTCCAGAACTTGTCCAAACCTTTTTTAAACTCAGCTACATTAACAGCTTTTATCATATCCTTCGGCAACAAATTCCAGTTTAATTATGCATTGAAAAAAGTATTTTCTCCTATTTGTCATAAATGTATCACTTACCTTCATTGCATGTCCCCTGGTCTTTGTACTTTTTGAAAGCGTAAAACAATCTATTCACATTTACCCATTCCAGTCCACTCATTTTACAGACCTCTATCATATTCCCCCTCAGTTGTTTCTTCTCCAAGCTGAAGATAACTAACTCTGTAGCATTTCCTCATAAGGGAATTGTTCCATCCCTGTTATTTTGGTTGCCCTTCTCTGTACTTTTTCTAATTCTGTTATCTTTTTGGAGAATGCAGTTACCAGAACTGCACAAAGTTTTCAAGGTGCAGTTGCACCATGGAGTGATTCAGCTGGCATTATGGATATTCTCTATTTTATTCTCCAAAGATGTAGGGGGGGAATCACATGGCAGAATTAGTATCAAGATTCTCAGACTGTTTTACTAAAGCCTGAAGGTATAGCAGAAAGTTAATCTAGAGCAAGATTTAATTACACCATAACTACCTTCCTCCTGCTATCATGGAGCAAAGAAGAAAGAGTACTTAAGATAGTGAAGAGGAAACTTTCCCTGTCTAAGAGAAAGATTCCTGGTAAGCTGCTTCTTTTGACTCTCACCTTCCTTTATCGCATCAAGTGAAGGCACGGTTGGGAGTGAGAAAACAGGATTAGAGGAGGAATAATAGGGAGGAATAAGTGACATGAAAGAGGTAGGGGAAGCTGGCTAAAAATTCATCCAAACTGGTCTGTCCCATCACTTGGTGTGGGATCTGTAAAGAATTTGCATTTATAAACTGCATTATCAAACATTACACTATGTCCCGAGTTAACAGTTGGAATTTTGGGGAGTAATATTCAGTCACTGACCGGATTGCAAAGTTAGCTAGATAAACTTATCTGGCCAAGTTTGGATGGATATTCAATATTTACTTCTTTAAAAGTATTACCAGAGCCTTCCAAATTTCAGGGTGGGTTACAGCAATACATCCATAATTAATTCAAAGACAGACATTAAAACAACAGATAACATAAAAATAACAGTCTTTAAATAAATAAATCTAAAAATAGAATAATATAAAAGATAAAGAATGTAGGAATAAGTAAAAAGCATGGAGGTTTATGTCTCCCATAGGTCTGGAAATGCTTGCTTAAAAAGATGGTGTTTTAATGCTTTTTTAAAGTCCTTTATATGGCGGCTGTTGTGTTCCGCGTCCGTGGATGGCCGCGACCGCGGTCCCCTACCAGGCCCACGATGGCGACCCGCCACGGGAGCTCCGGGGGAGGCCTCTGATTCTGGCCCGCCGCTTCGGCACAGGTCCCTGTGATGCTCGCTGGAGGGAGAGCCATCCCTGCTCCTCCCTCGCGGTGTCCAGCAGTGTTTCTCTCCACAGAGAGAATCCAAGATGGCCACCACCATCTTTAGGTGCGAGGCCGCGCCTCCTCCTCAGATTTAAAGGGACCTGATCCCTTTAACTACACTCACCCGTTCCCTATGAGCCAGAGCAGAGGAAGTATAAAAGGAGGCTTCCTCTGCTCAGTCTTCGACTTGGCAACTTTTGGGTAAGTCAGGTCTGATTGCTTCGATGAGTTCTTCTACTTCGGATCCTTGTTCCTGTCTTGTCTTGGTGTTCCTGGTTCCTGACCGGATCGGCTAGTGGTGATTCCTGGTGTTTGACCGGACTGGCAAACGGTGATTCCTGGTGTTTGACGTCAAACTGGCAAGGGGTGATTCTCTGGTGTGTGACTTCAGACTGGCAAATGGTGATCCTTCGGTGTGTGACCTCGGACTGGTAAGCAACGACCCTCTGGCACTTGTCCTTGGACTTCTTCTTGACCATCGTCTCCAAGGGCCCACCTAACTCCAGTGGCCTGGGTCCCTATGGGCTCCTCCCAGGGGGACTGCGAGCTTCCAGGGGTGAAACTCCAGTCAGCCCTTGCACCGAACGCTCTACTTCTTGAATTCTCAAAGGTCCACCTAAGTCCCAGCAGTCCGGGTCCTTACGGGCTCCTCCTGGGGGGACCGCGGGCTTCCAGTGGCGAAGACACAGTTCCTTCTTTGACGTCACGACTTCATTTGCTTCCACAGTCGCTTCTGTCTCCAGTGCCGAGGGCCAGCTGGTCATGTCTTCTGTTCCTGCCTCGCCACCCGATGGGAGAACCTACGGATCTTCCTCCTAAGGTATTCCATCCTCCCGTCGGCCCAAGGGTTCACAAGTCTGAGCATAACAGCGGCATCGCATTCCATAGGATCAGGCCTGTGATAAAGCATGCTCACAGGTAATGATTATTCTAGTAGATTTTGGGGAAGGAATTTGTAGGAGAAGTTGATTTTTTGATCTGAGATTTCAGGAGGGTGTTGGATTTGTGGACCCTTGAGCCAGCTGGGACAGATGATGACGCACCGTGGGAAGGCCCACAGTGGATGTTGAAGCCGGGAGGCAGCACAGGGCAGGAGACTAGAGGAATCTTCACCACTGGAAGCCTGAGATCCCCCCAGGAGGAGCCCGTGAAGACCCGGGCTGCTTGGACTTACGTGCGGTCTCCTGTGGGCAAGTGTCTGAAGAGGAGTTCCAGAGTAAGAAGACAGGAGAAGCTGGAGCCAGGAGGCCAACCGGAACTTCACCACTGGAAGCCCGCAGTTCCCCCGGGAGGAGCCCATGAGGACTTAGAGCTGCTTGGACTTAGAACTGCTTGGACTTAGAGCTGCTTGGACTTAGGCGAGGACCCTTGGACGGAGCAGGACAGGATACCAGAGGATGAGCTGACGTTAGAAGCCAGTAGACGAGCCGAGGTCAGAAGTCAGTGGACGAGCCGAGGTCAGAAGTCAGTGGATGAGCTGAAGTAAGAAGCTGAAGTCAGGAACAGCAACTAGTAACTCTGGAAGGGTGAACCTCGCTGCAAGGCAAGGAGTGGAGCCACTTGCAGGGTTTAAATACCCTGAGAGCATCTGATGTCATCCCAGGGCAGTGCTGTATTTTCCCGTGCTGGCCCCTTTAAATGTCAAGCTCCTGTGTGCGCGTGCATCTAGGGGGCGGGACCAGCTGCGGAGCATCGGCGGCATCTCCCTCAAGGAGGGAGCACCGAGGCAGGAGCCAGGGAGGCCCAAAAAGGCATTGCAGTGGCCCGGACTGTCCCCAAGGTAGGTGGAGGGACCGGGGCACGGCCCGGGACCGCAACAGAGGGACTGTAGAGGTGAAAATTGCAGATATTTATAATAATAAAAATTCATGTTATGTAGTATGGTCAAGATTTTGTATTGGATGCACCATTTAATGAGTAGGCAGTGTAAGTTAAAAAGAACTGGAGAAATATGATCATGTAATCTCTGGTTTGATAATAGTACAGAATATAATGGCTAGCCTAACTGAAGTGGACATAGTGATGATTGAGGTAAACCTAAATAGAGGGAATTACAGTAGTCCAATCCTATGAGTAGTAGGGATTGAAGTACCATATGAAAGGCAGTAGGATCAAATAGTGGCTTGATGTGCTTCAAGAGACTGAGGGGGGCATTTATCAAAATGCGATAAGGCATTTTCGCATGTGATAAGCCCTTACCGCATGCGAAAATGCCTTTAACGCACGCGATAGCAACATATTGTATGGTGCGATGCAAATCCGAAAAAGAGGTGGGAATGGGCTTACCAGTTTGTGAAGTCCTATCGCACAGACTTAATGCTGATTTTAGCTACACCTTTTTCAGTATAGAAGCCATGCAATAGCTTAAGAACATAAGAACATGCCATACTGGGTCAGACCAAGAGTCCATCAAGCTCAGCATCCTGTTTCCAACAATGGCCAATCCAGGCCATAAGAACCTGGCAAGTACCCAAAAACTAAGTCTATTCCATGTTACCATTGCTAGTAATAGCGGTGGCTATTATCTAAGTCAACTTAATTAATAGCAGGTAATGAACTTCTCCTCCAAGAACTTATCCAATCCTTTTTTAAACACAGCTATATTAACTGCACTAACCACATCCTCTGGCAACAAATTCCAGAGTTTAATTGTGCGAAAAAGAACTTTCTCTGATTAGTTTTAAATGTGCCACATGCTAACTTCATGGAGTACCCCCTAGTCTCTGAAAGATGTGTTATGGGGCAGTAAGCTCATTTCATGATGTCTCCTGAAAGGCCTGTTGTTGTAGTAGAGAGAGAGAGAGAGAGCTAGATATATATATAAATATATATATATATATAGAGAGAGAGAGATAACCATAATGTCCTCTCCCTAGATAGGTATTTGTATCCCTATGGGAGGCCCACCTAGTAATGCAAGGTGAAGTTTAGGTGTTAGTGTAGGGGGTTATGGGCCACTTTGACATTCAACAGACATATGAACAGAACAGTGGTCTCTTGTGAAGATTTGATGACCTACAGAGAGAGGAAACTCACCCAAAGATGAAATTGGTGCAATGTTCTCTCCACCTAGCTTGATGGACTCTCTACCTGGGTAACATCAAGCTAGGTGAAGAGAACACTGCACAAATCTCTTTCTCTCTCACCATTAAACATGGTTGTATGCAGGAAATACAACAGACCTGGCACATATTGCAAAGTGTGAAAACATTATCACTCTTTGCATAGGTATAATTGTAACAAACTGTCTATTTGCATAAAATATGCCACTATTGCATGCAATACTTATCACATTTTGATAAATCCATGCCTGAGTTTGTAAAATTATGATTTAACTGTGGACTTAATATGTGTTTGCATATTTAATTTGGAGTCCAGTATGATGCCAAGATTGCAAACCTGCTTAGAAATTTTGATGGGTTTGTTATCAAAAGAGATTTGGGAATATTATCAAATTGAAGATGTCCAGAAATCACTATTTCGGTTTTTGATAATTTTAAGCTGAGTTTGTAATGGGACAACCAGGATTTGACTGAGAAGAGACAAAGTTCAATGAATTGTAGGGTAGATTTCCAGTCGTGCCAAGAGGAGAAATAGAATTAAATATTGTCAGCGTTCTGATAAGATACTCCAAGTGTGGAGAGAAGTTGGCAAATAAGAGTAAGGTATATATTGAATAAGGCAGCTGAAAAGGAGCATCCTGTCTTTAAAGGGAATTGAGATGAACTGGTATGATTTATGTAAACCTGTTGAGATCTGTTTGATAAATAAGAATTGAACCAGGAATGAACTGTTCCAGATATGCCCATGTTGGAGAGCCTGGAAAGCAATATTTCGTGTTAACCATATGAAAGGTGGCAGAAAGGTCTAAAAAGATAGATACGTATGATGTACCTGAATCAAAACCATGGTGAATTTTGTCAGTGCTAGATAAGAGCATTTCTGTGCTATGGTTGGGCCTAAAGCCAAAGTGATATTGGTTAGCAAGGAATGTTCATCTAGAAAGGCTGTGAGTTGTTTTAATACAACCAATTCAATGATTTTAGATTAAAAAAAAAGGAAGGAAGGAGACAGGGCAAAAATCACAATAGTCTGGCTTGGATGTTTTGGGCTTCTTTAGGATCGGAGTGACAGCGGTGATTTTTAAAGAATCTGGGAGGATACCAGAGGATAGGGAAGAATTAATGTTGGTAATCAATAGTGCAGCTGCAGTATTGAATATAGCCGGCTAGATAGCTGGATAACTTTATGACAACTCTTTGGCACAACCAGAGTTAGCTGGATAACTTCTCTGAATATCAAAGTGATCCAGATAACTTAGCCGGCTAAACATCTTCCAGAAATGACCCCAAAATACACCTACGTCATCCAGCTAAATTTTAGATGAGAAATCTGGCTAAAGTTTAGCTGGATAAGTGCCCAAAATACTCAAAAGTTGGCATTTAGCCAGATAGCATGCAAGTTATCGGGTTAAATGCTTCTGAATATGGGCCCCATTGTTTCAGCAGAACTACTTTGCCTAAAGGAGTCAGTCAAGGTAGGAACACACTGAGAAAAAGCATGGGCAACATCTTACTCTTCTCTTACTGATACTATCACATTACTCCAGAAAATCATGCATTCGTGTAATGGTGACCTGGATCTAAGTAGACCATTTCCAAAGATAAAATGGTGCTTTACCTACAGAATGACTGTTTGAAAATTGCTAGCCCTATGCAGGTAAACATTATGTGTCTAGGGAAAAGATAGACAACTCCAATCATGGAGTGCCACAAACAGGTCTGGTTTTCATGATATTCACAAAGAATGTGTGTGAGCTATATTGCACGCAGTCTCCATTGTAAGCAAGTGTGTCATTTATGAATGTGCTGAAAAGCAGGCCTGTCTGTGGCACTCTGACTGGAGTTGCCTACCCCTGGTATAGGGCGTCTATGCAAGTTTTTTTTTATCTGCAGTGCCATAAGGAACGATTGGAAGGAGTTTGGAAATGTGCACATACTTTTGCATTTTCAGAGTGCACATATTTTTTTCTCTGCACAGGTTGGTAGGTTTCACAACAGTCTCATGTGCAACTACTTCATCTTGCCTATCTAATTAACCCCAACCCTTGTCCCATGCTGTCATATTTGCAAGAAACCACTGTCCATCCATTATTCAAAAGAAGATCTTTATTGGATGGATATGACTGCAGCATAGGTCATAGCATACAACTATTACATTATATTATCAACACAATTGCTAACATTCATTCAATTGACAAAAACATGAATTACTAAAATGTTCTCAATTCCCAGGGGTGACCATGCCCTCACATGCTGAATTTCAATTAGCTAAATGCTCTATAGTATCCTGCTACTGCAATATACCACCATTGTGGACACAGGGCCAAAGCCGTGCTCCAATTTCACAAGGGTGCTGTAGTATCATGCTATAGAAATGTAGTGCCATTGGGGACACAGGGCTGTTGAAGCCTTGCCCCTCAGGTTATCCTGCAATCAATCCTGATTACTGATGAATTTCTAGAATTGCGCTGAAGTCCTACTCCATAAAAGAGCTGGTGTTATTCCTTAGGCATGCCAATCCAGTTTTTGGGTGATGCGCAGGCCAATCCCGGCCATCGAAGACGAAAACTTGACAGTCAACTCATCTCATGTCATTCACTGATGCAATGTAGGAGCAAGAATACCATGCTACTTGGTATTCTCTAGCCAGCCAGCTTTCAAGAATTGAACATGCCGTGCACACCAGGTCATAGTCAACCCCCACCTCAAGCCCATGGTAGTGACACGTCACTTGCCATGGGCACCCCACTAACCCAGCTGCAGCCATTTCTTATATCCACTGATGCTGCTTAGAGCTTTAACTCTTAATGCTTTTGTTCACTATCTTACTTGAAATGTCTACTGCTTCGGAGATAGCACCATCCCTCTGGAATCCTGAGAGGAATACTGCATATTGTCACCCATGCCATATCTTAAAACCCACTGATGCCACATAGAGCTCTAACAACTCTTGATGCTCTTGTGTAATATCTTAACTGAAATGTTAATTGCTCCGAAGATAGCAGCATCCTAAAAATCCACCAGAGAATTCTGCATATTGTCACAGCCTATGTGATTGCCTCCATTCTGTAATGTGCTGAATATCGCCATGTGCCTGTCGCACCCTTTATCCCAAAAATCTATGGGATTTCTTACATGGAATGTGCTGTATGCAGTAATAATCAAATGTGAATATGGATGTCCTGAATCAACCCCAACTGCTGAGACCATGCTGTAAGAAATGTAAACTAACCTAAACAAAGTGGTTAAGAAGATATGAAATGCCCACACTGGTAAATACCTGCTGAATTGGAGGGTCTACAGGCCTTTCAGAATGAAATAACAACTATCATACTAGGGAGCATTGGACATGCCATGAGGACTTGCAGTTATATCGGTAAGCTCAGGGAGATTATGTGTTTATCATATTCCATAGTAGCTTTTAGGTGACCTCTAATTTATACCTATATTGCATACTAGAATGGAGTAAGCATAATTTACACTTCCATTCGCCTGCCAGGAGACTGTGATTGACCACAAGCACCAACATTCCACCAACCCTGATTACTCCTAACTGGACACTGAGAACTGCCATATCTGGCACACAAGGTCAGTAGCTGGAGCACACGCTCACAGAAGAGAGAAGAAAACTGGTGTGAAAATAGCTACTACCAACAGAGACCTATAACAACCTACAACTGACTGGTTAGTGCCGCGCTGACCTCATACTGAAGAGTAACTGCCTATATGCAGCAATCTTTTTCTGCAACAGGATCAGTACCATCACTGGTCAATTTGCTTGGGAACTAGTGAGAATAAAATGGATTCTAGAAGACAAAATGCCCCAAATGCGATGAATAACTTGCAGGCCAGAAGCTGACCGATTTTCATAACATTGCCATTGTAAGATTGGATATGTGTGCATGCTGAGTGAAAACTAAGGGGCATCTGTGCTCCTATCAGGGGTCAAGTACATCACGTGAACAGTCCCTGGATGCTTTCAATGATGTACTAAAGGAAAGCAAGAATGACCTGCAGGATATGCCGACAAATGAGTATTAGAGGTGAAGCCCCTGAACAATCCAACCCAGTAGTCCAATAATTGATTGCAGATGGTTTGGCTTGGCAATATAGTTGCAGTGGAGTGGCATTTGCTGTCCTGTGAAGATGATTGTGATAGACATAGGAAACACAAAGCCACCAAATAAGGCAAGCACTTCAATACATTTTTGTAAACCGGTATGATGGCTGCACCGAATGACGGTATATAAAACTGAACAAATAAATAAATAAATAAATAAATAAATGTGTGAAATAATGGGGCTGCAGGCACTTCTCTAACACCTTGCCCATGGTACCAACCAGTGTGTCCGGAGAATAGGCTGGCTGTCCCACATGGGGCAGAATCCCTGCTACATCCTGCAGAGTTTTTTCTTCACTTCTTAATAGGGCCTGTAATTTTTCCTGTCAACTACCTGGAGGCTGGGATAGAACATCCACCCTCCCACTGGGGTCAAGGGGAACAGACACTTTATTCCTCATAGTGGCTAAGGGAACAGATACCTCTTCTCCCAGCAAAACTGTAAAGGGTGATTTGTTAGGATCTAAATCCATAGAGCAAGTACAGAAACTTTACATTCCCCTGTGCATCATCATAAAATCTCTCCCTAACTTTTACTTGCCCTAGCACCTGGAGATCTTCTAGGGTCTGCTCAATGGCAGCTGAGTCCATATCCTCGGGGACACAATTCAGTAATATAGCCGGTGACAAGTTAACACCTTCACCTCCACACCAATTTTTCAACACCAAAACATCTTTACCATCCATTTTTCCCCAATCTGCCAATCCTGTTCATTGTATGAAAAAATAAAAATAAAATTCATCCCAGCAGTGCCTCTAAAAATTTATGTAACACCCCCTTGACGTCTTATCTCATGGGGCATTCCTAGATCTGGGACCACCCTGGTGGGACACCCCCCCCCCCCCCCAGGCAGACTCTGTCAGTCCTCACGTTCTTGGCACCTGGTGCCTCCACCTGGAAAAGAAGGTGTTAGTGGGTGGGATTTTCCTCCCTTCACCCCAGGAAAACAAATGGGATTGTAAACAAGGCTGGCATTATGTACAAATTTATACAGATTTATTAGACTATACAATTATATACATTTCTACATGACAATGCACATTGCTAATAGGATGTCAAGCAGCACACTTATCTACTCATGGTCTCAGTTTACCCAACTATATACATTTCTATAGGGTAGCAAGAACATTTAATGCTTGGCAATTTGGGGTTGTTGGCCCCCACAGCATACCACCCTATAGAATAGAAGTGACCTCTTGCATTCCTGCTTTCTGAAATATTATCCTCCCCCCTTTCTCCCATGTGAAAAGATGCAACTGGGCTGGTGGGCAGCATTGGCCTGGGGGAGGGGGGGAGGTCAATTGTATGTAAAACGTCTCCTTCCGCCCCACTGAAAATTCCATGCCCTCCTGGGGGACCTGGCTCTGCCTCCTGGACTGCTGCTGGGGTCCACACCCTTCTGGGGACCCGACTCCATGTCCCTGCTCTCCTGGGGGACCTGACTCCACTTCCTGGACTGCCACTAGGGTCTTGCTCACAGGGGAGCACTTGATTTTCATATCTGCCACTGGGGTCCCCTCACTCACTTGCTCTGTAGCAAATAAAATCTGCCCCATGGCTTCGAAAGAAATCAATCCAGCCCGTCCTAACAAAAAACCTTGGTTCTCTATAGAATTGAAAAAGCTCAAACAAAACCTGCAACATAAAGAACAACGCTGGCATAAGGACACCTCCCCAACCGCCCAGGCCGCTTATAAAACCGCTATGAAACTTTATAGGATCACCATTCTACGTACTAAGAAAGATTTTTACGCCACAAAAATTCATAGCTTTCTGTACGACCCTAAGACTCTGTTTTCATATGTCGCAGCCCTCACTACTCCTGTTCCTCCAATCATCCCAGAAGAAGAAGCTCAAAACAAATCTATGGAATTGGCCTTATTCTTCGATAAAAAAATAAAAAATTTACTCGCAATGATGACCTCATCAAACACCCAGCCTCCTCCTACCCTAAACCCTTCCCCAGCTACCCATAAACAGATACTAGAATCTTTTGAACTCACATCCTCCCTGGAGATCGAATCTATAATCAAGAAGATGAAGCCTTCGTCATATCCAACAGACCAAATACCTACCAAACTCTTACTTACCATCCCTAACACCATAGCCAAACCTCTGGCCAACATCATAAATTGCTCCCTCACTCAAGGATCTGTCCTAGTTGCATTAAAAACTGCTTCACTAAAACCCTTACTAAAAAAACCTAACCTGGATCCTGCCAACCCGGCAAACTTCTGCCCCATCGCCAACTTACCATTTATCGCCAAGCTAATGGAAAAACTGGTCAACAACCATCTCATTGATTACCTTGACTCACATATTCTTTACCCCTCTCAATTCGGCTTCCTGAAATGCTTAAATACAGAATCACTCTTACTCTCGTTAACAGACAAAATTCTGATGGGTCTTGACAAAGGCCAATCCTACCTTCTGGCTCTTCTCGACATTTCAGCAGCGTTCGACACAGTTAATCATTCAATCCTCATCACCCGTCTGGAGGAAATGGCATCACAGGATCTGCACTCATCTGGTTCAAATCCTTCCTCAACAACAGGCACTACAAAGTTAGAATAAACGATAAAGAATCCCACCCCGACCACTCCAATCAAGGAGTCCCCCAAGGTTCCTCTTTATCCTCCACTCTGTTTAATATCTATCTCGACCCCTATGCCAGCTACTAGAAAGTCTCAACCTCACCCACTTTATTTACGCTGATGATGTGCAGATCTTAATCCCCATCACGGACCCCCTCTCCAGCACACTAAACTTCTGGAACAGCTGCCTTCACTCCATCAACCACCTACTCTCTAGTCTCATTCTGGTTCTTAATACATCCAAAACTGAACTCCTCGTCATCTCTCCTAATGATAATAGCCCCCTCGTCTGCAACCCAATCTTACCTTCAGCAAGCCAGGTGAGAGACCTCGGTGTTATTCTGGACAACAGAATGAACTTCAAAAAGTTCATCAACACCACTAAGGAATGCTTCTATAAGCTACATGTTTTAAAACAGCTAAGACCTCTCCTGCACTTTCATGATTACCGTTCAGTCCTCCAAGCCATACTGTTTTCAAAGATTGACTACTGCTACGCGCTACTGCTTGGCCTCCCCTCCTCCACAACTAAACCTCTATAGATGCTGCAAAATGCCACAGCCAGGATCCTCACAAATTCTTGTTGTAAATACCACATCACACCGATACTTAAAAACCTACACTGGCTTCCCATCCATTATAGAATACTGTTCAAGACCTTGACCATCCTCCACAAACCATCTACCATCATTCCTCACTCCAACTCACAATCCCACTCAAATTCCATACTTCCACCAGGCCGATTAGATCCGCATACATAGGAACTCTCCAGGTGCCCCCACACAAATCCTTCATCCACAATTCCTTTCAAAAACGAGCACTGTCCTCTGTGGGACCACATCTATGGAACACACTACCCCCAGATCTACGCCAGGAATAATCTCTTCTCTCCTTTAGAAAGAAACTGAAAACTTGGGTATTTTCTCAAGCCTTCCCCTGATGAGACACTCCACAACTAGCAATGACTCTTACACCCCCCCCCCCCAACCCCCATCACCTTCCCTCCTCGCCTCGAACCTATAACCCTGCCTACCACTGCCCCATCTCTAGCCCTTGTCGTCTCCCCGGTATGATGCCTCCCCTACCACTTATCTAAAATAATCCGTTAAGTTCGAATCTCTTAGTTAATTTAACTGCTAAATTAGCTTCCTGCTAATTAATTGTTTTTTGCTATCTCGAATGACTTTTAGAAGCATTATGTTAATCTAATTCTTTTCTTTCAATTGTCCTGAATTGTACTCCCTGTTCATTGTAACTTTCTTTCATTCTGTTAATTATTTATTTATTTATTTATTTATTTATTTTTGGTTTTTATATACCGGACGTTCCTGTATACAATACATATCACTCCGGTTCACATTTAACAGAGATAACTATCGCCGGGGAGGCGGTTTACATGGAACATATCGAATATAATGAACGGATAATAATCAAAGTACAATCTATTATGGTTTCCCCTGGTTTTGCTGTAAACCAGTACGATAAGACTTTGTCTTGAGCATCGGTATATTAAAAGAATTTAAATAAATAAATAAATAAATAAATAAATAAATAAGGTTGTTTCCTACCCTCCTGTTTCTATGCTCATTGTCACTGTGCTGCTGCCACTGTACATATCACATGTCAACCTGTAACCTATATTTGCTAGAGAAAACAACATGCAACTTTCTTTTCTGCTGTATATGTCACCCCAGATTGAAGATGAGACATTTTTAAGTGTAGAGACTGACATCCCGCATTGAAGATCATGAGATGTCACATGGAGTCACATCACCCACAGGTTTAATTTTCCCCATTGGGAGTAATCATCTCTGTTCATGTTGGCTCATGCCAGCTTTTTTGTCATTTTGTGAGGATGTTCCCTTCCACAACTATTATAGAGCCAATTAATACATCCCTGTGGATTAGCAGATTGCAGTGACTGGAGAAAAGCTTTGAGAGAAATTAAGAGTGAGCGAATAAGGTGTTCTGTACCATATGGTGATTCTATTAAAAAAAAAAAATAGAAGCAGTCTCTAATGCATATAATGGTGGTTTTATTTTAAAAAAACTGCCTTTCTGTGCCAATGGATAAATCTTAATGATTAAAGTCCAATGTCTGTGTGTATAATGTATGTACAGGTGAATCAATGGGACTAAGACCATCTTATTAGCTCTGACCCTGCAGTGCGATACTATGTGAAATGTTATAAAAGCAACTCTATCAAAGACTTTCCAAGGGAAATAAACTGTGTTCACTTAGTGTTCTACCTGAAGCCATTGATTTGCATTTCTCTTCCTGCTCCAAGCAGCTGAAGCATTAACATTTCAATGAGTGGGATGTATACAGGATAGCATAATTATAATCAGCTCTGACTGGCAAAGAATAGAGGAGAAGGTGTTTTTAATTATAAAAAATAGTTTATAAAATTAGCTTCTCTGCCCTGAAATCAGTGTTTAATGTAATAAAGTGTAACACCCAAAAACGAGAAAGAGGGATTGTAATAGGAGGGACCTCAAGACACAAATGGGAACCATTATTCAAATATTTCTTGCAGTGGGCAAACATAGCCCTTTGAGTTGGCAGACGAGCCCTGTACTCTTTATTTCACCTCATTTAACCAACATTTTCAAATAGTTGGAGTTGGAACCATAAATCTGATATTAAGCAGAAAAACAGGAAACTAAAATTTGCAGAGAATTTTCAAACAACTGGACACCTAGTCCTGGTGCTGAAATTCAACTGCTCAGGACCATTAGAAGGTCCAGATTCAAAGGGGTTTGTTTGGATAACTTTTCTGCTACCTGGACATAAAAAATCTGCAATTTAATATTTACACCTTCTCATAGGCTAACGTTTACCAGGGAAAAAGAAGGAATAGTGGGGGAGGTTTCCAGTGGCAGGGCTTCAGTATAAAGCGGCACAAAAGAGGTTCAAAGAAGACACAACTGCACTATATAGTTAAAGGAAACAGAAGATGAGCTTCGTTATCTATTCCAGACACAGTTCATCAATTGTAGTTTATTTAATTCCTTATTTTTGTAAAAGATTTGTTACCTGCCCTTTCATGGTTTTTATTCTGTTTTACATCACCTCAAAGCAGATTACGTCCAGATACTTTAGATATGTTTAGAAAATGTTCACAACCGTGCCTTGCACAAAGCTGCATCGGGGAAGACTTGCATCCTTTATAGTACACTAAGGGGTAGATTTTTAAAGAAGTGCGCACGGGATACATTTGTGCACGCTACCCGGAGCACACAAATGTACACCCGATTTTATAACATGCGCGTGCTGCCGCGCGCATGTTATAGAAAATCCAGGGTCAGCGCGCGCAAGGGAGTGCACACTTGCCTAGGGGAGCCCCGATGGCTTTCCCCGTTCCCTCCGAGGCCGCTCCGATTTCGGAGCGTCCTCGGAGGGAAATTTTCTTCCGCTCCCTCCCACCTTCCCTTCCCTTATCTAACTCACCCCCAGCCCTACCTAAATCCCCCCTACCTTGTTTGAGTTTTTACGCCTGCCTCTGGCAGGCGTATCTTGCGCGTGCCGTCCAACTGCCGGCGCGCCATCCCCCGTGCCAGAGGCCTCGGTCCCGCCCCCGGACTGGTGCCACACCCCACCCCTTCCCACCCCTTTTTCAAAGCCCCGGGACATACGCGCGCCCCGGGGCTTGTGAACGCGCGCAGGAGCAGGTTTTCGGGGTTACGCGCGTAACCCTTTGAAAATCTACCCCTAAGGCTCTCTGAATTGTAAGAGCCATGTAGTGAGCTCTATGTCTGTAAATCTGGTATGAAGAAAAGTTTCCTGGGTAGCTTTAAGAAAGTAGAATCCGTGGCAAAGCAACCTGGGGAAGTCCCGCGGAATTTCTTGCCTCCCCACCCTGCTTAATATGGACCTCATAAAATGAGTCAGCACTACCTAAAGTTTTTTCTGTCATTTCTCTTGTGACAAGGGCTGTGACAAATCAAGGTGTAGTTAACTTTAGCCAAATTATTTGTGCATAATTTTGCTAATGTTTAATTGCTCCTGAACAGATTTAACAATTTAACAATTCTTGCTGATGCAAAACTGAATGCTTTAAGACTGCAAATAGCGCAGGTAATGGTATTTGCCAATCTTAACATGGGCCATTTTATGATTTTAATGCAGTCAAAGCTGGTTTTGGCTTGGAACTGTGGTCTCATTTTGCTAGACATTTATGTACTGGGATCCAATGAAATCAAACTGTGTATCCATACCTTTCAAATTACCATAGTTCATCCATCTATCAGAGAGGAATTTCCACAAATTCAGCCATCTGTTCTTTGGGTGAAGGAGGAGCTGTACAGAAGCGTTATTATTACTGGGCACTTGAAGCCATTTACTTCCATATGAAGTATATAGAATGCAAAGCAGCACATTAATATACCATCTTAATATATAAAATGGAGCAAGCAATAGTTAGCAAAAATACTGCTTTATTGCATACTATACTCAGCCCAGTGGGGAATATAAAAACCAAATTATGGTCTATAAAGAAATGACAAAAATATAACCATGCTTCTTAATATTCACAACATAACTGGTAAAATAAATCACAAAATGCTCACATTTATAATCTCCAAATGAACATAGTAGAGGCTGTGTGGAAACTTTAATAAAAGATAATGATGAGCAACCAGAAGAACCGGCATCCTGCCCCAAGTTTCAGAAATGCTGGCAGTGCCTTAAATATGTGGCAGCCTTGAACAGTGAGCACAATTACCAGCCCTCCAAAAAGTTAATAGGAAGCTCCATCCTGAATAAGCCAGGAGGCGGGACACGTAGCAGACTCCATGGCACCCACCCACTCAATGTACCCGGCTAACTTTAGAACAGAGAGTTTTCTGACCCGTCTTACCCAGCTGGGATCACCTGGCTAGTACAGGCTCTCTGCACTAACCAGGTACTTTTTAGGAATGCCCCTGATACACCCCTGCATGTATCCACATTTTAGGACATTTTTCCAGTGAGGGGAGAAGAAATTCAATTCTCAGGTTAATCTGGGTAACTCCCAAAGTTACCCAAACCCTTTTGAATATGGGCATCATAGAAGCATAGTAAAAGGACAGGACAACAAATTATTACCAGAATGGCACACCAAGTCTGTTCCATGCTGTTTATCCCCATGTCTTCTGGTCCTTTCACTGCTGTCATGAGCTGTGCCTGCTGCTTCATGCAGGTTGCCCCACTGCTTCAGTCATCATCCTTTTACCACTCTACCCATCCTTTACTTTCATCCCATGCCCACCATGATTACCAGGATATCTCACCGGGCCTCCACCACCAGTTCTGTGAAAAAATACTTCCTGGTTGTAGTTTTGAGTTTACCACTCCAGGGCTTCTGTTATAGATGTCTGCTTGTACACCACCAGTAACGTTGATAGGTTGTTTAGAAATATTATAAATAAGTAGACCCCTTAGTTCTACATCTGCCTCTCCTTGTGTCTTGTGCATTATTAATAGCTTTTAAAACAGGCATTTAAACGTTTATAATCATATCCTCCACATTGCTCCTCTCAATATTTCAAAAAGAAAGGATTTAGGCTCTTTAATACATCAGGCTTTGAATTTGCAGATGACCCCTGAATAAAATAGGCCACAAATATGGCCAAGTGTAGAGGCTTCTTCGGCCTAAGCATTTGAAAATGTAGCGCATAATGTTTCACTAAAACATAATTCCTCGGCAGCAAGAGTAGTATACGTGCCCTTTGATGCCACAGACTGGGTTCCAGAGCATGCTTTCTGTTAATAGCCATGACAGGTCCACTGACCTCATTCCTTTGTTTTCCTCCCCTCTACAAATGTCTAAAAGCTTCTCCATGCATAGCAAATTAGATAAAACTGAGTCATGCAAAGCAATAAAGATAAGAGAAAGAAGCTTCTCTCTTATGACAGCATCCCCACCCCCTCACAATTAGTTCATTTTCTATAGAGACAGCTGCATACCCTCTCCTCTTCAAATGCCTTTCTGGAAGTGCTAGCCATTGGCGAACACCATTCTTTCATCTCTGCCTACGATTAATTCATCCGCTGGAGAAATGATTTAAGTACAGCCTCCTGCACTGTTTGGATGACATACTGTGTGATTTCTTTCTAGCTCTGCTAAAGGTACTGGTTGTACTGACACTGCGTGTGTGTGTGTGTGTGTGTGTGTGTGTATGGGGGGAGGGGGGTTCTGCTGTGGTAAACATGTTATGCTATTGTAAGCTGATAAAGCAACAAGAGATGTCACTGATGTGGAATAAACGGAGAAAAACAGAGCAGACCTGGTGCTGCTGGTGGTGGGAGGATCTGGTCTTCCTCTTCATTTTACTGTTTGCAATATTCAGATTTATTGCAGAAATGTTCACAAAACATTAAGGAACCCACCCTGTCATCTAGAGAACAGCATTTCCTGTATACTGTATCTTCATTACCAGTTAATATTACCTTAATTTAAGTCTGTGTAGGACCTGAATGCATTTAACATTTGCACAAAGCTTCATCTATTTTTAACAAAGAATGACAAAGGATTCCTAATACAATAGGCTGAACAAAGATTTAATTAATTGTTATCCTTCCGAGATATTTTTTACATTTTAAGATAGATGGAAAAATTCTTTATTCTTTGCAACAGCCCTGTCTGATTGCTAAGACTTGCATTTTAATCTTCATGTCTGATCGCTGTGTACAATGTGGCATGAGAATACAAAATATGATTTCTTTAAAAATATTTAAAGGCCTTAATGTAAAAAGACATTTTCCCATTCTGTGTCTATGGAAAAAAAAGCAACAAAACCCTCTGTATTAAATAAAGACCCTAGGGGTAAAAGAATAAGGTAATTTATCACATTGTAAAGTCATCAATGTGATCTTATTGATTTATGCTGGATTTTTCTGTTCTATTTGATGTTCACCACTTTGAGTATATTTTGGATATTGTGGTTTATAAAAGTTGAAATAATAAAACACAATAAATATTCATTACATCTCTAGACACTATTAGGTCTATTGGTTAGTTGATGTGTTTGTGGGAAGCCATGGCTTGAGATTTATAAACCAAGACATCAAGGAGGGCAACTCCAGCAAGAAATTCTAGAAGCATAGGACTTCAGTCCTCCAAGCCTACCTCCAGAGGTCAGAGGTCCTGTTCAATGTGGGGCATCCTTCCTTCCTCTGCCATCAAAGGTTCATTTGTGTCTGTCCGATGCATGCTTGAATTTTGCCACTATCGTATCCCCTATAACCAGTGCTGGCGGAAGCACCAGGCAAGCTAGGCCTGGCCTAGGGTACCAACCATTAGGGGGGGATGAGCAGCGATGCGGCAATCTCCATTCCTCTTTGCTGCTGCGGCACTGCAGCTCCCACATGGCTCGCACCCCCTAATGGGGCTGGCGGCGCGACCGGGTGGGGGAAGGTGCAAGGCAGAAGGTGTCTTGGGTGCCTAAGTCCCCTTGCAGCAGCCTTGCGAGTAACCCTAGGCTGGAAATATTTTCCAGGTGACCAGTGCACTCTCAATGAAAGCATTTTCTCAATAAACTAGAAGAATGGGCCTTTGGGTTTTCTTTGCACCCATCCATTTACAATTCATTCTGGAAGCTCTTGTTAGATCTTTAATTCTTCGAGTGTTTTCTGAGGTGATCCATAATGTGGTCATCATTGCAGATCAACTAGTTAAATACGACCTAAAATCAATCCCTTAGTTGTAAGTTAAGTTAACCTCTGCTTGTACAAATTTTCCCCAACCTACAGGCTAAAAAGGTAACTCCCTTAATTCACAAGGAAGGCAAATTTAGCCCAGCAAAGGAACAGCAGCTCCAGGGGCGTTCCATTTTATGACTTAGTAGTAGTGATTTTTCTGTGGAGTCATGCAGGCAAAGGTTTTGGTTTGATTTATTTAGGAATAATGTTTTTGTTTTGTTTCATTTCTTTTGTCTGTGCCAGTGGTTTAATTTGTTATGCTGGTGGGAGCAACCAACAGCCAGCCCCCTAGGTATACCCTCCCCTTATACATCTTGGTTTCTGATTGCTTTTTATTTTTGTGGGGTTGGGTTATGTGGTTCTTTTTAAGACTGAACAGATGGGATGGGATCCAAAGCCTAGCTAGGAGGGGCCATGCTTCTATCCTCTAGGCTGCACAGCTGGTGTCAGAGCAATTCTAGACCCTTAGCCAGGAAGGCTGAAGTCTGCATCACCTGGCTGGGCTTTGGATCCCTTAAGGTGGGACTTTTTGTTAGGGGGATTGAGAGCAGAATTTGATACTGGTGTTTCACTTCTATCATGTAGAAATGGAGGATTTTAGTAGAAGTGAACCAGAAGCCAGATTACCCCTCATCCTGCCACATATGGAGTAAGCAGAGCATTAAAGATGAAAATCTCCAGAAATGATTTCCTTGTACTGCACCATCAGTGGCAGCAGTACGCAACACACAGAATGCTTGCAGGGTTCCTTGTTTTTCCTTTCTTGATCCTTTGTAAATAATTATCACTAGACCGACAGGAGAAAGGCAGTAATTAGACTTTTCATATTTCAAAATGAAGACAGGCACTAATCAGAACTTGGAGCAATAAAGTCCTTGAATTATAGACTGAATCAGTCTCTGGTGCGAGGACTGACTGTCTTCATTAACTAAATATAGCATACATTCAACATTAGTCATTTAAACACTGGCTTTATTAAAAAGCGATGGTAAAAGACAGAAGACATTTCTCAGAGGAATGCAAGTAGCTGACAAAATAGGCACATTTTTTTTCTTTTCCAAATCTTTGTGGTTTTTCTAGAGATTTCTTGATACTATTTGATAAACAGAAGTACATTATAAACAATATCACTCAATACTGCCACCGATTGTCCTACAGGAGGAAGTAATTTGGGGGATGTTGATCTTTTTATTTCCTTTTCATGCCCCATATTGATAGGTGGTCTATAAATGTGCATAGGTCTCTATTCTGTTGTTGCACAGAAGAAAGACCAGAGTTGAATATTCCCCAAGCTGGCTCTAATATTGCTTTCAGCATGAGAAGACAGAATATGGACAGAATATGTCCAAATATTTGGCCATTATGGGGCTTAGGATTTTTGCCCAATTAGTCAAATTTTTTTCCCTATACACATAGGATAAATGCCTTAGTGAATCAGATCTTAATGTTAATTTTTGCTTTTCTTTAGTCTGTAATATTGAAACCGTTCTTCAAGCACTCATGTTTTCAAAAATTGACTACTGCAGTGCTTTACTATTAGGCCTACCTGCTTCATCTACCAGATCGCTCCAACTTCTGCAGAACTCAACTCAGCTGCCAGAATTCTAACCTACACTAGAAAAACTGAACATATAACCCCTTTTCTAAAAGAATTACATTGGCTTCCAATCACACATCATATCCAGTTCAAAACCTTATCTTTAATCCATAAGACCCTGTATAATGACAGAGTTGAAAGGCTTATAGCTGCCTTACATTTTCATACCCCTCAAAGAACCACAAGATCAGCAAGTAATGGAACATTACCGATTCCATCTCCTAAATCGCACATCTTAACTCTGTTAGAGAAAGAGCTCTATCCATCGCTGGGCCCCAATTGTAGAATTATTTACCGCAAATTTAAGACTTAAACCTAACACTAGAACATTTAAGAAGGGAGTCAAAACTTGGCTCTTTCAACAAGCATTTTCTTAAATTCTATAGTTCAAGTTTCTGGATTTAGCAATTTATATTATTGTTTTTTGATATTATTTTAAATAATTTTATGCATTTTTATAGTTTTTAGATGTTTGTTTATTAAGAATCTTAAGTATTTTACAATTTTAAGATTATAATTTTGTAATTCATTGTATTTTAAATGTGCATTGATATTTACTGTAAACTGATGTGATGTTTCCTATGAACATCGGTATATAAAAATGAATAAATAAATAAAATAAAATAAGATATAAAGAACATTAATGTATGGAGATTCCATGTCTTTGTTAGAGTAGAAAACAGAGATGATGTGCATTAAGTGTCCCCACATAAAACCAGTTGACACATTCCTTTCAATTGCACTGCCTAGAAGCAATCATTTTCATTGGAAAAATATCTAGTTGCATTAATTCTTTCAAATGCCAAAGAATCATATTTATTTCATGTTTAAATACATCTTTAACATCCAATTGTCAATTAAGTCAAGTCTAAACAAAAGTAAAATTTTACAAGGTAGCATTAAAAACAAACATGACAGTAGAAAAAGACCATATGGTCTATCTATCTAGTCTGCCCATCCACCCAACTAATTCAGCTTTACAATCCCTTCCACAATCCCTCAGAGAGGCTGTTCTATGCATTCACTACCTCTCTGTAAAGAAATATTTGCTTGGATTACACCAGAGTCTATCCCCCTTTCGCACTCATCCCATGACCCCTCATTCTAGAGCCTCCTTTCCAATGAAAGAGGCTCATCTCCTACGCATGGAAACATGGGAGGTATTTATATGCCTTTATCACATCTCCCCTATTTCACCTTAAACATGTTTAGTAGGGATGTGCATTTGTTTTTTATGAATTAGACAATGTCAACGATATTGTCTAAATCGTCATGGATCAGATGCGCCAAATTTTTAGCCGAAATTTGGGCAAAATTTGTATTTCGTGATAGTGAGCACTAACGGAGTTACTGCGCACTAAATATCTGTTAGTGCGCAGTAATACCAATTAGTGCACACTGTTTTCTAGCTAACAAACTCATCTGAATTGATATTTTTTACATTTTAAGTTGCATTTTTTAGTGCATACTAAAGTTAGTTACAGTGCACTAACACATAGGGGCGGATTTTCAGAGCCCTGCTCGCGTAAATCCGCCCAAAACCGGGCGGATTTACGCGAGCAGGGCCCTGCGCGCCGGGAAGCCTATTTTACATAGGCCTCCCGGCGCGCGCAGAGCCCCGGGACTCGCGTAAGTCCCGGGGTTCTCCGAGGGGAGCGTGTCGGGGGCGTGTCGGGGCGGGCCCGGTCATCGCGGCGTTTCGGGGGCGTGTCGGCAGCGTTTTGGGGGCGGGTACGGGGGCGTGGCTACGGCCCGGGGCGGTCCGGGGGCGTGGCCGCACCCTCCGTACCCGCCCCCAGGTCGCGGCCCGGAGCGCAGGAGGCCCGCTGGCGCGCGGGGATTTACGCCTCCCTCTGGGAGGCGTAAATCCCCCCGACAAAGGTAAGGGGGGGGGTTTAGACAGGGCCGGGTGGGTGGGTTAGGTGGGGGAAGGGAGGGGAAGGTGAGGGAACGGGGGTAGGCTGTGCGGCTCGGCGCGCGCCGGCTATACAAAATCCATAGCCTTGCGCGCGCCGATCCAGGTTTTTAGCAGATACGCGCGGCTCCGTGCGTATCTACTAAAATCCAGCGTACTTTTGTTTGCGCCTGGAGCGCAAACAAAAGTAGGCTATTCGCGCGCCTTTTAAAATCCGCCCCTTAGTGCGCTGTAAGTTCTATTAGGGCTCACTAACCTGTTAGTGCGCACTAACGAGCCTTAATGCGCATTATCTCGTTTGGTGTACTGCGCACTAATGCTGAGATAGTGCGCACTAATTGGTTGTTAATGCGCATTAAGGCTCGTTAGTGCACACTAATGCACTTTGGCGGAAATTGCCGTAAAAAAAACCCGAACCATGCGAAAATGAAATTTTTCGCGGAGCGGCCGATCCGAAGCCCGACCCGATATTTTTAAATTAAGCACATCCCTAATGTTTAGCTCTTTAAGTCTTTCCCAATACACTACAGAAAAGACCACTGATCATTTTAGTAGCCACTCTCTGGACTGACTCCAACCAATTTATATCATTTTAAAGGTGCAGTCTCCAGAATTGCATACAGCATTCCAAATGAGGTCTCAGAGACCTATACAGGGCAATATTACTTCCCTTTTTCTGGCTTTAGATGTCACCTTATCCACCTGTTTGCCCACCTTAAGATCAGATACAATCACCCTCAGATCCTGCTCTTCTTTCTGGCTTAGAAGAATGTCACCTCCTCTACTGTACCTCTCCCATGGTTTTTTGCACTGTAAGTGCATAATTCTGCAATTTTTAGCATTAATTATTAGCTGCCAGACTCTAGACCATTCCTCAACTTTGCAAGATCCCCCGCTCATGTTTTCCATACCTTTCTGCCCGTATACCCTGTAGCAGCTTTTGGTATCATTGGCAAAAAAGGCAAGCCTTTCCAGACAAGCCTTCCACAATGTTGCTAATGAAAATGTTGAAAACATAAGAAATTGCCATGCTGGGTCAGACCAAGGGTCCATCAAGCCCAGCATCCTGTTTCCAACAGAGGCCAAACCAGGCCACAAGAACCTGGCAAGTACCCAAACACCAAGAAGATCCCATGCTACTGATGCAATTAATAGCAGTGACTATTCCCTAAGTATACCAGTGCAAGGACCAATCCCTGTGGTACACCACTAGCAAATGCACAAAGCAGTGAGCAAATTACTATTTTCAGAGCATATGAAGATCATGGAGGATTGCTCCTGCTCACCCTTATAATGCCAGCTTGAATTTTATATGGCTTCTCATTTGCCATTACTATCATTTGCCATTACTATCATTACTATCAGCCTCCATCCCCCCCACCCGCCCTTTTTCCCCCCCCTCCTAAGGCTTTCCCTTTTTTTCCCCCTCCTTAGGCCTTTTTCCCCCCCCCCCTTAGGCTTTTCCCCCCCTCCCAAGGCTTTCCCCTTCGCCTCTCCTTGCCCGCCCTTCCCCCTTTATCTTCCTACAATTCTACAAAATTGTTCAATTTAGTCCGACATAATCAATCCTATGCTAATTGTCACTAATGTAAATATTCCTTTTTTCTGTAAATAAGTTCCTTTTATTTCTTATGTTAACGGTTGTTTTTTTATACTCTCACTCATGCTACCTATCTTTCCCTCTCTTCTTCCTGTCTCCCTTCCCCCCCCCCCCCCCCTTTCTGGCCTGCTCCCATCCCCCGGCCCCCTGTTCATTGTAATTTCCTCCTTTAACTGAGTTACTTGTAAACCGGCGTGATGTGCCTCACGAACGTCGGTATATTAAAAGTTGTTAAATAAATAAATAAAAATAAATAAAGTGAACCATGAGGGACTGGTGAAAGACACTTCTTGAGCAGGGTAAAACAGTAGTAATGGGAACTGTTTGGAAGTACCATAATTGTAAAGTGTACTGGTATGTTAAGAAATTGATGTTGAAACATGGGACAGGCTTTGAAACACTAAAGTAAACACTTATGTAATACACTGAAAGGAATATTGATTGAATACAAACTGAGTGTTTTTAAGGGTATATGCTGGTTACAAGCATGAATAGACTTCCGTTCATTGCTTGTGTATGAACAAATCCCTTCTTTTCATTCATTTTTTCAATGTGATTACTGTTAGGAGGGCAGCCTTTGCTGGTGTTGGGGGAGGGGGGCAGGGGGAGCCCTCCAGCCAATCTGTAAGTCCTTTTGGACTACAGGCAGTGATGTTGACCCCTTTGTAGTTTAGCAGCAAAAATCACCACCGATGAGCCTGACCACAGGCTCAGGAGCCAAAAAAGGACCTGGGGAGGCTTCTCCTATAGCAACCATCTTTCTCACAGGTTGAGCTCTTGGTGTGGACAGCCAGCAGGACTTTGGCAGATCCCAAGACACAATCAAGCACAGGCAGAAGCCAGTAACCAGTCTGGGGTCAAGGCAGGTGCAGGAAGCAGAGTCCAGTAATCAGTCCAGTAAGGTTGAGATGGGCAGCAAGCAAGCAGGAGCAGCATCTGGAGCCAGTCACACAACAAGCAAGGCAGGAAGAGGCCAAGGAATCTGTAGTCAAGGCAAGGAGACCAGGTTTAGGCAGGCTAAGTAGTCTTGACATTATCATCGGAGTGACTATCCGACTCTCCTGCCAGAGTGTGCAGAATTGTGCGCACTGATATGCATGCACACCCTGTGTGTCTCTTTGCCATGTCCTTGTATCATATGCATCAGAGTATGCAATTGTGGCTCCCTGCCACATAGTCAGTGACCAAATCCGAGGAGTCTGGGAAAGCGGCTGAATTCTAACAATCACTTCTAAAAAATGTTTAGAGTACTGCAATATTTTAGTAACAGCATGAATGCATGCATGATCAGCATTGTATTTTTGCTTGTGCATTTAGATTGCTGGGTCTATTTTACCTTCAACTGGACTTCCCACTAGCAATGTCCTCTCCTCTGAGTGAAATCCATTTATTGTGCAATGGGCATTTAGAGGTAGTCATGGAAGAAGCTGATTTATATGTAGTAGCTGTCACGGAGACCTAGTACAGGCAAAATCATGGCTGGGATATAGTTATACCCGGTTACAATCAGGAAGGACTTGGGTAGGAAGGAAAGGAGGAGTATGCGTGGCTTTATACATAAAGAACAGTATTAAAGCAATAGAACTGCAGGGTTTATGAGGCAAAGAGGAGGCACTGTGGGTTAATCTGGTGTAATATACAGACCTCCTGTTGGGGAGCGCTAGGAGAGCGGTCCCACTTCCCTGGAGATGTGTGTCCTTAGGCCACGGCTTGACCCCAGCAGAACTCTGAGGAGGTGCCGTGGTAGGCGTGGCATGTCCGAGCATGGGCTTGACAGGAACGAGGCTGGAGTGGTGACTGGGAAGACAGGCCCTCTTCCGGACCTGCACGCTTCGGAAGACCCAACAACGCAATGTTGGTCTTGTGAACAGTCCTCCGACCGTTCCCAGCCCTTTCGAACCTGCCGCAGGGTACGGCACGAAGCGGCAGGCCGGATGGAGACCAGGGCAGCAAAGGCTGGAACACTGAGATACTGACGAGACTTCAGGAATGACGTAGACTCAGGCATAGATGTGGACTCAGGAACGAGGTGCTGGATGCATAGACGTGGACTCAGGCACAGACGTGGACTCAGGATGAGGTACTGGATGCACAGAGGTGGACTCAGGCACAGACGTGGAGTCAGGACGAGGTACTGGATGCACAGAGGTGGACTCAGGAATGAAGGCTGAAGGAAGACATGGGCACTGTCCCTCAGGGCGCCCTACTCAGGCTACCCGTGGGACTGAGTCACGGACCACCCTGTCCCATGCGCACACTACACAGCCCAGGAAGGCTGGTCGCGGACCACGCTGAAAACGGGAGAGCACAGGAAAGAAGAAGCGGTGGTTTACTGCACTCCTGGCAGTCGAGGCAAGTTGCTGCACTCCTGGCAGCCGAAAGCTGGTGCTGCACTCCTGGCAGCCGAAGGCAAGTTTGCTGCACACTGGCAGCCTAAGGCAGGTTAAAGCATCAGGGTCAGGAACAAACACTAACGGGCGGATTTTAAATGCCCTGCATGTGTAAATCCGGCTGGATTTAAGCGAGCAGGGCCCTCGCGCGCCGGCGCGCCTATTTTGCATAGGCCGCCGGTGCGCACAGAGCCCCGGGACGCGCGTAAGTCCCGGGGCTTTTTAAAAGGGGCGTGTCGGGCGTGTCTGGGGGCGTCGCCAAATGACACGACGTTTCGGGGGCGTGATGCGGCGTTTGGGGGGCGGGCCCGGGGGCGTGGTCGCGCCCTCCGGAACAGCCCCCGGGCCGGGTCTTGGCGCGCCAGCAGCCCGCTGGCGCACGCGGATTTACATCTGCCTCCGGTAGGCGTAAATCCATGGATAAAGGTAGGGGGGGGGGGGGGTTAGATAGGGCTGGGTGGGTTAGGTAGGGGAAGGGAGGGGAAGGTGAGGGGAGGGCGAAAGAAAGTTCCCTCCGAGGCCGCTCGATTTAGGAGCGGCCTCGGAGGGAATGGAGGCAGGCTGCGCGGCTCGGCGCACGCAGGCTGCCCAAAACCGGCAGCCTTGTGCACGACGATCCCGGATTTTATAAGATACGCACGGCTACGCGCGTATCTTATAAAATCCAGCGTACTTTTGTTTGTGCCTGGTGCACGAACAAAAGTATGCAATCGCGCTATTTTTTAAAATCTACCCCTAAGGATACTGGAACAAGAGACAGGCCTCGGGGCTGGAACATGGACATCTGGAACAGCAGGTAACATCAGGACTGGAACACGGGTACTGGATCAGAAGATACACCTCAGGGCTGGAACATGGACATCTGGAACAGCAGGTAACATCAGGACTGGAACACAGATACTGGATCAAGAGACAGATCTTGGGACTGGAACAGCAGGCGGACATCAGAACTGGAACAGAAGGTAGACATCTGGACAAGATGAGGAGCTCCAACAAGTAACAGGAAACACAGGACCTTGCAGAAGTGCTGGAACATGGACGACTCCTGGAGTGAAGGATCTCAGGAGTGATCAACTCCTTGCGAAGGCAAAGTTAGACTGGACGCTGAGCCCTTTTGTAGAGCTGATGAGGACAATGCCCAGGGAGGGGTCAGCAGGGGGCCACACCTGGCTGGCCCTTGAAGAGGAGGAGAGAGGCATGCGCCCGCGCCCTAGGAAGCTGGAGAGAAGAGCGCTGGAAGCTGGTGGCATCCTCAGCCACGTGGAAGGCCCAAGGAGAAGCAGCGGAGCAGCCATGGACCGAAGCTGGGTGAAGGCAGGTCGCAGGAGTGGCTTCCAGTCACGAAGACGAAAGCAGGAAGGCTGCAGGAAGCAGAGAGCTGGAGAAGGAGCAGAGAGCTGCAGGCACAGGCAGGGACGGCCTCCCTGCCGGGCGAGGACCCGGACTGCAGCACGGGCACCGGCAGGGACGCCCTCCCTGCCGGCTGAGAACCCCAGGAAGGCAGAGACTTGTTGGGGAGACACAGGAGCTGAAACAGCTGACTCAGCCACATGGGAAGGCTCCAGGTGGGCAGACCCTGCAGCGCAGGGCTGGAGGCAGCCGGGGAGGAGCCCGGAGACGACGGCATGCTTTCCGCGGAGGCAGCAGCGTCAGCGGCCCGACTGGCTGCAAGAAGGTAAAAGCCTGCCCACGCTCCTCGCGGGCAGGATTGCAACACCTCCATCACAGACAGCGGAGATAGAGACAATAGAGAATATTCACATGATTGTTTTGAAAAGGGACAGGCTGCTGCTGCTAGGGTATTTTAATCTTCCATATGCTGATTGGAACATCCCAACTGAAGTATCTCCTAGAACCTGGGAGATACTGGATTATCTGCAATGAGAAATGTTCTGTCAACTCGTACTAGAACCCACATGGAAGGGGGCAATACTGGACCTGGTGTTTACCAACGGGGACAGTATTTATGATGCTGAGGTGGATGATCATCTGGGAACCAGTGACTACCTGATGGTGTGGTTCGATATTAGGATACAAGAGATGAATATTCATTCTAAGGCGAGGGTTTCCAAACTTCAGGAAAACTAACTTTCTGAAAATGAGGCAGGACCTCAAGCAGTCATTACCTGGATGGGAAAATCTAGGGGAAGAAGAAGGGCAGTAAGCAAAACTAAAAGGAGATATCATAAGGACAACTAATCTTTTTGTTAGGAAAGTAAATAAAGGGAAGAGGAAAAAGACACCATTATGGTTTTCTAAAGTAACTGAAATGGTAAGGGAGAAAAGGTTAGTATTCATAAATTACAAGAGATTGCAGAAAGAGGAAGAACGGCAACAATATCTGGAAAAAATAGCAGCTGGGAAAGTAGTCAGGAATGTGATATTTCAAATAGAAGAAATAATAGCAAATATGGTAAACAGGGAGACAAGACTTTTTTTTTCTTTAGATATGTTAGTGATAAAAGAAAATGGCATTGTGAGACTCAAAGGTTGATGAGGAAAAAGCAAATTGCTTAAATATTTCTGTTTGGTGTTCACTGTGGAAAGGCCTACAGTAAGAACACATAAAACACAAATAAGACTGGAAGTGATATTAAAAAAAATTGATTTTTCAGAACAGTGTGTTTGTGAGGAGCTAGCTAAACTTAGAGAAGGCGATGGAGCCGAATGGAATACATCTGAGGGTATTAAGGGAAGATGTCCTGGCAGCTCCGCCGGCTGACTTTTCCCAATGCTTCTTTGGAGTTTGGAGTAGTTCCAAAGGACTGGAAAAGGGCGGATGTGGTTCCTAGTCATAAAAGTGGAAATAAGGAGGAGGCTGGGAACTACAGGCCAGTGTCTGACCTCCGTGGTGAGCAAACTAATGGAATTGCTGCTAAAACAAAGGATAGTGAAATTTTTGGACTCCAATGGATTGCAAGATCTGAAGCGGAAAACACGAGGTTGGATTTAGCAAAGCTTGAGGAATGGTCTCAGGTCTAGTAGCTAATACTAAAAGATGCAGAATAATGTATTTAGGATGCAAAAACTGAAGGGAAATGTACAGTATTGGTGGTGAAATTCTTCTAAGCACAAAGGAAGAACGGGAGTTGTGGGTAATCGTAACCAATGGGAAGAGAAACAGTCAACAGATGTGATATTGCCCCTGTATAGGTCCCTGGTGAGACCTCATTTGGAATACTGTGTACAATTCTGGAAACCGCACCTTCAAAATGATATAAAACAGGATGGAGTCGATCTAGAGGGTGGCTACCAAAATGGTAGGGGTCTTCAGTCTAAAACATATGGGGATAGACAAAGATCTAAACATATACAGCCTAGAGGAAGGTGAGATAGTGAGATAGGGAAGATATGATAGAGACATCGGAAAGACATTCAAATATATCAAAGGTTTCCATGTACTGGAAAGGAGCCTTTTTCATGGAAAGGAACCTTTTTTATGGAAAGAAGGCTCTAGAACAAAGGGGTCATGAGATGAGGTTGAAAGGGGGTACACACAGGAGTAATCTTAGGAAATATTTCTTTTCAGAGAGGATGGTGGTTGTATGGAACAGCCTCCCAGTGGAAGTGGTGGAGACAAAAACAATATCTAAATTTAAGAAAGCATGGGATAAATACAGAGGATCTCAAAGGAAATGAGAATTATAATGCTAAATTAATTGGACAGATGGGCATACTGAATAGGTCATACAGTTATCTTTCAGCCTTCATGTTTCTATGTTTTTATGGAAGAACTAGTTTTAATCATGAGTGGCCAAGCACACAAACAGGTTTGACCAAGGACCATATCAGGTCAACCACTATGACTGACTTGGGATTCTGAAGTTCCTGCTCAACCAAAAAGTTCCAGATGAAATATACCTTAAAAAATATGGAATCTCTTTCATTTTCAGAATTTAATCAAAGTAGCTGTTAGAAGTGTGTGTGCACTGGGGGGGGGGGGGGGGCCTCCAATAATTAAGGATTTGCAGTTGGAGCCAGTGATGGAAACCAGGGGTTCATTTGGGCATGTATATGATTATATATTATAGTTATCAAGATTCACTTTTAACGTAGGACTCAGTCAGCCCACTCATGCGCCCTTATGATGCAGGGTATAAATTAGTCACCTGAAACATGGATGTGTATAATTGAACAGAGCCTGCAACCATGCACATGGACTGCACCAAAGTACAGGCCTAAGCTACCCAGACATAAAGTCTTCAGCCACGTGAGGATCTTGGCAATGTCATATGAGACTACAAATCACACAGAGGAGAAGAAACTATGTTTTTTCTTTCATATCAGGCCCACAAAACAAAAACGTAGGCGATCTATAAAAGCCGTGAGGAGGTAAAAAAGAAGAAATAGATGCCTGACGTCCATCAATTAAAATTTATTTCAAAGGAGGCAAAAAAACACTTTAAAAAGCCCGACTCAGGCCGAGTTTCGCTCCTGTCTTGGAGCTGCTTCAGGGGCTTCATGTGCTTTATATGAGTTATACTGTTCAGCTGGAGGGAATAGGATGGCACTTTTTCCTCAATCAGATCTGCAGAGTCATTGGATGCAATGTCTAGGAACAGCTTTTTGCTCTTACTGTCAGTTTTACAGTATTGGATGAGCTGTGCAACATGAGGTGATATATTTTTCAATAAAACCCGATTATATGCTAATGATGAATTGTCTGTAGTTATTTCTTTGATAAAAGCAATGAGTTATCAGCTGCTATAAGTTCCCTCTGGACTTGTGCTGTGTCTGTGAAGCGTGCTGTGTTTAGTCTCCACAGAAAAAGTTTGAAAAAAACTCTCCAGCTGAACAGTATAACTCATATAAAGCACATTAAGCCCCTGAAGCAGCTCCAAGACAGGAGCGAAACTCGGCCTGAGTCGGGCTTTTTAAAGTGTTTTTTTGTCTCCTTTGAAATAAATTTTAATTGACGGACGTCAGGCATCTATTTCTTTTTGATCTTTTCTTTCATATCAGACATCTGTCTATACCTCGCAATGTGCTAGTACACCTTGAAACCACAAACTGCTGAGCATGTCCTTAGTGAAAACTTTGTATCTAGCCATGAAACCAGCTATGAAATGGTATTACTCAGCAAATGTCCACTGAGGAACCTGATTGCCAGCAGTGAGAATATTTACGTGCATCTAGATTCAGAAGACATCATCAGCATCTCAGCAATCCTGGGTCTATAGATGGTGGTGACATCAAATCAAGATCAACATTTGATCCTATGGAACTGAATATGCAATGAACTTCTGAACAGAGAGAAGGACTCAACTATACAGACTGTGGATTTTCTTCCCAAGAATTTTAACTGTTGCAGTTCACTATACTTGTGAACTAGCCAGCTTAAGACTAAGTTCCATGCTTAACATAACCTGTTATGTTAACCTTGGATTAGCTCCCTTATAATTACCAAATTTATGCCTTGAAAGAACTTGGGCAAGCCAAGTCCTTTACCCTGTTCCTGCCAACATATCTTACAGAGACATCTGTGACACCTCTGGCATCTATTTTCCTGCCAGGAATTGCTGAATGCCCTGTGGCATGCTATGAGACAGGTCCTGCATCTCTCTAGGAGTGTTTCCCACCAATGGCTAAGTGCAACAAATTATCTTTCAGTGGGGTTAATTAGTTTGGCATTGTATATTTGTCAAGTGCAGACTGACCTGGAGATAAACTCATGCATTAAGCTGGTTTTTCATAACAGTGCCTTGCTATATAAACCTATAAACTTAAAACAAACGTATATCTGCCATATTAAATCATGTATACTTATGCTGCTAGAGTAAAACTGATTGACTATATCACAAAAGGTGTAAGGTTCTGCTCCCTTAAAAACTATTGAATTTGTATCAAATGCTATCAGTTAAATCTGTTAATCACCTTTAGACAAATATTCTTACAATGGCAAGAATGTGCCTGCTGTGAAAAACTTCTGAATTTAGGATAAAGGGATTAATCACTATTTGCTATTATGGTAGGAGCAATGGATGGCCAGCACCATCTTGTGCTCCTACCATGTGACCCCCACAAGACCCCCAAGACTTGGCAAGTCTTGTGGGGGTCAGGAGGGTCCACCAAGACTTTGCAAGTCTTGTGGGGGTCAGAAGGATCCCCCAAGACTTACCAAAAGTCTCTGGTGGTCCAGCGGGGGTCCAGGAGCGATATCCTGCACTTGGGCCATCAGCTGCAAGTAATCAAAATGGCGCCGATAGCCTTTGCCCTTACTATGTCACAGGGGCTACTGGTGCCATTGGTCAACCCCTGCATTATGGTAGGAGCACAAGATGGCACTGGCCATCCATTGCTCCTACCATGTGACAGAGGCTGACCAATGGCACCAGTAGCCTATGTGACATAATAGGTCAAAGGCTATTGGCGCCATTTTGAATACCGGCAGCCGAGGGTGTGAGTGCATGAGATGGCTCCCAGACCCCCGGCTAGACCACCAGGGAGTTTTGGTAAGTCTTGGGGGGGTCAGGAGGGTGGGGGGTTGTTTAAATTGGCTCCTTTAGATGGGCGAATAATTCGGCGAAGATTCGTTGTATTCGTGGGGAATCGCGATACGTTTCGCTTCCCCATGAATACAACGAATATGGCCCTATACGTTGCGGATTACAAATACGTAAGAAATGAATGCACACCCCTAGTCTGGTCCTGGCAACTATATAGCCTTTTCTTCCCACCCGCATGGTCTAAAAGACTAAGTCACGATTTGAAGCTCCAGGGAGGAAGATTCAGAACCAATGTCAGGAAGTATTTCTTCACGGAGAGGGTGGTGGATGCCTGGAATGCCCTTCCAGAGGAAGTGGTGAAGACCAGAACTGTGAAGGACTTCAAAGGGGCGTGGGATAAACACTGTGGATTCATAAAATCAAGAGGCCGTCAATAAAGAGTGGGTGGCTCGCCAGAATGACGGCTACTGCCTGGAGATAATACCCTTATTCAATAAACATACACATGGTTACTGTGACTCCAACATCGCTCTAAGCTACAACAGCAAGAGGAAATGTGGAAAAAAGGATTTGCACTCACAAAGCGGGGAGTAGCTGGCTTGTTACGGCGGCTTTTACCCCAAACCAAATAAGCCTGATACTTCACGTTCAACCCATATCCAGCATAGCTCTCTGCTTCAACGGCAGGGGAGAAGAAAAACTGATACTTCACGCATATCCAGCATAGCTCCCTGCTTCAACGGCAGGGGAGAAGAAAAACTGATACTTCACGCATATCCAGCATAGCTCTCTGCTTCAACGGCAGGGGAGAAGAAAAACTGATACTTCACGCATATCCAGCATAGCTCTCTGCTTCAACGGCAGGGGAGAAGAAAAACTGATACTTCACGCATATCCAGCATAGCTCCCTGCTTCAACGGCAGGGGAGAAAATAAACTGATACTTCACGCATATCCAGCATAGCTCACTGCTTCAACGGCAGGGGAGAAGAAAAAAGGATTCGCACTCACAAAGCGGGGAGTAGCTGGCTTGTTACGGCGGTTACTACCCCAAACCAAATAAGCCTGATACTTCACTTTCAATGCATTTCCAGCATAGCTCTCTGCTTTAACGGCAGGGGAGAAGAAAAACTGATACTTCACGCATATCCAGCATAGCTCCCTGCTTCAACGGCAGGGGAGAAGAAAAACAACCAATAAGGGCTGAATAACATAGTCTGGGTAAAACAAATAAGCATGGGTGTAGCTTGCTTATTGCGGCGGTTACTTCCCCTACTACCCCTAACTAATCAAGCTTGATATTTCACTTGGATGCAGCTCCATCACTGCTCTCTACATTAATGGTGGGGGTGGAAGGGAAATAGAACCAAAGAGCTAAGAGAAACAGATAAGTATGAGAAAAAATGTGTGAAGCTTGATGGGCAGACTGGATGGGCCATTTGGTCTTCTTCTGCCGTCATTTCTATGTTTCTATGTTTCTATGGTGGGTCAGCATGGACAGGAAAAAGGAAAAAAGTCATGCCATTGTGGCCCAAAAGAGAAGGAAGATCAGCGTGTGTCCCGGGTTGCATGAAGATGCAGCATTAGCATTTGCACGTGGAGCAGCAACAGCACTGTCCCCCTCCCCACCGCAAAGGCAGGAAGCAGAGCAGCACCAGCCCCCACGCAGCTTCAAGAAAAATGAAGAGACCCCATATGTCATGGGGGCTGAAGGCCTTACTCCCAACATTCACTTCTCAGTCTCCTCCCCCTTTCCCTGGGTCACTACTCCACCCCTCCTTCCTGCCCAGTGATTTCTGGTTCCCCTCTCCTTTACACAGGCTTCCTCTCACACAAACATTCACCCTCCCTCACTCCCATACACACACAAATGTCCCAGACAGACACACACACAGACATGCTCATGCTCACACATAGAGACAAACATACTCACTTTCTCACTTCCTACCCGCTCCCCATTAGAAATACAGCAGCAGTTTCCTCCCAGGTTACTCGCAGGCTTGCTCGCATGAGGCGTAGGCCCATGGATTTATACAAAATGGAGGCTGAAAAAAACCTGTCGTTAATCAGTGCCAGTGCTGCGAGTATGAAAACCTTACACTGCACTGGAAATGTGCTCTGCTCTGAGGATGCATGTATCTATCTTTACCGATATCCAATTCTGCAATGAATAATGGGAGGGTAGAAGAGGTGGAGTTCCTGGAACGTGTTACACATAGGTCTCAGAACAAAGCGTGAGTGGTAACTGTTTTTGGGTACTTGCCAGGTTCTTATGGCCTGGATTGGCCACTGGATTGGCCACTGTTGGAAACAGGATGCTGGGCCACTTTTGGAAACAGGATGCTGGGCTTGATGGACCCTTGGTCTGACCCAGTATGGCATTTTCTTATGTTCTTATGTTCTTATGTCAAAGATGAGATGATGGGCACAAGACGACTCCAAAAGAAAGTCTTAGAGCCCAATGCTCTAATTACATTTCTTCTTTGTATTCTTGACCTGGAGCTTGTCTGTCTGCTGCCCTGTCTCAATTTGCTTTCTGACTGCATTCTGATTCACTCAGTGGATTTTTTTCTCTTTTGGAAAGCTGTTTTTTTCCTTCTTATGGGGCCAATGCAATACAGTGCGCACTGTTTAACCCGCTGTCGGCCACGGGTTAAATAGGCGCTAATCCCTGGCGATTCCCCTGGGCCCCACCACGCCCATTCTATTCCGCTTACGCACAGCAATATATATCAGTCGCCTTTCTTTATGTATCGCTTGTTTTCCACTGTTTCTGCTGCCCCATTATATTTGTCATTCATTTTTGACGACCTGTTTATTTATAATCAAATTTTAACTATAATGGTTTTATTTATAATTGCTTATCTATAATTATTTTTTTCTATATTCACCTGTTTTAGTTACAATTGCTTAGTTACAATTATTATTTTCTATATTTACCTGTTATTTAACGTTTTGTCGACGTTTCAATGTAACGCCATAGCTGCGACTGTTCTGTTTCAATGGAAACCGATATGATTTGCTATTTTTATCAAGAATGTCGGTATATAAAAATTCTAAATAAATAAATAAATAAATAATCCACCCCCTAATGCAATAGGGGGATTAACGCCACAATACGGGATTAGCGCCTATTTAACGCACGTCCGACATGGAGTGAATGGAGTTAGCGCTCATCCCATGCAAATGCATGTGAATGAGGCTATTACTCATTCACTCCGCATTCAAAAAAATAAATGTGCTTCTCAGACGCACATTTATCGCTCAGATATTAACGCCTGCCTGGAGCAGTCAATAATAGCTGAGCGCACATAGAAGAAGTACAGAAAAGCAGAAAAAAACTATTTTTTGGTACTTCTTCAATTAAAAAAAAAAAAAAAACCTCGGCAGACCACCAAGTTATGAAGACCGACGCCGGTAAACTTGGTGTCCATTTTCATTACTGCCGATGAAGAGTTTACCGGCGTCGGTCCTCATATCCAGCAGCCGCCGTGGGGTTGCATTAGCAAGGAGGAGCTAAGGTCGCGCAAGCGACCCTAGTGCCTCCTTGCTAGCGTGAACCCCTAATTTGCATATTGCATGGCGCCCCCCTTCAGGGCCGGTGCAAGGGGATTTGGCGCCCTAGGCGAGCCTTCTTCCTTGCGCCCCCCCCGTTGCGCCGTCACCCCCAGGTCTCGGCCCCAATTCTTACCTCATTCTCGATCACGCCCATTGACTGTGTGGTTTTCTGGGTCACAAGCAGGTTGGGCACTGCTCGCTGCCCGCCAAATCTCCACTCCTCTTTGCCACCGCTTGCGGCCCCATATGACTCGCACCCAGTGGAGCACCAAGGGTCTCCGGCACCCAGGGGCCAATGCATGTGTGTGCCTCTCCAGCATTGCCCCCTTAATCTTTCTTGTACTAATGCTTAAGGTCACAGAAAATCAGTGGTGTCGCTAGACAGAAGAATTTGGGTGGGGGGGGGGAGCCAAAATTACATTTCTTCATCACACCCACCTCTATAGCATGGATCCTGCTTTCAAATTGGTTATTTAAAAAAAAAATTGTTAATAAAAAAGTCCAAAGGCTCTTCTGGGTAATTTTAAAAAGCTGGCCAGTTTCACACTATAAAATTATTTGATAGCCTCATTCAACTAATTCTATATGGCTATGAGAGTGAAGTCTGGAATATATAGGAAGGGACAGAATGTCAATATAAATCCTGCACCTCCAGTTCTGTAACTCTGTGCATCCACTGAAATTCCCCCAAACAATGGAGCTTACAGCTCATCATAGTAAAAGATATTTTCAAATTCTGGTGTCACCTCACAGGAACAGCAGCACAAACACCTTCCACTGCCAGGCACATTGTGAACTAACACAAAACCCCGCAAAAAAGACACTCAAAATCTATACTGCAATCCCATCGTAACATAACAGTAATAACACCAAGGACTCAAACAATAATAACCCTACCTTTGAAAAAGCAAGGGTAAATATTACCCTGAGTCCTAGATTACGCATACACCACCTACTGAGGAAACAAAACAAACCCGATTGCTAATGATCCCTATACAGACACTATATGCAAGCAGAATCTTTCATCATGGTCACATATACAGAGCAGAGACAGACCTCTCATCAAATACAGAATAAAGCCACATAAAGTATAAACAGAAATGTGCAGACAAAAACTGAACTGTAAAACGCATCACGCCAGACTCTATATAGTGTAACAATGGAAAAACAAAAATTTCACCATTCCTTGTGAATCAATAATATAAAGATATATAAATCATTAATCATAATTATAAAACCATACAAATAAGATAATTTCAAAACAGCTGATGAATAGAATATCCAATAATTAAAGATTAATGCAAATTTTGAAAGCTTTACCAAACACCAATAAAATATTTCAAACAGCAGACACATCACATACTACCCAATAATTAAAATGGTAGTCAATTAAGAAAAATGAACTTAACAAGCCACCTTTACTTACCCTCTCCAGCAGTTCTCCTAATCCTTTCTCTTGCAAGCCATACCAGCAGTAGCTGCTGAAGCTGTCCTCACAGTCCTCTTCCTTAGGGACCACAACCAGTCTCTTCTCTCTCTCTCTCTCTCACACACACACACGTCACACCCTCAGGACCAGTTTCTGTCTCTCACACATCACTCATCTCCCCAACCAGTCTCTCTCTCTCTCTCACACACACACACACATACCAGTCACCTCTCTGGCCAGTCTCTCTCAATCACACAATGCTCTCGCTCTCTCTTACTAACACACAGGCTTTCAATCACACACATGCTCTCTCTATATCACTTACACACAAGCTCTCACACACGTTCTATCTCACTTACAAACAGGCTCAATCACACACATGCCCTCCCTCACAGCCACAAGCCAGCCAAAAACATGCTCCATCTCTCTTGCACACACACACTGACACACACAAGCACCCTCCCTGACTCACATATACACCACACACATACAGAAGCACTCTCCCTGTCTCACATACACATTACACTCACAGAAGCACCTTGCTTTCAGACTTACAGCATTTTTCACTTTTACTAAAAGTGAAAGTGATGCTCCCAACCATTAAATAAGAAAACCACATTCCTATCAGAAGGTGAAATGACACCCTTCCTTCAGGTTCTGTCCTCCCAAGGGACAGCCACCTACACCTTCTCTTGTTTTATGCTTTCAGGCAATAAAGCAAGTGTGTTTCTTCAAACTATCAGTCGTATGATTATTCATGTGGGAGATATGGAACAGAAAGACATCCTTAGTCAGCTTCCCTTTTAAATGGGAAGACTCCAGACTTAGTCATTTAAAAATATACATTTTCTAAAGGCTTAAAAAAAAAAAAAAAAAAAGCAAAACTGTTTCAGATTGGAACTATTCTAGTCTTCATGCTTAAATTATGCTTAAAAAAAACAAACCCACCTGGAATCAGTATCTAATATTTGTGATTTTGCTGAGATGAACATTTTAAATACTTTAATTTTTTTTTTACTTTAGTATTTGTCTCTACCCACTTTGTTAAATTTTATTTTCCAGCAGAGGGATTCTTAAAATTTAGTAATTTCATCTTTCATCCAACTTTTCAACAAAATCAGCATAAAAGTTGAGGTATATGTATTATCACACTTCATTTTTTTAAATCGGCAGATTCCTTTCTCACAATCACATCACATACACACACACACACACACACAGAAGCTCCATTCCTTTCTTACATATACATCACACACACACACAGAAAGAAGATCGGCGCAGCCTGTCTAGCTGATCACGTGTCCAGATCGGTGCAGCCGGAGACCAGCCGCCGAGACTTAAGGGGCGCCGTGGCAGGCAGCCAGCCCCCGACTCTCCCTGCCTCCCCCCCAGTGCCACCCTCCCGACGCCCCCCCCCCTGATGGTCCACTCCCGGGGCCTCCGCTGCCACTAAGCAAAATGGCGCCGGTGGCCTTCAGCCCCTGTCACATGGTAGGGGCTAAAGGTCACCGGCGCCATTTTGCTTAGTGGCAGCGGAGGCCCCGGGAGCGGCAGATCGCTCCCGGGACTTCCGCTGGACCACTAGGGGGTGTCGGGAGGGTGAAACTGGCGGGGCGGCAGGGCGAGTCGGGAGCTGGCTGCCTGCCGCGGCGCCCCCTAAATCTCAAAGCTTGGTCTCCATCTAGGCGAGCGAAGGCTGGCAGAATTTTGAAAGGGCACTTTTTGCCCTTTCAAAATTCTGCCGCGGCGCCCCCTAAGTCTCGGCGCCCTAGGCACAGGCCTAGCTCGCCTAGTGGTTCCGCCGGCCCTGCCCCCCTTGTGGGAACCGTGCGTGCGCTAAGAAAGCGGGCGCTGAAAAGTCAGTGCCCGCTTTCCGTAAAATTTATTGCATTGGCCCCTATGTAGGGTAACTTATCTTTCCATTTCTTTAGTTCAAAATTATAAACTATACCACAAGGAATCGTCTGTGTGGTCTTTTCATAAGGAAGTGTCCTGACATGCCTGAACAAAAATGAGTGGTTTTTAGTAACTTGAGATGAGCCACATGACCCCAAAGCACAATCAGCACTTTAGAAAAAATAACACAGGGTTTAGTTTTTTGAAACATCTAACCCCTGGTGCCTTTCTGCTTACTCTGTCTGCACTGAAGGGCTTCAGCACAGTCTGTGCTGCCCATTAGACGTTTTCTTTTAAAAAACCTTTCCTTCTGATGCCCCTTCCTGCAGTATTTTCCAAACTAGGTAGAATACGTGTACTTTGAATTCTTAATTAATAAACTTACAGGTGAGATTCCAAAGAAGTGCATATATGTAACATACCATAATAGCACTCTTCCAAAGCCCATTTATGTATTTACAGGCCGATGCAGTAATCTGGGCGTTAAACAGGTTTGCAGGTTTTCAGCACACATTTTTAATGTCCAGATTAGGTAATGCATCGGGAGTTAAAAAAAAAAAAAAGCATGGGAGGAGGCCATCCCTGAGAAGCAGCAGTCACCGCCACTTACCTGGATCAATATTAAGTTATCCAGTTATCTGGCACGGGTTGCCACTACTTAGCTGTACTTATCCAGGTAAGTGGCGGTGACTGCTGCTTCATGATCTGCCTGTCAGGGAAGGTTCCCCTCTCCCCCCCAACTGTTAAAAGATGCATTTGGCCTGTACCGAATGCACATTTCACACAGAACATGCTATTTTTTTTTACTGCAGATGTTAACAGGCCAATGCAGAAAAGTGCAGTCTGGCCAATGCATAGCTTTGCCTGCATTTGAACACTCATTTTGTGAGCATAACTTTATTGCCAATGCAGCAAAGCACTTTACGCTCACAAAATGAGCATTCTAAAACTGGGAGTACTGCTTAGCAGCCTCACATGGAAGCCCCATGCAAATGAATACTGCATAGCGATAATACACATCTTCTGAAAGGTGAAAATTAAGTTCTAAACATGAAAATCTTATTTCCTCTGCAGAATAATCAAGCAAAACCAGAAAATCAGAAGATAGTGGGCAAAAAAAATAAAATAAAAAAAAAGCAATGGGGCTGCTGATGTCACTACTTGTGGAGATCAGTTACTGCTCTCCATTTAGCCAAATGAATATTCGAGATGAGAGAAGACAGCACATTAAAAGTAGAAATCAAATACAGACTTCAAAGAGCAGATTAAAGCATATTATAGAGGCTCTCGTGGCTCACACAGCCAAAGAAAGAAAAGAATCAGTCTGTTCTGAGGATGAAATGAGAACAGCTCTTGAAGGATAATTTCACTGATATTATTGGCTATAACCAGGATGTTCCTACTTGAAAAAGGGGACAGATTCTTTGCTAAAGCCTCACACAACCTTTAACGCTATGAGTAGGAAAATAGGGTTTCAATTATCAAGCTCATTGCACTGGTTGAAAGTATATTCTGTATTTGCATTGCTATTTAAAAATGTTCAAAATAAAAAAAAATAAAAAGATTCTGATGGCAATGCCATTAAAATCTATGATGCTCGAGGATGCCGGCTGACTTGAGTCAATGTTGGCTAGGAGCGACTCATTGGTCATCACTGCTGTGCACTGCAATCCTGGCAGGCAGAGGGAAGAAGAAGACTAAAACATTAGAGCTGTAAAGCGTTTTCTTATTCTGCTGACATTCAGGACTTGATGTACTGAAGGGTTTTTCCCACTTCGAGTCTACGTTTGCTGCCGTTACTGTAATGATTATACTGATGCATCATGCCTTGGACAGACACTAATGGAAAGGCATGAAACAGAACATGCGTTGGGTATCAGGCCCTTAATGACAAAGATTGAGAGACAATCTGAGCACCCTATTCTTACACAGATCATGTCAAACTGAACTTTGTATCAACTGACAAAGTGTCCCAGAAATCTACATCTGACCATAGAAATCAGTGCAATCACAGGAGATTTCTTGGTATTGGGGAAAGAAGACCACTGAATTGGCCCTGAATTTACACATCATTTGAATGAACGGCATTGCCTGGGTAATAATTATTTATTATTTATTTTATAAAAAAATGTGTATACCGTCATTCATAAAAATATATCATAATGGTTAACAGAAAGGTCACATTGAACATGAGGTATACATTAAAAATTATAAATACAATAAAATTCTTACTTTAAAAAGGAAGGGAAGCAATTTAAAAAAAAAAACAGAATAGGCATTAAAACAAGCTTTATATCTTAAAATGGTATTATTATTAGTCTTGTCCTAGGTAGGCTGAGTATGCTTGTTCGAAAAGCCAGGTCTTCAAAGCTTTTTTTTTTATTTAAACAATTTTTATTGGTAACCAGTGGAGACACAAAATATCACAGTGTGTACAGCGTGATACGTAGAACAAGCCAAGAAGGCAAAACATAAATAACATAGAATGAATATCATCTAACATGACCAATATGCCCCAACAACTGGCACTAAAGTTTCTCCTTGCTATAAGAAACCCTCCCCTTCCCTTCCCCCCCTCCCCTCAGGACCAGGCCGGTGGATATCCTGGGATGGATAGGCATTCAGAGAGTACAGAGAATAAAATCAATATAAACAGTATGAGCAATATATGCAGTATGAACATGGGAAAGCGGGTGATACAATCAAAGGAAGTTTGAGCGGCAGGAGTGCAGAGGGCTGGCAGAAGAGATCTGACTCCTGAGTACAGCCAGAACTGAACAAGGCTGAGAAGACATAATAACAAGCGCCCTCAACAAACGCTGCAGGAAATTAGACCAATATGCCACAAAAAGCTCCATCAACCGCATAAAGATTACGCTGGTATAGCGTCCTGAGCTGCCAGCCAGGTGCCATAAGGTTCCCAGGTCCTCTGAAAGGATAACATACGATCTTGGTGCAAAGCTGTGAGTTTATTCAGTTGGTAATAGGAGTGTATACATTGTAAAATATTCTCCAAAGAAGGTGCATTAACTCGTTTCCAGTGGAGCGCAATCTCCACTCTCGTGGCAATAAAAATCTGTAAAAGCAGTTTCTGAGTAGATTTTGAAATGCCTGGTAATCCCAACAAGGCATGCCAAGGTTCAACTTTAATCGTGGCATGGAGAATATGGGCAGCCCAATCAAATACCATCTGCCAGCATGTAGAAACCTTGGGACATTGCCACCATATGTGATAATAAGTGCCCTTGGCCGCGCATCCTCTCCAACAGACATCAGGGACATCAGGCGCAAACTTGTGGAGGGTTTCCGGGGTGTAGTGCCACCTGTATATCAGTTTATAGCAGTTCTCTTGAAGACCCGCTGAGATGGAACACTTATGAGCTGCCGAGTACATCTGTTCCCAAGCTTTGTCGTCCAAAGAGGTGTGGAAATCCTCTTCCCATAAAGTCCAGTGCTGTAAATGCCCCATTTTGCGACTGTTCAGAAGAGCATATATCTTTGAAATCACCCCTCTCATGGAAGAGGCATTTTTGCAAAATGTTTCAGTGTGCCTTTTACTCTTATATTCCCCTCCTGGAGTCCCCTATGCATAAAATGATATACCTTAGCATAAGTAGGAAATCAACATTGTCCATATGATGCATTTTACATAAATTTTCCCTAGAAACCAAAGCATCTTGTTGGTAAATATGACCCACTTTATATATACCCGCTTGTATCCACCGCTGGTGAGTCATAGTACACTCACGAAGGGGCACCACCACATTAGAGAATAAGTGAGTCATCATCGAGAATTGCTCACGTCCTACCAGCACCATTCTCCACAAATTCCATACCCGCAATGAGGTTTGTAAAGCAAACGCTATATTCAGCTTTTCCCCTTTAGATGGAGGTGGCTGCCAGGGAAGAGCATCAATGGGAAAGCGGTCCAGCTGTGCCTGCTCTAATTTAACCCATTGTGGGACATCCCTGCTGCTGTGAAGGGCAACCAGAGCCCTCAACTGAGCTGCACCACAATACCACAGCAGGTTGGGCACTTGTAACCCCCCGCGTAGTTTGGCTTGGAATAGGGTAGCCCTAGCTATCCTAGGAGGACGTCAATGCCATATGAAGTGCCCCAACAATTGTTGCCAGTTGCGGAGTAGAGTCGAAGGAAGATAAATGGGGATGGTGGTGAAAAAATATTAAAAAACGAGATAAATCATTCATCTTAATAATTTCCAAGCGGCCCAACCAGGAGTGGGAGTGTTCCAGCCACTTATCGAGATTGTCCCTAATTTTATCAATAAGCGGCTTATAGTTTAATCGTACAACGAGTCAGTGTGTGGTCCTATCCGGACTCCCAAGTATTTCAGAGATGTGGTTGCTTACTTGAAAGGAAACTGATGCTTTAAGTCTGTGACCCTGTGAGAGGCAAATTTAAGTTAAGTATCCCCGACTTGTCATAGTTAACTTTCAAGCCAGAGCGTGCTGCAAATTTACCCAACTCATCCATAACTCCCTGAAGGGAACGCCCTGGGTCGGTAAGAGTAAACATAACATCATCGGCAAAAAGGGAGATTTTAAAATGGGAATTTCCCTTGGAGATTCCACCTATAGCTTCGGTGCCTCTAACTCGTATTGCAAAAGGTTCCAAAAATATCGCAAACAGAAGGGAAAGAGGGCACCCCTGCCTGGTACCCCTTTGGATGGGAAAGGAAGGTCCGTAGCTCCCGTTAACCTTAACCCTGGCTGCGGGATGTGCATATAGTTTACGAATCCAATCAATAAAGGAGCACCCAAACCCCATGGCATACAATGTTTGAAAAAGAAAGTCCCAGTGTACTAAGTCGAATGCTTTTTCAGCATCCAAGGCAAGGAGTACAGCAGGAAGACCCTCCTTATGCACCATATCAACAATGTCTACTATGCATCAGACATTGTTCGCTGCTAACTGCCCTGGGACAAATCCCACTTGGTCATTATGGATAATCTCTGGTAGTATCCCGTTTAACCGGGCAGCTAAGATTCTGGCTAGTATCTTCAGATCAATGTTGATCAGGGAGATCGGTCGATAGGAGCTACAGTGAACTGGGTCTCGCCCCGGCTTAGTGAGCACTGTTATACCTGCAGTGTTAGTGTCCACGGAGAGATCAGAGCCCTCTAGCAGGGAGTTGAATGCACTAGTTAACGGACCAGCCAGAGTAAGGGCAAATTTGCGGTAATAAGTGCCCGTAAAGCCATCCATCCCAGGCGCCTTTCCCGCTTTCAATTTTTTGATAGCTACCAGCACTTCCTGCTTTGTGATGGGTTTGTCAAGCATTGCCTTTTGCAAAGGGGTAATCTGAGTTAAGTTTATGCCCTCCAAGTAGTCACAGATGACAGCAGTGGATATGGAAGTATCCCGGGAATACAATTGGGAGTAAAAGTTGGTAAAGAACTGGCACACATCCTCTGCAGAGGTAACCATTTGCCCTTGGTGATTTAAAATCTTAGCCACTACGGTTTGCACCTGGGCTGCTCTCAGTTGTCTGGCCAGGAGCTTGCCCGCCTTATTTCCCCCTTCAAAGTACTGCTGTTTAAGAAGAGTAAGGGAATGATTAATAGCCGAATCTTCTATTGACCTAAGCTGTGCCCGCACTACCATTATTTTCTGATATAGCCTTTCCGACTAAGAACTACTATGGCGCCTAGTCAGGTCAGTGAGGTCCAATAGAAGTTGCGCTCTTTGGGCTTCATGTTTTTTATTACAATAGGCTGCTCGGGCTATACACACTCCCCTCATTACTGCCTTGGAGCATTCCCAGACAGTCACTGGTGACATGCCTTCTGTTTGATTATCAGTAAAGTAGTCTCTAATTTGTTGAGTTAGAGTTGCTGTGAAGGAGGGGTCCTTGAGAAGACTATCATTTAGTCTCCACGTATGAAGACCACCACCTGAGTCCCCCAATTTGGAAACCACCCAGACCGGTGCATGATCAGACCATGTAATGCTGTCAATATCAGTTTTTAGTACTCTAGGTTATATGGTGGTGGAGACAAACAAATAATCGATATGGGTGTATGTGGAATGGGGGCAAGAATAAAAAGTATAGGAGCAAGAGTGTTCATGTCTGGCTTGCCACATGTCCACTAAACCCCAATTTTCCATAACAATGCGCCAAGCACTCCTGGCTTCTATATGGGACTGCGTACCGGAGCTGGAATCCCTGTCCGGATCCATTACTAAATTAAAGTCACCACCCACTATCAACTCCCCCTCTGTGTGATGCTGCAGCAAGAAGTGCAGACGATTTATAAAAGACACCTGTGTTGATTAGGGAAATACACATTGAGGAGAGTAAAAATTTGTTTATCAAGGTTAATCTTGTTGAGAATAAATCTACCAACGGCGTCAATAACCTCCGATACCTGTTCATGAACAAATGAGGAGGAGAACATGATCCCCACCCCGGCATACCGATGGTTTTCATTGCTGGCAGCCCACAGAGATACGGGGAAGTTTGGGAAAGCTAATAATCTCTCATGTTTTTTACGAATGCGTGTTTCCTGAATAAAAATTATCCTAGCTGTCTGCCTATGAAGTTCCCTCTTAAGCAGCTGCCGTTTTGGGGGGGAGTTTAGCCCCTTTACATTAAGGGATACCAATTTAGTTGCAATAGATGAACCTCCCAGTCCCCGTGACCCCCCAAGATGTAAATGTCCAAGCAGTCGCCATCCCTTGCACTCCAACCCCCCACACATGAACACCTATCCCGAACTTCCCAACCTTCCCAGAATTTGCAGTAGCAGTGTGGCCTGTCCTGAGTCTTAAAGATCCTAATGAATCCCAAGTCCTGCAACGGGATGCCTGTCTCCCGAGGGCCTGTAGCCTCCCGTGCAGAGGCATGAGCATGTGAACATCCCCCCCCCCCTCCCCCCGGGCATTTTAGAATATACAACAATGCAGAGCAGGCAAGCCTTAGATAAACCTTAACACATGAACAAACAGAACAACTGTGAACAGTCACAAATCATCGGATCCCAGGTCCTTCCTGGTATATGAGCTCCGGCAAGTCACCCATGAGCTATGCGTGAGTCTATACGCTGCCAGTGTCCCTGCAAAAATTATTAGGCACTACCTCATCATCCCTGATCAGGATCCTGTGACCTCTGGTCCTCTGGCTGACAGCGGAGCTTTTTGCCGCTTTCCTGGCCCTCTGCCATCTTGGTGCTGTGTCTCTTGGTGGGGCAGGAGTTTCCATTTTAGGTATAGAAAAGGACACCGGCAGTTGGGCCTTGAGAAAAGCTGCTTTCGCCTCCTCTATGGAGGCTATCTGATACGTTGTACCCTGATACTGGTAAGACAGTCCAAACGGGTATGTCCAGCGATCTCGCAGGACCGCAGTGACTTCTCAGAGATCGTACCTCTTTTTAAGTGTGATTGGTGCCAGATCCTGGATCAAGGAAACATGGCAATTTTGCCATGTGATAATCTTCATCCGTCGCGCCTCGGCCAATACACATTCTTTCAGAGGGTAGCTGGTAAAACAAAGAACTATGTCCCTGGGTTGCTGGTCCCTGCATGGCCCCAGGGCTCTATGTGCATGCTCGAAGCTTACTACTGTGGTGTCCTCCACAGCAACCGAGGTATCATCTGCTCCCTTATTTAAGATGTATCTGCAAATTCTAGTCGCGACCTGTTTCATGTCTGCAAAGTCAGGCGACTCCGGCATCCCCCAGATTCTCAAGTTATTTCGCCTGCCGCGGTTGTCTATGTCCTCTATTTTATCTTGCTTTCAGGTCCGCTGTAGTTGCAGCTTGTTGGGTCCGCTGTAGTTGCAGCTTGTTGGGTCACAATCAACACCCTAGCTGATCGCGTCCCCATGCCCGTCGATACGGTTTTCGGCCTCATCGACGCGGTTACCCATGGCTGCCAGGTCGCCTTTAAGATCCGCCACCGACTCCATTATGTCTGCTTTGTACTGCTTCATATCCGCTCTCACTGATATAATCTGTACCACTGATATACTAACAGAGCACATGCCACACTGATAACACAGAATGTGCACCACTGATATATTAACAGAGCACACACCGCACTGATAACATAGAATCTGTACCACTGATATACTAACAGAGCACACGCCGCACTGATAACACAGAATGTGCACCACTGATTTACTAACAGAGCACAAGCCACAATAATAACACAGAATCTGTACCACTGATATACTAACAGAGCACACGCCACAATAATAACACAGAATCTGTACCACTGATATACTAACAGAGCACACGCCAAACTGATAACACAGAATGTGCACCACTGATATACTAACAGAGCACACGCCACACTGATAACACAGAATGTGCACCACTGATTTACTAACAGAGCACACACCGCACTGATAACACAGAATCTGTACCACTGATACTAACAGAGCACACGCCACACTGATAACACAGAATCTGTACCACTGATACTAACAGAGCACATGCCACACTGATAACACAGAATGTGCACCACTGATATACTAACAGAGCACACGCCACACTGATAACACAGAATGTGCACCACTGATATACTAACAGAGCATACGCCACACTGATAACACAGAATGTGCACCACTGATTTACTAACAGAGCACACACCGCACTGATAACACAGAATCTGTACCACTGATACTAACAGAGCACACGCCACACTGATAACACAGAATCTGTACCACTGATACTAACAGAGCACATGCCACACTGATAACACAGAATGTGCACCACTGATATACTAACAGAGCACACGCCACACTGATAACACAGAATGTGCACCACTGATTTACTAACAGAGCACACGCCACACTGATAACACAGAATCTGTACCACTGATATACTAACAGAGCACATGCCACACTGATAACACGGAATGTGCACCACTGATTTACTAACAGAGCATTCGCCACACTGATAACACAGAATTTGCACCACTGATTTACTAACAGAGCATACGCCACACTGATAACACAGAATCTGTACCACTGATATACTAACAGAGCATACGCCACACTGATAACACAGAATGTACACCACTGATACTAATACAGCACACGCCACACTGATAACACAGAATCTGTACCACTGATATACTAACAGAGCATACGCCACACTGATAACACAGAATGTGCACCACTGATTTACTACAGAGCATACGCCACACTGATAACACAGAATGTGCACCACTGATTTACTAACAGAGCACACGCCACACTGATAACACAGAATCTGTACCACTGATATACTAACAGAGCACACGCCACACTGATAACACAGAATCTGTACCACTGATATACTAACAGAGCATACGCCACACTGATAACACAGAATGTACACCACTGATACTAATACAGCACACGCCACACTGATAACACAGAATCTGTACCACTGATATACTAACAGAGCATACGCCACACTGATAACACAGAATGTGCACCACTGATACTAATAGAGCACACGCCACACTAACACAGAATCTGTAGCAATGATAACTCTTATTTATTTATTTATTTTTAATTTTTATATACCGAAGTTCTTGTAAGAACTACAAATCACTCCGGTTTACATAAAACGATGAACTGCCCAAAAGGGAAAGGGGCTTTACATGGAACCATAGAACAGATAAGAACATAAGAACATAAGAAAATGCCATACTGGGTCAGACCAAGCGTCCATCAAGCCCAGCATCCTGTTTCCAACAGTGGCCAATCCAGGCCATAAGAACCTGGCAAGTACCCAAAAACTAAGTCTATTCCATGTAACCATTGCTAATGGCAGTGGCTATTCTCTAAGTGAACTTAATAGCAGGTAATGGACTTCTCCTCCAAGAACTTATCCAATCCTTTTTTAAACACAGCTATACTAACTGCACGAACCACATTCTCTGGCAACAAATTCCAGAGTTTAATTGTGCGTTGAGTAAAAAAGAACTTTCTCCGATTAGTTTTAAATGTGCCCCATGCTAACTTCATGGAGTGTCCCCTAGTCTTTCTACTATCCGAAAGAGTAAATAACCGATTCACATCTACCCGTTCTAGACCTCTCATGATTTTAGACACCTCTATCATATCCCCCCTCAGTCGTCTCTTCTCCAAGCTGAAAAGTCCTAACCTCTTTAGTCTATCCTCATAGGGGAGTTGTTCCATTCCTCATAGGGGAGTTGTTCCATTCCCCTTATCATTTTGGTAGCCCTTCTCTGTACCTTCTCCATCGCAATTATATCTTTTTTGAGATGCGGCGACCAGAATTGTACACAGTATTCAAGGTGCGGTCTCACCATGGAGCGATACAGAGGCATTATGACATTTTCCGTTTTATTCATCATTCCTTTTCTAATAATTCCCAACATTCTGTTTGCTTTTTTGACTGCCGCAGCACACTGAACCGACGATTTCAATGTGTTATCCACTATGACACCTAGATCTCTTTCTTGGGTTGTAGCACCTAATATGGAACCCAACATCGTGTAATTATAGCATGGGTTATTTTTCCCTATATGGAACAATATAACAATATAGAACAATATAGGGGCTTTACATGGAACCCTAGAACAGATGGAACAATATAACAATAGGGATGTGAATCGTTTTAGGACGATTAAAATTATCGTCCGATAATTTTAATATCGTCTTAAACCGTTATGGAACACAATACAATACAGATTCTAACGATTTATCGTTATAAATCGTTAGAATCGTGAGCCGGCACACTAAAACCCCCTAAAACCCACCCCCGACCCTTTAAATTAAATCCCCCACCCTCCCGAACCCCCCCCAAATGACTTAAATAACCTGCGGGTCCAGCGGCGGTCCGGAACGGCAGCGGTCCGGAACGGGCTCCTGCTCCTGAATCTTGTCGTCTTCAGCCGGCGCCATTTTCCAAAATGGCGCCGAAAAATGGCGGCGGCCATAGACGAAAAGATTGGACGGCAGGAGGTCCTTCCGGACCCTCGCTGGACTTTTGGCCAGTCTCGTGGGGGTCAGGAGGCCCCCCACAAGCTGGCCAAAAGTTCCTGGGGTCCAGCGGGGGTCAGGGAGCGATTTCCCGCTGCGAATCGTTTTCGTACTGAAAATGGCGCCGGCAGGAGATCGACTGCAGGAGGTCGTTCAGCGAGGGTTCCGGCGCCTCGCTGAACGACCTCCTGCAGTCGATCTCCTGCCGGCGCCATTTTCCGTACGGAAACGATTCGCGGCGGGAAATCGCTCCCTGACCCCCGCTGGACCTCCAGGAACTTTTGGCCAGCTTGTGGGGGGCCTCCTGACCCCCACGAGACTTGCCAAAAGTCCAGCGGGGGTCCGGAAGGACCTCCTGCCGTCCAATCTTTTTCGTCTATGGCCGCCGCCATTTTTCGGCACCATTTTGGAAAATGGCGCCGGCTGAAGACGACAAGATTCAGGAGCAGGAGCCCGTTCCGGACCGCTGCCGTTCCGGACCGCCGCTGGACCCGCAGGTTATTTAAGTTATTTGGGGGGGGTTCGGGAGGGTGGGGGATTTAATTTAAAGGGTCGGGGTGGGTTTTAGGGGGTTTTAATGTGCCGGTTTTTCGATTTTTCGATTTTTCGATTTTTAACGACCCGCAGGTTATTTAAGTTATTTGGGGGGGGTTCGGGAGGGTGGGGGATTTAATTTAAAGGGTCGGGGGTGGGTTTTAGGGGGTTTTAATGTGCCGATTTTTCGATTTTTCGATTTTTAACGATTTTTAACGATTTTTCACGATATTTTACCCCCCCAAACGGCAACAATACGATTCCCTCCCCCTCCCAGCCGAAATCGATCGTTAAGACGATCGAGGACACGATTCACATCCCTAAACAATATAGAACAATATAGGGGCTTTACATGGAACCATAGAACAGATGGAACAATATAACAATATAACTCTTAAAATGTATTGATTGATTTCTTCAGTTTATACTGTCCTATAATTAGTGTAAAAGTGCATTGTTCATAGTTTTTATCCCCAGAATCTGACTATAAAAGCAAGGAATAAACACAAGTATGAGAAATGCTTTAAAATTGCACTGTATGTTGTATTAAATGTCTAGCTGACAATATGAGCTGCACCTTGGTAAGAATGAATGTTTTATTGATTTAGGGTTTTGCTTACCTTTCATGTGAGACACTGTTTTTTCATCTTTGCACAATGGCAAACCTGTTCGTTTTCTTCTGCAGAGTCTCATCGGACGGTCCTATCATGAAGTTGTCTTTTCATCTCAGGGGCTGGGGCTGTCAGGCAGGGAGACAGTAATTTTGTCTCATAATTGCCTGTCACTTCAGTCACAGCAGAAGGAGTTTTACTGCTTTCGTTGCTGGCTTATTGTTTGTTGCTCTTTAAAACCTACAGCCCTGCAGTCTGGGAAATGTGAGTTTTTCTTTGGGAGAGCTGCTCATGTAGTGTGATTTGTTTCTATCACATCAGCCTCCGAACTGCTCTCAGCCCTCACAATGTGGTAAGACATCCCCGTGTTAGCTCTTCCTGTCCGGACCAGTGTCTTCAGCTTTAATCGCCAGATCATGCTATCCTCTGCCTACCTGATTTAGTGACAAAAAAACAAACAAAGAACCTAACAGAAATAGATTGAATTTGGCTAGATAAACATTTATGCAAATACTTAAGATACACACAGGATAATAGACACAGAAAGTAGCTGAATAAGTGCCAGGGGGCTGATGCAATAAATGGGAAATGGGTGCTCAGTGTTGAGCGCCCGCTTTCCTTACGCGCGCCCAGGCACCTCTCTTGGGTGTGTGATTCAATATTTAAATGAGGGGTCGCCCTGCCAAGGAGGTGCTAGAGACAAATGTGCGCCCCTAGCACCTCCCTGGCAGCGGGCGCCCAGGAGAGGTGGCTGTCAGCAGGTTAGGAAAATGGATGCTCATTAATTCAGCGTCCATTTCCCTAACCTGACTGCCAGCACTTTAAAAAAAATATGTTTTATACCTCTTGGCTCCTCCAACTTAATATCGCCACAATATTAACTATTTCCAGTATTTTCTGCTTTTCTGTACACTTTTTGTGGCTGCTCAGAAATTAATGCCTGCTCTGAGCAGGGGTTAATGCGTGGGTCAGGCGCACTTTTTTTTTTTTTTAGATCTGGAAAGAATAACTAATAGCTTCATCAACATACATTTGCATGTGATGAGCGCTATTAGTTTTGCGGGGGGTTGGACGTGCGTTTTGGATGCGCTAATAGCATGGGCTGTGGACACACGTCCAAATCGTGCGTCCAATCACGGGTTAAGCAATGCACAGCAGAGCCAATTGTCAAGCTTTCAGCTCAGCTACTGTCCATTCAGATGTTTTGGGAAAATTTGATTGCCTTAAAAATAGAAATTAAATAAAAAAACAAAAACCCATGATCTTCCACATACACTGACAATATGGAGGGAGAGAGATTTGTGGTGTAGTTATCAACAGGTTTCTGTTCACTATACAGCAAATTAAGAGCTTTCCATTCTGCCCATATGTTGTGCTGCATTGCACAGATGCCACTGTCCTGAGCTAAAAACTCAGCAGTAAAGTAGGTGCTACTTTTATGGCTTTATTGCCATTATCTTTTCTTCTGCTGGAAGTGAATTCAGCAATGAAACTAAAGTAAATACAAGACCTAACTGGGACTTCAGCCAGATGATGATATAAAACAAGCAGATTTAAAAATACAAGGAATCAAATTCAGAAAAAACACCTACAAAGCATTCTCCAACAACTAATACCAATACAGGCTTTCAAAACACAAGATAAGGATGTGAACAAATACAAAGAGAAGCCTAACTTTTCAATCTGAAAGATGAGCAGGCACCAGTAAGCAGATGAAAGTGAAAGAGAGCCCAGTGCCAATCTAATCACTCATACCCGGGGACTGCAGGGACAGATTTTCAACATCTCCACAAGGAATATGCATGGGATACATTTGCATGTACTCCTGGTACCACGTCTTATGGTCACTCTGAAAACGTGACCGGTTTGTGGCGTTGCCTATGCCTGGAACAGGAAAGGAACATTATATGCTGCCTTACATAGGGTGGGCAAGAATAAAGCTGCAGAATGAGTTTGCTGGTTAAGGCCCACCTGCCATGTGGATACATTTACTCACACTGTTTAATAACATGGACTTTTGCATTACCAAAACTATGTACCTCGTTTCTAATGGAAAAATTACCCACAAATCAGGTACAAATCTCTGCAGGTTATTTTCCTCCCAAGGGCAATAATCAAAGCAAAACTACTCAAGTGCAAACCTCACAAGTAAAAAAAATTAACCTATTGATTTTTTTTTATCCCACAGTAACTTAGTAGATAACAGCAGGAAAAAAAAAAAGAAATAGACAGTCTGCCCAGTTCATGCTGCTAAGGAGCCATCTCAGTGGCCTCCACTGCACATCCCCCTCCTGGGTATGCAGCAGCCCAGCTGTTTCTCAAACCTCCCTGAATGCCCAGCCACTCAGGAAGGTTAGAGACTTGCCCACCTCTCACCGAGAACTTCTTTTGAGTCTAGATCTTTCTCTGACAGGCAATTCAAGCCCTCCACTTGCAGGCTGTCCGAGATGTGCTCTCCTTGCTTCTCCCGTGGTCCTCTTGAAGTGCAATAGCAGCCCTACCCCTGGGAGCTGCTGCAGCCTCTTCCTGTGGCAGTGCTGCAGGACCCCTCTCCCCTTCCACCCATGGCAGTGCTGCAGGACCCCTCTCCCCTTCCACCCATGGCAGTGCTGCAGGACCCCTCTCCCCTTCCACCCGTGGCAGTGCTGCAGGACCCCTCTCCCCTTCCACCCGTGGCAGTGCTGCAGGACCTCTCTCCCCTTCCACCCGTGGCAGTGCTGCAGGACCCCTCTCCTCTTCCACCCGTGGCAGTGCTGCAGGGCCCCTCTCCCCTTCCACCCGTGGCAGTGCTGCAGGACCTCTCCCCACTTCCATCCGTGGCAGTGCTGCAGGACCCCTCTCCCCTTCCACCCGTGGCAGTGCTGCAGGGCCCCTCTCCCCTTCCACCCGTGGCAGTGCCGGAGGGCCCCTCTCCCCTTCCACCCGTGGCAGAGCGGCAGGATCCCTCTCCCCTTCCACCCGTGGCAGTGCTGCAGGACCCCTCTCCCCTTCCACCTGTGGCAGTGCTGCAGTGCCCCTCTCCCCTTCCACCCGTGGCAGAGCGGCAGGATCCCTCTCCCCTTCCACCCGTGGCAGTGCTGCAGGACCCCTCTCCCCTTCCACCCGTGGCAGTGCTGCAGGACCCCTCTCCCCTTCCACCCATGGCAATGCTGCAGGGCCCCTCTCCCCTTCCACCCATGGCAGTGTTGCAGGACCCATCTCCCCTTCCACCCATGGCAGTGCTGCAGGGTCCCTCTCCCCTTCCACCCGTGGCAGTGCTGCAGGACCCCTCTCCCCTTCCACCCGTGGCAGTGCTGCAGGGCCCTCTCCCCTTCCACCCGTGGCAGTGCTGCAGGACCCCTCTCCCCTTCCACCCATGGCAGTGCTGCAGGGCCCCTCTCCCTTTCCACCCGTGGCAGTGCTGCAGGACCCCTATCCCCTTCCACCCGTGGCAGTGCTGCAGGACCTCTCTCCCCTACCACCCGTGGCAGTGCTGCAGGACCCCTCTCCCCTTCCACCCATGGCAGTGCTGCAGGACCCCTCTCCCCTTCCACCCCACAGGGCTCCTACATGCTGCTTTTTCCAGCCGCCTCCCTGCAGCCACCTAACTATCTCACCTGGGTGCCTCCAAGCGAGGCCGGAGACCCACCTGCAGGTGGCCATGACATCAGGCCTCCCTCAGAATGCTTGGTCTTCAGCCCTAGCATCTTACTTGCTGTCTTGGGGATAATAGCCCCTTTCCCCACCCCCCTTTGCCAGGTGATGGGATATGTATACCATCCACCATAAAAAATATTCCTGACCTTGCTTCTGAGTTTACCTCCTCAGAGCCTCATCTCTTGACCCCTCGCAAAAGGTTGGAGTCTGATGAAGGGGATATCTTTCAAGAATGTAAATGTCTCAATTGTACTCTTGGATACAAAAATATTTAGATCCTTAAGTCTCACATCCTAGGTCTTTTGGTGCACACCTCGCACCATTTTGGTAGCTCTTCTCTGAACCGCCTTCCCCTTTGTCTATATTTTTCTGGAGATACAAGCACCAGAAATGGACACAATATTCCAGGCGAGGCCTCCCCACTGACCTGTATGATGGCACAGTCACTTCCTTTATTCTACTACCTATGCATCATCCCTCCAGCTCTGGCCACTGCCTTACTGGATATAGTCATCCAATGTCTCCTTTCTGTTATGCAAATCTCCTCACCCCAACCCAATTCCATTGTGCAGGACTTCCTCAAATGTTTACAGAGAAAGTGCATAACAATATTTAATATTATAACTTAGCAGATAAGTATGTTGACCACTCCTTGAACTTTCATTGAATGCTTCTCATACTGATCTTGGCATCATCCATAAGAAGAAACCTTTGAGTGATATTATAAGCATTTAGGAAGAAAGGAATTAAGGGGAACCAGCTCCAGGACCTGTCTCTGAGACACAACACTCATCTTCTCCTTTCCTCAGTGAATTCAATTTACCACCATGCTCTGTTGTCTATCCCTTAACCAGTTTCTAATCCACCCATAGATCATATCAATTAGCTTATGAGTCTCCTATGCAGAGCCTGCTCTAGGAGAAATGACGCTCCGTGTGAAAACCATCAAATATACCACCCTATTGAGTCCAAACTCCCCTCCACTGCTTGGCATGGACTAGCGAAGGGGGGGGGGGGGGGGATGATGTTTCATGCAAGCTTTCTCTACAAGTGTGCATCGGGAGTGGGGGCAGGGGCATTGACAGGGTCCTTCCTTCCCTCAATACCATCTCTCCAGCTGTAACACCCCCATCCCCAGTATCTGCTCCCCTGTCACTTAATCATCCCCATTCCAGCACCCTCTGCCCTGCCTCTTATCCCTCAGCAACCCCAGCATCATCTCCCCTGCCTCTTAACCACCTCCATCCCAGAATCCTTTGCCTTGCCACTTAACCACCTCCATTTCATTCAGCATCCTCTCCCATATGTGCTAATCCCAGTCTTTCCACCTGTTGAAATTAAACCATAATGTTCCCTAACACAGCCAATGCTTGAGTAAATGGTTCTCCTCTGTAGTGAGGTAAACTCCTAACACAGTCTGTGCTTTAGCAGATGGTTTATCCCTGCAGGAAGCTCAAAGTCAGGGAGTAAAGCCCTTCCATCTACTTTAATGTTCCAGATCCTGGCAGGACTTATCCATAGGTCCAGCCTTCTTGGCACCAGTCAAATTCACCATTTGCTGAGAACTGCCTATTGTTATGGGAACGCTTGAGGCGGTCCCATTTCTGGGATTTCGTGTACTCTTTGGCCACGATGCAACCGCAGAGGAGCTCCGGGAAGCACCGAGGCAGGCGAGGAGTGTCCAAGCACAGGCTTAAGATGCAGGACCCTGGCCCTCTGCTGAACCTGATTGCATCAAAGAGACCCAGCAACACAATGTTGGTCTCTGGGGTAGCCCTCCGGCCACTCAATAGCCCTTTCAGACCTGCAGTATAGAACAGCACCATTCAGGTTACTTGGAAGATCCAAATGAAGACTCCGATGAGAGGCGCGCCCTCCACAGCCAGTTAAGGCAAGGCACGGACCACGCAGATACGGGACAGGTTATGCAGAGTTCATATTCATATTGACGGAGGCAAATGCAAGAGGCTCCCAAGAACCGGACAGGATAAAGAAATGGAGAACTTCAGGATCCCAGGGACTCGGAGAAGAAGACTCGGCGAGGAGCTTGAGTGAACGGAGTATGGAACCTGAAGCTAAGGGTTAAAAGCCGGAATCCTCTGGAGGCTTACACTGCCAAAGCAAAGGACATCTGGATAAAGGAAGCTGAGGACGAGAAGACATCCAAAGAAGAGGACATCAGGACTTCAGGGACTCTGAAGGACGACACATCAGAAACATCAGGAAAATCAGAAACATCAGGATCTGGAATAAGAAGACAGGATCTGACGAGAGATCTTGACGAAGACGAAGACATGGAATTCCAATATGGAACAGAGTGCCAACGAGAAGCAAGATGGAAGAGAAGTCCAAAGGAGGACTAGCAAAGGCAATGAAGCAATGAAGATAGGGCTTTTGTAGGGCTGAAGAGGCGGCTTCCACGATGACATCACAAGAGTACCACTCCCTCGCTGGCCCTTTACGAATGGACAAGAGGTGCAGCCCTGCGCCTAAGGAGGAAGGGGTGGGCAGGACCATGGAGAGCGGGGTCCCTGCCGCTGAGCAAACAGGAGCAGGGCTGTGCCATGGAACAGGCCCTGACGCTGTAGTGGTGGCGTCCAAGCCGCAAGGAAGAAGCTGGGAGCAGCTCCCTGCCACAGGAAAGACCGGCGGCAGCCAGCGGCAGCGAATTAACAGCATTGGCGGCCTCCGGGCTGCATGGGGATCCAAGCAGCAGTAGCTTCCTGCCGCAGACAGTGGTGGTGATGTTGGTGGCTTCCCAGCCGCTTGGTGAAACGTCGGTGGCCTCCAGGCCGCACAGGACATGACGGCAACTCTCTGCCACAGCACAGCGGTAGGAAAGTCGGCGGCCTCCAGGCCAAAGGAAAGCTGCAAAAGGGAGGTGAAAGGCTGCCCATAGCTCCAGCTACAGGCAGAATCCTAACACCTATTTGTCAGTCTCTCCAATGGTATCTGCCTTTTGGTGTCACCGTTTTTGTAGCCTCTTAAAGTATAACTTTCATCTATCCAGCACCGATTCAGGGTTAGGCTCTGCGGCTTCTGCCGCAGAGCCTAACCCTGCCTGTTTTATGCACGGTCTCTGGCTTCTGCCACAGGGTCTCTGGCTTCTGCCACAGGGTTTAACCCATGTTCTAACCGAGATCCAAAATGTCTTTTCAAGCACTGTTGCTAGTGTCTTGGGGTTGGTTTGAGGAAACCAAGCCGCAAGCCTCACTACCACCATCCACCATAGCATGTAAAGGGAAACTTATACCATTTGCCTTGCCCAACTACAGCTGAGCTACCACCACCCACGGCATCTCCATCTTCCAGACTCCATCCTGTATGTCTTTAGCAATCCAGGTCTCCTTGAGGGGGTTTCCACCATTCTTTCCCACATCCATCGGCTCTGTGTCTGGCTCAGGATCCTCCATCTCTTCTATGTTTCCCTCTGCCTGTAGTAGGGCTCCTTCCTGTTCCTGTCCAGCCCCTTCTTCAGGCCACCTCCCCACTCCTCCCAGTACACCTGGGTGTCCCCTCCTTCTTGATGATGGGACGTCTGTGAAGTCACTCCCTTTGTTTTCCTAACCCCTCTTCTCCTTCTAGGTCAGGAGTGCTCAAACTGGTCGGGTTTAAGATATCCCTAATGAATATGCATAATAAATATTTGCATGCCTGGGGTACATAGTAGCCAATAAATATCTCTTGGCTACCTCCATCTCAGCATCCACTCTCCTGTATCTTTTCCCATTCCACTTCTAGTATCCTCTTCCTTGCCTCTTAACTCCCATTCCCCCAATCCCAGTATTGCCTCCTGTCATTCTCTTCCCTCACCAAATCTCCCTGCTCCTCCACTTCCTACCCTCACCCCCTGGCTGCTGCCTCTGCACAGTGGATCTATCCATTTCCACGGGCTCATCCTGTGTAAAATTCCTATTTGTGGCAGAGCTGCTACCACTGTTTCTTCCTTTCAGCACCAGCCCTGTGAGCAGCATATTCAAGCTCATGGGCCAGCATTTCCTGTAGCCTTCTCTTGCAATGCACGAGATCAACATTACAGAAAGTACCAAATCACGAGTTTTGAAAATTCTTACAGGACTAACTCTGACAGAAGGAGCAACAGTAGTGGCAGCAGCATGGGCTTGACCTCTTACTGGAACTTGGTCTGGGTCTATGGTGACTTCAGCGGTGATATGCAGAGCTGCTGAGGGAACCCTGCTCAGAAGCACATGCACACGCCTCCAAGAACAGTGCTGGTGGTGCCCCCCTTGTCACACAGTGCCCCAGATAACCACCCTGCTCACTGTACCTTAAAGCTGGCTCCGATCCCATGCAAAACAATATTCAAGTATACCACATCCAACATGCACTCCAGATCGAATTCTCCATTCGCCCAACTGAAGCAATCCTTCCATTTCTTTGACATATCTGTGAATTCCTGTTCTATTAATGTCCACAACAATTTGCCTTGGGAAATAACAGCTATCTGACTTGGGACACCCTCTGTACTTCTGTAGACATGAAAGAGGGGGTGGGGCAATTTCCAGTTTGCCAGTGGAGCTTACAGGCTCTCAGCTGTGTTACGCCCACTAGCCTGCAAGTTAGTTTTCAAAGCTGCAGGTGCAAACTCCTCACTAGCAAGCGTGCACAGGAAGCCAAAAACAGTCAGGATTACCGAGTTGCCCCTTTTCCCTGTTCTTTACCCCACCCTGGGGCACAGGACATTTTTTGGAAGGCGTGCCTCCAAGGGGAATATCCTGTCTGCAAAGGTCCCCTGAAATTGTGAAAGGATCCAAATCTTTCAGGGTATAAATCTGATGAGACTGAAGATTACTTCTTCCTAACAGGGAATGGGGACCAAGCCAACCTCCCTAACTCCACAGTTCTTGGGATTCTTTGTCAATTACTAGCTATTTACTTACAAGAGATTCAAAAGTAATTTCGGTGTAGTTATGACATTTTAGTGTTTTCATACGTCTTTGAATATTTATTTGTATCCTTTCACAATTCGCTGAATAATTCAGTGCCAGAAAAAGGCTTTTCTATCCTTGTCCCTTCCAGTCCTAGGCCCCCTAGAGGTGAGAGGCTCTGAACTTATTTCTTTATTTACACAATCACTTTTATGCCGCAGAGTCACAATGTATCACTGCAGTCACTGTGCATTTTTTTATATAGTCATAAAAACTAAAGACAAAACTCGAGATGCCATTCCGAATTCCACTGTATATTCAGGGCTAATATCAAATCCATTTGCTACTTCTGCCTATGACGCTATAGCTCCAAAATGTCACAGAAATAGCCAGGTCTTTAAATGTTTCTTAAATTTGGGAGTAGATGACTCACACCTCATTGACTATAGCATATTCTTCCTATGGAAAAAAGTTTGATCTCAAATCTCCCTTATGTGCCCAGCTTTCATGGAAGGGATTTCCAGCAGGCCCTTATTTTGCGATCATAAAGATTGTGAGGGAATACAGGTTCTTTAAGGCCGCACCAAGTCATGGAGCGTTTACAGGATTCATTAACTTATGAATAAGCATAAGGATTTTGTATTCAATTCTTAATGATGTAGGAAGCAAGTGCAATTTAACAAGGACCAGGGTAATATGATCAAACATTGAACTTCCAGATAGGCGAGCTGCTGAATTTTGTAACAGCTGCAATTGGCGAAGCATTGAATCAGGAAGACGGTGCAGAATCACTGTACCCACCACCTGAGCTCTAGTCCTAGAGGTGAGAGGTTCTCTATCCTGCAGAAATCTCAAGACCTCCAGTCCTAGAGGTGACATTCTCAGTATCCCTGTGCCCATCCCCTGATCCCTCCAGTCCTAGAGGTGACAGCTCTGTATCCCTGCTCCCATCCCCTGATCCCTCCAGTCCTAGAGGTGACGGACTCTGTATCCCTGCACCCATCCCCTGATCCCTCCAGTCCTAGAGGTGACGGGCTCTGTATCCCTGCCCCCATCCCCTGATCCCTCCAGTCCTAGAGGTGACAGGCTCTGTATCCCTGCGCCCATCCCCTGATCCCTCCAGTCCTAGAGGTGACAGGCTCTGTATCCCTGCCCCCATCCCCTGATCCCTCCAGTCCTAGAGGTGACAGGCTCTGTATCCCTGCTCCCATCCCCTGATCCCTCCAGTCCTAGAGGTGACAGGCTCTGTATCCCTATGCCCATCCCCTGATCCCTCCAGTCCTAGATGTGACAGGCTCTGTATCCCTGTGCCATCCCCTGATCCCTCCAGTCCTAGAGGTGACAGGCTCTTTATCCCTGCTCCCATCCCCTGATCCCTCCAGTCCTAGAGGTGACAGGCTCTGTATCCCAGCTCCCATCCCCTGAACCCTCCAGTCCTAGAGGTGACAGGCTCTATATCCTTGCTCCCATCCCCTGATCCCTCCTGTCCTAGAGGTGACAGGCTCTGTATCCCTGCTCCCATCCCCTGATCCCTCCAGTCCTAGAGGCGACAGGCTCTGTATCCCTGCTCCCATCCCCTGATCCCTCCAGTCCTAGAGGCGACAGGCTCTGTATCCCTGCTCCCATCCCCTGATCCCTCCAGTCCTAGAGGCGACAGGCTCTGTATCCCTGCTCACATCCCCTGATCCCTCCAGTCCTAGAGGTGACAGGCTCTGTATCCCTGCTCCCATCCCCTGATCCCTCCAGTCCTAGAGGTTTCAGCTCTGTATCCCTGCTCCCATCCCCTGATACCTCCAGTCCTAGAGGTGACAGGCTCTGTATCCCTGCACCCATTCCCTGATCCCTCCAGTCCTAGAGGTTTCAGCTCTGTATCCCTGCTCCCATCCCCTGATCCCTCCAGTCCTAGAGGTGACAGGCTCTGTATCCCTGCACCCATTCCTGATCCCTCCAGTCCTAGAGGTGACAGGCTCTGTATCCCTGCTCCCATCCCCTGATCCCTCCAGTCCTAGAGGTGACAGCTCTGAATCCCTGCTCCCATCCCCTGATCCCTCCAGTCCTAGAGGTGACAGGCTCTGTATCCCTGCTCCCATCCCCTGATCCCTCCAGTCCTAGAGGTTTCAGCTCTGTATCCCTGCTCCCATCCCCTGATCCCTCCAGTCCTAGAGGTGACAGGCTCTGTATCCCTGCACCCATTCCCTGATCCCTCCAGTCCTAGAGGTTTCAGCTCTGTATCCCTGCTCCCATCCCCTGATCCCTCCAGTCCTAGAGGTGACAGGCTCTGTATCCCTGCACCCATTCCCTGATCCCTCCAGTCCTAGAGGTGACAGGCTCTGTATCCCTGCTCCCATCCCCGGATCCCTCCAGTCCTAGAGGTGACAGCTCTGTATCCCTGCTCCCATCCCCTGATCCCTCCAGTCCTAGAGGTGTCAGGCTCTATATCCCTGCACCCATTCCCTGATCCCTCCAGTCCTAGAGGTGACAGGCTCTGTATCCCTGCTCCCATCCCCTGATCCCTCCAGTCCTAGAGGTGACAGCTCTGAATCCCTGCACCCATCCCCTGATCCCTCCTGTCCTAGAGGTGACAGGCTCTATATCCCTGCTCCCATCCCCTGATCCCTCCTGTCCTAGAGGTGACAGGCTCTGTATCCCTGCGCCCATCCCCTGATCCCTCCAGTCCTAGAGGTGACGGACTCTGTATCCCTGCACCCATCCCCTGATCCCTCCAGTCCTAGAGGTGACGGGCTCTGTATCCCTGCCCCCATCCCCTGATCCCTCCAGTCCTAGAGGTGACAGGCTCTGTATCCCTGCGCCCATCCCCTGATCCCTCCAGTCCTAGAGGTGACAGGCTCTGTATCCCTGCCCCCATCCCCTGATCCCTCCAGTCCTAGAGGTGACAGGCTCTGTATCCCTGCTCCCATCCCCTGATCCCTCCAGTCCTAGAGGTGACAGGCTCTGTATCCCTATGCCCATCCCCTGATCCCTCCAGTCCTAGATGTGACAGGCTCTGTATCCCTGTGCCCATCCCCTGATCCCTCCAGTCCTAGAGGTGACAGGCTCTTTATCCCTGCTCCCATCCCCTGATCCCTCCAGTCCTAGAGGTGACAGGCTCTGTATCCCAGCTCCCATCCCCTGAACCCTCCAGTCCTAGAGGTGACAGGCTATATATCCTTGCTCCCATCCCCTGATCCCTCCTGTCCTAGAGGTGACAGGCTCTGTATCCCTGCTCCCATCCCCTGATCCCTCCAGTCCTAGAGGCGACAGGCTCTGTATCCCTGCTCCCATCCCCTGATCCCTCCAGTCCTAGAGGCGACAGGCTCTGTATCCCTGCTCCCATCCCCTGATCCCTCCAGTCCTAGAGGCGACAGGCTCTGTATCCCTGCTCCCATCCCCTGATCCCTCCAGTCCTAGAGGCGACAGGCTCTGTATCCCTGCTCACATCCCCTGATCCCTCCAGTCCTAGAGGTGACAGGCTCTGTATCCCTGCTCACATCCCCTGATCCCTCCAGTCCTAGAGGTTTCAGCTCTGTATCCCTGCTCCCATCCCCTGATACCTCCAGTCCTAGAGGTGACAGGCTCTGTATCCCTGCACCCATTCCCTGATCCCTCCAGTCCTAGAGGTTTCAGCTCTGTATCCCTGCTCCCATCCCCTGATCCCTCCAGTCCTAGAGGTGACAGGCTCTGTATCCCTGCACCCATTCCCTGATCCCTCCAGTCCTAGAGGTGACAGGCTCTGTATCCCTGCTCCCATCCCCTGATCCCTCCAGTCCTAGAGGTGACAGCTCTGAATCCCTGCTCCCATCCCCTGATCCCTCCAGTCCTAGAGGTGACAGGCTCTGTATCCCTGCTCCCATCCCCTGATCCCTCCAGTCCTAGAGGTTTCAGCTCTGTATCCCTGCTCCCATCCCCTGATCCCTCCAGTCCTAGAGGTGACAGGCTCTGTATCCCTGCACCCATTCCCTGATCCCTCCAGTCCTAGAGGTTTCAGCTCTGTATCCCTGCTCCCATCCCCTGATCCCTCCAGTCCTAGAGGTGACAGGCTCTGTATCCCTGCACCCATTCCCTGATCCCTCCAGTCCTAGAGGTGACAGGCTCTGTATCCCTGCTCCCATCCCCGGATCCCTCCAGTCCTAGAGGTGACAGCTCTGTATCCCTGCTCCCATCCCCTGATCCCTCCAGTCCTAGAGGTGTCAGGCTCTATATCCCTGCACCCATTCCCTGATCCCTCCAGTCCTAGAGGTGACAGGCTCTGTATCCCTGCTCCCATCCCCTGATCCCTCCAGTCCTAGAGGTGACAGCTCTGAATCCCTGCACCCATCCCCTGATCCCTCCTGTCCTAGAGGTGACAGGCTCTATATCCCTGCTCCCATCCCCTGATCCCTCCTGTCCTAGAGGTGACAGGCTCTGTATCCCTGCTCCCATCCCCTGATCCCTCCAGTCCTAGAGGTGACAGGCTCTGTATCCCTGCTCCCATCCCCTGATCCCTCCAGTCCTAGAGGTGACAGGCTCTGTATCCCTGCTCCCATCCCCTGATCCCTCCAGTCCTAGAGGTGACAGGCTCTGTATCCCTGCTCCCATCCCCTGATCCCTCCAGTCCTAGAGGTGACAGGATCTGTATCCCTGCACTAATCCCCTGAGCCCTCCATTTGTAGAGGTGACAGGCTCTGTATCTCTGACCCTATCCCCTGAACCATCCAGTCATAGAGGCGAGAAGCTATATGTCCCTGTGCCACTCCCCTGAGCCCTCCAATCCTAGAGGTGACAGTCTCTGTATCCCTGTGCCCAACCCCCGAGCCCTCCATTCTTAGAGGTGACAGCTCTGTATCCCTGCACCCATCCCCTGATCCCTCCAGTCCTAGAGGTGACAGGCTCTGTATCCCTGTGCCCAACCCCCGAACCCTCCATTCTTAGAGGTGACAGCTCTGTATCCCTGCACCCATCCCCTGAGCCTTCCAGTCCTAGAGGTGACAGGCGCTATATTCCTGTGCTGATCCGCTAAGCCCTCCAGTCCTAATGGTGACAGCATCTGTATCCCTGCACCAATCCCCTGAGACTTCCAGTCTTAGAGGTGAGAGGCTCTGTATCTCTGCACCCCTCATCTGAACCCTCCTGCCCTAGAGGTGCCAGCCTCTGTTTCCTTGTCCCTCCACTGAGCTCTCTAGTCCTGGAGGTGACAGGCTCTGTATCCCTCTGCTCATGCCCTAACCCCTCCTATCCTAGATGTGATTAGCTCTGTATTCCTGCACTAATCCCTGCCTTCCATTCCTAAAAGTGACAGGCTCTATATCCTTGCCCCCAACCCCTGAACGATCCAATCCTAGATGCAAGAGGCCCTGTAGCCCTGTGCCCATCCGCTGATCCCTTCATTCTTAGAGATGACAGGCTCTGTATCCCTGGGCTCAACCCCTGAACCCTCCTGTCCTAGAAGTGAGAGACTCTGTATCCCTGCAGAAATCCTGAGACCTCCAGTCTTAGAGGTGACAGATGCTATATTTTCTGTAAACCGATGTGATATTTCAGATGGAATGTCAGTATATAAAAATAAATAAATAAATACATTTCTGTGCTGATCTGCTAAGCCCTCCAGTCCTAATGGTGACAGCCTCTGTATTCCTGCACCAATCCCCTGAACCCTCCAGTCTTAGAGGTGAGAGGCTATGTATCCCTGTGTTATGTTTAGTACTAGTGTGAACCCCTGGGCCAAAGTGAGATGTGTCTCCGCCCACAAGGAGGAGCCCTTTGAGCCTCACCCCCGGTAGGCGTGGTCTCAGCAACGTCAGTCACAGTTGTGGAATAGAGTCTTTATTGATAGCAGAGAGAGACACAACCCAAGGAGCGGGAGGTGCAGAAAGTAAAGATCAGAGCAGGGGGTATACCCAACGACGAGGGCTCAGATGTGATGATCCAGTAGTGGCCCGCGGAGTGGGGTACACTGGGGATGAGTCTCAAAGATGGAAATGAGAAAGTTATCCGAGGTGCAGCAATAACTTGTAGGCAGCGTATACAGGAGTGGTTCCTTCAGGGAAGAAGCAGTAGTGGCCCGAAGCACGGGGTACACCGCAGCAAATCCCAGAACGAGGCTTAGACAGTAGAAGTCCGTAGAATTAGGTACTCACAGGGGGTAGTTCCAGAAGAGGTTCCGGGGAGCAGGACCAATAGTAGTAAAAAAGCAGAGGGTCCTCCAAGGAGCGGATAACTAGAGACAAGATGGGGTCCCTGAGGAGCGGGTACTCAGAGTGTCTCACGCCAATGTAGAAACTGGAACCAGAAGTCCAAGGAGCGGAATTCAGCAAGAGGGAACTCCTTGCTAACTCGTAAAAGTGAAGGGCCAACTAGCTTAAGTACTGGAGGTGGGTGACGTCATCCAGGAAGGATGCCCCCAAGGTTCCTGTCATGATGTGTACAAGAGTGGACCATGTGCGCTAGCGGGCGCCTAAGTGATTCCTGGACCAAAATGTCAGTCGGCAACGCACATGCCATCCCGGGAACGTCAGGCTGGTCGGTGGTGGTTGGCAAAGGCTGCCATTCGTCCAACGGATGATAAGGTAGCAGCAAAAGAGATGAGCATGAGTGGTGGCAGCCGTCTGCGACCGATGAGCATAACACCCTGTGTCAGTCCCCTTATCCCTACAGTCCTAGAGGTAACAGGCTCTGCATTCCTATGCTTATGTCCTGACTCCTCCAGTTCTAGAGTTAACAGGATCTGTATCCCTGTGCTAATGTCCTGACCCCTCCATTCCTAGAGGTGACAGGCTCTGTATCCCCAAACCCATCCCCTGAACCATTCAATCCTTGAGGCAAGAGGCTCTGCATCCCTGTGCCCCTACCCTGAGCCTTCCAGTCCTAGAGGTGAGAGGCTATGTATCCCTGCTCTAATCCCCTGAGCCCTCCATCCCTAGGGGCAAGAGGCTCTGTATCACTGCACCCATCCCCTGAGTTCTCCAGTCCTAGAGGTGACAGGCTCTGTATCCCTGCAGAAATCTCGAGACCGCCAGTCCTAGAGGTGACAGGCTCTAGTTCTTTGTGCCCATCCCTGAGTTTTCCAGTCCTAGAGGTGACTGGCTGTATCCCTGTGCTCATCCGCTGGCCCCTCCAGTCCTAGATGTGAATGGCTCTCTATCCCTGTGCTCATCCCCTGATCCCTCCAGTCCTAGAGGTGACAGCCTCTGTATTCCTGCATCCATCCCCTGAACACTGCATTCCTAGAGGTGACATCTCTGTATCCCTGCTCCCATCCCCTGAACACTGCATTCCTAGAGGTGACAGGCTCTATATCCCTGCTCCCATCCCCTGATCCCTCCAGTCCTAGAGGTGACAGGCTCTGTATCCCTGCTCCCATCCCCTGATCCTTCCAGTCCTAGAGGTGACAGGCTCTGTATGCCTGTGCCCACTCCTGAGCCCTTCAATCCTAGAGGTGAGAGTATCAGTATCCCTGTGCACATCCCCCTGAGCCTTCCAGTCCTAGAGGTGACCATTTCTGTATGCCTGTGCCCTTCCACTGAGCCCTGTAGTCCTAGAGATGACACTCAGTGTCCCTGCATCCATCCCCTGAACACTGCTGTCCTAGAGTTGACAGGCTCTATGTCCCTGTGCTCAGCCCTTGACCCTTCCAGTCCTAGAAGTGGGAGGCTCTGTATACCTGTACCCCTCCCGTGAGTCCGCCAGTCGTAGAGGTGACAGGCTCTGTATCTCTGTGCCAATCCCTTATTTCTCCTGTCCTAGAAGTAAGAGGCTCTGTATCCCTGCAGAAATCCTGAAACCTCCTGTAGTAGAAGTGACAGGCTCTGTGTCCCTGCACCCATCCCCTGATCCCTCCAGTCCTAGATGTGACAGGCTCTGTATCTCTGTGCCATTCTCCTTATCCCTCCAGTCCTAGTGTTGAGAGGCTCTGTATCCCTGCAGCAATCTTCTGAGCCCTCCAGTCCTAGAGGAGACAGGTTCTTTATCCTTGTGACCATCTCCTGATCTCTCCTAGCCTAGAGACTAGGGATGTGAATCGTTTTTTGACGATTTAAAATATCGTCCGATATATTTTAAATCGTCAAAAAATCGTTAGGGCCACGATACAATACCAATTCCCCCGATTTATCGTTAAAAAATCGTAAATCGGGGGAAGGGGAGGGCAGGAAAACCGGCACACTAAAACCCCCTAAAACCCCCCCCCGACCCTTTAAATTAAATCCCCCACCCTCCCGAACCCCCCCCCCCAATGCTTTAAATTACCTGGGGATCCGGCGGTGGTCCAGAACGGCGGCGGTCCGGAACGGCCCCCTCAATAGAATCGTGTTGTCTTCAGCCGGCGCCATTTTTCAAAATGGCCGCCGCAAAATGGCGGCGGCCATAGACAAAAATGATTCGACGGAGGAGGTCGTTCCGGACCCCCGCTGGACTTTGGCAAGTCTTGTGGGGGTCAGGAGGCCCCCCCAAGCTGGCCAAAAGTTTCCTGGGAGTCCAGCGGGGTTCCGGGAGCGATTTCTTGCCGCAAATCGTTTTCGTACGGAAAATGGCGCCGGCAGGAGATCGAGTGCAGGAGGTCGTTCAGCAGCGGTCCGGAACCCCTGCTGAATGACCTCCTGCAGTCCATCTCCTGCCGGCGCTATTTTCCGTACGAAAACGATTCGCGGCAAGAAATCGCTCCCGGAACCCCGCTGGACTCCCAGGAAACTTTTGGCCAGCTTGGGGGGGCCTCCTGACCCCCACAAGACTTGCCAAAAGTCCAGCGGGGGTCCGGAACGACCTCCTCCGTCGAATCGTTTTTGTCTATGGCCGCTGCCATTTTGCGGTGGCCATTTTGAAAAATGGCGCCAGCTGAAGACAACACGATTCTATTGAGGGGGCCGTTCCGGACCGCCGCCGTTCTGGACCACTGCCGGATCCCCAGGTAATTTAAAGCATTGGGGGGGGGGTTCAGGAGGGTGGGGGATTTAATTTAAAGGGTCGGGGGTGGGTTTTAGTGTGCCGGCTCACGATTTTAACGATTTTTCACGATAGTTTACACACCCAAACAGCAACAATACGATTCCCTCCCCCTCCCAGCCGAAATCGATCGTTAGACGATCGAGGACACGATTCACATCTCTACTAGAGACTATAGGCTCTGTACCCCTGTGCCCGTACCCTGAGCTCTGCAGTCCTAGAGACAACAGGCTCTGTATCTCCATGTGCATCCCCTGTGTCCTCTAGTCCTAGAGGTGAGAGGCTCTGTATCCCTGCATCAATCTTTTGAACCCTGCTGTCCCTTCCCCTGAGCTCTCCAATCCTAGAGGTGACAGGCTCTGTATCCCTGTGCCCATCCCCTGAGCCCTCCAGTCCTAGAGGTGACAGGCCCTGTATCAATGTGGGTTGATAATATCCATTCATCTCCTCATAAATTAAAAAAAAAATCAAAACAATTCACAATTGTACTATTAAGAGAAAGAGACAGCATGTAGTCCATCTTTTTCCTGTGTGTATCTATTCTATTTTGTTTTTCCAGATAATCCTCAAAGTAACGTGCAATTCAGAATTATTGGTGATGCTCTAATTATTTATTTATTTATTTATTTATTTTAAAACTTTTCTATACCGTTGCTAAGTTAAATACCATCGCAACGGTTTACATGTAGGCACATATTTAATGAGGGTAAAAGCGTACTATAGTACATTCTAACAGGTGCCGTTAAAGGTTCGGTTACAATATATCATTAGACATAGACATTTCGCGAAGTAGTTCATGACCAGTTGTACCAAAGGTACTTACACGGGTAGTTTTATCACACATAGTATTATAGTTATGTTTGTTGTGGTGTAGAGTTCATAGACTAATCTATTGTAAAGTTCTACTTACTGTGTGTCTGTGCCTTTCTGTTTTTCCTGAATAATTTCTCTCTATTCTTTCGTCTCTTTGTAAAATGCTTGTTTAAAAAGCCATGTTTTTAAACTTTTCTTGAATGTCTTTAGATCATTTTGTAGTCTGATCTCTGGAGGCATTGTGTTCCAGATTATGGGTCCTGCTAGTGATAGGGCTCTTTCTCTCACTTGTGTCAGTCTTGCTGTTTTAACTGATGGGATGGTTAGGAGGGCTTTATTTGCTGATCGGAGATTCCTGTGTGGCGTGTGTACCCGTAATGCTGTGTTTAGCCAATCTGATTTCTCATCATAAATTAGTTTGTGGATGATACATAGTGTTTTGTATTTAATTCTGTGTTCAATTGGTAGCCAATGTAACTCTGCTAGGGTTTCAGTTATATGGTCCCTTCTTCTTTTTCTGGTTAGTATTCTAGCTGCTGTGTTCTGAAGTATTTGCAGTGGTCTTAATGTCGTATTTGGTAGTCGTATTTAGTATCTGTAGGAATGTGGCTGTAAAATTACACATGAAATATTGCCTAGAGATCACCAAATGTCTTATCTCTTAAGCCAACTTTTTGGACTATGTAGGAAAGGCTTTAGGAACACTTTATGTAGTGGGGCCTGATTTAATTATGTTTTCTGGCATCTCTAACAGTTCTCATTATGTTGTGAATTTATTATAGAATTCATGCTGTTGGTTGTAAGCTTGAAAGGCAGTGAAGAGCTGCTAGGAGATGCCATTCACCGGCTGTAGGGGGCTGTAGAGTCCTTTCTGCTGGTGAAGACATGGGAACCTCTGGTAATTGCCCATGCAGGAGGAAATGGTGGGAGGGTCTTGGAGGCAAGCGGTCATTGTGCCTGGGGGGTGCACCTTAAGGTAGTTAGTCATTGATGCTGGAAGGGGGTGGGTGGGAGGGACTAACCCTTGTGCCCATGTTGGGGAGAAAATTCACCCTGCACTCATGTAGTGCAGAGGATTTTCTGGCACCTGTTCTGATGCAAGCATTCCATTTTTTGCATTAATGAGTGTATAAGGTGAGCATATTAGCATCATTTACTTGTGATGCTTCCTGATGTATTTTTAAGCATTTACTAACGTTAGCAGGCACACATTAATGTATTGAGGGATCATCTTAACATAAAGGCTTTGTTATGTAGCATGCTATTCTTACCTTACAGAAAGGCCCGTAGTGCACTGATTAAGCTTTTTTGTATGGAAAACAACACAATTCCTGCTGGAAGGGAACTGAGACCTTCACAATATAAGGAATATACTTAAAGTAGTAGAAATGTACATAAGAACATAAGATAAGCCATACTGGATCAGATCAAGTGTCCATCAAGTGCAATGTCCTGTTTCCAACAGTGGCCAGTCCAAGTCACAAGTCAGAAGTAACTGGCAAGTACGCCCTATTAATTGGCAGAGAGTGATGGATCTATGTAATGAATGGCACAGACTGAGAGAGTGGCCAGTATGGGGGTGGCCAAATGGAGGCCTGGCATAAATAAGCATGGCCTGAAGGATGCCCAGGGGGTGGGTGAGGACGCAGCATATTACATGGAGTGGCAGTGGCCAAAACAGCATTCACAGAGCGGGATGCCAGAGGGCATTCACGGAGTGAAAGATTGGAGGGCTGCCACCTCACTGGGACAACAGCAACAAGCGGGGAGGGGGGGGGGGGGGGGGGTGTAACAGCACAAAGTCTTTGCCGGTGGGATGTAGGCTAGTCTTATAAAAAGTTAATGTTGTTTGCATAAAGTATTTCTCTATGTTGATGTTTAAGTTCTTGCTTGTATGGCTGTGACTGTTTTATCCACGCAATAAAAGAGCGTTATGGACATTGTATTGCATCGTTGTTGGCAAGAGGGCAGGGTTGGGTTGGGGGGTAGGATGCCAGGAAGCTACAGCATGCCCAAGTTAAGGTATTTGTGTATATAATTTTCATTTAAGCGATGTAATGACTTCAGAAAGAGGGGTTAATTGCCATTGATTTGGAATTTATGGCATACTGCATGTCCCAGTTACTGTGCTGTCGAATATTGTAAAGCTCTTCCAAACCCTTGATTAGTATAGGAGCAGCTAACAAAATGGTTTACATTTCTCTCGGAATGTATTTTCTAGGGATGTGCATTCGTTTGCAATGCATTGGCAATCCGCAACGTATACGTTCCTATTCGTTGTATTTGTGGGTTCGCGAAACATATTGTGATCCCCCCACGAATACAAACATATCATTAGTTTCATTCTTTTGGCTTACAGTGATTTATTAGCGGCCGTTTGAAATAGAAGGCCATGTGGGAGTATCCATAGCAAAAAACCAGTCCTTTCCTGTGAGTCATGTGACCTCACAGCCCTGTCATAGAGTGGCTCAGACAGGTTGGCAAGGAGATGAGAATGCAACCTATCAGAGCTAAGCAATTTTCTAATGCAGCCAATCACCGCTCTCACTCAGTGCTCTGCGACGCTATTCCTGATGACGCAGCGCTATTTATACGTTTAGCACGCGGCGTGCCACTCACTTTCTTGGCGGGGATGGTCTGGGAAGGTGGCTGAACTCAGAGCTAGTTTGAGTGTCTCAAATCTGTATTCAATTGTTAGCTACTTCGAAAGAAAAAGATATTTGTTCGATTTGGCTGCAGTGCTAGCTAGCCCTATTTTTTTTTACCACACTTTTTTAAATTGATCTCTCTGTGCCACTGAGAGAAGCTGCTAGCACTAGCAGTGGCATTTTGCTGCTTATTTTACCCCCTGTAGTAGGTTGCAAGCAGCATTTGGGTGTTGTGGGTGGGAAATATATTGAATATCTAGCTAGTTTGATAGAATTGTCACTGAAAAAGATATTTAATCAATTTTGCTGCTGTGCCAAGCCAGGCTTTTTTGTTAACTGAGTTTTTTTTTTAATTGAACTCACTGTCTCTCTGTACTCTTGTAAACCAAGAAGGCAGTGCACTGGGCATCAGTGACAGTGAGCACTGGGCAGTTTTGCAGACTTACGTATATTGGGACAGCAGTGCTCTCTGAAGCCAAATCCCCAGTGGGCCTCTTTTGTAGTTACAACTTTGTTGTGTGCACATACATTATATTAGTGCACATCAAGGCACTGTGCCTGCGGGCAGCCAGTTTTGCAGACTCACGTATATTGGGTCAGCGGTGCTCTCTGACGCCAAATCCCCAGTGGGCCTCTTTTGGAAATAATTCTTTTAATTGAAATCCTTAGTAGGCAGTGACATTAAATCCATAATGTCAGGGAAAGCTAGACGTGGTTGAGTGATTGGGACTGGCAGAGGAGGCGCTGGCAGAGGAGGCACTTCAAAAGGCAGTGCCAGTCCCCCATTAAAGTTAAAAAGGGACCTGTTCCAATCTAAAATCTCTGGAGGGGCTGGCAGTTCCATCTAGAAAAAAATGAAATTTAAAGATGATGCATTGCCATCACCTGTTTCTGACCCTGTAGTTTTGGAGGTGAGGGAAGGGGAGGCCGAGTCATGCCAGACAAAATGGCGACACCCAAAAACAGCAGTTCGACAGCAGACTCGACTTAGTGTTAACAATGTAGCGCAGGCAGTGTTTGCTTCTGATTCCGATGAAGAATCATCTTGTGTGGGATTCTCATCATCAGAAATGGAAGAAGTTAGGGGTGTGCATTCGTATTGAACATAAATGTAAAACGCTACTTATTTTTTTTTTTAACTTAAAAAAGTGATAAGACATAAACGATCGGATTTCCAACTTATTCAACATAGCTATGTTGAATAAGTTGGAAATCGCGATTGTTGATCCAAAATAAAAATTTAAACCCCCTCACCTTCCTTAATCCCCCCCCAAAGACTTACCACAACTCCCTGGTGATCCAGCGAGGAGTGAGGACGCCATTTCTGAAAGCCTTTCCGAGGAGCACGTGACGTCGGCGTCACATGATTCCCCGCGGGTTCGCGCCGGAACGAGGGGTGCCGGAGGGAACTCGCGGGGAATCACGTGACGCCGCGTCACGCCGACGTCACGTGATTCTCCGCGGGGTCGCTTCCGGGATCCTCATTCGGCCCAAAAGGAACTTTTGGCCAGCTTGGGGGCACCCCCCAAGCTGGCCAAAAGTTCCTTTTGGGCCGAACGAGCGTTCCGGCGTGAACCCGCGGGGAATCACGTGACGCCGCGTCACTCCGACGTGACGCCGACGTCACGTGCTCCTTGCCACGCCACGTCGCAGTGACGCGGCGTCATGTGATTCCCCGCGAGTTCCCTCTGGCACCCTCGTTCGGCCCAAAAGGAACTTTTGGCCAGCTTGGGGGTTGTCAGGAGGCCCCCCCAAGCTCGCCAAAAGTTCCTTTTGGGCCGAACGAGCGTTCCGGCGTGAACCCGCGGGGAATCACGTGACGCCGCGTCACTCCGACGTGACGCCGACGTCACGTGCTCCTTGCAAAGTTGGTCAGAAATGGCGTCCTGACCCCGCTGGACCACCAGGGAGTTGTGGGTAAGTCTTGGGGGGGGGGATTAAGGAGGGTGAGGGGTTTAAATTTTTATTTTCACATATGGACATATACTCAACTCATTGAATTCTGTTTATGTCCATATTGACCGCAAATGGGACCCCCTTTGGACATATGGACATATGAACTTAAACTTTTGCTCTGCACATCCCTAGAAGAAGTAATAGCTGACGAAGGTTTAGGAGGATTCGTTAGTCCTGTCTTAGCCTCCACTTCAGTGCTGCAGGGGAGAGATGAAACTGATGATGAGGAGGAGGAAGAGCAGTCAGCACAGGCACAGAATGTGACTGATGCCCCTGGCATTGCTTCTCAGGGTGCACCCACTACTTCAGCTCCAGTGCCAGCATCCATCCCAAAGCCTATAGAGAAGGGATCACAAAATACATCTGCGATCTGGAACCACTTTAAAGTGACGGAGGACCCGCATTTTGTTCACTGGAATTACTGTGCCAGGGCTATTGGCAGAGGCAAGCAAATGGGACATCTATCTAATTTTGGCATGATGAAGAGGCAACACCCAACAACAGTACTGCTATCTGGGGATGGTGGCAGTACCAGTTAGGGGACCCCTTTTTCCAGGCAGCATAAAGTGGTTGAAAAGGAGCAGAGTCATCCCATGCCAGCCCCTTCTAGCAGTCAGGTGGCAGGCCAACAGCCCCTGCCATGTGGCAGAAGCGACAACCCACCATGGAAGCCTCAAAAGTTGTAACCAGGAGCATTGGGGAAATTATTGCCCCTTGATGACCAGCTCTTGCAGATAGTGGAGAATGTGGGTTTCAAGCATTTTCTGAAGGTCGTAGTTCCAAATTACAAAGTCCCCTCCAGAACCACATTTAGCAGAAAGGTCATCCCCAGCCTGTACAAGCAGTGTCGCAGTCGCATCCAAGCGCTGCTAGCTAAGGCACAGGGGAGTGTGCATTTCAACTGCAATATCTGGACCACCATGAATGAAGCACACTCTTACCTCTCCCTGACAGCACACTGGTGGGACCTGACTGAGGCAGGGGCAGGCAGCAGCTCTATTAGTGAACAAGTATCAGGGTGGAGGTGGGCTTTACTGCACACCCACCTGACGGATGAGGCCCATACCTCAGCCAATATTCTAGCATGCATCAGACAGATGCTGGCAGGCTAGCAACTACACCAGCAAGACAGGAATCCTCTTGCAGGGTTCTTTGTCACAGACAATGGTGCAAACATGGAAAAGGCAATATCCGACGGGCGTTTTCATAACATCCGATGTTTTGCACATACTCTGCACCTGGTAATGAAGTCAGCTCTGGGGTTGGAGTCCAGTCACCAAGAGAATGAATACCTGCATATGGTAATACACAAGTGCAGGAACACAGAAGTGCACTTCCACAGAAGTGTGAAGGTGGGGCAGGTTCTCCAACAAAAGCAGACTGATTTGGAGATGCCTCACAAGTGTCTCATTCAAGACATTGCCACCCTGTGGAATTCCACCTTTATGATGCTGCAGAGGTTAGTGGAGCTGCAAACACCCTTCATGAACTTTCTGGTTCAATGGACGTAGGTGTGCAGAATTGCCTAGAGCATCATGATTGGTTAGTCATGAGTCAGCTGGTAAAGCTACTATTGTAGAATATATTAAACAACAGATGATCCCACGCGGTTTAAGAATGCAAAAAGAACCAAAGGTGTTCCAGGAAGATCATGAATTTGTGGCTAAGTGGATTGCAGTGCTAAATAAATGTTCACTGGATTTAATGCTGTTAATTGTAGAGAGGACTACAGTGTCTATTGAAGATTTAAAATGGGAGATTGGAGAAATTAAAACACAATTACAGTCGGATGCTGACCAGGAAGTTTATGAAGCGTCATGCAAACAGATTGAGACCCCCTATGCTCGCCATTTTGAGAGTTCATTTATAAAACCAGGTAAAAGAAACAGGTAAAAGTGTTGGGGCGGCATGGAAACAAGGAAGTCATAAAAGGATTTTCAGGAGTAATGACAAGATCATTTAAGAAGACCCCCTGATGCAGAAGATACTCGAAACATGGCCATGTTGGGGTGATGTATGGACTGTGACACAAGCTAAGTAACCATTATTGTTCTAACTCCTGGATAAATAATTTGTCTGTATGAATCTCTTTATCCAAAATGACCCCCATGGACCTAATATGACTTTTTAAGGAAAAGTTTGAAAAAATGAAAAAAAAATATTTTTGACTTCGAGTGAGCACTATATCTAAATTAAAATAAAGGTGGACCAAATGGTCTAGGCAGCTTGTTCGGACTGACAAGTTGTGGTCATAAAGGTCCTACAAATTACCTAAAAAGATTGAGTAAGTCTTCTACTGAGGACGTTTCTGTGATTTATAAACTACAAAGACAACATAGGATGATATTGTAGATTTGGATTTGAGTAGCGGTTTTCTTATTTCTGAGAGCTCTTCATGTTCCTTTGTCATCAGCTGAAGTGCATAAGTATAGTTAATAACTTCTGGGTATTCACAAATAATCTCCATCTCATTTCTTGCTTCACAAATGGCAGTCTCTATTGCTTTAAAAGCATCCTCTGTTGAATTACAAGGGCTTGACCTCTATCCTCGAATGCTATGCTTGTCCATCCAGGCCTTATGTCCCTACAAGGGTTTGATCTCGAATGCTGTGCCTGTCCATCTAGGCCTTATGTCCCTACAAGGGCTTGACCTCTATCCTCGAATGCTGTGCTTGTCCATCCATGCCTTATGTCCTTACGAGGGCTTGACCTCTATCCTCGAATGCTGTACCTGTCCTTCCAGACCTTATATCCCTACAAGGGTTTGACCTCGAATGCTGTGCCTGTCCATCCAGGCTTTATGTCCCTACAAGGTGAGACCGCACCTTGAATACTGTGTACAATTCTGGTCGCCGCATCTCAAAAAAGATATAATTGCGATGGAGAAGGTACAGAGAAGGGCTACCAAAATGATAAGGGGAATGGAACAACTCCCCTATGAGGAAAGACTAAAGAGGTTAGGACTTTTCAGCATAGAGAAGAGACGATTGAGGGGGGATATGATAGAGGTGTTTAAAATCATGAGAGGTCTAGAACGGGTAGATGTGAATCGGTTATTTACTCTTTCGGATAGTAGAAAGACTAAGGGGCACTCCATGAAGTTAGCATGGGGCACATTTAAAACAAATCGGAGAAAGTTCTTTTTTACCCAACGCACAATTAAACTCTGGAATTTGTTGCCAGAGGATGTGGTTAGTGCAGTTAGTATAGCTGTGTTTAAAAAAGGATTGGATAAGTTCTTGGAGGAGAAGTCCATTACCTGCTATTAAATTCACCTAGAGAATAGCCACTGCCATTAGCAATGGTAACATGGAATAGACTTAGTTTTTGGGTACTTGCCAGGTTCTTGTGGCCTGGATTGGCCACTGTTGGAAGCAGGATGCTGGGCTTGATGGACCCTTGGTCTGACCCAGTACGGCATTTTCTTCTTAAGGGTTTGTCCTCGAATGCTGTACCTGTCCATCCAGGCCTTATATCCCTACAAGGGCTTGACCTCTATCCTCGAATGCTGGGCCTGTCCGTCCAGGCCTTATGTCCCTACAAGGGTTTGACCTTGAATGCTGTGCCTGTCCATCCAGGCCTTATATCCCTACAAGGGCTTGACCTCTATCCTCGAATGCTGTGCCTGTCCGTCCAGACCTTATGTCCCTACAAGGGTTTGACCTTGAATGCTGTGCCTGTCCATCCAGGCCTTATATCCCTACAAGGGCTTGACCTCTATCCTTGAATGCTGTGCCTGTCTGTCCAGGCATTATGTCCCTACGAGGGCTTGACCTCTATCCTCGAATAATGTGCCTGTCCGTCCAGGCCTTATGTCCCTATGAGGGCTTGACCTCTATCCTCGAATGCTGTGCCTGTCCGTCCAGGCCTTATGTCCCTACAAGGGTTTGACCTTGAATGATGTGCCTGTCCTTCCAGGATTTATGTCCCTACGAGGGCTTGACCTCTATCCTCGAATACTGTGCCTGTCCGACCAGGCTTTGTGTCCCTACCAGTGCTTGACCTCTATCCTTGAATGCTGCGCCTGTCCATCCAGGCCTTATGTCCCTACAAGGGCTTGACCTCTATCCTCGAATGCTGTGCCTGTCTGTCCAGGCCTTATGTCCCTACGAGGGCTTGACCTCTATCCTCGAATGCTGTGCCTGTCTGTCCAGGCCTTATGTCCCTACGAGGGCTTGACCTCTATCCTAGAATGCTGTGCCTGTCCGTCCAGGCCTTATGTCCCTATGAGGGCTTGACCTCTATCCTCGAATGCTGTGCCTGTCCATCCAGGCCTTATGTCCCTATGAGGGCTTGACCTCTATCCTCTAATGCTGTGCCTGTCCGTCCACATTTGGAATGTACAAACATAAAAAGCTAACTTAAGATGTTTGGAGCTTGCATATTTCATATGCTGATGTGGTTCGTTTTTCGCCCGAATTAGGAAATTACACGAAATTTCCTAATTCGTTGTTGTTTCGGAGGCCCCGAAACCCGAAAAGAATTTTCCCCGAATTTCGGGGAAATTTCGTTTTTCGGGTTTGCCTGGGGAGAGGGGCACACATTTTTTTTTAAATTAAAAACCACCCCAAACCACCCCAAACATTTAAATTAACTATAATACAACACCCCCCCCCTGATCCCGATCCCTTCCCAAGACTTACGAAGTACATCCCTGGTGGTCCAGCGGGGTCCCGGGTTCCATTTGCCCTCCGTGCCCGTGCTACTGCAAGCCGTGCTCTTTAAAATGGTGCCGAATAGCCTCTGAACTACCATGTCACAGGGGCTACCGGCGCCATTGGTCAGCCCCTGTCACATGGCCATCGGCGCCATCTTGTGCTCCTGTCATGTGACTGGAGCTGACCAATGGCGCCAAAATCCTCTGTGACATAGTATGGGCAAAGGCTATCGGCGCCATTTTGATTACTGGCAGCCGACAACGAAATCGCTCCCGGACCCTCGCTGGACCCCCAGGGATTATTGGCAAGCCTTGGGGGGGTCAAGAGCCCCCTCCTGACCCCCCCAAGGCTTGCCAATAATCCCTGGGGGTCCCGCGGGGGTCCGGGAATGATTTCGTTGTCGGCTGCCAGTAATCAAAATGGCGCCGATAGCCTTTGCCCATACTATGTCACAGAGGCTTTCGGCGCCATTGGTCAGCTCCAGTCACATGACAGGAGCACAAGATGGCGCCGATGGCCATGTGACAGGGGCTGACCAATGGCGTCGGTAGCCCCTGTGACATGGTAGTTCAGAGGCTATTCGGCACCATTTTAAAGAGTACGGCTTGCAGTAGCACGGGCACGGAGGGCAAATGGAACCCGGGACCCCGCTGGACCACCAGGGATGTACTTCGTAAGTCTTGGGGAGGGATCGGGATCGGGATGGGGGGGGGTAGTTTGTATGTATGTAGAAAAATGATTTTAAATGCTTGGGGTGGGTTTTTTTTAAGCTTCCTTTGCCGTTTAGGTTTTTGGCCCGGTTTCGGGTTTCCTCGTTTCGTTTTTCAAAAAAACGAAACGAGAAAACCCGAAATTTACCACGAAGTATCCGAGTCAAAAAACGACCCGGCAGAAAAAAACGAAGCACATCTCATTGCTCAATAGTCTTCATGACCTTCATAATATGGCCTTTGTTCACTAAGTCTTTCTTAGGTGCCAACATTAATGTTTCTTCTAGTACTATAGAAAACTGGTGGTAGTTGCACTCTAGTTCATCCTATGTGTTCCCATAGTTTACAGAGGCACTAGGGTACAAAGTCAACATAGGTTGATATTTTGAGATTTGGGCGGGAGATGACGTCAGTGCTTCTTTTGGTCCTAATGGCTGAACCCTCGTTGCAAAGGGAAACCTCAGTCTCTGGCAATTCAAAATACTAATCCTTCACAGCATGGATCCTTAAATAAAACAAACAATGTCCTTTTAGTTTCAGGGCAGAGAAGAGAACTTCTTCCATCTTGCACATGAATTCATGATCTGTTTGCACATGCTGAAATCCTAACAATTTGTACCATTGTACACTATAGGAGCCAACCCACTCCAGGGAGCCCTTTCCTGCTCAAAGGAAAGGGAACTCTCCCCAGGGTAGCCAGCCTATCTCTTAGAACCAGTTGACCTATGTTGAACTGCTGTTCACATGGCACCCTGCTCCACGTCACCACACTTTGAAGGCTCGTGCTCCACTCTAGGGGCCAAACAATTCCAAGGGAGCCCTTTCCTGCTCAAAGGAAAGGGAACTCTCCCCGGGGTAGCTGGCCTATCTCTTAGTACCGTTTGATCCATGTTGAACCACTGTTCACGTGGCATCCTCCTGCACATCGCCACACTTTGAAGGCTTGTGCTCCACTCTAGAGGCCAACCCATTCCAAGGGAGCTCTTTCTTGCTCAAAGGAAAGGGAACTCTCCCCGGGGTAGCCGGCCTATGTCTTAGTACCTGTTGACCCATGTTGAACCGCTGTTCACAGTGAGACCTCCTCCATGTCATCACACTTTGAAGGCTCATACTCCACTCTAGGGGTCAACCCATTTTAGGGATCCCTTTCCTGCTCAAAGGAAAGGGAACTCTCCCCGGGGGTAGCCAGCCTGTATCTACTCTCTGACCCATGTTGAACCGCTGTTCACATGCACCCTCCTCTGCCTCGGCCTTGAAAATCCTCGTTTGTATATCTGCTACGTCCACCAGATTTTAAAAGACCAGCAAGAGCTCACTAGACGCCAATGGAAATACCCCACTCTAGGGGTGAACCCATTCTAAGGAGCCCTTTCATGCTCAAAGGAAAGGGAACTCTCCCCGGGGCCAGCCTGTCTTGCCCCTATCAAAACCACAGGGACCAGACTACCTCCGCTCTGCCAGCCTGTCGTGCCCCTATCAGTTTTCTGCCACTCTGTCTTGGTGCCATACACCAGATGACTCACTCAACTCCTTGTGGTGTTCTGGCCACTATCATGGTTGCTCAGTGTGTTGGTGCTAGTCTTTCTGCTTGCTATGTTCCCCCTTCATTGTGCTGTAGGATGTTGATGCCACCTGTCTTGCCACTTTGCCTGTTGGGCTGCCTTCGAGGGTTCATGCATCTGTTATTGGTGCTCTCTTTTGAAGCTGTGGTGTGTTGTTGACACTCTCACTGCAGCTTGTGCCTCTGTTAAACCACTCTTGCCACTTCTGGTACCCCTTTGTACCTTTACAGTGCCTTAGGCTATTCATGCCATTTTGGTGCCACTTTGCCACAGTCTAAGTACCTTGGAGCTCTTTTGTTGTTCTGATGATTGCTCCCCAGAAGTTTCATTTCCATTTCCATTTATTAAAACTTATTAAATGCCTAACACAAAAAGGTCTAGGCAATTTACAACATACATACATAATATCATTAAAACATCATCATGTCAAAAGAAAAACACAACTCATCAAGTTTCATAGAAACCACAGTCTCAACAACATTATGTAAACACATAATACAATTATAATCAGACAAAAATAAGTCCTGAATCATACCTAAAAATGTATGAAAATCTATCACAGTCATAGATTCTAGAAAATACTAAAGACCTGATGGAGCAGAAATTTCATCAGAATTGATAAGAAAACTCCAATTCTGCAGCCAAAAATAGGCTGCAAATACTTCCCCCATTAACTTTAATGGGAAATCGGAAAACGAATAAAACTAATCAACAAATTGGTTTTCCCCCCTATGAACGAATGCAATGGATTTGGGTCCCTGCGAAATGAATACCAAATCGAAACAAATTTTTTCCTTCTGCACATCCCTAGTATTTTCCAGCTCTTTAGATACTATTAGAATTGTTCTGTTTTTCAGTGGTTCTAGATGTGTAAAATCACTATTCATTATGATAATTTGATCTGTGAGACTGCTGCTCCTAACACAAACTGCTCTGTGGCGGACAAGAATAATGTCTTGTGAGCTCCACAGATTCCTTCCAGTTTGCACTTCTCTGTAGTTCACACACATTTGTGACTGTGAATGTTTGTGTTATTTTCATATATTTTGTGTTCTCTGTATCTGTTTTGCATTTTAAGTAAAGTGATTATATCAATTGAAGAAAATAAATTATTAAATACAGCTACAGCACATTTAGTTCACAGGCATGGGATATTGTTTTTGAAAGCATATGTTTGAGCATGTAACCTCAAGCTTTTACTTAAAATATTGTTTTCCTTAATATGGCTTCTTCAGAAGACCATAAAGTATTTCAGCTTACATGGATGCAAAAATTACTGTGATTGCAATCTGCACCAAACTAGAAATTTGTTTTGTGACATGCCAAAAAGTAACCCAAATGGCATAAAGATTACTATATGGTCCTCGAGAGCCACAAATGGCCCAGCTTTTTAGGACATATATAGGGGCAGATTTTTAAACCAGCGCGCACAGGGTACATTTCTGTGCGCTACCCGGCGCACACAGATGTACACCCGATTTAATAACTTGTGCGAGCTGCTGTGCGCATGTTATAAAATCCAGGGTCAGCGTGTGCAAGGGGGTGCATACTTGTTCATCTTGCGCGCGCCAAGCCCTAGGGAGCCCCGATGGCTTTCTCCGTCCCCGCCAAGGCTGTTACGAAATTGGAGCGGCTTCGGAGGGAACTTTTCTTCTGCTCCCCCTCACCTTCCCTCCCTTCCCCTATCTAACCCACCCCCCAGCCCTACCTAAATCCCCCCCTACCTTATTTCAAGTATTTATGCCTGCCTCTGTGCCGGAGGCCTCAGTCCCGTCCCCGGACTGCCCCCGGACTTGCGCCATGCCCTGCCCCCTTCCCGCCCCTTTTTCAAAGCCCCAGGACATATGCGTGTCCCGGGGCTTACGCGCACCGCCGAGCCTATGAAAAATTGGCTCGGCGCGCGCAGAAGGGTTTTAAAGGGTTACGCGCGTATATTACACACGTAACCCTTTGAAAAACTACCCCATAATGAATATGCATGAGATAGATTTATATACATGCAAATCCATCTCATGCATATTCATTATGGATATCCTGAAATCTGTCTGTGGTTTTTGAGGACTGGAATTGGCCATCTTTGTTATATAGTTTAGCACATTAAATTATTTGTTTATAGCTAGAAGAAGTGCTGCTTTCTTTATCGGCCTTATTGGTGTAAGACTGTGCATGCATATTGGCCACTCTCAGGCAGGACACTGGGAGAGCTTGATGGCAGCATTGGCACTTCTGATGCTTTGCACAGAATAATATACAGCGCTGCTGTATTTCAATTCCTTGGCGAGTACTGTCCATTAATTTTCTTTGTTTATTCTGCAATTCATATGCACATGTGCCCTCCAGTTTTTAATATTACCAGCAATGGAATCTGAGGGCTTGACTACAGAAAGCTCCAATATTGACTCAGATAAATTTGGTAGTACTTGAGCAGAAAAGTTCGGTACAAGTAAAAAAGGGAAGAGTGACTGCAAATGAAGGATCCCTTATACAACATTGTAGAGAAGTGAGACTCAAAAACTCGTACTGACGCTTTTTTTATTTGGATGGAAGTCATTACAGCTATTTTTGCTGTTAATTACTACAACTAACTGCTTTGCAAATATAGTATAGCATTACATAGGATATAGGATAGACAGCAAATATCAACTATGCACAAACAACTTAATTAGGGAAATTGCAACAACATGCTATTAGAAAGAGCAGCTAAGCAGACTAATTCTTCTTCATCTAATAAAAAGGAAAGAGATACTTCTGCTGCCACCTCTGCAGGTAAATGAGTTCGGGGTCATCATCTGACTGAGATGAATTAATTTCCATTCATTTAGAGTAAAGCAAAATAGTCCTAGCAGATATTCTTACTTTTATCATGCTTTTACAGAGACCCTGGGCATGTGTTGTGTCTGACAGCTTGTGGGCTGCCCCCGCAAGCCACCGTCCCTACCTTCACAGCCACCATCCTTTATTTGTTGCTGTCTTTGGCGTAGCAGGACGCCGCTGACTCTTCTTAAGGCAGGAAGCTGCCGATCACCATGCAGCAGGATCCCGCCGGCTCTTGCTCTCCCCAGCTCCCATTAGACATCTGTTTACCCAACATCAGATTTCTTAAAGGGGCCATGGCAGGAAAGTCCCCATGGCCCCTGCTGATGATGTCACAGCATTGCCTTATTTAAGGGTGGCTCTCCTGATGCACGCTACCTCAGCAACAGGTCCAGATACGTCTAGTAGTGTTGCTTATTCCTGCCTTTGTCTACCCAGCCTGTTCCTGCCTTCTTCTAACCAGCCTATTCCTGCTTTCATCTGCCCAATCTGCTGCCTCCTTGCCTGCCCAGCCTGCCTCCACCCTATTCATCCATCTTCCTCTCCCTTGGAAGGGGACCTGGTTTTGAACCTTTCCTGGACTCTTAACATGCCTGAATGCTACCTGCCTCGATCCTTGCCTGGAATCTTGACATGCCTGACCGTCACCTGCCTCTGACCATAGCCTGCCCTTAGTCTTCAGCAGAGACCAGCTGAGTCCTGCCAGCCCTGACACCCAAAGGCTAAACCCGAGGGGAACAAGGACCTGGTAAAGTTGAAGCACCTAACTGGTCTCTGTTTCACCTGGGTCCACCTGCTGGCGTTGAAACCTGCAGGGCTCCTCCCTGCAGGTAGAGCCATCTCACCCTAGCCCAAAGGTCCACAGATAAAACAATAAGATTGAATTCTGTGGTGTCCAGCGACATAAGAATATAAATATTCTGATATGACTATGGACTGGACTGTGCTTAGAGTTTATCTGTAGGAGTAATGAATCATATTGTCTCTGCAAACAACAAGGCGTTATTATGTACTGTAATTACCTATATTAGGCACAGGGTGACATTCCTAATTCAATGAGGCTCTTTATTCTTCTTGTTTCTATTTGTTTTTAAAGAAAGCAATTCAAAGGATTATCAAACTAAAGCTAAGCAATTTCTTTATCCATATCCCATTAATTACAGAGACCTTGGATTCTATATTTGCAAAGGAAATAAGAACAATGACTCTCATAATTGGTCTAGATCTGCACAAATTATCAAGAGATGGAGGGAAGCTTTGAAGCACCTTGTTAAGATACTAGAAAATTGAGAGCATCATTCATGTTATTTTCTGAGCAATGCAGATTCCTGAGTGTTATATTTAGGTTATATTAGGAATTACAGAAAGGTCACAAATGTTACTGGGTTCTGCAATACACCAAGTTCTCTTGTGTTTTTGCTACTGACTACAACACCTAAACAAACTGAGCTATGAGATTGGCCTCTGTATGGCAGTACTGAATTTGTTCAGTTCTAGAGTATAGTTAGCATTTGAATAGCATAATAACTTGCCACACTGTTCTGGAGAGTGACCTAAAAATAACATGCCGACTCATCAACCCTTAATGGTGAAGGATTTAAAGGTAATGCTTTTGAGCCTTGAAATAGGAATGACAAGGTAGTAGGCCTTATATAGCACTTCCCTGACATCTGATGCGCTGATTCTTTATCCCAGTTTAGTACATGAAAAATGCAATTTTTTCTTTTTCTTTTATTGTTAATGCATTCCACATTCCAAACGTGCTCAATTAACCTCAAATGTCAAATTTGAAAAATGTTTGACTCTTGATAAATAATATATACAATATTCTCTCAGCCAAATATCTGTGGTAGACTAATACTTTTTGACCAGGTAGTTTAAATGCAGTTCTAGAGCCCTAAGGCACATCTTAGCACACTGTTTTCTTTAGCAATTACTGAATATTGTTACACCTAGGACAAGCTAAAAAATGACTTCATGGAGCCAGATTTAAAAAATTATAAAAATGCTTAATTTGAGTGTTACAAATCTACCAAAAATTGGCAGTGGAACCCTTTCTACTGCCAAGTTTTCAAACGATAGAGATTCTGGAAAACAAAAAATATTCAACATTACTTGTCTTGCTGTGTCAATTGCTATCAACTTTATACCCACAAATAGCAGATTTTGATTACTTATCTTAAACACTGTTTCTAAATCAAATTAGGCAAGAAACAGTAGAAAAATACAGTACTTGAAAGTTCTATTGTTCATGACACCATAAAAAACTAAATAACATATGAGGCTTTAATAAAAAAGAGATGGAAGATCACCTTTGGCAAATAAATGTTGTAGTTTATGGTGAACTCAGTATATAAGGAACTTAGTCAAATACTAAACTATAGCACACAACTCACCTGTGATTATTTCAGCTTGCTCTGTGGAACAACCAACAACATCATATTATTAGAATGCTTTCAATGATTATAATACCACCAAAGAGTCCCATGATTATATGTACTGCGAGCAGCATGGAGAAACTAACTCAGGACACAGTGAAGTAGAGGGCGCTCAATGATTTCCTCCCACTTCTTTTTTAAGGCTTAAATGCAAAGTCAGTACTCAGTACTCAGCTAATTTAGCAAAAGGCCTCAGAAAGTACAATATTTAGCCAACGCACTAGAAACCCCTTCCACAAACAGTTCCTCTCAGACTAACAGCTCGATACATTATCTTCCGGTCGAAGATTGCCCGTCTGTAACGTGCTCGGAGCGCACAATACAGACGAGTAAGGCCATCCAGCGATACAGTCTCCAGTTTCACGCGTCCTTAGCGCTTTGTAAAATAGACACATAACCCTTTCCGCACCCAGCATGTAAATGAACGAAAAAGCTGTACAATGAAGGAATTAGCTATTCCCCTCCGATACTGTAACGGGCGCTGATACTATCTCCTCAGTAACCCGCTGTTTTGCCGCGGCCTTAACGTGCTACTTTACCGCCTCCCCCTAGAAGGAGTTAGGACTGTGAGTCTAGTAACAAATCCATCGACACCGCTTAAGATACTCAAACACAATAAAACAATAAGCCTGGCACCCTCCTTGATGTAGTACGTCCCGGATGCCCCCCCCTCCCCAGCGCGCCCGCCACTACCCCTTTCATCAGCTGCATCCACCCATTATGCCCCTCACGGGCATGTCCCGCTTCACAGAGCGCTCCCACTCAAATCCGTTCATGGGTATATACCCTTTCGCCCCCCTCACAGCGCCATGCTACCACTGCGACCCGGCAGTCCCGTGAGGCCTACAAAAAAAAAAAAAAATCCCCGGCTCCCGCGCCCCCGCACTGGCCCGCCGACTCTAACCCCCTCCTCCCGATCGGGCGGTTAGGCGGCGGCGAAAAGCAAAAAAAAACCAAAATCAATTTTTTTTTTTCAAAAAGCGACATCACACAATGCATAAAATAATTTCTCCAGCCTTAAAGCGACAATTTTGTTTTTTTCCAAAAGCGACTTACTTTTGGGATCTGTCAAGATCCAAAAGTAAGTCGCAAAAGTAACTTACTTTTCTGAAGCCATCAGGAACACGATCTTAGCTCCTCCGGACGAAGACGAAGATGGCCGCCTGCACGGGGGAAAGCGTGCAATTGGCAGCTGAAGACGTGACGTCATGACGTTTGGCGTCACGAGATGTGACGTCACGTCTTCAGCGGCCAATTGCACGCTTTCCCCCTTTCAGGCGGCCATCTTCGTCTTGAGCTACGATCGTGATGGCTTCAGAAAAGTAAGTTACTTTTGCGACTTACTTGACAGATCCCAAAAGTAAGTCGCTTTAAGGCTGGAGAAATTATTTTATGCATTGTGTGATGTCGCTTTTTGAAAAAAAAAAATTGCTTTGGTTTTCGCCGCCGCCTACCCGCCCGATCGGGAGGAGGGGGTTAGAGTCGGCGGGCCAGTGCGGGGGCGCGGGAGCCGGGGATTTTTTTTTTTTTTGTAGGCCTCACGGGAATGCCGGGTCGCAGTGGATGCAGCTGATGAAAGGGGTAGTGGCGGGCGCGCTGGGGAGGGGGGGGGCATCCGGGACGTACTACATCAAGGAGGGTGCCAGGCTTACCGAACCGCTGCTATTGCCTCTGCTCGCAGGGCCTCACGGGACTGCCGGGTCGCAGTGGATGCAGCTGATGAAAGGGGTAGTGGCGGGCGCGCTGGGGAGGGGGGGGGCATCCGGGACGTACTACATCAAGGAGGGTGCCAGGCTTACCGAACCGCTGCTATTGCCTCTGCTCGCAGGGCCTCACGGGACTGCCGGGTCGCAGTGGATGCAGCTGATGAAAGGGGTAGTGGCGGGCGCGCTGGGGAGGGGGAGGCATCCGGGACGTACTACATCAAGGAGGGTGCCAGGCTTACCGAACCGCTGCTATTGCCTCTGCTCGCAGGTCTATTTCGCCAGCTTGCTGCACGCTTTCGCTTTGCTCGGCTCGGCTCTGCTTTTGCTCCTCTCCCGACTTTTCGTGTTTTTTACACTTCCTGGTGCCTGTCATTCCAAATGCCATTTGAAATGACATTTGAAATGACAGGTACCAGCGCACCCAGGTTACTGTATAGGCGCTGTATTAAGCGCCTATACAGTAAAATGGGTTACGCGGGCATAACCTTTCCCTAACGCTTTAAAGCCGCGGCATGCATTTGCATGCGATTAGAAGAGAGTATCGGGGAGTTAGTGAAGAGAACTGTGCGTGCGGGGAGGAAGGGTGCGCCTGACACTGCCGCACTGTTTTTACCGCTGCCTTACTGTATCAACCTGCAATGGGGCATAATTCACCCCATCACAAGAAAAGATAAAACAGAAAATGTTCACTCAAGAACAACAAAAATGAGAAATGGTGTTGGAATTGCTCCCATATGAAGAAAGAGAGATAAATGAGAGGCAATATGATAGAGGTCTATAAAATCATGAAAAGGAGAGGTTACTTTGCCCTTTCAATCACTACAAAGAATAGGAGACCTTTAAGCCACTAACCTCTGATCCAAAGCAACTCCAGCATAGCCTCCAGCACCAGCAGCATGCTGCTCTAATGACCCAGGATAGAACTTCCTGTAAAACTGGACTTGCTTTATAGGTCCCGTAGCCAGGACTTCCTGTGGTGCTGGCTGATGACATCTCATCCTCCATGATTATATAAGAAACTCCTTTGCAGCCAGCCAGTATATGATTGGCGGGGTGCGCCGGGCACGCGCCGCTAATAGTAACCAGGGGCGAGTTGCGTGGCGGCAGATGTGACGGGGGGAGGGGGTGTAGCATGTGGGGGAGGCAGAGGAGATGGAGTAGTGAATGGGAGCACAGTGATTTGAATCGCTGCTTACCCATTGGCTGGGGGAACCTATGCCTGCTGGGAAGCAGCAACAGCTCCGGGCACACGGACGCGGTGGGTGAAGGAGCAGGGCACACGGGGTTTGGCGTCATGGTTTGCAGAGCTGTTGTAGTCAGGATAAATTTTGGTACCGTCCGCATATAGATATTGAGGCAGGAAGGCAATTTTCCCTGCTGCGTCCTTCCCTGTCTGCCTGTTGCGGTATCATGAGGAGAGGTAAGGAGCAGAGGGCTCAGTCGTGGGCTGTTACGTGCCCAGGGCCGGTGGGCCCTTCCCCTCCTGTGGTGGCCATCCCTTCTCTGGAGGTTCCCGCCCCCCCGCAGCCCCCCCCTCCGTCCCATGCTGACTCGGGTGAAAGCGGGCCCGAGGTGGAGAATCCCCCTCCCTCCTCCCACCTCCCTTCCCCTGAGCAGGACTGCCAGGAGATCTCTCTAATGGCTGGAGATAGTTTTTCAGCCCCCCCCCTAATTTTATTTTATTTATTTTATTTATTGTTTTTGTTATACCGAGTTTCATGATAGGCATCACATCAACCCGGTTTACAAATAACAAGGAGTGTAAAGCATAACGTAACGTAAAAAACAATATTTTCAATAAGAACCTTGAACTTTAAATACAGTGAATCAGAAAAAGGGAGAGGGAAAGTTACAAAAAACAAGGAAAATAAACTTGGGATGGAAGGGGAGAAATTGAACAGCACAATATTTACATTTCAGCCTATTGATACATTAGAATAGCAAGTGAAAAAATAAGACTATGAAACGGTACATAGGTAATCAAATGAATAAATATGACACAGTTGTGAATGGTAATAGTATGATAAATATTCAGCAGGAATTAGTGAGAGAGGGTTTGAGGTTGGTTGATTCATGTTTACATTCCATTATTGCATACGAGTTAGTGCTAGTGAGAGGAGGTTTTATTCAAGGCTTGGAAATGCTTTTTTTTTGAAAAGCCAAGTTTTTAGTCTTTTCCTAAATGGCTCTTGTCTCAAATCAGGTGGGATCGAGTTCCAGAGAGCTGGACCTGCTGATGAGAAGGCTCTGAGACTCAAGGATTTATGTTGGTAGGTTTTGGCCTTTGGAATTTGGAGTGACTCTTTGTAGTGTTCCCTGATAGGCCTGGCGGAGGTGAATTTTTTAAGTGGTATTTGTAGGTCGAGTTGCGTGTGTTGGTTGATAGTTTTGTAAATGATGTTAATGGTTTTGTACATGATTCTATAGTGGATCGGAAGCCAATGGAGGTTTTTGAGAATAGGTGAAATGTGGTCAATTTTCCTGGAATTTGTAAGGACTCTGGCTGCAGAGTTCTGAACCATTTGTAAAGGTTTGGTGTAAGAAGCTGGGAGGCCTAATAGTAATGAGTTGCAATAATCTAGTTTGGAAAAGATTATTGCTTGCAAGATTGTTCTGAAGTCCTGAGTGTGAAACAGCGGTTTTATTCTTTTCAGGATATGTAATTTGTAGAAGCAATCTTTGGTGGTTTGGTTAATGAATGTTTTGAGGTTGAGACGATTGTCTAGGATGGCTCCTAAGTCTCTTACGTGGGTTGTTTGAAGGAGTGTGGGTGGTTTAGGAAGTGTGTTATTGTTTTCCGGTGATATGAGCAGGAATTCTGTTTTCGAAGCATTAAGTACAAGGTTTAGACTGTTGAGGAGAAGTTTAATTTCTAATAGGCAACTGTCTCTGTGGTTCCTCGCTTCCCCCCCCCCCCCCCAGCCATCCTACCCCCCCTCCTCATGTCTAGTAAAGCAGGGACTGGGAGGAGTCGGAGCAAAGGCAAATCACCTGCTACAAAGCCTAGTAAGGCGAGCCAGCCTAGAAGTGTGCCTTCTGCACCAGATGCCCCAGCTTCCTGGGGCAAGCAGGCATTCAGGAGAGGGCATTTTCCCGCAGTGGGTTTTGGAGCCACGGGCCTGAGAAGAACAGTGCATAGAGAGCCATTGAGGGCACCCATCCCTGCAGATTTGGGCATGCGCGGGCCTACGAGAGTCAGAAATGAAGGCGGAAGCGGATCCAGGAGCAGAGTGACAGCGATGAGGGCGAATATGGCGGAGGAGGCATCCACTTGGAGGAGCAGCACGGCTGTTGGTATGCAAATGGGAATGCCCCCTCCTTTTCCATATGGGTTGCGGGGATATTGGAGATGGAATGAAGAGCAGGGGTGTCCAATTTGGTACGAGGATGTCTCTTGGGATGATGGGGTGTCGTTTGGTGCAGGCGTAGGAGAGGGCAAGGTTGGGAAAGGGCCAAGCGTGCAGGAGGTAGGGAGGGAGACAGAAGGGGGCCTTGCAGGGATGAGAGAGGATGGAAATGCAGGGTACTATCAGAAGAGGGGGGCTGCGGTTGGTGTGTGTTTTCACAGAGTCGGAGGGACTAGCAGTTCCGGGGACATCACAGCAGGAAGCTTGCCGGGAGAGGAGTGCGGTGAGAGTGGACAACGCTGGAGGACTGCGTGGAATACCGACGGGGAATAGTACATTGGAAGCGATGAGGGGAAGCGTAGCAGCAGAACGAGCAAGTGGGTTGGAGAAAACTAGAATAACAGAGCAGTCAAGTAAAGAAAGGAGGAAGAGGAAAAGAGTCAGGCAGGACTCGTCGGATCTGGATTCCAGTTCGACCTCGTCTACATCTTCGAGGGAGTCAGCAGGGAGGGGATATGTTAAGGCTGGACAGGGCCCGAAACAGGACATGGGCCATCCTGCCCTAGCATCCTTGTCAGAATTGTGGGAGGAGGTGCCCAGGAAGATGCAAAAGCACATAAGGAAATGTAAATATGTTAACATATTCAGATTGTTGGAGGGCAGGAGAGGCAGAGGAAAAGATAAGAAGAAGGGGAAGAAAAAGAGAAAAAGGGGGAACGGTGGACCGAAAGTGGCCAAAAATATTTTAAATTGGGTACGTGGGTTTTTAGGATTGGCTAGTGTAGTGGGGCACTTTGAGCCAGTGCAATACGGGCTGCTATTAGCGTATGCGCATAGCATATTGGGAGCATAAAGATTACGATGGTTGGGCCTGGCTCAATTATGACGAAAAGTTCAGGGACAAAATGGAAGGAAATAGACACATGTCGTGGGGTACACAGGATATTCAATTGTGGTTGACCCAAATGACAAATATAGGGGTGGGAACCGGAAGGGGTACAGCCGGAGGGAGCGGGGGGCAAGCCTGGGCGGCTAACGTGAGCACCGGAAGCGGGGGGCAGAATTCATTTCGAAGTAGCGGTGACCTTAAAACGGGCGGAGATAACAATTCAGTGGGGGGAGTCACATACATGTGCTGGCGCATTAATAAAGCCTCATGCCTGTTTCCAGAATGCAAGTTCAGGCATGCGTGCAGCTCCTGTGGAGGGCAACACCCAGCCAGCAAATGTCCTAAAGAGCAAAGCGGTGTGGTGCGGAAAGGAAATTAGTATAGGGGTCAGGATTGGTAAGGCAATTTCACCTATTGTATTATCGAGTTTGGGTAAAGAATTAAAGGGATATCCAGACAGGCAGGCAGCTTGGTTTTTAGAGGAGGGTTTTAGTAAGGGCTTTAGAATACCTTATGTGGGATCGGGGGAAGGAGGGCGGGTTTTAAACACAAGGTCGGCGAGTCATAAGAAGGAACTTGTGAAGGAGAAATTGAGGGTAGAAATTTTGTTGGGGCGAATTGCGGGGCCGTACAGCAAACCACCGTTTCGAAAAATGCATCTTTTTCTATTAGCAGTCATACCCAAGAAGGCACCGGGTAAGTATCGCTTGATCTTGAACTTGTCTTTTCCACAGGGATCAGCGGTGAATGATTTCATACCCAAGGATACATGTTAGATGTGTTATGCCTCCTTTGACAGGGCATTGGAGTTAGTCTTGAGAGCAGGTAGAGGGGCGTTAATGGCCAAAGCGGACATTGAGTCGGCATTTTGCCTGCTTCCAATATACCCTGAGAGTATGCCATTGTTGGGGTTTTTATTCGAGGGGCAGAACTATGTGGATAAGTGTTTACCTATGGGTTGCACGATATCGTGCGTGTATTTTAAGGCTTTTAGTTCATTTGTGCAATGGGTTACAGAAAAATTCATGAATTGCACAAGTATGATGCATTATTTGGAAGATTTTTTATTTGTGGGGTCAGGGCAATTTCAGTTATGTCAGGAGCAATTAGCAGGTTTCTTGGAAGTATCGGGGTAGCTGGGTGTACCGATTGCTCAGGACAAGAAAGAAGGGCCGTGTACTAAGTTAACCTTTTTGGGTATAGAAATTCACTCAGTGGCTATGGTGTCGAGGTTACCGAAGGAAAAAATTCTGAAGTTGAAAGAACTAATGACATTGGTCAAGGGGGAAAAGAAAGTTACTTTGAGGCAGATGCAGTCCTTGATAGAATCGCTGAACTTTGCTTTTAGAGTCATCCCGATGGGTAGGGCGTTTATTAGGCGTTTGTCAGCATCATCAGCGGGTGTGCGGGCTAAGCATCATTTTATAAAGGTGACCAAGGGGATCAAGGAAGAATGGGGGATATGGGAGACGTTTTTGGAAACTTTTAACGGGGTGCGTATTATACCAGAGCTAGAGACTTCAAATTCGGATTTGGAATTGTTCTCTGATGCTGCCGGTGTGTATGGCTTTGGAGTATATTTTCGGGGGAAATGCTGAGCCAAGCCATGGCCCAAAGAGTGGGTGGAAGGGGGCATGACCCGGAATATTACGTTTCTTGAATTATTTCCCATAGTGGTAGCTCTTGAGATATGGGGGGAGTAACTCAGTAATAGGCGGGTGGTTTTTTGGTGCGACAATATGGAAGTCGTACAAGTAATTAACAAGTTATTGGCGAAATGTTTAAGGGTGGCCGCATTGTTACGCGAGTTAGTTAGCTCATGCTAATGTCACGGTTAGAGCCAAGCATGTCCCAGGGGTACAGAATGTCATTGCAGATGCTCTCTCTCATTTCAAGTGGGAAGTTTTTTGGAAGCTGTAGCCTCACGCGAATACGACAGGGGAGTGCTGTCCAGAAAACCTTTGGAAGCTTGGACGGAAGCAGAATGGGGACTGATTCGGCAGTCAATTGCTCCAGCTACTTGGGCAGCATATGTGGGGTGGTGGCCCATTTTTTGCAAAGGCAGGGATGGAGAGGGAGGCTGGCATGGGAGCGTCAGATCATGCATTTTATAGCTTGAGCTAAGGAGCAGGGATATTCCAAATCCGCTGTTAAATCGCAGCTAGCGGGATTCATATTTTTTCAAAAACTGAAGGGATGGGGAAATCCGATGGCTAGTTTTGTAGTGAAATGGGTATGGGAGGATGGCAGTGGGAGAGGGGGATAAAAGAAAACCCATAAGATATTCAGAGTTGATCGACATAGCCGAGCGTTTGAGGATGGTATGTTAGTCAGAATACGAACTGGTTTTATTTCAGGTAGCTTTTTCTTTGGCGTTTTTTGGGGCTACAAGGATAAGCGAGCTGGTGACGAGTTCCAAGCGTAATGTACAAGGCTCAGGGTTGATGGTGAACCAGGTGCAGATTCAGGGTGATTCGGTATCAGTGTACATTCAGAGATCTAAGATGGACCAGAGAGGTAAAGGTCATTTCCTTAGGCTGGTCCCGGCGGGGAATGCAATCGTGTGTCCAGTGAAAACAGTAAGGGCATATGTAAGGATACGTCCGAGAATCGGTGGATCCTTTTTGGTACACGAAGATGAATTCCCGTTAACTAATTTTCAGTTCACAAGGATTTTGAAAAGGGTAGTGGAAGCATTGGGTTGGGACGTGGAAATCTACAGTTCGCATTCTTTTCATATAGGCGCAACCACAACGGTGGCTGAATGCGGATGATTGGAGGGTGAGATAAAAGCAATTGGCAGATGGAAGTCCAACGCTTTTACTTCTTATGTACGACACTAACAGGGTGGGGCTAGATGAACAAATTTAATTGAATTTTCTTCTTTTACAGAGAGCAGGGGGGAAAGTCAGCAGCTTGGATGTGCCTGGGTTGTGGGCCATTCTTTTGTACACTGGGCACAGGATAGAGCAGTTGGAAGACCATACGGGGAGCACCTGCAGTTGGAGAAATTGCAATGGCGGATCCGATGGATGGGAAAAAGGGGAATGTGTTGGTCTGAACTGTTTTCTTTTTTGTAAGAGCGAGTAGAGGAATGGGGCGTGCTGAGTATTTTACTGATTCACTTGGGAGGTAATGACATTGGGAAGGGAACCTGTAGGGAACTAATTTCTAACATGTGAAAGGACATGGCCAGGGTGCTAGGGATGGGCCACATGTAAGGGTCGGGTAGTCAGATATAATTGTTAGGTGGAAATACAGGGATGAGCCGATTTGGAAAAAGGGAGTTAAAATATTAAACAGGTAAATTAGTAGGTGGGTTGTGCAACAAGGAGGGTTCTGGGTTAGGCATGACTGGGCCTGGGAGGTAGGGAAGGGGGTATTTAGAGGAGATGGGGTGCATTTGTCGGATGTCGGCATTGATTTATTCAATAATGCCTTGCAAGAAGGACTAGAAAGTGCAATTGCACAATAAAGGGCCACAGTAGGGGAACAAGGGTGAATAAGGCCACCCTTGTTTGTGGCTGGTAAACCCAAGCGCAAGTTATGTTGTAATAGGGATGTGAATCGTTTTAGGACGATTAAAATTATCGTCCGATAATTTTAATATCGTCTTAAACTGTTATGGAACACAATACAATACAGATTCTAACGATTTATCGTTATAAATCGTTAGAATCGTGAGCCGGCACACTAAAACCCCCTAAAACCCACCCCCGACCCTTTAAATTAAATCCCCCACCCTCCCGAACCCCCCCCAAATAACTTAAATAACCTGCGGGTCCAGCGGCGGTCCGGAACGGCAGCGGTCCGGAACGGGCTCCTGCTCCTGCATCTTGTCGTCTTCGGCCGGCGCCATTTTCCAAAATGGCGCCGAAAAATGGCGGCGGCCATAGACGAAAAAGATTGGACGGCAGGAGGTCCTTCCGGACCCCCGCTGGACTTTTGGCAAGTCTCGTGGGGGTCAGGAGGCCCCCCACAAGCTGGCCAAAAGTTCCTGGAGGTCCAGCGGGGGTCAGGGAGCGATTTCCCGCCGCGAATCGTTTTCGTACGGAAAATGGCGCCGGCAGGAGATCGACTGCAGGAGGTCGTTCAGCGAGGCGCCGGAACCCTCGCTGAACGACCTCCTGCAGTCGATCTCCTGCCGGCGCCATTTTCCGTACGAAAACGATTCGCGGCGGGAAATCGCTCCCTGACCCCCGCTGGACCTCCAGGAACTTTTGGCCAGCTTGTGGGGGGCCTCCTGACCCCCACGAGACTTGCCAAAAGTCCAGCGGGGGTCCGGAAGGACCTCCTGCCGTCCAATCTTTTTCGTCTATGGCCGCCGCCATTTTTCGGCGCCATTTTGGAAAATGGCGCCGGCCGAAGACGACAAGATGCAGGAGCAGGAGCCCGTTCCGGACCGCTGCCGTTCCGGACCGCCGCTGGACCCGCAGGTTATTTAAGTTATTTGGGGGTGGGGGATTTAATTTAAAGGGTCGGGGGTGGGTTTTAGGGGGTTTTAATGTGCCGGTTTTTCGATTTTTCGATTTTTTCGATTTTTTTAACGATTTTTCACGATTTTTCACGATATTTTACCCCCCCAAACGGCAACAATATGATTCCCTCCCCCTCCCAGCCGAAATCGATCGTTAAGACGATCGAGGACACGATTCACATCCCTATGTTGTAATAATGTATTATAATATGATATCTGGGGTGGGGGGAGAAGAAGAGTCCTGTGTAGTTGGGGGGCTGCTACATGGGATGGCCGATGAGCGAGGGGCTAACCTTACCCTCGCTGGGATGAGGTGGTGAGTGAGGGGCTAACCTTACCCTTGCTGGGATGAGGCGGGGTAAGCGAAGGGGAGGGGGGTCCTATTCCTTATGCCTTACCATTGGGACGTGGTGGTTGAGGCAGATTAGGAGGCAGATAAGGAAAAGGTGAGGGGGTGCTGGATTGTTAATTGTAAGGGCTCGGGTAATAATAATAAACTGCGGCCTTTTATAATGCCATTAAGTGTCTGTGTTTATTGGTGCAAGGGAAGGGAGCTAAGAAATGATCTCGCATTCCTGAGTTAATGATTGGCAGGGCGTGGTGGTTGCGTGCCACTAATAGTAACCAGGGGCGAGTTGCGCGGTGGGGGACATGACGGGGGGAGGGGTGTGTAGCGTGCAGGGGGGGAGAGGAGACAGGGTAGTGAATGGGAGCGCAGCGATTTGAATCGCTGCGCACCCATTGGCTGGGGGAACCTATGCCTGCTGGGATGCAGCAATGGCTCCGGGCAGACGGACACGGTGGGCGAAGGAGCAGGGCGCGCAGGGTTTGGCATCCCTCCCACCCACTGTATAGATTATGTGTTATATGTTACTGTTTGGTTCATTGTTGGAGTGCAATTTGTCGCAGTGGAGGCGGTAAACCCGAGCCCAAGTTATGTTGTAACAATGTAAAATATTATCGGGGGGGGGGGGAAGAGTCCTGTGTAGTTGGGGGGCTGCTACACGAGATGGCCTGTGAGCGAGGGGCTAAACTCAAGGCCAAAGCTTACCCTTGCTGGGACGAGGTGGGGTAAGTGAAGGCTGGGGTCCTATTCCTGATGCCTTATCACTGGGACATGGTTGTTGAGGCAGACTGGATCGCCGGCGCCATCTTTAAAGATGGCGCCGGCGATCCAGTGGTCCTACCATGTGACAGGGGCCGGCCAATGGAACGGATTCCCTGTCACATGGTAAGGACAAAGGGCCATCGGCGCCATTTTTATTAACGCAGCTGATGGCCCTAGAGCGGGAGATCACTCCCCGCGCCCCCACTGGACCACCAGGTAATTTTAAAACAGTTTTTGGGGGTTTGGGAGGGTGGGGGAGGGTTTTTTTTGTTATCGGATCAGGCGCAGCCGATAACAAAAAAAAAAATCGAGCCGGACGATAAAAATTTTAAGATTTTGAATCGGAACCGGAACCGATCAGATTCCGGTTCCAATTCATATCTCTAGTTTTTACTGCTTTTCTGTGCACTTTCCCGGTGCCAGAAGAAATTAGCGCCTACCTTTGGGTAGGCGCTAATTTCTGAAAGTAAAATGTGCGGCTTGGCTGCACATTTTACTTTCTCAATCGCGTGCGAATACCTAATAGGGCCCTCAACATGCATTTGCATGTTGAGGGCCCTATTAGGTTCGGTGGGTTGGACGCACGTTTTCCGCCCCTTACTGAATAAGGAGTAGGGGAAAACACGCATCCAATGGCGGGTTAACAGTGCACTCCATCGGAGCACACTGTACTGTATCGGCCTGTTAGTAAACTAGGTGTATGTGAGCTCTAGGGTTGAGGTCTACAGAGATTCTGGGAGGCGGGGGGACTTAAATAGATTATTCTGAAGTCTGGTCTGAGATTTTCTGTAGTCTTAATGGGGTGTTCTCGTATTAAGTAATGGTCCAGATTGATTTTTGGTTAATTCTGGTTGGTTACAGAGTCAAAGGGTTAACTTGTTGGTTGGAATGCTTTCCGGAATAGCCAAGTTTTTAGTGATTTCTTGAAAATTTGTGTTGAGGGTTCTGTTCTGAGTTTTGAAGGAAGCTTACTCCATAGTGCGGGGCCTGCTACTGAGATTACACATTCTCTTGTCGAAGTGAGGTAAGCCTATGTGTTGGAAGGGATGGTAAGAAGTCCGGTGTTTTTGAATCGCAGGTTTCTTTGTGAGTTGTGTGGGTGCAGGGTGTCTTTTAGCCAATCTGTCTTTTCATTGTTGATGGCTTTGTGCATGAGGGTTAGGGCTTTGAATTGAATTCTGTGAGTTATGGGGAGCCAGTGGAGGTCTTTCAGTATGGGGGTGATGGTTGAGGCAGATTAGGAGGCAGATAAGGAAAAGGTGAGGGGGGTGTTGGATTGTTAATTGTAAGGGCTTGGGTAATAATAATAAACTAAACTGTGGCCTTTTATAATGCCATTAAGTGTCTGTGTTTATTGGTGCAAGGGAAGGGAGCCAAGAGATGACCTCGCATCCCTGAGTTACTCAGCAACAGGACTCCTGGTGCCTTTGTTGTTTAGTGTGAGGTGCTATGCTTGGCTTGTTCTGTGGTCCTTGTCTTAGCCTCCTCAGTGCTTTGTTTCTTGCCTGTCTGCTCTTGTTTCTGGTCCTACGTTTTTCTTTATCTGTCTTGTTTGTCTTGGACAGACTACCTGGATCCTGACCCTGGCCTGGCCCCTGACCTTTTGTTGTCTCCTGCCTGCCATGACCTCTGGTTTGTTACCCTTTCTACTATTTGCTGCCTGCTCTGACTTCTGGTCTGTGACCTGATCTACCTGCCATGACCCTTGCTTGGATCTCTTGCTCATGACAACCCTCGGGACCCACCTGCTGGTTGCCAGAACCCAAGGGCTCAACTTGTGGGAGAGGAGGCTGATATAGGGGAAGCTCCAGCCAGTCCTGTCTATGGGCTTCTCTGCCAGTGTGGACCTATGGAGCTTGCTCACTAGGTGGTGCCAACTGCACTAAAGCCACAAGGGTTCACTTCCTTTGATAGTATTACAGGGATATTCCATGAAACTATTACATAGCAGATTTAAAATAAATTTGGAGAAAGCATATTTTTTTTTAGTCAACATGCAATTAATCTGTGAAATTAGTTGTCCAATGATGTAGTAAAAGCTAATAACATAGCTGGATTTAAGAAAGGTTTGGCAATTAGCAGGTCTTACTTCTTATTAGAATCTATCAGGTACTTCCAAATGACCTGGATTGGATACTCTGAGTTAGGATGCTGGGCTCAATGGATTTTTGGTCTGACACAACACGGTACCTCTTCTGTTCTTAACGCTGTTCAAGTTCTGCCCATGGCTGCATTCATATTTCCTATTCAGAAATGTAAATGACGAATAAACAATTGTTTTCTAATATACTTCTTTCAATGGCCTGGTTTCTACCTCAATACAAGAAAAGTGCACCAAGAGAAAGCAGCATGATAACTTTCTTGCAAGAGTCCACTCTTAAACTGAGAACTTTTTTTTAAAAAGGAACCTTAAAAATGGCATGTAAATTGAAATGTATGTCTGCTCTTTATTGAGCTCAAGTGAGGAGCACAGAAGTATGAGATACCAACATCAAGTTGACACGCAATTACTTTATCATTCAAAGAGTCTACAGAACATCATTACAGAAAGAATAAAAGACATCAGAAAAGCTGCCTCATTCTGCATTTATGGAACACCACAGAAAATACAGTCCATTAGGCAAAAACATTTTTCACAAATACTGCTTGTTCCAGTATAAATGTGTGAAGTCTTCAAATAATATACTCTGTCATTAGTACATTCCTTTTCAAATTAACAATACATTTTCCAAAAAAAGCAATATTTGTATGTTTTTCTTTTTTTTTGTAATAAAATATAACCCTTCAAACCCGATTACCATCAATACTTAAACCAATGTTCCTGGATTGGCATAGTGAGAAATCCTTTGCATTTCCATTGTCTTTAGCTTGTCATCATTTATGGTTAATATGTGTACAAATCTATTTTTTTTTCAAAATATCTTTATTGAGGAATACAGCATAAAAGACATAAATCCAACCTAACCACACTGAACATGTTGGCATTCCTACAAGGATTTTACAAATGATCTCCCCCCCCCCCCCCCCAAAGTTGAAGGAGGACTTCGAGGAAAGCTTTTAAAAATAAATGGACTGCACTCACACTGAAAAGGGACCCACAGATCAAAATAAAGATAGAGGGAGCAGAGAACTGGCATGTGTTGGGAAACCCAGATGCGGACATCCATGACCGGATCCCCCCTCTCTTGCCCCGGACATGGAGGCTCTCTGCCAGCTCCTCTACGCCGGCCCGACTCGTGGCGAGGCATTCCTGCAGCGCTCTCTCCACGAGGGAGATGCTGCCGAACTCTGATGGGACTCTGCCCCTTAGGTGCGTGCGCATGCAGAAACCCGGGATTTAAAGTGGCCGCGGCGGGAAACCTCGGCCCGGCCCCCAACCTGACGTCATCTAAAGAGGCCTATAAATAGGCTATGTCAGACCTCCTTGCCTCCTTGCTTTGCCTTGGCAACAGGTCGTATTCTCTGAGTAGCAAGTTGCTGTCCCTGCCAGCTCCAGCTTCTTTGTTCCTGTTTCCGTGATCCTGATCCTGTTCCTGCTCCCGTGATCCAGTTCCTGCTCTACTCCTGCTTTGGCTTGATCCTCTGGTTTTCGACTTCGGCTTGGTTCCTGGTATTCTCTGTCTGCTGCCCGTCCTGACCCTTGGCTCATCCTCAGGCTTCGCTAGTCTGCTGCCTACTATGACTTCCGGTCTGATTCCTCGTTTTGCATCACTGCTGCCTGCCACGACTTCTGGATCATCTCTGTCTACCCAGCTCTTCTGCCTGCCTTGACTCGAACTGTTCACCGGATTCCTCTTGCAAGGAGAACTCCGCCTAATTCCTCGCCGGCCCCGGTACCCAAGGGCTCAATCTGCAGGGAACGAGGGTTGGTATAGGTGAAGGTCCTGTCAGGTCTCCTGCTCCTGTTCTGCCTCCTGGCTATGAGCCCCACTGTAGGCTTTCCTTCAGCGGATCCTCCAAGCGCTCTAGCTGGCTCAAGGGTCCATGTTCTTAACAGCATGGTACCCAAATACCTGTGCATCCTGTATGAACCATCTTCAAAAGGGCACAGCATCTGTAGAGAATCCAGCAAAGAGCAAGCAAATGAATACCAAACCTCCTTAAAAAAAGAGTTTCTTCTTCCTAGAGAAGCATTGAAAATGGAAGCCATATTCCAATTGAAAAAGGTCGATCATAAGGGAGCGCCACATATCCACCATAGGAGATGCTGCCTTAAGTCACTGGAGCAAAATACACTTTTTAGCAACAAAGCACACTTTAGATACCAACAATACATTATCTACTTTTAAACACTCCTCACCAGCATCATTACTGAGAATACAAAATAACAGGACCAGTAAGCATCAGTTTGTAAAGCATGACCGGTCCCGTATCGATTCCCCAAAAATTTGTATGGGTTCGCAGTACACAAAATAATGCCATCAAAGATGCATGTTGCACTGGAGGTTCCAGGCAGCGATCAGGAGTAGTCAAAGACCAGGCAGAGGTCGGATCCAGGCAGCAAGCAGACGAGGTCAGGAACAAGCAAAGGTCAGTACCGTGAGATCATTCCAAAAGGTACTACCAGGAATGGAGAGAAGAAGGAACAGGAGACACTGGAACAGGAGACGCAGGAACTGGAGACACTGGAAACAGGCAAACTAGAGAACAACAGAGTATACGATGCGATTGCCAAGGCAAGGAAGTGGTGTCTGACCACTTCCTTATATCCTGCTCTCTGTATTTTTTAAAAATGCCTCTGATATATGGTACACATCAGTCAGTTTACTGTCTCCAGAAATGTAATCTTATTATGGATGGCATAGTGACCACTTATATGAGAACTCACAGCCCCAACTAGAGTGGGCAAGAGAGCTTAATGTGGACTTGGTTCCTCCAAAGATCCAGGAAGCCATCTGCCAAAGCCATAAGCATTATTGCAGCATGAACACCGGATACACCATGACCATGGCTTGCTGTATGAGCATATATGTGGTCATAAACCTTGATCTAAAAACAAAATGCTATGATCCCAAAACATTAATCAATTTTTAACAGTGTGAATACACAACATAGTATTGAAATTGTCTTAGCAGAAGACCTCATACAAGGCATACATTTGTAATGCTAGTTAGCACGTTGTATACAAGCAGTATAATCATAGGTCTGATGGTGTCAGGTTCAACCTGCAGATATCACTGGCCCTTGATAAAGGCTTTTGAAGCCGAAACGCAGTCCATATCGGGCTTGGCGCTGTGTACGACCTCACACCATGTCTCAGCTGTTTTCTTCGATCACACTAAGCTAAGTGCAATTTTGCAAAATTCTTGCAAATCCTAATATGGGCCATATTATTTCTCACCTGAGCAAAAAGAAAAAATCTTTAAAAAAAGTTGAACCTGACACCATCAGACCTATGATTATACTGCTGGTATACTACGTGCTAAGTTAGCATTACAAATGTATGCCTTGTAGGGATGTGCAGAGCAAAATTTTATGTTCATATTTTTTATGTCCGAAAGGGGGTCCCACTTGCGGCCAATATGGACATAAAAAAAAATCCAATAAGTTGGGTATATGTACATATGTGCAAAAAAAAAAATTTAAACCCCCCTCACCCTCCTTAATCCCCCCCCCCCCCCGACTACCACAACTCCCTGGTGATCGAGCGAGGAGTGAGGACGTCATTTCTGCAATCCTTGGCGAGAAGCATGTGACGTCGGTGGCACGTCGAGTGACGCGGCGTCACGTGATTCCCGGCTCGTTCGCGCCGAACGGCTCGTTCGGCCCAAAAAGAACTTTTGGCCAGCTTGGGGGGGGCCTCCTGACCCCCCCAGCTGGCCAAAAGTTCTTTTTGGGCCGAACGAGCCGTCCGGCGCGAACGAGCCGGGAATCACGTGACGCCGACGTCACGTGATTCCCGGCAAGTTCGCGCCGGACGGCTCGTTCGGCCCAAAAAGAACTTTTGGCCAGCTTGGGGGGGGCCTCCTGACCCCCTCAAGCTGGCCAAAAGTTCTTTTGGGCCGAACGAGCCGTCCGGCGCGAACGAGCCGGGAATCACGTGACGCCGGCGTCACTCGACGTGCCGCCGACGTCACATGCTTCTCGCCAGGATTGCAGAAATGGCGTCCTCACTCCTCGCTCCATCACCAGGGAGTTGTGGTAAGTCGGGGGGGGGGATTAAGGAGGGTGAGGGGGTTTATATTTTTATTTTGGCTCAACAATCGCGATTTCCCACATATCGAACATATCTATGTCGATATGTGGGAAATCGATCGTTTATGTCGAATCAATTTTTTAAGTAAAAAAAAAATATGAGTTGCGTTTTACTAATGCGGTCAATCCGATGCACACCCCTAATGCCTTGTATGAGGTCTTCTGCTAAGACAATTTCAATACTATGTTGTGTATTCACACTGTTAAAATTGATTAATGTTTTGGGATCATAGCATTTGTTTTAGATCTTGCTGTGCTGCTATTCCCTCCCCGATATTGGATGCTATAGGATAGTGTTGGTCATAAACCTTAAGACATAGTTTCTGCTAGGTTGTGTGGAATGAATAAAGACCTGATTTATGAAGCTTTTTCTCATAGACATAAAATGGGAAAAAAGAAAATGATGTCTTTGTGTTCAGGGCTATGACTAATGTAGTGTCCATCCTGCTATGTGTTTGAAGGAACTAATAGGTAGGGATGTGAATCGTTTATCTGACAATTGAAAATATCAGATGATATTTTCAATTTCGTCAGATATCGGGGGTCCCCAATAGCGATAGGAAACCCCACGATTAATTTTGTGGGTTCTCTTATTGTTATGGGGGGGGGGGGGGGGGAAAGAAAGGGCACTTACAAAAACACAGCCCAACCCTTTAAAATTAGTTCTTTAGTATCCCCCCACCCTCTGGACCCCTCCAACCCCCCCAAATTTTTAAGTACCTGGGGGTCCAGTGGGGGTCCCAGGAGCGTTCTCCCGCTCTCGGGCCATCGGCTGCCAGTAAACAAAATGGTGCCGATGGCCCTTTGCCCTTAGTGTTACGGCTATGGCTGCTGTGCAACCGCCTCACCACCAGGGGTCCCTCTAGAGCTGGATCTCCTGACAGGCCCAGTCCATCTCCCTTCTCCTCTCTATGTTCTGGGCTGTCCCTTATAACCCTGCCTGACAGTTCCCTCAGTGCTTCGGCATCGAGCTCGCCTGGGCTCCCTGCTCTAGCCTTCCTTGCTTGCTGTGCATTTGGTCCCTGGACCTTCCCTTCCCTTGCCTTGCGCGGCCTTCGGGCCTTATTCCTTGCCTTGTCTTGCCTTGCCTTGTGTGGCCTACAGGCCTTCTGTGTGTGTGTGGCCTACGGGCCTTCTGACCTGCCTTGCCCTGCTTACGGTGTGTGGCCTACGGGCCTTCTGTGTGTGTGTGGCCTACGGGCCTTCTGACCTGCCTTGTCCTGCTTACGGTGTGTGGCCTACGGGCCTTCTGTGTGTGTGTGGCCTACGGGCCTTCTGACCTGCCTTGTCCTGCTTACGGTGTGTGGCCTACGGGCCTTCTGTGTGTGTGTGGCCTACGGGCCTTCTCTGCCTTGCCTTGCTTACGGTGTGTGGCCTACGGGCCTTCTGTGTGTGTGTGTGTGGCCTACGGGCCTCTCTTGCCTTGCCCTGCTTACGGTGTGTGGCCTACGGCCTTCTGTGTGTGTGTGTGGCCTACGGGCCTTCTGACCTGCCTTGCCCTGCTTACGGTGTGTGGCCTACTGGCCTTCTGTGTGTGTGTGGCGTACGGGCCTTCTCTGCCTTGCCTTGCTTACTGTGTATGGCCTACGGGCCTTCTGTGTGTGTGTGGTCTACGGCCTTCTTGACCTGCCTTGCCCTGACCCAGCCTGAACCCAGACACTGCTACTTGCTGCCTGCCCTGTCCCAGCCTAGACCCAGACACTGCTACTTGCCACCTGCCCTGACCCAGCCTGAACCCAGACACTGCTACTTGCCGCCTGCCCTGACCCAGCCTGAACCCAGACACTGCTACTTGCTGCCTGCCCTGACCCAGCCTGGAACCAGACACTGTTTCTAGCTTCCTGTCTCTCTCCACCTGGAGCCACCCTGCTGGGTGGTGTTCACGACTCCTGACCGAAGCCCAAGTGTAAACAGTATGCCGAAGCCACCAAATTTCCAGGGGAAGAGATAGGTCTGTGTGCTAACAAACCGGTGAGTCAACTTTTTCACTATTACAAGATGCCTCCTTCTTCAAAGTTTTATACCTGCAATTCCTGTCAGAACCTTGAATTATCCAAGCTATCAGAACTGCCTAGCCTGTCAACTTGCTGTCAGGAACACTGGACATGCAGTAACTGCAATAAGAGAAATATCTCTGTCCTACCAAGAGTGTTTAAACTGTTTCTACTCCAAAGCCAGGATGGTGGAAATGTTCATGTATTCCCAGCCTATTACCGCCAGGCAAACCGTGCCCCTGTTGTTCAGCTACAGGACCAGCTGCTTCATTAGGGAGAGCAGTCAGCTCTACTACCGTGCATTCAGCTTCTGGCCCAGTTAACAACATTATTTCATGTAACAGTTTATGGATTAAGCATTCTAGCACTTCATCTCTGGACACTTTGGAAAAAACTTGCTCTGAAAATCTCAGAACTCACCGGGTTAAGAAGCCTTCGATAACTCCACGCTAGAGCACCAGAAACAGAAGCAGAGGGAAGTAATTAACTCTAGCAGGGCTCTGCTTCCCACAGCTGCCAAGTGGACACTAACCGAGCACCTTCCCTAGACGTCCTAGAACTGCCTGTGCCTTCTCTAAACTGTTCCTCCAGAAACAAAATCAGGAGCGTCAGACTTTGGCTCGAGGTATCAAGCCCACGGCAGTACAATCTGTGTCTTTCATGCACACTACTTCTAAACCTTGCTACTCTGCCATCTGAACCTGCTGCACAACCCCAAGAAGAGTCTGGGTCTGCTGTTTCGCCCCAAGAGGGGTCCGAGTCTCCTGCACTACCACGAGAAGAGCCTGAGTCTGCTGAACCGGTCCTGCTGCCGTCCTCGGAGGGGTCCGAACCGGCCCTGCTGCCGTCCTCGGAGGGGTCCGCACCGGTCCTGCTGACAGACTTTTTGACTCAGCCATCTGAGACTGCTGATCCGGTCCTGCTGCCGCCCCCCGAGGGGCTCAAACCGGTCCTACTGCCGCCCCTGGAGGGGCTCGAACCGGTCCTGCTGCCGCCCCTGGAGGGGTCCAAACCGGTCCTACTGACAGACTTTCTGACTCAGCCATCTGAGCCTGCTGAACTGGCCCTGCTGCCATCCTCAGAGGGGTCCGAACCGGCCCTGCTGCCATCCTCGGAGGGGTCCGCACCGGTCCTGCTGACAGACTTTTTGACTCAGCCATCTGAGCCTGCTGATCTGGTCCTGCTGCCGCCCCTGGAGGGGCTCGAACCGGTCCTGCTGCCGCCCCTGGAGGGGTCCGAATCGGTCCTACTGACAGACTTTCTGACTCAGCCATCTGAGCCTGTCGAGCCGGTCCTGCTGCCGTCCTCGGAGGGGTCCGAGCCGGTCCTGCTGCCGCCCCCGGAAGGGCTCGAGCCGGTCCTGCTGCTGTCCCCGGAGGGGTCCGAACCAGGCCCGCTGCCGTCCCCGGAGGGTCCGAACCGGGCCTGCCAACAGACTTTGTTACTCAACTATCTGAGCCTGCTGTACCGGTCCAGCTGCCGCCCCTGGAGGGGTCCCATACCGGTCCAGCTGCCTCCCCGAGAGGGGTCCGTACCGGTCTTGCTGCTGCCGCCCCCGGAGGGGTCCGAACCGGGCCTGCCAACTGACTTTGTTACTCAACTATCTGAGCCTGCTGTACCGGTCCTGCTGCCGCCCCTGGAGGGGTCCATACCGGTCCTGCTGCTGCCCCTGGAGGGGTCCGTATCGGTCCTGCTGCTGCCCCCGGAGGGGTCTGAACCGGGCCTGCCAACTGACTTTGTTACTCAACTATCTGAGCCTGCTGTACCGGTCCAGCTGCCGCCCCTGGAGGGGTCCGTACCGGTCCAGCTGCCTCCCCGAGAGGAGTCCGTACCGCTCCTGCTGCTGCCCCTGGAGGGGTCCGTACCGGTCCTGCTGCTGCCCCCGGAGGGGTCCGAACCGGGCCTGCCAACTGACTTTGTTACTCAACTATCTGAGCCTGCTGTACTGGTCCAGCTGCCGCCCTTGGAGGGGTCTGTACCGGTCCTGATGCCGACCTTGGAAGGGTCCGGACCGGCCCTATTGTTGCCTCAAGAAGGGTTACGGACTATTCTCTGCCCCAGGTGGGGTTTGTGTTCCCCTTGTCACCCCAGGAGGGGTTATGGAAATCTGCACCGCCTCTGCTACCCCAGGAGGGGTCTACCCCTGCCGCCTTATCACCCCAGGTGGGGATATGGACTGCCTTACTGCCTCGGGAAGGAGTTGAACCTGCCGCATCACCTCCCCCGGAGTGGTCTCACGTTATTATTGATTACTCCTGCACAGATGGGATCCAGGAGGAGGGGGAGGCCTTGAGAGGGGGGGGTACTGTTACGGCTATGGCTGCTGTGCAACCCGCCTCACCACCAGGGGTCCCTCTAGGAGCTGGGATCTCCTGACAGGGCCAGTCCATCTCCCTTCTCCTCTCTATGTTCCTGGGCTGTCCCTTATAACCCTGCCTGACAGTTCCCTCAGTGCTTCGGCATCGAGCTCGCCTGGGCTCCCTGCTCTAGCCTTCCTTGCTTGCTGTGCATTTGGTCCCTGGACCTTCCCTTGCCTTGTGCGGCCTTCGGGCCTTATTCCTGCCTTGCCTTGCGTGGCCTTCGGGCCTTATTCCTTGCCTTCCTTGCCTGTGTGGCTACAGGCCTTCTGTGTGTGTGTGTGGCCTACGGCCTTCTGACCTGCCTTGCCCTGCTTACGGTGTGTGGCCTACGGGCCTTCTGTGTGTGTGTGCCTACGGGCCTTCTGACCTGCCTTGTCCTGCTTACAGTGTGTGGCCTACGGGCCTTCTGTGTGTGTGTGTGGGCCTATGGGCCTTCTCTGCCTTGCCCTTGCTTACGGTGTGTGGCCTACGTGCCTTCTGTGTGTGTGTGTGTGGCCTACGGGCCTTCTCTGCCTTGGCCCTGCTTATGGTGTGTGGCCTACGGGCCTTCTGTGTGTGTGGTGGCCTACGGGCCTTCTGACCTGCCTTGCCCTGCTTACGGTGTGTGGCCTACTGGCCTTCTGTGTGTGTTGTGGCCTACGGGCCTTCTCTTCCTTGCCTGCTTACTGTGTATGGCCTACGGGCCTTCTGTGTGTGTGTGGCCTACGGGCCTTCTGACCTGCCTTACCCTGACCCAGCCTGAACCCAGACACTGCTCCTTGCCGCCTGCCCTGACCCAGCCTGAACCCAGACACTGCTACTTGCCGCCTGCCCTGACCCAGCCTGAACCCAGACACTGCTACTTGCTGCCTGCCCTGACCCAGCCTGGAACCAGACACTGTTTCTAGCTTCCTGTCTCTCTCCACCTGGAGCCACCCTGCTGGGTGGTGTTCACGACTCCTGACCGGAGCCCAAGCGTAACACTTAGCATGTGACAGGGCAAAGGGCACGGGCCATCCAGTGCTCCTACCATGTGACAGGGGCCGGCCAATGGCACGGATACCCTGTCACATGCTAAAGGCAAAGGGCCATTGGCGCCATTTTATTTACTGGCAGCCGACAGCCCGAGAGTGGGAGAATGCTCCCGGGACCCCCACTGGACCACCAGGTACTTAAATGTTTTTTTTGGGGGGGTTGGAGTGGTCCGGAGGGTGGGGGGATACTAAAGAACTAATTTTAAAGGGTCGGGCTGTGTTTTTGGGTTATCGGCTCGGCACAGCCGATAAAAAAAAAAAAACAATGATTGGACCGCGGGAAAAATAATTTCCCAATAGTCTACGAATCTGAAACCTGAACCGATTCTGGTTCTGATTCACATCTCTACTAATAGGTATCTCCTTTTGATCTGTCTGTTAATTCTGTTCCTGTGCCCAGTTAAGTTTCTCTGAAGAACACTACATTAATGCTGGTCAGCCTGCTAGGAGAGCTATTGAAAATGGGTTGGTCAACTGATAACCTGAGGTCTCAAATGTAGGTTTGATGTTGCTGATTGAGGAGGGTTGAGGCATGAGGTGGTTTTACCTGGTTATATGCATTGTTCTAATAGTTTTGTAATCTTCTGAGTTTGTGGAAGGTTGTGTTATGGGAAGCAGATGAGTTTCCATTTCTTCCATTCCCCTAGTATTATTATTTATTAGATTTGATATATTTGCCTGTAAAAGCAAATTAACCAAGTGGTTTACCCCTCCTGTTCTAGGTTTTATGATTACCCACCCAGAGCTAGATTTAGTGGATGTTGAGGGCTGCAAGTGGTCTTAAATGAAGAAAATAAAGAAATAATGCACGCTAACACACAAATCTCCCATGCAAGAGACCTTGGAGTCATAATAGATAGTCAACCTGAGCCTAAAGAAATTTATAAACCATACTACGAAGGAGTGCTTCTACAAGCAACACGTACTCAAAAAACTCAAGCCTCTTCTATTCCATCATGATTTCAGATCTGTTCTCCAAGCCATTCTGTTCTCCAAGGTCGATTACTGCAATTCCATCCTGCAAGGTCTTCCTGCTACTACAATAAAACCCCTCCAGTTGCTCCAAAATGCGGCGGCGAGAATTCTGACGGATACTAATCAGAGAGAGCACATCTCTCCTATATTAAAAGATCTTCACTGGCTTCCAGTAAACTTTAGGATTCTCCGTAAATCACTCACAATCATTCACAAAAGCATTCACCATCAGACCCCCCTTGACCTGCTCCATCCGCTCAAACTACACTCTACGGCCAGACCCTTAAGGGAAGCCTACAAGGGATTTATTTATTTATTTAAGGGTTTTTATATACCGCAGTACGTAAAGAAATACATCACCGCGGTATACATTTAACAATAACTTAGGCAACAAGCTTTACATTGACATTATTAATAGGTATTAAATAAAATAAATTCCATATACAGTTTGATGGAAAACACGTTGATGGATCCTTACACGTTCCTCCAATCAAAGTGTGCACCACTCAAACATCAGAGACCGGGCATTCTCAACAATAGATCCCTCCATCTGGAACGCCATGCCCCCGGACTTCAGGCAGGAAACCTGCCTCCTAACTTTTAAAAAGAAACTCAAGACATGGCTCTTCGGTCGAGCCTTTCCCTGTTCCTAGTCCAACAGCTCGACTCTGGAATTTGTTGCCAGAGAATGTGGTTCGTGCAGTTAGTATAGCTGTGTTTAAAAAAGGATTGGATAAGTTCTTGGAGGAGAAGTCCATTACCTGCTATTAAGTTCACTTAGAGAATAGCCACTGCCATTAGCAATGGTTACATGGAATAGACTTAGTTTTTGGGTACTTGCCAGGTTCTTATGGCCTGGATTGGCCACTGTTGGAAACAGGATGCTGGGCTTGATGGACCCTTGGTCTGACCCAGTATGGCATTTTCTTATGTTCTTATGTTCTCAGAATTGTTCCCATTACTTCTGTATATAAACAAGCACTAAGACACGCAAATACGTCATAATGAGGTTGGCTCCTTTGCCTCCCTCCCACTCCCTCATCTGTATATAGTACACTATCATTGTTCACCCCTCTTTATTTCCTATCCCCAGTTAATGCGCCCTTGTTACAATGTAACTTTATGCTTCATCAAATTTTGTCTCTTGTTATTTGGATATGGTTAACCGCTTAGTTCGATGTAAACCGAGTTGATTTGATTTGTATCAATAAAGTCAGTATATAAAAGCCTTAAATAAATAAATAAATAAATAAATAAATAAAAGAAATATAATATAGCTTTTAGGGCATCCAGTGCTTGAGGCGTGAATAGCGGGCTGAAGCTTTTAAGTTTAGGTCAGTAGCTTGAGATGTTTCTCCTTTCTGTGCACACCTCTAAGAGGAAGAGAACATGCAGCATGTTACACCTCTTTTTCTCTTGAGCACACATGTGACTCTTCCCTACCCCATGCTCAGCAATTTCTGCAAGTTCTATTCTTTTGTTGCTTTATCTTTTTGCCCATATAGCTTCCTAAGGAATAGATCCTCATAAGTGATTCTGAGGAAATTTAAATGAGTGGTGATTAAAGTCTGGGCAAGGATTTTGGTTTCTGGCTCTTAGTTCAAGCTGATTCCATAACTGGAGCATGGTTCCTTCATCCAAGTTTAGATGTTAATAGGAGATTGACTCTGCATATCTGGAAAGGGATAATGAGTCATTCATATTTAATAAACCGGATCAAAGTTCAGATCTTTTTAAAACCCAAATAGCAGGGTTACAGACTTTCAAGATGTTCTGGTCCTCTGAGCAGCATTTGATTAAGATAGCTTGCTAATTATTTTATTTGCCAGAATATCTTTCAGAAATACAGTTTTTAAAGTCCTGATTTTAAATGAATAGAGTCTAGTATCTTTATTTCCTCTACTGAACTGCCATTCAAAATACATTTCTATGACTTTTTCAAACAATTTGAACCTATATTTTTTTCCAGAGGATTATAGAGGGATGTATTTTGATTGTACTCTTTCCAGAGACACTGTATATATAGGCATAATAGAATGTGTGAAAGCTCTTCGATAGTGAATATGCTATAGGTCTAGGTCGGAGATGTCTTCAGACTGGGTTATTGCCCAAAATCTGTGTCTTTCTATAACTATTGCACAAAATCTGTGTCTTTCTATAACATTCTATAACTTTAATTAATGTCCAGATGGCATCAAATCCAGAAAACATTCTAAAGTTATCCAGATAAACTGGAATACTGAAAATCTGGTTGGATAACAGTGTAAGGGGAACTAGACCAAGTGAATATAAATTACAATATCTAGGCACATTGAAGTCAATAGACACCTACAGGGCATCCATCTATGTTAACTAGATAAACTCATCTGGCTAATTCATACCTGATATTCATCCTCACAAATATGCTGCTGAATATATCCCCAGCAATCTCAATGATAGCCGAAGTTTATCAAGCTAACTTTAGGCCTGCACTGTAGCAGTCCTACATTTATCCAGCTAATTTAGCTGGATAAGACTGAATATTGGCATTAGCTGTCTAACTCAGCCCTAGATTTATCAAAATGCTATAAGTATAGCGGAAATAGTGCCTGTGATAAAAAAGGGTGTGGTTAGGATAATTTCCTGTCTACTGCATCACATAAGCAATTAGAGATGTGAATCGTGTGATCGATCGTCTTAACGATCGATTTCGGCTGGGGGGGGAGGGAATCGGATCTTCGCGGTTTTGTTTTTTTAAATATCGTGTAAATCGTAAATCGGGGGAGGGGCGGGAAAACCGGCACACTAAAACATCCCTAAAACCCACCCCGACCCTTTAAAAATAAATCCCCCACCCTCCCGAACCCCCCCAAAATGCCTTAAATTACCTGGGGTCGAGAGGGGGGGTCCCGGTGTGATCTTTTACTCTCGGGCCTCCGGTGCGTTGTAGAAATGGCGCCGGCGCTACCTTTGCCTGACAGGGCAAAGGTAGCGCCGGCGACATTTTGTTTTTTGTCCCCCGACGTCAGGAGCGTAGGAGATCGCTCCCGGATCCCCGCTGGGCTCCCAGGGACTTTTGGCCAGCTTGGGGGGGCCTCCTGACCCCCACAAGACTTGCCAAAAGTCCAGCGGGGGTCCGGGAACGACCTCCTGCACTTGAATCGTTTTGCCGTACAAAATGGCGCCGGCGCCATTTTGTACAGCGCCAGATGGACCCCCAGGTAATTTAAGGCATTTTGTACGGCGCCAGATGGACCCCAGGTAATTTAAGGCATTTTGGGGGGGTTCGGGAGGGTGGGGGATTTATTTTAAAGGGTCGGGGTGGGTTTTAGGTTGTTTTAGTGTGCCGGTTTTCCCGCCCTCCCCCTTCCCCCGATTTACGATTTTTGACGATAAATCGGGGGAATTCCTATTAAATATCGCCTCTAACGATTTTTGACGATTTAAAAATATATCGGACGATATTTTAAATCGTCAAAAAACGATTCACATCCCTATCAATGCTTGGTGGTGCCCTCCAAGAGGCCACAGGGTTACCCAGAGTGGGTGTTAGGGGTGGCCCTGCAGCATTACATGAGGGCGATATTCAGCCTTAGACGGATAACTTCTCCGAGTTAGTTAGACCTGCTCAAAAACAGGTCTAACCTTAGACAAATAAGACTTATCTGGGTATTTAGCAATTTGTTTTTTCCAAAAAGCTTTAAGGAACTAACATAGAACAGTACATCCAGCAGCTTAACAAGAAGCAGAGAACAGCAAATGCTAATTTTACCAGTTTAATTATCTTCTGTTCCCAAGCATATATTCCAAGGCTCTGGAAAAATACGTGTAAATCAAATTACATAGAAATGACGGCAGAAAAGAACCAAATGGGAGGAAGTGACGTCATCTTAACTGATGGCAGCTTAGCTCTCAAGCTCCCTTAATACCCGTCTTATATACAGCTTTAAAACGCTCAATCAGACTTGGTTTATACTTTGAATTGAGTACAAAACCACAGTACAACCATGGCGATGGCAGGAAAGAAAAAAATCGGTGGACTTTCAACATTCTGCTTATCACAAGCTGTCTGAATCGGGCCCGAGTGAAGACGGTGCCTCGGCGGGAACTGACCCCGATTGTGAGCAGAGAGAGGACGTCGATGAATGTAATCTTACCGCGAAGGAAGCCCCGACCCACGCAGAATTTCTTAATTGGTTCTGTTCCCTTCGGTAGGACCTCAAAAAGTTATAAAAAAGAAATTCATGAGATGTTAGATGACTTTCATGAAGAATTAGCTATAATGGGAACCAGAGTAGATGAAATGGACTCGAAGACAAGCTGACCTAACTAAAGGTTTGCAAGAAACATACCACGAGCTGCAGGAAGAGAATGCAGTCATGCGAGCTAAACTCGCTGATCTGGAAAACTGGGCCAGGAGGGGAAACCTCCGGTTTCACGGGCTACTAGAGAACACAGCGAATGCAGATTGTGAAAATACGGTGAGACGTTTTTGTCACTTCTTACTGAATCCTGAGGGAAGTGAAGAGCCTCTGCAAACCCAGTCTATAAAAATAGCCCGAGCACACCGGGCTTTACAATCAGCTGGGGCTAATGCACCTCGGGACATAATTGTATGCTTGCACGAGTTTGCCCAAAAAGAAAAAATTGCAAATGCGGCTCGAAAGCAAGCTCGCTGGCTGTGGGAAAATCAAGAGGTCTCAATCAATGCTGATCTCTCCCAGGCAACTCTTCAAAATCGCTCTGAACTTCATGAAGTTACTCAATTTCTATGGAAGGAAAATGTGAAGTACAGATGGCTGCACCCATTTGGGCTTGTATTCACGTGGGATGGAGTCAGCCCAGATCCGCTCCATCCACGAGGCGGCGGCCATTTTGCTGGATAAGGGATTCAAACCCTCGAATAACCCAGGGCAGGGTATTAGAAAACCCAGCACTAAAGATCAGCATCCGCGCTGGCAGAGAGTTGGTGCTCGCAGTAGCAGACTCAAGAGAAGTTCAGACACCAGAGCAAGAGTGGTGGCTGAATCCTGACTTTATCAGCAATAAGATTCCAATAACAGTGGTTTGTATTCCTGTAGCAGAGGACTGTTGGACTCTGTGGTGCATTATTTTCTCAAAAGTTAGCCTGTTATCTTTCAAATCCTCATATGTTAAATGTTAACCTTTTGGTGCACTATGTATCTTGAATGTGAAGGTGGGTGTTGTAAAAGGGAGTGTAATGATAGCTATAATCTTCCTCCCGAAAGGTAGGAGAATGGATCTGCAGGGAGGTAATGGCAGATCTTTAAGGGGAAGGGGGATTTTTTTTATGGAGGGCAATGGTTTCAGCCAGGATGGGGGGTTATTCTTGAATGGTATATACTTGGGATTAACTGGTATCTTTTCAGAGACATTTCACATACTTCATCATCCATATATACGATAATTTGGGGTGACAGCAGGATGTGCATCTCACTGGCATGGTGCTTGATGGGACAGGAATTCCTAGTTAACTCTTCGTACAGGCTCTATTAATGTAAAAGGGCTTAATACTCCATTTAAAAGGCGAATATTCTTTAGAGAACTAGTCCATCAAAAATTAGATATAATTTTATGCAAGAAACTCACTTAAAGGTACAACATGAAGCCCTTATGGCATCTCGAGCTTACCCTAATCAATATTTTGCTCCATGTTATGTTATGATTTGATATGTTATGACCCGTTTTACTGTTAATTGCCACCACTGTTGTTTGTATCGCCCTGAGCGAATGTTGTAGTTACATTGTAAACCAATGTGATATGTATATTTTACAGGAACTTCGGTATAGAAAAGCTAAAAATAAATAAATAAATAAATAAGCAAGTAACGCAAGGCACCTTACATTATCGCATTGCATCAGAGCATGGCATGTTGCATCAGCTTGTGCTGTGACATTTTACGTGGCTAGTGTTGATTAGTAGGGATGTGAATCGTTTTTTGACGATTTAAAAAAATCGTCAGATATATTTTAAATCGTCAAAAATCGTTAGAGTCGCGATACAATAGAAATTCCCCCAATTTATCGTGAAAAATCGTAAATCGGGGGAGGGGGAGGGCGAGAAAACCGGCACACCAAAACAACCCTAAAACCCACCCCGACCCTTTAAAACAAATCCCCCACCCTCCCGAACCCCCCCAACATGTTTTAAATTACCTGGTGGTCCAGTGGGGGGGGGGGGGGGGGGGGGGGGGTCCTGGCGCGATCTCCCGCTCCCGGGCCTTCGGCGCCAATTTGGCTGCCACTAATATAAATGGCGCCGATAGCCCAATAAAAAAAACCCCCACCCGACCCTTTAAAATTACCCCCCTTAGACTCCCCCACTCTCCCGACACCCCCCAAAAACTTTTTACACATACCTGGTGGTCCAGGGGGGCCGCAGGCAGCGATCTCCCATTCCCATGCTATCAGCTGCGCTAAAAAAAAAATGGCGCCAATGGCCTTTTGCCCTTACCATGTGACAGGGCAAAGGTAGCGCCGGCGCCATTTTGAATATTGGCAATACGGCCCGCGTACAGGAGATCGCTCCCGGACCCCCGCTGGACCCCCAGGGACTTTTGGCCAGCTTGGGGGGGCCTCCTGACCCCCAAAGACTTGCCAAACGTCCAGTGGGGGTCCGGGAGCGACCTCCTGCATTCCGGCCGTATTGCCAGTATTCAAAATGGCGCCGGCGCTACCTTTGCCCTCACTATGTCATAGGGGCCGACGTCACATCCCCATGTCCATGCCATTTGCCATAAACACATAGCCAGAGATGGAATACAGAAAGAAGCATCTCTCTTCCCTACAAGACAACCATCACCATAGAGGCCATCCTCAAAATTTTCACACAGGTCTGATTGCCTAAGTGTAAAGGAATTGTGCGTGGCTGCTGGATACTTGGCCACCATGTCAAGGATGCACATTTGAGTGTCAAAGACCACTTGCAAATTGATGGAGTGGAAGAGCTTTCTGCTGAAGTACATCTCCTCCCTGTCACGGGATAGTAAGATGGCCATGTGAGTGCAGTCAATAGCTCCCAGAACATTTGGAAAGTTTGTGAAGGCATAAAAGCCTCTCTTCAAGTCTTTCAAGTCCTGCTTGAGCTGAGGAAATGCTATGTAATAATTAATGCGGTCAGAGAATGTAGTGATGACCTGGTCCAGACAATGTGAAAAAGTAGTTTTGGACATTACCCCCATGACCCCTACTGTCATTTGGAAGAAGCCGGTTGTTATGAAATGCAGGCTGGCCAATAGTTTGGTGAGGCCAGGCACAGCGTGGGACCTTTCCATCACCGGATCCAGATCCCCTCAGATTTCTTCATATAATTCGGGGATAGCCTGAGAGCTGAGGCGATACCTGCTAACCAAATAATCCCCAGCAATGATGCTCTACAATGATGCATGCCAGGCGCTGTCATGGACCTCCACCCTGCGAGGCTCATGGCTCGGCCTCCAGTGCAGGGACTTCCCTAGGAGGGCTTGGAACTGCCCTTGCCTGTTGTTGAGGTTGTTGTTGTTTCTCTTGTTGTCTGTGGCGAGCCTTGTGAAGCATCAGTATCCCCCAACAATTAAACTTGCCACAAACATTGTGGGCCGGATTTTAAAAGGGTACGCTCATAAATCTGGAGGATTTATTTTATTTATTTATTTATTTAACATTTCTTTTATACCGATATCCGTTCGCACATCGTATCGGTTCACAGTGAACAAAAAACCATTGGGCAGTGCCCGTACATTTAACATATAACAGATAACATAATATAATATGATGAACTAGGCAACATATAAATAAATTTTTGGGAGGATTTATGCGCGTAACTGGGTCTACGCGCACAGGGCCTATTTTAAAAATGCCCGGTGACGCGCGTAAAGTCCCGGGATGCATGTAAGTCCCGGGGCTTGCAAAAAGGGGTGGGGAGGGGGCGGGGCAAGAGGCCTCAGACAGAGTAGCCATTGCTGCTCTGTCGGAGAATCGTGTGTCAGCAGGCTGCTGGCGCACGCAAAAGATAAGATAAATATTTTGGGGGGGTTAGAGTAGGGCTGGGGGGGGAAAAGGTTAGGGGAAGGGGGAAAAGGTTAGGGGAAGGGGTGGGAAATTCAGTTTAGGGGGAAGGGAATGGGGGAAGGCAGCACGGCTTGACGCATGCAAGGTGCACAATTGTGCACCCCCTTGCGCGTGCCGACCCCTGATTTTATAACTTGTGCGCGCAAGTTATAAAATTGGGCATAAATATGTGCACGCCGGGTAGCGCACGCACATGTAGGCCACAAGTACTCCTTTTAAAATCTACCCCTATGGTTTTAGGAAGCTAGGCCAGGTAAGAACAGGTGATTTTATTGGCTCCATACGGCCTGGTAGGTGTGCCAGATAAAATGCCTCTTTTTACCTTGTGCGGTAATCGCTGCGATAATCCCTGCAAAAAAAAAAAAAAAAAGGTGTATTTCTGGCATTAAATCCCATGTTAGTATGTGTTACTCTATCACATCCCACGCTAGCAGGCCCTCATTTCAAACCCCCTGAACCAAATCCAACTAAACTACTCCTATTGGTGCCAGACACCATTTCCAAATACCTAGCAGATATCATAAACTGCTTACTATCTCAAGGAATCTTCTCTGACATCCTATAAATAGCCACTCTCAAACTCCTTCTCAAGAAACCAAACCTAGACCCTAGGGAACCCAACAACGTCCGCCCCATCTCCAACCTGTCTTTTGTGGCTAAGATTATGGAAAAATTAGTCAATACCCAATTATCAGCCTACCTGGAAGACCACAACATTCTCCACCCAACACAATATGGATTCCGCAAATCCCTAAGCACTGAAACCCTCCTCATCTCCCTTATAGATCACCTCATCATGGGTCTGGACTCTGGACACTCCTTCTTTCTAGTACTTCTTGACATCTCGGCCACATTTGACATGGTGAATCACTCCATTTTCCTTAAAAGACTTTCAGACATCGGGATAACAGGTACGGCCTTCAAATGGTTCAACTCCTTTCTCAGTAACAGAGGCTACAAAGTAATAGTCAATAACAAGGAGTCTCCACTCATCAACTCCTCAAGAGGTGTACTGCAGGGATCCTCTCTGTCCCCCACACTCTTCAACATATACCTTCTTCCCCTCTGCCAGTTGCTTACGAATCTAAAACTTAAACACTATCTCTACGCCGACGACGTACAAATCCTGATACCAATAACCGAATCCCTCTCAAAATCACTTAAGTTCTGGGACAACTGTCTCCAAGATATCAACTACCTCCTGACTAACCTAAACCTGGTTCTGAACATGTCTAAGACAGAAATGCTCCTTATATCTCCCAACCACAACGATAACCTTCAATCGACCCACACCAACACCCTGGTCAGCCAAGCAGATCTCGGAGTTATAATTGATAACCAGTTAAATCTAAAGAAGTTCATCAACAACACAACCAAAGACTGCTTCTTCAAACTTCAGGTGCTAAACAGACTCAAACCTCTTCTGTACTTTCAGGACTTCAGATCTGTACTCCAGGCCATTATATTTTCCAAATTAGACTACTGCGCCTACCATGTGTCCCTGTCACATGGTAGGAGCCCTAGATGGCCCGCACCATTTTAAAGATGGCGCCGGCCATCCATTACTCCTACCATGTGACAGGGGCCGGCCAATGGCATGGATACCCTGTCACATTGTAAGGGCAAAGGTCCATCGGCGCCATTTTTATTAGTGGCAGCCGACGACCCGAGAGCGGGAGATCGATCGCTCCCGGGACCCCCACTGGACCATCAGGTAATTTTAAAACTTTTTTTTTGGGGGGGGTCAGGAGGTTGGGGGAACCTAAGGGAGCAGTTTTAAAGGGTCGGGTGGGGTTTTTTTTTATCGGCTCGGGCGCAGCCGATAAAAAAAAAACCCGATCGGACCGCACGAAGGAAAATTCACGATGTGAATTGGAACCGGAATCTGAACCGATTCCGGTTCCGATTCACATCCCTACTGGATAGTTCTAGAGAACTGAGGATAAAGTGATATTTTTAATATTATTTCCTATTGAATTATTTGTTTTATGACTGTTATTCTGCCTTTGAAATATTTTTTTGAATAGGCGGTTAAGAAATCTAAATATTATATTCAGAGTATTCTCCAACCTGGCCTCGATAAGACATGAAGCCATTTCTCTGTTGGATAAATTGAGCTCTGGAACACTTGGATTAATCTCCACTTACTCTAAAGCAAAATTAAGTTATTGGAAAAAGCTTCAACAAGAATGATAGTGTATGACATCTGAAGATGTTAGGTATCTTCTTGGCCTGTGGACATTATTCATGGGCTTGTGATAGTTGCAGAAACAGATTAAGAATGGACAACAATTATGCAAATTATCCAATTTGTTCACATTTCTTGTAACATCATCCCTGAAAACCTTCTTACCAAAGTTAATATTTCCAGTAGTTGTACATCTGGATATTTTAAAACACCTTGAGTGCAGTGCTGGGAACTGAAGTTCATTGCAGGTCTATAGTTTCTGTGCCTTGACTTAGTTCAATACAGCTCTTTAATTAAGTAATGCAATCCCTGTATATCAAAGCCAGATGGAAGCATTTGTGCAGAAATAACCACGTTTGTTCTCTTTCTGAGTTTCTTTTTCACTTTCCTGGTAATCTGATGGTAGGCGGCCATGGAGGTGAGCAGAGGGCCTTTTTGTATACATCCACATTCCTCCTCCTTACTTGTCCTAGAAAACAAAAGCTTTCTGGGTTTACTTCTCTGAGCCTCATTATTTTGGTCCTATTGTTAGTCTAACTAATTAATATTGCCAGTGTGACGGAAAAACTCAAGATGTATAACTAAAGTGCAAACAGAAAAAGATGGCTGCAATGGTTGAATATCTCTGGCTTTAGCATTCTGTATGTATGATATTGGTTATATGTGAGACATTGCACCTTATTCAGAAGGGTCTTTATCCTTTTCTATACTAATGGAAAAATCCTTTATTAAAGAAGGCTCATTGGTGTAAATTTTCAAATAATTGCTGAGCAGATAAACTAATGGAGGAATAGATGCGAGCCAGGGAAGCCAAGAATCATAATCCTGTGTCTCCCAGTAATAGGGGTGTGCATTCGTTTTCGACGTATTAGCAATCCGCAACGTATATGTCCCTATTCGTTGTATTCGTGGGGTCACGAAACGTATGGCGAACCCCCATGAATACAATGTATCTAATGAATAAACCCCCCACCCTTCTGACCCCCCCCCCACCCAAGACTTACCAAAAGTCCTTGGTGGTCCAGCGGAGGTCCTGGCGCGATCTCCTGCACTCGGGCTGTCGGCTGCCAGTATGGATGACATCTGCCATCCATTGCTCCTACCATGTGACAGGGGCTGACCAATGGCTCCGGTAGCCCCTGTGACATAGTGAGGGCAAAGGCTATCGGCACCATTTTGAATTCTGGCAGCCGACAGCCCGAGGACAGGAGATCACGCCAGGACCCCCAGGGACTTTTGGTAAGTCTTGGGGGGGGGGGGGGGGTCAGGAGGGTGGGGGGTTGTAGTTAATTAAATTTAAAGGGTTGGGATGGGGAGTTTTTTGGGAAATGAATACATACATAACTAATGAATGGATCGGGGTCCCCCGAGAACGGATGCAACGGATTTGGCTCCCCACGAATACCGAATGGGACGAATCCGTCCCTGCTGCACATCCCTAGCCAGTAATACTCCTCGGACAAGTCACTTCCCCCTCCATTGTCTTACATACAAACTTACTGGAACTTTTCCCCAGAGACACAAAATGAGGTAGAAGCCTCAGTAAATTAGATTGTGAGCTCCCTGGAGACAGGGAAATACCTGCAGTACCTGAATGTAGTTGTAAAACTTCCGCAAACCTGCCCCTAAGAATACTTCTTGCCACTGTGTGTAGAAGTACATGCTCAATAGCGGGGCTGATTTAGCCAGATAAGGCTGAATATCAGCTACAGAACATCCCTATCCCACCCACCACTTAAAAAAGCTACTGAAACTATTTAGCTAGATAATTAGTTTTCTGGCTATGTGACAGCTGGTCAGCACAGCCGAATATTCAAACTGCGCTACTTACCTGGATTACTCAGAAATTATCTGGCTAAGTGACACTACATATCAACCTCAGAGCGTAGACCAAGCTGTGGATCAGTGTGTAGACCAAGTGTAGATCAGTCTACAGCAGTGCTGGCAGGGGGACACTCATGTTCCTCATGCTGGTGAAGGACAGGAGCCTTTGGAATGGTAAGGAATCATTCCATGGGGTGGAAAGAGGGGCCATGGGAATGCTGGTTGGCTTTGAGTGTGGGTTGCCTTCAGGGGGAATAGTAACCTTTACAGGGGGATGTCTAGATCTAGTAGAGTGGGCATTTATGGGGAGGTGACTAGATCAGGGGGTTAAGGGATGAAATCCTTCATTATAAGTGATACAGGAGGGCTAGGGCATGATCCCACTTTTGGGGAGAGTGGGGTGCCCTTGGACCATGATGTGACTGCAGAGAGGAGCTCCTTAGAAGTGCCGAGGCAGGTGAGACATAGGTGGACAGGCAGAAGACCAGGGAATCGCACCTCTGCCGAAGCTGACACATCAGTAGAGACCTAACAACGCAACGCTGGTCTCTGGGGTAGCCCTCCGGCCACTCGATAGCCCTTTCAGACCTGCTGTATGGGAACAGCAAATGCGCCAGGACGGACAGAGGTCGAGGGCAGACAATGGAACTGGAACAAGATGAGACTTGAAGATTAAAGACGATCAGACGATACTTGAAGACAAGGTCAAATGATACTGGATAATGATGAGGCAAGGCTGAAGAGAAGAACATCAAGGACATTAATGAAGACACTTGCTGAGTGGAAAGATGACAGAAGAGTTAAAACTCAGTATGAAGGCATCCGACCATGGCTCGTAGCAGCACCCATCCTAAACTGAGGCTTCGGGGACCCGGCGTGATCGGCATGGTCAATCAAAGGAAGCGGCGGCAGCTTCCGACCCAACACGGAAGATGAATCAGAAGGTCAGCTGAAGATGAAAAGAGGTCGGCCCACTAGGAGGTAGCTCTGGAACCATGACATCTGAGAAGGAGGCTATCCTGACGAGGGTGCCAGAGTCAGAAGGCTCTAAATGTCGGAGCCAAAAGGGTCTGAAACGCTTAACAACGAAAAAGGACTGAAGACTAAGACACCAAAGGATTCTGAGGATGAAGAGAACTTGGCACAAAGACATCTGGCACATCAGGACATCTTGACTTCAACTCCCAGGACACTCAGTGAAGAGCATCCAGGAGGTGCTGAGTGAACTGGAGAACAAGACATCTAAGACATCTGGACATCTGGACTTCGGACCCCAGGTCACCCAAACAAAGGCATTGAGGGGGCTCCAAGAGGCAGAATAATACGGATGATGGACTTCAGGAAGGACATGACATCAGAAGAGGAGGACTTCAGAAAGATCTGAAGGTGAAGACATCTGGAGGGTCGGACGACGAAGACATCTGAAGACAAGGACTTAGGATCCGGTGAGAGACCAAACATGGAATGAAGATGAGACAAAGGATGAAGAACCAGAGAGGAAAACAAGGAAATTCCCACGAAGAACAGAGTGCCTTGAAGAAGCAGAGCTGGACATCAGGAACTCCTGGATCGAAGAGCTGGAATGGAGGATCCAGGAGCAGTCCGACTCCATGACTGCCTCCTTGCGAAGACAAAGAGGAACAGAAGGCTGAGCCCTTTTGTAGGGCTGAAGAGGAACACCCAGGTTGACATCACGAGGAGGAGCCAGGAGTTTCACCCATCGCTGGCCCTTTAAATCTGGAGAGGAGGCTCGGCCCCGTTCCTAAGGAGGCAGGACCAGGGACAGCAGCCATGCTGAGGAGGAAGAAGAAAGCAGGCCCAGCGTCTGCGGCTCCCTGCCACAACGGAAGAGGGCTTCAGGGTGGCCTCCGAACCGCATAGAAGGAAAACCAAGGATGGCTCCATGCCGCACTGGCAAACAGCAGATGTCGGCTGCCTCTGGGGCGCAAGAAGGAAGAGGATGACAGCGGCTCCTGCCGCGAAGACAGACTTCCGGGTGGCCTCCAGGCCGCATAAGAATGGAGTCTGCAGCCTCCTGGCTGCGAGGGGGAGAGAAGACGTCGGCGGCCTCCTGCCGCAGAGTAGCATTGTCGGCGGCCTCCTGGCAGTGTCTCAAGGCAAGGCACGGTGGCAAGCTGTGGGCAGTCTCCAGACCGCGCGAGAGAGCAGCGGCCCACTGCGGATGGCAGCGGCAGCGATGGTAGAATCAGCAGCCACCAGGCTGCGAGAGAACAGCGTTGGGAGCAGGAAAAAAGTTGAGAGACTGCTCGCGGGCAGAATCGTAACAACAAGTGCCCTTTCACATTGGACCGGTTAGGATAGAAGATTTCAAGATGCTAAAAAGTAAATGCTGAGTCTAAGGCCATTTGTTAAATTTTAGCCCATAATAAATAGTGGCGGGGGGGTGGGGTGTGGAGAGAAGAGCATTCCATGCATGCATACACACTACTGTTTAGTGCATAAGCCCCATAGTCTTCTTACGTTAACAAGCCCGAACCTCACATAATGGAGCATTTCTATAGCAATGAGTTGTTGGCAGACTAAATATTTGAAATTTGAAATCAATTTTTCAGACCAGCAGGTAAATGTATAGAGTACCCTAAGGGACTATATAAAAGGATTTATGGTAGTTTTCATTTACAGTTCAGGTTCAGAGCAAAACTGCAATGAGATGAACCTACAAAACTCATTCAGGTGTCCTATAATTCAATTATTAAGACCCTCGGGACAAGAGATGCACCGTTTTACTGCGCATTATACACTTCCACAAACAGCAGAAAATATCATAAGGAATGAACTGATTGCCAAAGCAATTCTGGGGCTGATTCACTAAGACATTTTTCCCATTCTGTGTCTATGGAAAAGACCTTGATGAATCAGACTGTTAGACTTGCAAAGAGATTCTGAGCTGGTCTGTTTCTGAATTAGCATATTGATTAAAGCTAAATAGCTAAAACCATTCTTATTTGAGGTTCTCTTTCTACAAGCATAGCTAAGCATGAAAGAAGCCTACCCAGATGACTATGTTTTTTTTCTAAAATGTGGATATATTTGTTACTTTTTTCAACCCATCATACAAAACTGCACTGCTTGCTGGATTTCTCATAAGAATTCCCTCGGTGATTTGACATGCACAGACCCTCATAGGTAGCCTTTTGGGTGACTGATTCTTAACCATCAGTAAATCTGCTTGTGCTGAACACATCTTTGAGAGATGTTCTGTTTATTTCCTCTGTGCATATTACCAAGGCCAAGTTCTCTGTTTTGACTGCAGTTTTACACATTTATAATGCACCTCGCACAGTGCAAGATTTCTCTCAGGATGCATCTTTTCCCAATACTGATGAATGGAAAGTCAGTGGAGACTCACACCTACCATATGTGTAATATAATATATAAAGGACAGTGTGAGCTGTAATTGGCAGTCACCCAGGCCAGTACTTATCCATTCAGCTTTCCCTAACTAAAGACATATGGGGGCAATTTTTGACTATCCTGCATTGTTTGTATTATACATTGCAGCCAATTTTCACCCACCTTGTATCCTTTTAAAAACAAGCAACTGAAAAGTGCATGCATGAAACTCGCCTGCATGCTGTCCACTTCCTATTTGCGTTAGCAGCCAAGCAAAGGCAAAATAGTGCAAAGGTCCACAGATTTCACTTGTTTTAACCTGATTCACACATTTTATTTATTTAGATTTATATTCTGCTTTTTGCACTTTTTTCAGCACTTCAAAGTGGATTACATTCAGGTACTGTAGGTATTTCCCTATCCCCAGAGGGCTTACAATCCAATGTGAGCCAGCATGCGCAGGAGAGAGGACAGCAGTCTTCAGGCAGTCCAGTTTATCGCAGGAAATAGCTTTAAGAAATACCCTCTCCAAGAAGACAAAATATTTGTGTTTCAGTATGACATAATATTGCTATATTCTGTTTATATACCGCCTCCCTTAGACATAGTCCATCCCAAAGAGGTACACAAAACATAAAAATAATACAATAAATAGCAATACATTATAAAGCTAATACATCAAAAGTACAACAATATACATCATAAAATAAATCAAATGTGAAAATGTATCAAAAATACATTATGCAAGATTTGTAATTTCTCTATTAGAAATATACTCTAAAAGAACCTACTATATTTCAGTCTAGGACAGAAGAGCTCTAAGTATTAGTAACCCAGATATGCATACAGTGAGCAGAATGCATGGAATTGTGTCATTAAACATGAATATTCTTTATTCCATTAATTTTAAATTACTGCAGGAATCCTTAAAACTGAAACTGATTTTTCTAGTGTTACCAATTTAATATTTTCTCAAGAGATCAAAATTACTTAAAAATATCATCCCTGAAGACCAGATCTCAGGGTGCTATAAAAAGCAAAATAAGTGAAAATCAGGGATAAAACATCAGAATAAAATATTTATTCTAAGTGGCAACAATAGAGAAGCACAAGGGATAGATCTTTTTCAAAAAAAGAAGACCTAAGAAAGAATGACTTGCCAGAGATGTAGTCTATAAATCTGAAAATACAAGTAAAATGCAAATTATAAATAACAGAACTTTATATGAAGTGCAATATAAGCTTATAACTTACGGCCTAAATTTCAAATATATCCATGTTATTACATGTCCGTACATAAGTGGGCGTATTGATACTTATCCTAGTATTTTATAAACTACATAGCAGAAGCTGTGCAATTTCTAACATAATGTGTACTGTTCTGAAAGTATGTTCACATGTTCAGAATGTGCAAATATTTCCAGTGCAATGAAAGCACTTACTTTTCCTACCTAGTTTATAAATATACACACATATAATTTCGATGTGTACAAAACATTATGCATGAAAACAGATTAGAACATATGTGCGTATAATCTGTGAAAATACTTTCCTGAAATCACTTCCATCAGTTCACCCAGTCAGTCTTCACTTCACCAAGACCCTCTACCACTTCATTCTTAACTCCACAAGCTCACCCAGGCCTCCTACCCAAAAATTGCAGACAATAGACCAGTCTGATTTCACTTGCACCAGTCACTTAGTAGGTGAAAGACCATGTGAATAAGTTAAATAATTTATATAAAGTAGTAACTCCTCTGCATTCCTCTTGACCACACCCTGGAACTTTCCTAGACTGCCACTTTTTTGTGCCGGTAAATGCACGTGCAAAACTGAAAATACATACACACTTTTGATATTTATAAAATAACACACGCAAATGCATCTTACGTACGCATGCATATGTTATTTTTCTTTGTGTAACCCCTTTGAAAATATACTATATATAGAAATATGGAAACATAGAAATGATGGCAGAAAAGGACCAAATGATCCACCTAGTCTGCCCAGCAAGCTTATGCCAGTATCTGCTGCCCTGTGCAGGTCACCCTCATGCTTATCAGTTTCCCAGACTGTAAAAGTCAGGGCCCTCGGATGTTGTCCAAATTCAATTTTCCCTGCCATGGATGCAGAGAGCAATGATGGAGCTGAATCAAAAGTATCAGGCTTATTGATTAAGGGTAGTAAAAGCCGTATCAGCAAGTTATCCCTATGTTTATTTGTTCCCCAAACTGTAAAAGTCAAGACCCTCTTTGGTTGCTGTCTGAATCCAATTCCCCTTTTCCCACTGCCGTTGAAGCAGAGAACAATGATGGAGTTGCATTAAGCTTTGATACTGTTTTTGTTAAGAGTAGCAACTGCCCCACCAGCAAGTTACCCCCAATTATCCCCATACACTTTTTTCTTTAATTCCAACCTCTAGTTTTTAGGGGTCCTCACTCAGTGTTTATCCTATGCCTCTTTGAATTCCTTCACTGTTTTCATCTTCACCACCTCTTCTAGAAGGGCATTCCAGGCATTTACCACCCCCTCTGTGAAGAAATATTTCCTGACATTGATTCTGAGTCGTCCTCCCTGGAGTTTCATTTCATGACCTCTAGTTCCATTGATTTCTTTCCAACGGACAAGGTTTGACGATTGTGCATCATTAGAACCTTTCAGGTATCTGAAGGTCTGTATCACATCTCCCCTGCACCTCCTCTCTTCTAGGATATGCATATTCATATCCTTCAGATTCTCCTAATGAGTCTTCCAATGCTGACCCCTCACCAATTTGGTTGCTCTTCTTTGGACTGCCTCTATCCTGTCTTTATCATTTTTTGAGATACAGGCACTAGTACTGAACGCAGTGCTCCAAGTGAGACCTTAGCAAGAACTTGTACAAGGGCATTATCACCTCTTTTTTCTTACTGGATCTTCCTCTCTCTATGCAGCCCAGCATTCTTCTGGCTTTAGCTATTGCCTTGTCACATTGCTTCGCTGCCTTCAGACCACCAGACACTATCATGTCAAGGTCCCTCTCCTAGTCGCTGCGCATTGGGCTTTCACCACCATCACATACAGCTCTTTTGGATTGCCAGATGTATGGCTCTGTACTTCTTGGCATTGAATCCCAGCTACCAAACGTTCGACCACTCTTCAAGCTTTCTTAAGTCACTTTCATTCTCTCTACTCCTTCAAGGGTGAGCACTTTGTCACAGATCTTAGTATCATCCACAAAGAGACAAACTTTACCTTCTATCCATTCCGCCAGGTCACTAACAAAGATATTGAACAGAATCAGTCCCAAAACTGATCCCGGTGGCACTCTTTCTTCCGAGTAGATTCCATTTACCATTACATGCTGTCTCCTGCCAGTCAACCAGTTTGCAATCCACGCTTCTACCTGGCACCCACTCCCAAGATTTTTATTTTGTTCACGAGTCTATGTGGTAGGAATGTGAATCGTTTTTTGACGATTTAAAACAATCGTCAGATATATTTTAAATCGTCAAAAATCGTTAGAGCCGCGATACAATAACAATTCCCCTGATTTATCGTCAAAAATTGTAAATCGGGAAGGGGGGGAGGGCGGGAAAACAGGCACACCAAAACAACCCTAAAACCCACCCCGACCCTTTAAAAGAAATCCCCCACCCTCCCAAACCCCCCCAAAATGTTTTAAATTACCTGGGGTCCAGTGGGAGGGTCACGGCGCGATCTCCCACTCTCGGGCCACTGCTGCGTTAAGATAAATGGCGCCAGTGGCCCTTTGCCCTTACCATATGACAGGGCAAAGGTAGCGCCGGCGCCATTTTGGTTCCTGTGACCCGACGTCACAAGTGCAGAAGGTCACTCCCGGACCCCCGCTGGACTTTTGGCAAGTCTTGTGGGGGTCAGAAGGCCCCCCCAAGCTGGCCAAAAGTCCCTGGGGGTCCAGCGGGGGTTCTGGAAGCAGAATTTGTTGCTCTGAAATTTGTTGAAATTTGAAATTTGTTACTCTGGAATTTGTTGCCAGAGAATGTGGTTCGTGCAGTTAGTATAGCTGTGTTTAAAAAAGGATTGGATAAGTTCTTGGAGGAGAAGTCCATTACCTGCTATTAAGTTCACTTAGAGAATAGCCACTGCCATTAGCAATGGTTACATGGAATAGACTTAGTTTTTGGGTACTTGCCAGGTTCTTATGGCCTGGATTGGCCACTGTTGGAAACAGAATGCTGGGCTTGATGGACCCTTGGTCTGACCCAGTATGGCATTTTCTTATGTTCTTATGTTCCTGTGAATGGGGACCAGCACTGCTCTCCAGCACCATTCCCATTACCAGGGATCTATTGAACAGGTTCTTCAGCGGATCCGCCAGCACATCTCTGAGCTTTCTCAATATCCTGGGGTATATCTCATCCAGCCCCATGTCCGTGTCCACTTTCAGTTTTCCTAGCTGTTCCCATTAGGGATGTGAATCGTTTTAGGACGATTAAAATTATCGTCTGATAATTTTAATATCGTCTTAAACCGTTATGGAACACAATACAATAGAGATTCTAACGATTTATCGTTATAAATCGTTAGAATCGTGAGCCGGCACACTAAAACCCCCCTAAAACCCACCCCCGACCCTTTAAATTAAATCCCCCACCCTCCCGAACCCCCCCCAAATGACTTAAATAACCTGCGGGTCCAGCGGCGGTCCAGAACGGCAGCAGTCCGGAACGGGCTCCTGCTCCTGAATCTTGTTGTCTTCAGCCGGCGCCATTTTCCAAAATGGCGCCGAAAAATGGCGGCGGCCATAGACGAACACGATTGGACGGCAGGAGGTCCTTCCGGACCCCCGCTGGACTTTTGGCAAGTCTCGTGGGGGTCAGGAGGCCCCCCACAAGCTGGCCAAAAGTTCCTGGAGGTCCAGCGGGGGTCAGGGAGCGATTTCCCGCCGCGAATCGTTTTCGTACGGAAAATGGCGCCGGCAGGAGATCGACTGCAGGAGGTTGTTCAGCGAGGCGCCGGAACCCTCGCTGAACGACCTCCTGCAGTCGATCTCCTGCCGGCGCCATTTTCCGTACGAAAACGATTCGCGGCGGGAAATCGCTCCCTGACCCCCGCTGGACCTCCAGGAACTTTTGGCCAGCTTGTGGGGGGCCTCCTGACCCCCACGAGACTTGCCAAAAGTCCAGCGGGGGTCCGGAAGGACCTCCTGCCGTCCAATCGTGTTCTATGGCCGCCGCCATTTTTCGGCGCCATTTTGGAAAATGGCGCCGGCTGAAGACAACAAGATTCAGGAGCAGGAGCCTGTTCCGGACCGCTGCCGTTCCGGACCGCCGCTGGACCCGCAGGTTATTTAAGTCATTTGGGGGGGTTCGGGAGGGTGGGGATTTAATTTAAAGGGTCGGGGGTGGGTTTTAGGGGGTTTTAATGTGCCGGTTTTGCGATTTTTCGATTTTTCGATTTTTCACGATTTTTCACGATATTTTACCCCCCCAAACGGCAACAATACGTTTCCCTCCCCCTCCCAGCCGAAATCGATCGTTAAGACGATCGAGGACACGATTCACATCCCTAGTTCCCATACATTCTCTTCTGTAAACAGAGTATCGTCTACTCCACCCCCATCCACAATCTTGCCATATAGTGATGGTCCTTCTCTAGGGTCTTCTTTATTGAACGCCAAACTGAAGTATGTATTTAAAATGTCAGCCATTTCTTTGTCTCTTTGCAAATTTGTCTTTGTCACCTTTCAATTTTTACTATACCACTTCAGACCTTTCTCCTTTCTCTGATATATCTGAAAAAGTTTTGTTACCTTGCTTTACCTTTTTGGCAATCCTTCTATCTGACTTTTTGCTTTCTTGATTTGTTTCTTTGTCTCCCTCACTTTACCAGATATTCTTTCCTGGGATACTTTATATTTCTTGAACACTGCTTTTTTGCCTTTATTTTATCTGCTACGCCCTTTGAGAACCAGATCAGTTTCTTATTTCTTTTACTTTTGTTTACTTTTCTCACATATAGATTTGTTGCCTTTGTAATTGCTCCTTTTAGTTTGGCCCACTGTTGTTCCATCTCTCTCATTTTCTCCCAGACTTCTAGTTCTACCTCCAGGTACGTCCCCATTTCGGCAATGTCCATATTTTTTAAATTCAGAACTGGGGTCTTTGTGTGACCTCTCTCTATCTTATTTGCGATATCAATACAGTTTGATGATCACTGGTGCTCAGGTGGGCACCAATCTGGACATTATCCCCGTAGTGAGCACTAGGTCGAGTATAACTCCCTCCCTTGTGGATTCCATTGCCATTTGTTTGAACAGAGCCCCTTGAAGGGCATCCACTATCTACATCTGGTAGATTCCGCAGAAAGGATTCTCTAGTTTATGTCTGTTGTCTGGCATATTAAAATCTCCAACAATCAACACTTCTTTTTTCCCACCTTTTGGATGTCTTCAACCAGACCTCTGTCTAGTTTTTCCATTTGAGTCAGAGGCCTGTGAACCACGCCAGTAAAAATGGATGCACCATCATTTTTGTTTTTAGGATGGCCCATGATGCTTCTTCTCTATTCCACATTCCTCGCAGTTCAGTTGCTTGGATATTGTTTTGGCTCTCCCTGATTTTGAGTTACTTTTGGAAGATTTCTTCAAATATGCCTTCCAAGTGAAAAGGGAAGATTAAGGTTTTTACTCCTCATCCCTCTCCTTTTCCAGGACAGCAAACTATTACTACCTACTTGGCCACTGCAGCGGGAGTTCAGAGAAACAAAGAGCCCAATGTGCAGAGCGGCATGGGAGAGTCATGACTGCCTGCGAGTCTCTAAGCCCCATGCTGAGATTACCTCCAGCTTACCAGGCATGGTTCCTGCCAGCTTGATTTCTTGTGGCGACAATGGAAGCGTTGCTGCGGCAATGGAAGAGACCTCTGGGCTGGCTCAGGGTTTTTTTGCAGAGCTCCCCTGCCTTCTTGGATACAGTCGGTCCTGGGGAATGATGGGACAACATCTGGGATTTCTGGTGCACTGCTCCACAGACAGGAAAGCGTGAATGAGAAGGCAATGATACAACTGGTGAGCTCTTTAAAATTCCTTCTTGTCCAGAGACTGTGACTTTAGATTCTATCTGGGACTTACTTGGTTGTAGGATTTGGGAAAACTCTCAATTTAGTTAATAAGATTGATCTCCTTTCTACTTCCACTCAGGAAAATGTTCAGGAGCTTCAAGATCAGATTTCAGGCATTTCTACAAAGATTACAGGACTTGAAAACTCTGTTAAATAATTACAGGCTTTCAATTTGACTACTGTGAAAGATCGCATTATACTATCTAACTGACTGGAACATCTTGAAAATAAGGTTAGATATCTTAATCTTCATTTATTGAACTTCCCCAAAGTTTTAGGTGAAGTCCCTTTTTCCACTTAAAAAAAATATTTTCAAGACATCCTAGGTTTCTCATCGGATATTTTTGCCTTCTGTGAACTTTTGCTATTTTCTTGCTAAGAAGGCCTTTGCTTCTTCAGAGTTTCCTGAGGCTCAAGTTCTGAATTTGACTGAATTTTTGGAAACTTCTTCTCCTGAAGTCACTGATAAATGCACTCTTATGGTTTCTTATATTTCTTCTTTTGATCTAAGAAATATAATGCGAAGCTATCTTCAACATTTTTCTGTATTGTTTCATGGTCAGTCAGTGAGAATATTTCCTGATTTAGCTCAAGTTACTCAGTTGAGAAGGAAAGGTTTCATTGCTTTTAGACAGGAAACCATTTCCTTAGGTTTTTCTTTTAGTCTAAGATACCCTTGTAAGTGCCGTCATCAAATGTAGGATTGAATGCTTTATCTTCTTTTCTCCTGAACAACTAAACTCGTTCCCGGAACCATCTCTACAGACTCTTAGTGGGCTATATTTTTTTTTTCTGATAAATTTAATCTATGCTAATGGTCTATTTTCTTAACGTTTTTCATTCTTTTTTTTCATTTCTCCCTTAAAGGTTTTCCAATTCTCCCCCTCTTTTTTTCCTTTCTTCCCCTTTTTGCACTATTATATATTGGATCTGGAAATAAATTATTGATATTTCTTCATTGTTTTGTTAATGTAATCCATTATTTTTCTGAACCAACGATTATTTTTTGTGTATTTTGAAAATTCATAAATAAAAAATGTAATTAAAAAAAAAGAGCTACTCCTCCCCCTTTTCTGTCCTCTCTGTCCTTCCTTAACAAGTTATAGCCTAGTACGGCCATACCTCAATCATGAGACTCAGTGAACCAGGTCTCTGTAACAGCAACAATGTCCAAGTCAGCTTCCACCATTAAGGCCTGGAGGACTGGGATGTTATTGCCCAGACTATGAGTATTTGTGGTCATAGCTTTCCAGCACATCTCCCTCAGATTGCTGCTCTTCTTAGTCAACTTTTCGGCTATTTTGAGCTTATTGACTTTGTTTTCTTCTTCCAGTTCCTGATTTGCTTGGGGGTGATATGGCAATTTCATTGGCCACCTCCTACCACCCCACTTTCTAGTTTAAATGCCTCATAGTATATGCTCTGAATTTCTCAATTTAGCATCCACTTTCCAGCTAAGGACAAATATAGACCATCCTTACAGTATAACTTTATACCTTTCCAAACAAGGCCCCATCCAAAATCACTTGATTAACACCATGCTTTGAGCCAAACATTGATGTTATCTATATGGCTGAGGGGGGATATGATAGAGGTCTTTAAGATCATGAAAGGTCTTGAAGAGTAAATGTGACTCGGTTATTTACACTTTCGAATAATAGAAGGACTAGAGGGCATTCCATGAAGTTAGCAAGTAGCACATTTAAGACTAATCGGAGAAAATTCTTTTTCCCTCAACGCACAATAAAGCTCTGGAATTTGTTGCCAGAGGATGGGGTTAGTGCAGTTAGTATAGCTGGGTTCAAAAATGGTTTGGATAAGTTCTTGGAGGAGAAGTCCATTAACGTCTATTAATCAAGTTTACTTACAGGCCGATACAGTACAGTGCACTCCAACAGAGCGCACTGTTAGCCTGCTATTGGACGAGCATTTTCCCTTACCCCTTATTCAGTAAGGGGAGGAAAATGCGCGTCCAACCCGCGGCACCTAATAGCGCCCTCAACATGCAAATGCATGTTGAAGGCCCTATTAGGTATGCGCACGGAATGCAGAAAGTAAAATGTGCAGCCAAGCCGCACATTTTACTTTGAGAAATTAGCGCCGACCCAAAGGTCGGCGCTAATTTCTTCTGGCACCGGGAAAATGCACAGAAAAGCAGGAAAAACTGCTTTTCTGTGCACCCTCCGACTTAATAGCATAGCGATATTAAGTCGGAGGTCCCGAAGAGAAAAAAAAAAGTTAAAACAAGAAAAAAAAACTTCAAAAAAAATTGAATTCGGCCCACGGCTGTCGGGCCGAAAACCGAACGCTCAATTTTGCCGGCGTCCAGTTTCCGAGCCTGTGGCTATCAGTGGGCTCGAGAACCAACACCGGCAAAATTGAGCGTCGGCTGTCAAACCCGCTGACAGCCGCCACTCCTGTCAAAAAGGAGGCGCTAGGGACGCGCTAGTGTTCCTAGCGCCTCCTTTTACCCGGATCAACCGCCGGACATAATTTAAATACTGAATCGCGCGGGCGTTCGCCCGCTCTCCCGCAGACTTTACTGTATCGGCCCGTTAGTGAATAGCCACTGCTATTAATTGCATCAGTAGCATGGGATCTTCTTAGTGTTTGGGTACTTGCCAGGTTCTTGTGGCCTGGATTCACCTCTGTTGAACAGGATGCTGGGCTTGATGGACCCTTTGTTGTGTTCCGCGGCCGTGGAAGGCCATGACCGTGGTCCCCTACCATGCCCGGGACGGAGACCTTCTGTGGGAGCTCCGGGGAGACCCCTGATCCTATGCCCGTCGCTCTGGCAAGGGCCCCAGTGATGGTCGCTGGGTGGGGAACCGTCCCTGCTCCTCCCTCGCGGTGTCCAGCAGCGTTTCCTCCGCGGAGAAAATCCAAGATGGCTGCCACCATCTTTAGGCGCGAGGCCGCACCTCCTCATCAGATTTAAAGGGACCTGATCCCTTTAACTACACACAGCTGTTCCCTATGATCCAAAGCAGAGGAAGTATAAAAGGAGGCTTCCTCTGCTCATTCCTCGACTTGGCAACATCTCTTGTAGGGCTGTTTAAGTCTGCTTGCTTCGGTGAGTCTTCTTACGCTTTGGATCTGTTTCCTGTCTCGTCTTTGTGTTCCTGGTTCCTGACTTCGGATTGGCTAACGGTGATTCCTGGTTTGTGACTTCAGACTGGCAAGCAGCGATCCCTTGGTATAAGACCTCAGACTGGTAAGCGATGACCCTCTGGCACTTGACTTCGGACTTCCTCTGGACCATTGTCTCCAAGGGCCCACCTAAGTCCCAGCAGCCCTGGTCCCTACGGGCTCCTCCCGGGGGAAGACTGCGGGCTTCCAGGGGTGAAGCTCCAGTTAGCCGTTACACTGAACTCTCGACTCCTTGACCTCTCAAAGGTCCACCTAAGTCCCAGCGGTCCGGGTCCCTATGAGCTCCTCCTGGGGGGACTGCGGACTTCCAGTGGTAAAGACACAGTTCCTCTCCTTGACGTCACGACTCTTCGTCTGCCTCCACAGTCGTCTCAGTTTTCAGTGCCGAGGGTCAGCTGGTCGCATCTTCTGTCCTACTTTGCCATCCGATGGGAGAACCTACGGATCTTCCTCCTAAGGTATACCATCCTCCCATCAGCCCAAGGGTCCACAAGCCTGAGCATAACACCCTTGGTCTGACCCAGCATGGCAATTTCTTATGTTCTTATGTTCTTTCCTTCCCCTTTCCATGAACATGTAATACTTCTGAAAAGGCAATGGTTTTGCCATGTGTCTAATCTTCGTCCCTAGGTTTTGGAAATCTTTCTATATTGCAAGGATACCATGTCTAGCAAGGGTGTTGGTCCTCAGATGGATGATAACATTGATACTAGCGTCTCTATTTTTTTCTGTAATTGTGTTGACTATCTGATTGGTATTTGTACTAGCTGAGGATCCTGTAAACTATTTAACTGTTGTGTCCCCATCAAAATTATTACCCAAATTGGTTCCTTTGATGACTGAGTCTCCCAGCAGAAGAAGCTTCCTTTTATGACCTTTGAAAATGTTTAAGGATTTCTGGGTACACAGGGTGACTACATCCCTTTCAGATATCACCTCATTTTCTATTCCTGGAGCTTCTGTTATCCAATGCAGAAAATGTATTATGTAAGAGTAATGGTGGGGAGAGTGGGGATCTTTTCATCATAGGCCTTATTCTGCCAGAGCTAACTGTAATCCATTTATTCCTGGGTTTCTGAATCCTGGATGTTCGACTTCTCTGTGGGAGTGGGTTTGCATATTCAAGATGCTGCACAGTTATTAATAAAATATGAATTCCTTGTATATATCTTTTATTATTAAACTAACTCCTTAGATGGAGCGCAGGAGAAATAGTTATAACATATGTCTTGCCATAGATAATACATTAGAGATAATGCTAATACATATATATTAGAATACTATGATATGGCACTAATACTACTCAAAAAAACAATGAACTTCAACCTTTAAGATAATATCTACAAATCTACATGAACCAAACCACAAATATCTTTCATTTATTTATTTATTTGAGGGTTTTTATATACCGGGGCATGTTTGTAACATCACCTCGGTTTACAATGTAACACAATATAGCAACCAGCTTTACATAGAACGATTCAACTTCAAACTAGGGTAGGGCAAGGAAAATCAAGAGGGGGGGGGGGGAGCAGGGTATACAGAAACAAGGGTATGACAGCAAGGTAAGCATCATTATAAAAGTTCTTAATATGGGGGAATATCATAAATTACAAATGTTACATGAGAGTGGAAGCGAAATATACATATAGGGGCGGATTTTAAGAGCCCTGCTCGCGTAAATCTGCCCGGATTTACGCGAGCAGGGCCCTGTGCGCCGGTGCGCCTATTTTACATAGGCCTACCGGCGCGCGCAGAGCCCCGGGACTCGCGTAAGTCCCGGGGTTCTCCGAGGGGGGCGTGTCGGGGGGCGGTCCCGGTCGTCGCGGCGTTTTCGGGGCGTGTCGGCAGCGTTGTGGGGGCGGGTACGGGGGCATGGCTATGGCCTGGGGCGGTCCGGGGGCATGGCTGCGCCCTCCGTACCCGCCCCCAGGTCGCGGCCCGGCGCGCAGGAGGCCCGCTGACGCACGGGGATTTACGCCTCCCTCTGGGAGGCGTAAATCCCCAGAGAAAGGTAAGGGGGGGGGTGTAGACAGGGCCGGGCGGGTGGGTTAGGTAGAGGAAGGGAGGGGAAGGTGAAGGGAGGGCGTTAGAGGATTCCCTCCAAGGCCGCTCCGATTTCGGAGCGGCCTTGGAGGGAATGGGGGTAGGCAGCGCGGCTCGGCGCGCGCCGGCTATACAAAATCGATAGCCTTGCGCGCGCCGATCCAGGTTTTTAGCAGATACGCGTGACTCCGCGCGTATCTACTAAAATCCAGCGTACTTTTGTTTGCGCCTGGAGCGCAAACAAAAGTAGGCCTATTCGCGGAGTCTGAAAATCCGCCCCATATAGTTGATATGAAGGAGCATATGTACAGAAGAACCTATTATGGAAGAGCAAGTATGAGTAGATCTGAAAGGATACCACAGGGCAGTATAAATCGATGGGGGGAGGGGGTGGACGGGATATGGTCAAGCTTATGTCTCTGGGGATCATAAGGGGGAGGCGAATGTTGTAGGGGTGTGCATTCGGATTGACCGCATTAGTGAAACGCAACTCATTTTTTTTTTTTACTTAAAAAATTGATTCGACATAAACGATCGGATTTCCCACATATCGAACATAGATATGTTCGATATGTGGGAAATCGCGATTGTTGAGCCAAAATAAAAATATAAACCCCCCCACCCCCCTTAATCCCCCCCCCCCCCGACTTACCACAACTCCCTGGTGATGGAGCGGAGTGAGGACGCCATTTCTGCAATCCTTGGCGAGAAGCATGTGACATCGGCGGCACGTCGAGTGACGCCGGCGTCACGTGATTCCCGGCTCGTTCGCGCCGGACGGCTCGTTCGGCCCAAAAAGAACTTTTGGCCAGCTTGGGGGGGCCTCCTGACCCCCTCAAGCTGGCCAAAAGTTCTTTTTGGGCCGAACGAGCCGTCCGGCGCGAACTTGCCGGGAATCACGTGACGTCGCGTCTGAGTGACGCGGCGCCACGTGATTCCCGGCGAGTTCGCGCCGAGTCCGGCGCGAACTTGCCGGGAATCACGTGACGCCGCGTCACTCGACGTGCCACCGACGTCACATGCTTCTCGCCAAGGATTGCAGAAATGACGTCCTCACTCCTCGCTCGATCACCAGGGAGTTGTGGTAAGTCTGGGGGGGGGATTAAGGAGGGTGAGGGGGTTTAAATTTTTTTTTTGCACATATGTACATATACCCAACTCATTGGATTTTTTTTATGTCCATATTGGCCGCAAGTGGGACCCCCTTTCGGACATAAAAAATATGAACATAAAATTTTGCTCTGCACATCCCTAGAATGTTGAGATCAAGTCAGGTGTATGTTTGTTTGAAAAGCCAGGTTTTAAGGTTTTGTTTGAATCTTTTGGGGCAAAATTCCTGGCGGAGGCTTGCGGACATTTTATTCCATAGCACAGTTTCCGCAATGATGATAGAGCGTTCTCTTGTGGATGCAAGTTTGGTTAATTTGGGTGAAGGTGTGTGGAGTTTTGCCTGATGTTGAGTTCTGGTTGGTCTGGCAGGATTGTGGATGAATTGTTCAGAGAACCATTGCATATTTTGGTTGTGAATGGATTTGTGTATGAGCATGAGGGATTTATATTTTATTCTGGCGGAAATAGGTAGCCAGTGTAGTGACTGTAGTACCGGGGTAATGTGATCGTGGCAATGGGCATTGGTAAGTAAGCGGGCAGCTGCATTTTGCAACATCTGAAGGGGTTGTATTGAGTTTTTGGGGAGGCCTAGGAGGATCGCATTACAATAATCAAGCTTGGAAAGGATGGTGGCTTCTAGCACGGTGCAAAAATTGTATGGGTGAAGGACGGGTTTGAATCTTTTTAGGGTGTGTAGTTTGAAGAAGCCGTTTTTTAATGTGGAGGCGATGAACGTTTTTAGATTAAGATGGTTATCAAAAAACATTAGAAAATCAATATTCTTTGCTTAACATTTATAATATTTTTGTAATAGTAATAAAAAAAATCTAACTTTTGACAATCAGTCCTATAAGTTATACAAATTTTGAAATCAAACTTACTTGCTTAAGTCAGCTTTGAAAATTACACTGGCACAGCTACATGCACACCATTACACCTGCTATCTTGGCGCACTTAGTTTTCCAGAGGGAATTAAAAAATATACTGCTAAGTCTCAACCCTGTCCATAAACCATCATGTGGAATGTCTTTCCACTTTGCACACAAAAGTGCACACATACAGTGTGTTTGCATAGAATTTTATCATATCAGTTGCACAACTTTCTAAAGAGCCATTTCTGTGATTAAAGCACTACTTTACCAGCAGAAGTTCCTTTAAAAATTACCCTCCTTATATGTACTCATTAGCTCTGTGCATCACTGGGAACCAGACTACACAATGGTTCTGAATGTTTATCAGATGACTCCCAATCAAGGATGTCTGGCTCTCTGTTTTATTCACTGTATGGACATCAGCATAATACTAATTATGGATCACTAATTGTAATGACTTCACGAGGCTTGAACAGAAGCATCACAGTTAAATTAAATTGCATTAAATTTTAGAGAATTAATTACTGCAAAGATGATTTGTTTTTAAAAAGTGAAATTTTGATGTGACATTTTTAATTGCTGCCACTGTTTTAATTAATGTCAGCTTTATTTAAATTGGAAGTGAAGAAGGTGCTTAAGATTCTCTTGCTTACCAGCTACAGAAAAAGACAACCTATTATAAACTATTTAGATGCCTGAAACTTAAATTTGGGCCTGCAATTAATATTCTTCTATGTAAGCTCCTAAGTAAGTTGCCTAGCGTTAAAAGTCTGTTTTAAGTGCATAACATTTTTTCTCCACCCTATCTCCACCCATAGTCACCTACATTTCAGGTACTTACATTTAGAGGCCTAATAAATATAGGGGGCAGGGTGGGGAGATCAATTTATTAACAGGTGATCAAGTCCCCTCTAGTAGTAGCTGGAGAAATCAGTTTGAGATCTATTTATTAACAAGTGTTAGCACACATTAACACATGCTGCTAGTAAATAAGCTCCACTGAGCTTAATAAATGCCACAATAACAGCCTCTAATAAGAGGCATTAGTAGGCCAGTTTCAAAGCTGATTAGGAAATCAGCCTCTTGATCTCACTGTACCTCCAAGAGGCAGTCAAAAAGGAGGTCATTGATTGAGGGCCTAATTTACTTTTTTCCTATTCTTTATCTATAGGGACAAAGCTTAATGAATCAGATCCTTAATCTGTTTTTCTTGTCAACAAAGTGAATTATTATCACAGAAACATTCCTTTCCACCCAAGTGTTCATTCTAAAGCCTCTTTCATGTATAAGATGCTTTATACCACAGAATTTTGTTCCATGCAGAAAGGAAAATTGAAAACCATTTGCATGAGTTATAAACAATTTATCGGAATAAACTGGCAATCAGAAAACTCCCTCCACGCATTCTCCTAACTTCATTTTGGGGGAAGTGCACACTTTTTCTTTGAAATTTGATGTAAAGCCTGCATGTAAAGCATATCCATGGACTATGCAACAATGTGGAGAGATTTAAAAAATGATATCATTGAGGCAGATATTTAAAGAAAAAGCTGCCCTCCAACATTTAAGCTCCTGAAACCTAGATTCATCAAATCACTATAAATATAGCGAAAATAGCGCCCGTGATAAAAAAGGGGCGGGTTTAGGGTAATTTGTAGCCTGCCGTATCGCATAGGTAAATACTGCACGCGGTGTGTCAGCACACGTGGCATTGCGTCAGCGCATTGCTCATTGTGTCACGGCGCGTTGCATCAGCACATGCTGCATCATTGTACGCAGCTCATCTAAATTAGTGCATGGTGTGTAATTTTTCCCAGTTTATATATACAGACTTCCTGAAACTGCCTCTTTGAGGGTGTGTCAAGGCATGGGTTAGAGGAGAGGCAGTGAGTAGTGGTCATTGGATTAGGAGCTAGTTCTTATTGCGATTTCTGATTGTGTTGTCCTGTTAAGAACATAAGAAATTGCCATGCTGGGTCAGACCAAGGGTCCATCAAGCCCAGCATCCTGTTTCCAACAGAAGCCAAACCAGGCCACAAGAGCCTGGCAAGTACCCAAACACTAAGAAGATCCCATGCTACTGATGCAATTAATAGCAGTGGCTATTCCCTAAGTATAATTGATTAATAGCCGTTAATGGACTTCTCCTCCAAGAACTTATCAAAACCTTTTTTAAACCCAGCTACATTAACTGCACTAACCACATCCTCTGGCAACAAATTCCAGAGATTAAGGGGCAGATTTTCAAAGGCTACGCGCATAACATACGTGTGTAACCAGAGAAAATCTGCCCCTGTGCGCACCCCGGGATGCGCATATGTCCCGGGGCTTTTGAAAATGGGCGGATCGTGGGTGGGGCCGTGGGCGTGATGGTGGTCCGGGGCAGGGCTGGGGCGTGGCTGCAGTATGGGGGAGGGGCCAGGGGCGATTCCAAGTTCCAGAGGCAGGAGTAACTCCATCAAATAAGGTAGGGGGGGATCCAAGAAAAAGTTCCCTCCAAGGCCGCTCTGATTTCGGAGTGGCCTTGGAGGGAACGGGGAAAGCCATTGGGGCTCCACTTGGGCTCTGCGTGCACAAGGTGCACACGTGTGCACCCCCTTGCGTGCGCCGACCCTGGATTTTATAACACGTGCACGGCTGTGAGCGCATGTTCTAAAATAGGGCATACATTTATGCGTGCCGGGTTGCATGCACAAATGTACGCCCGTGCATAAGTTTTAAAATCTGGCCCTAATTGTGCATTGAGTGAAAAAGAATTGTCTCCAATTAGTCTTAAATGTGCTACTTGCTAACTTCATGGAGTTCCCCCTAGTCCTTCTATTATCCGAAAGTGTAAATAACAGATTCACATCTACTCGTTCAAAACCTCTCATGATCTTAAACACCTCTATCATATCCCCCCTCAGCCGTCTCTTCTCCAAGCTGAACAGCCCTAACCTCTTCAGCCTTTCCTCATAGGGGAGCTGTTCCATCCACTTTATCACTTTGGTTGCCCTTCTCTGGACCCTCTCCATTGCAACTATATCTTTTTTGAGATGCGGTGACCAGAATTGTACACAGTATTCAAAGTGTGGTCTCACCATGGAGCGATACAGAGGCATTATGACATTTTCCGTTTTATTAACCATTCCCTTCCTAATAATTCCTAACATTCTATTTGCTTTTTGACTGCTGCAGCACACTGAGCTGATGATTTTAAAGTATTATCCACTATGATGCCTAGATCTTTTTCCTAGATAGTAGCTCCTAATATGGAACCTAACATCGTGTAACTACAGCAAGGGTTATTTTTCCCTATATGCAACACATTAAATTTCATCTGCCATTTGGAAGCCCAATCTTTCAGTCTTGCAAGGTCCTCCTGTAATGTATCATAATCTGCTTGTCATTTAACTACTCTGAATAGTTTTCTTTCATCTGAAAATCTGATAATTTCACTCGTATTCTTTTCCAGAACATTTATAAATATATTGAAAAGCACCGGTCTAAGTACAGATCCCTGAGGCACACTACTGTTTACCTTTTTCCACTGAGAAAACTAACCATTTAATCCTACTCTCTGTTTCCTTTTAACCAGTTTGTAATCCACGAAAGGACATCGCCTCCTATCCCATGACTTTTTAGTTTTCTTAGAAGCCTCTCATGAGGGACTTTGCCAAACGCCTTCTGAAAATCCAAATACACTACATCTACCGGTTCACCTTTATCCACATGTTTATTAACCCCTTCAAAAAAAGGCAGATTTGTTAGGCAAGACTTCCCTTGGGTAAATCCATGTTGACTGTGTTCCATTAAATCATGTCTTTCTATATGCTCTATGATTTTGATCTTTAGAATAGTTTCCACTCTTTTTTCCAGCACTGAAGTCAGGCTCACTGGTCTATAGTTTCCTGGATCCCCCCTGGAGCCCTTTTTAAATATTGGAGTTACATTGGCCTCCCTCCAGTCTTCAGGTACAATGGATGATTTTAATGATAGTTTACAGATTTTAACTAATAGATCAGAAATTTCATTTTTGAGTTCCTCAAGTACCCTAGGACGCATATCATCCAGTCCAGGTGATTTGCTACTCTTTAGTTAATCTGGCTACTACATCTTCCAGGTTCACAGTGATTTGGTTCAGTTCATCTGACTCATCACCCTTGAAAACCATCTCCAGAACTGGAATCTCCCCAAAATCCTCATTAGTAAACACGGAAGCAAAGAATTAATTTAGTCTTTTTGCAATGGCCTTATCTTCCCCGACTCCCTCGTGTTTCTTGCTTTGGATATGTTTTAAAAAGTTTTTATTATGAGTTTTTGCCTCTACGGCCAACTTCATTTCAAATTCTCTCTTCACCTGTCTTATCAATATTTTACACTTAACTTGACAATGCTTATGCTTTTTTCTATTTTCTTCAGATGGATCCTTCTTCCAATTTTTGTAGGATGTTTTTTCTGCTAAAATAGCCTCTTTCACCTCACCTTTTAACCATGCCGGTAATCATTTTACTTTCTTTCCGCCTTTCTTAATGCGTATAATACATCTGGACTGCACGTCTAGGATTGTATTTTAAACAATGTCCATGCCCGTTGAACACTTAACCTTTGCAGCTGCACCTTTCAGATTTTTTTCTATTTTCCTCATTTTATCAAAGTTTCCCTTTTGAAAATTTAGTTAGAGCTGTAGATTTAATTATTGTCCCCCTTCCAGTTATTAGTTTCAATTTGATCATGTTATGATCACTATTGCCAAGTGACCCCACCACTGTTACCTCTCTCACCAAATCCTGCATTCCACTAAGAATTAAATCTAAAATAGCTCTTCTCTCGTTGGTTCCTGAACCAATTGCTCTATGAAACCATCATTTATTACATCCAGGAACTTTATGTCTCTAGCAAGTCCTGATGTTACATTTACCATTATTACTGAACTGCCAATTGGTTAGCTTCCCTGATTTCTCTTAGCATTTCATCATCTGTCTGACCATTTTGTCCAGGTGGACAATAGTATACTCCTTTCACAATAATCTTACTCAACACACATGGGATTTCTACCCTTATATATTCTACTGAGCATCTAGTCTCTTGTATGATCTTTATCCTGTTGGACTCTATACCCCCCTGGACATAAAGTGCCACACCCCCACCAAGTTGATCCTCCCTATCATTGCCGATATAATTTTGTACCCTGATATAGCACTGTTCCATTGGCTATCCTCCTTCCACCAAATCTCTGTGTGATGCCAATTATGTCAATCTCATCATTTACTGCTATACTCTCTAACTCTCCCCTCTTACTTCTTAAACTTCTGGTTTTGGCATACAGACATTTCAAAGTGCTTTTTAGTTTGTATCAACAACCTGCTTTTCATTTGATAGAGATAATTTGGAAATCTTTAGCTCAGGTGATTTTTACATATAGGCACATGGACTATGTTTGCTTTTAATGGAACACCTCTCTGTTGGGATGCCCTAACCTCTCCTGTTTCATTAGTATCCTTCAAGGATACATTCCTCCTAACCATGCACTTCTGAGTGACTGTCGCCTTTCCCCCTTTTTCTAGTTTAAAAGGTGCTCTATCTCCTTATTAAAATTTAGTTTCCAGCAGCTTGGTTCCACTCTGTTAAGGTGGAGCCCATCCTTTCAGAAAAGTCTCCCCCTTCCCCAAACGTTTCCCCAGTTCCTTACAAAACTGAATCCCTCTTCTCTGCACCTTGATCCTCATCCACCCATTGAAACTCTGGAGCTCTGCCTGCCTCTGGGGATCTGCACGTGGAACAGGACGCATTTCAGAGAATGCCACCCTGAAGGTTCTGGATTTCAGCTTTCTACCTAAAATCCTAAATTTGGCTTCCAGAACCTTCTCTCCCACATTTTCCTGTCATTGGTGCCCACATGTACCATGACAGCCGGCTCCTCCCCAGCACTGTCTATAATCCTATCTAGGTGACACGTGAGTCTGCCACCTTCGCACCAGGCAAGCAAGTACCAAGCGGTCCTCAAGTCTACCAGCCACCCTGCTATCTACATTTCTAATAATAGAATCACCAACTATGATGGCCAACCTAACCCTTCCCTCCTGGGCAGTAGCCCTAGGGAGACTTGTCCTCAGTGCGAGAGGAGGTCCTTGCTACAGGATCACTTCCTGCTACACCAGGGTGATGTTCTCCAACTGGGAGACCTTTGTGATCTAAGGCAGCACTGGGGCTGCCAGAATGGATTTGGGACTCGGCTACTATGTCTCATCAATGTGCATCTCTGTCTGCCTCAGCTCCTCCAAGTCTGCTACTCTAGCCTCCAGAGATCGGACTTGTTCCCTGAGAGCCAAGAGCTCTTTGCACCGAGTGCACACATACAATCTCTCACCAGCGGGTAAAAAATCATACATGTGACACTCAGTGCAAAAGACTGGGAAGGCCCCCCTCTTGCTGCAGGACTGCTGCCTTCATCTTAATTTTGTTGAGTCCTAGTTAAGTTTAGGATACTAAGGGAGTTGAAATTAGAGTACTTTAATTTTACAAGTGAATTTATTAATTATTCAGCTAGTGTCCTATAAGGGGATGATAAACTTTCAATAAGAGCTGGTACAATAGCATGATTTAGATAACAGCCTGATTGATTTTTAATGAGAAAGTGTCTTCGTGCCTAAAATCAAGGGTTGAGTGGGTGGGAAAGACAGACACTAGAATTAACTATCTCTGGCTTACTTATTACCTCAGACACAACACAGACTCTAAAGAATATATCCCACTATTTCACCTTTCTCCAAACTTTTATTAGTCCAAAGATTTCCCAAAGCTATATTTACCAAACCTCTTTAACTATCAATTAAATGGATCTTTACTCAAAGAATTTAAGGGTTTGAGATTCCCACGCCGTTTCCAGTCCTTTTCTCCTGCAAAGAGTGTGGGGCCTCTGGAAGCTGGTGCTGTGTAATTCAATCCCTGGATCACTTGCTGTGACCTCTAGACTCTTCTCCCAGGGGATGCTGGGAACAGTATGCAGATGAGCCTTCCAGTTCTCTTCTTCTGCAAAGGGTACAGGGCTTCTGGAAGCTGGGGCCATGGAATTCAGTCGCTGGATTGCTTGCTCTGACTTCTGGACTCCTCTCCCAGGGGGATGCTGGGAGCAGTATGCAGATGAGCCTTCCAGTCCTCTTCTGTTGCAAAGGGTGCAGGGCCTCTGGAAGCTGGGGCCATGGTATTCAATCCCTGAATTCCTTGGTGTGACCTCTGGAATCCTCTCCCTGGGGATGCTGGGAGTAGTATGCAGATGAGCCTTCCGATCCTCTTCTACTTCTTACTTCTACTGTTCTTTACTGCTTTTCCTTCTGTTTATCTTTACCTTTGTCTGTGTGGGTGAAAGTTTCTGTTTGTCACGTTTGCCATTTGTCTTTTTTTGTGAAGGTGAGTGGAGAACTGTGGAGGAGTGTGGAGGAGGTTAGTGGATGAGTGAGGAGTAAGGAACTGTAGAGGAGTGAGTGGAGGAGTGAGGAGGTGTGCTGAGGAGTGAGGAGGTATGTGGAGGGAGGTGTGTGTGGAGGAGTGAGGTGTGTAGAGGTGGTTAGAGAAGGTAAGTTGGAGGTGTGGAGAGGATGGAGCATAAGAGGCATGGGGAGAGATGACAGTAAAGGCGTGAGGAGAGGAGGCAGGAGGACAAGGGCAGGAGTGTTAGGAGAAAGAGGAGTAGGAGTAGGGACAGGTACAGGAGTAGAGAGAGACAGGCGAGGATGGAGGAGGAGGACGGCAGGCTAGGGAGAGAGAGAGGACAGAGGGGAAGGGAGTGGCGTGCAGGGGAGGAGGGGGAGGAAGAGAGGGGAGTTGGGAGGTGAGAGTGGGGAGGGAGAGTGAGGAAAGGTAGGAACCTCTCCGGAATCAGAAGTGGCAGCCCCCTTCTGGGCAGCAGGACACTCTCATCGCGGGGCTATCAAATTCATCGTCCATTAGATTGAGATGAGCATTACAGGAGTCCTGCAGCATTATGCGCTGCATTTCAGCAGACTGGGCAGCCAAGACTTCAAAGGCAGCCGGGGGGCCAAAGCTGGCAGAATATAGCCCTGGCATCACCACGCGCAGCGGGGTACTATGAAGCAGGGAGTAGGAGCCCCACAGATACAAGGATATCAAAGAGCAGTTGAAAGCCCAGGTGGTGGCAAGAAATAAATATTAAAGGTGGACCAGAGGAGGAGTCTCTTGTCCCATCGTCCTCACCCCCATGGAGGAGCATCTCGTGGAAAGATTGGGACTGGGTGTCTTTGAGGGCATGGCTGAGTGGCTGCATACCATGCGAGCTGCAGCTGGTAAGTTCACCTCACTTACAAATGGGCAGGCAGCAATGGGGGTACGCATCATTTGGCATAAGATGCTCACAATGCTAAGAAGCAACGTGAACCTATTATGCCAAATGAAAAGAGGATATTAACTGCCATTGTTACATATGTTTTGTTTCCACAGCTCTCGCCCACAAAGCGGCCAGTGCCATCCAGGAAGCCCCAGGGACCAGCAATGCACCACCCACTTTGCAGAGGCTCTTCCTCATGGATGCCCAGACCCAGGTCAGTGAGGAGGAGGAGGAGGAGAAGGAACAGCAGCAGGCACAGGCTCAAGAGCCATTTGAGATGCTACAACTCCTGGATTCACCAAGCCCACTCAATGTCTCCCTCAACCTATCTGGCTTCATGGAGGAACAGAGCCTTGAGTGGCAGCCAACAAATTCTGCAGTACCTCAAGCCAGCACACCACAGCGCCAGCCCAAAGCACCATGCCCTCAGCAGGAGCAGCCCATAAGCCCCGTGATGCCAATTTTGGAGGCCCAAATTCCAGCACTCCACACCACCTTCACAGTACCGCCACCAGCACTCCCTCCAGCACCGGCACCAGCACCAAGAACATACCTGCCACCAAGAGGAGGAGTCCATGCACGAGCAGCTGGACTAGCTGGAAAGGAGACATGCAGTACACCTCTGACACATACGGGCAGAGCTAGTGTGCCTCAGGAGGGTTGTCAACAGGCAGAACCAGATCCTGTGAGAGCAAGCAGCTACAAACACGCAGAACGTGATGATGCTGGCCGCAGCTGTCAACAGCATGACAAATGTGCTGACACAGATCCTGCAAAGGATGCCCAAGCTGCCAGAGTCTTCCTGAACATCAGTAGAATCCACACCCTGAAGCAGTCCCTGGGATGACAGATGCCTGAGGGATAGGCCCCCAAAATCCATGCCATCCCCAAGTGACAATTTATGATGTGGCATGGGTCCATAAAAGTTTTAAAGGTGGTGCCATCGAATGGCAAATAAGAAGAGTTGAACCAACAATCCTGGGTGGGCCCTTGTACAGAGCTGGTATGCTGTCTAGATGGGAGAAGCCTGCAGGGACAATCTTCATTACAGAGTAGCCATGCCAGCATGCAGAAGGGATGGTCTACTGTTAGCCATTGTGGTCTAAATGTTCCAAACTCAGTCAGTTGTGGACAGTTGGTCCGGAGGGTACTCACTGGGGAGATGTCCAGATGAATTACCTCCCGGAAGGTGGAGCTGTAACTCAATACAGGCACCAGGCAAGACGAAGTCCAGTTCCAGGCAAAGTCGAGGCAGGCGGCAGGCAAGGCAAAGTCCAGTTCCAGGCAAGGTCAGGGCAGGCGGCAGGCAAAGCAAAGTCCAGTTCTAGGCAAAGGTCAGGGCAGGCGGCAGGCAAAGCAAAGTCCGGTTCCAGGCAAGGTCAGGGCAGGCGGCAGGCAAAGCAAAGTCCAGTTCCAGGCAAAAGGTCAGGGCAGGTGGCAGGCAAAGCAAGGTCCGGTTCCAGGCAAGGTCAGGGCAGGCGGCAGGCAAAGCAGAGTCCAGTCCAGGCAGGTCAAAGTAGGCAAAATCAAAGCTACACACCAACAGCACCAAGGAAACCTTGTTGCAAAGGCAGAGAGCTTCTCCGGGGAGAGGTTTAAATCTCCCCGGGTGTCTGACGTCACCTCCGGGGCCGACCAGACTTTCCCGCCTCTGCCCCTTTAAGGGGGCGGGCCTGCCGTGCTCTCCCTGACGCTGCTTCCTGGATGTGAGGAGAGATGCGCCGCGGCCCGCGCGATCCGCGGCCGGCATCGAGGGACCAGTCTGGTTAGGTAGGAAATCCCAGCCAGGATCACAACAGTACCCCCCCCTCTTACACCCTCTTCTAGAAGGACCAGGCTTACCGGGGTGTGCAAAATGGAAGTTCTGGAGTAAGGTCTTATCCAGGATGTTTACGGATGGTTCCCATGAGTTCTCCTCCGGACCAAAGCTCTCCCAAGCAATCAAGTACTCCCATCGCCTGTGGTTACGACGGACATCAAGAACTTCCCGTACTTGATAAATTGGACCATCCTCAGAAGCAATTGTGGGTGGTTGCGAGGGGGCAGCATGGAACGAAGAATGGATCACAGGTTTAAGCAAGGAGACGTGGAATGAATTATGAATATGGAGATTGGTTGGAAACGATAAGTGACTGGACCCAAGCGTTTGCTGACCAAGAAAGGTCCAATAAACTTAGGAGCCAGTCTCATAGATGGGACCCGAAGACGTATGTGACGGGTACTCAGCCAAACACAGTCTCCCATGTTAAATACTGGATGTTGGAGGCGGCCGCCGCACGGGACAGCTGAGCATTAGTAGACTTCCAAAGTTCATGAAGTTGTGATGCGGAAAGGTGGGCCACCGGAGAGGCAATCGAAACTGGCAAAGGAAGAGGAGGTCGGGGCTGCTTCCCATAAACGATCTGGAAGGGAGAATTCCCATTGGCCGAGTGCTTGTGTGAATTGTGTGAAAATTCGGCCCAGGGCAATAGTGAGGACCAATCATCCTGACGATCATTCACAAACAGGCGGATGAATGTCTTCAATCCATGATTGATGCGTTCCGCCTGTCCATTCCCTTGTGGGTGAAAAGCAGTGGTGAAGTCCAACTGTATCCCAAATGTTTTACACAACGCACCCCAGTATTTGGCTGTAAACTGTGGACCTCTGTCTGATGTAATGTGGTGTGGTAGACCATGAAGATGGAACACATGAAGAGCAAACAGTTTTGCTAACTCAAGAGCAGATGGTAGCTTGGGCGGAGGAATAAAATGTGCCATCTTTGAAAATCGGTCGACCACCACCCAAATAATCTGATTGCCGGAAGAAGCAGGGAGGTCCACCACAAAGTCCGTGGAGATATGGGTCCAAGGTTCCTGAGGGGGGGGGTAGGGGTTGGAGGAGGCCCCAAGGTCGACCAGGTAGGTTTCTGTTGGGCACATTTTGGACAGGAGTCCACATAAGCCCGTACATCCTTGTTACAATCGGGCCACCAATAGTAGCGGGATAGTATGTACAAGGTACCAGCTCTTCCGGGATGGCCCGCCGTGAGGGAATCATGTGCCCAAGAGAGTACCTTGGGACGACGGCGAAGAGGGACCACTACCTTTCCTGGTGGCGCCGTCCTCGTGACGGCCAGGACCACTCTGGCCGGGTCAATAATATAGCTGGGGGAGTCAGGGTATCATCGGTCTCATGCAGTCGGGACAGAGCTCACGTTCTTTGTTGCAGGTCGGTACCTTAATAAAATCAAAACGACTAAAGAACAGTGACCACCGAGCCTGGCGTGGGTTCAATCGCTGTGCCTTACTAAGGTATTCCAAATTCTTGTGATCTGTATAAACTGTAATCGTATGTTGTGCTCCCTCCAGCCATTGCCGCCATTCCTCGAAGGCCATCTTAATGGCCAGCAATTTGTCTCCAATCCCGTAGTTCTTTTCTGCCTGGGAAAATTTGCGAGAAAAGTAGGAACAGGGGAGTAGTTTCCCTTGATTGGAGTGTTGGCAGAGTACCGCTCCAACCGCTACGTCAGAGGCATCCACTTCCACAATAAACGGTCGCATGGGATCAGGATGATGAGAGACAGGGTTTTTGTAAAAATGCAGTTTTTAGATCCTCAAAAGCCCTTACTGCCTCATCAGGCCAATGTCTGGGGTCTGCTCCCTTTTTCATCAGGGCCGTGAGAGGTGCCACCAGGTGAGAAAATCGAGGAATGAACGTCCTGTAGAAATTAGCGAACCCTAAAAACGTTGTAGGGCCCGGAGTCCTACTGGTTGTGGCCATTCTCGGATGCTAGCCAATTTATCAGGGTCCATTTGAAAACCAGTGGTAGAAATAATGTAGCCCAAAAATGGTAATGATTGTCTTTCAAATAGACATTTCTCCAGTTTTACAAATAACCGTTTTCTCGCAGTCGTTGAAGAACTTCTCTAACCTTTATATGGGCGGCCAGAGTTTTAGAGTAGATAATATATCATCTAGATAGATAATTACTCCTTGGTACAACATATCTCGAAATATTTCATTCATTAAATTTTGAAAAACCGCTGGCGCATTACAAAGGCCGAATGGCATTACCAGATATTCATAATGTCCGTCTCGTATAAAGCTGTCTTCCATTCGTCTCCAGGTTTAATCCGCACCAGATTGTATGCCCCCCGTAAGTCCAGCTTGGTGAATATTCTAGCTCCATGAAGGCGATCTAGTAATTCCGAAATCAGTGGGAGGGGTATCGGTCCTTGCGAGTTATCGCATTAAGTCCGGTAGTCGATACATGGTCTTAATGACCCGTCTTTTTGGGAACAAAGAAGAACCCTGCTCCTGCCGGAGATGACGAAGGTCGAATAAATCCTCGTTCCAGATTTTCTTTAATGTACTGGGACATAGCTAAAGATTCAGGCCCAGATAATGGATACACCCAGCCCCTAGGTGGACAAGAATTCGGAAGCAGGTTAATGGCACAGTCAAAGGTGCGATGAGCTGGAGTATCTCTGCCTCTTTTTAGAAAATACATCCGAAAAATCTGCATATTGGATGGTGGTAGCAGCTTAGAAGTGGCTAGTTGAATTCTGGGCTGAGGTCTCTGCTTTAAACAGGTAGTAAAACATCCTGATCCCAAGCGGTAATTTGAAGAGTTTTCCATCAATAATGGGTGCGTGCTTTTGTAGCCAGGGAGGCCCAACACTACCGGATGGACTGCCTTTTCCAAAATGAAGAAGGATATCTCCTCCTGATGGAGGACTCCCGTCTGGAGTTATTGGTGCGGTGCAGGTGGTGACTTGCCCTGGAAGATTCTCCCCCTGAATCGAGGAGATGTATAATGGAGACTCACGATGAAGTGTCGGTAGTTGTAGCTGGTGGACCAGCTCAGCCAGAATAAAGTCTCCTCCAGAGCCTGAGTCGATTAGGGCCAGTGTGGTGAGCGATCCTTGAGGAAAATAGATAGTAACCGGAACAGTACATTGAGGGGTGAGACTGTTCCCTAGGGTCAACCCCTAAGACCTAGGTTCTGTAGTTTCCCGGATGATCGGGGCACTGAGCTAGAAGATGCCCCTTATTACCGCACTATAGGCACAGTCCCATTCTCCTTCGGCGTTGTTTTTCCTCTGTGATCAGATGCCTCCTACCCAACTGCATGGATTCCTCCTTGCCTTCAGTGGATACTCCGGAGGGTTAGAGGAAATCATTGGGGGAGAAGGTGGGAGCCAAGGGAACTGTGCGATGGTAGGCTCTCACTTCCTTGGCTCGTTGCTGTAGGCGACGATCAATACGACCAGTGAGGTCAATCACCGCTTCAAGATCCTCTGGAATCTCTCACGCCGCCAACTCATCCTTGATACGAGGGGAGAGTCCTTCCAGGAAAATTCCTCATAGACAATCATTCTGCCAACCCAACTCAGAGGCCAAGGTGCGGAATTCCATGCGAACTCTGCCAAGTCCGAGTGCCTTGGCGTAGATTGAGGAGCTCCGAAGAAGCAGTAGATTGACGTCCTGGTTCGTCGAATACTTGACAGAAGGTCCAAATGAATCGTGGTAAATCATTCAAATAGAGTCTCCTCGTTCCCAGATCGGGGATGCCCAGGCTAAGGCCTTTCCATCAAGTAGAGAGATGATGAATGTGTCTTGGTTTGATCCGAGAAAACTGCTGTTCTTGTAAGGAAATCGAATGAAGCACTGATTTAGAAACCACGACATTGCTTGGCATCTCCAGCGTAGCGGGGCGGAGCAGGCATGTGGGTTGTTACCAGGCTTGTTTCGGTGTGCGCAGATGCAGGTGTTGGAGCAGCCACTTCTGCCTCCACGGAGTAGAGTCGATAGCCGGTTTGCTAAGCGTTCCACCGTGGCGGTCAGGGGCCTCAAGGCATTGTTGTTGTTGTTGTTGCTGCCTCTGTTGCATGAGCTGTTGAGCCAGGCCAGGAATAGCCTGAAGCCCTTGCAAGTCCACCGGGTCCATGGCCTTTTCAATCTGTTCCAAACTCAGTCAGTTGTGGGACCCTTGGTCAGAGGGTACTCACGGGGAGATGTCCAGATGAATTCCCTCCCGGAAGGTGGAGCTGTAACTCAATACAGGCGCCAGGCAAGACGAAGTCCAGTTCAGGAAAAGTCGAGGCAAGGCGGCAGGCAAGGCGAAGTCCAGTTCCAGGCAAAGGTCAGGGCAGGCGGCAGGCAAAGCAAGTCCGGTTCCAGGCAAAGGTCAGGGCAGGCCGGCAGGCAAAGCAAAGACCGGTTCCAGGCCAAAGGTCAGGGCAGGAGGCAGGCAAAGCAAAGTCCGGTTCCAGGCAACGGTCAGGGCAGGCGGCAGGCAAAGCAGAGTCAGTCCAGGAAGGTCAAAGTAGGCAAATCAAAGCTACACACCAACAGCACCAGGGAAACCTTGTTGCCAAGGCAGAGAGCTTCTCCCGGGGAGAGGTTTAAATCTCCCCGGGCATCTAACGTTCACCTCCGGAGCCGACCTGACTTTCCCGACTCTACCCATTTAAGGGGGCGGGCCCCTGCTGCGCTCTCCACGACGCTGCTTCCTGGATGTGAGGAGAGACACGCCGCGGCCCGCGCAATCCGTGGCCGCCGTCGAGGGACCAGTCTGGTTAGGTAGGAAATCCCGGCCGGCGATCGCAAACACTAAAGCCCTCCTCAATGCTCTGCCCGTATCCCAACCTTCCTTGAAGAGGCCTCCAGTCCACGGTCAAGCTGCAGCCTCTTCTCATAATGTCTCATCTCCTGCTCTGGATACTGGTGTCTCATCTCATCTCAGCTCCTGTTACTGCTACCTCCATGCTGCTGGGTCTCCTCCTGGGCCTCCTACCTCCATGCTTCTGGATCTTTTTCTAGTTCCTGCTGCCTCCATGCTGCTGGATCTCCTCCTCAGCATCCGGCCTCCATGCTGTCTCTTTGCTCCTGGTCCTGCTGCCTTCACTTGAACTCTACTTGCCTTGCCCCTTAGGCTGGCCCTTGAGTGCACCTTTCAACATGGATTGTCTGGAGCATTTTCAAAGCCTCACCATAGCAGGGCTACAATCAGCTCCAACATTAGAGCTATACTGTAGCTATTGGGGATGCTACTTCTGCTTACTATGGTCTTTAATGTAATCCCCCGCTGGACCCCCAGGGACTTTTGGCCAGCCTGGGGGGGCCTCCTGACCCCCACAAGACTTGCCAAAAGTCCAGCGGGGGTCCGGGAGCGACCTCCTGCACTCGGCCGTATTGCCAGTAGTCAAAATGGCGCCGGCGCTACCTTTGCCCTCACTATGTCATAGGGGCCGACCTTCGGCCATCCATGTCCTACCATGTGACAGGGGCCATCCATTGCTCCTACCATGTTGACAGGGGCCGACAATGGCACGGATACCCTGTAACATGGTAAGGGCAAAATGGCCATCGGCGCCATCTTTATGAGTGGCGGTCGATGGCCCGAGAGCGGGAGATCGCTCCCGTGCCCAACCTGGACACCAGGTAATTTAAAAGTTTTTTGGGGGGGGGTCGGGAGGTGGGAGAGGCTAAGGGGGTCGGTTTAAAGGGTCGGGTGGGTTTTTTTTTTTTATCGGGCCATCGGCGCCATTTATATTAGTGGCAGCCAAAATGGCGCCGATGGCCCGAGAGCGGGAGATCGCGCCGGGACCACCCCACTGGACCACCAGGTATTTTAACATTTTGGGGGGGTTCGGGAGGGTGGGGGAGGGTAAGGGATTGGTTTTAAAGGGTCGGGGTGGGTTAGGGGTTGTTTTGGTGTGCTGGTTTTCCCCCCCCCCCCCCAAGACGTTCGGGGTGCAACATGACTTCACTTCAGCATACCACCCCCAGGATAATGGGCAAGCCAAACGCACCAACCAGACCCTGAAGACCTTCCTCCACTCATTCATCAATGACAGACAGGATGACTGGTATACCCTGCTAACCTGGACAGAGTTTTTCCACAACTTGCACACCCATTTGGCGACTGGCACCTCACCCTTCCAACTGCTCTATGAGCAGCAACTCCATTCCCTCTGGAACAGTACTCAAGACAACCTCCAGCAGGCAGCTGAAGCAGCCAAGAAGGGGGCCAATAGACACCGCTGCCCAGCTCCTCTCTTCAAGGTTGGAGATAGGATATGGCTGAGTACCCGCCACATCTGCCACATCCGCCTCCAAGTGCCCTCAATGAGGTTGGCTCCCAAGTACGTTGGCCCCTTCGCGGTAACTAGGTCCAGTTACTTACCGCCTATGCCTACCCTCAATCTTGAAGATATACAACACGTTTCATGTCTCCCTTCTGAAACTGCTAGTACTATCCTGGCCCCATCACAAGTCACCAGAGCCACCGGACGTCATATCTGTAGAAGACTAGACATACCAGGTAAAGGAGGTGCTGGACGTGAGATGCCATCACAGATGCTGGGAATACCTGATCACCTGAGAAGGATTTGAACCTGAGGAGAATACCTGGGAATCCACCTCGAACATCCTTGACAAGGCTCTCCTCCAACAATTCCACACGGCTCAGCCTGGCAAACCTGATCCTTCTAAGAGGGAGTGTAAAGGAGGGAGTACTGTTAGGATTGCCGGCCATGGCCACCCGTGGCTGGGCCCCCTTACCTGCTCTGGCAGGCATCCGGTTCCGGCCCTCTCCACCGCACGGGGAGGCCAGGCCCCGAATTCTGCAGTGGCAGCCTGCCCACATGGCATGACACGTTGCCAGCTCAGCCTTGGTGCCCGCCCCCTAGGTGCGTGTGCACACTGCTCTCCTCCTTTTAAAGGGCCCATGGCGGGAAACTTCAGCGTGGCCCTGGAAGATGACATCACCTCGCCCAGGTATTTAAACCCGGCTCTGGCTTCTGCACTTCGCCTCAGCAATGGGTCCTGCTCAGCTTTTGAGTGCGCTGTTTGCTTGTTCCTGATCCTAATCCCGCGTTCCAGCTTGCCTTCCTGATCCCACATTCCAGCTTGCCTTCCTGATCCTGCATTCCGGTCCAGCTTCCTGTTCCTGTGTTCCTGCCCTGGCTCCGTTCCTGCTCCTGCCCTCAAACTGACTCCCTGGTTTTGATTCCTGTCTAGCACTTCGTCTCTGCTTGACCTCTGCCTGCCCTGACCTCTGGCCTGTTCCTGGTATTGCCTGTCCAAAGTGTCCATCGCCTGCCTTGACCCTGCCTGCCTGATGCCGTATTGCCTTCTTCCTGGACTCCTTGACATTAGAGACCCGCACCTAAGTCCTGCCGGCCCCGGCACCCAAGGGCTCTACCTGCGGGGAATGTGTGCTAGTAAAGGTGAAGCTTCAGTTGGGTCTTCTCCACCTGCATGACCTCCCGATGACAAGGACCACTGGGGACCTTCCCTAGATGGTGGTGTCAACCTCGTCTCGGCTCAAGGGTCCACATACGCAACACAATCCCTGCACCGGCTACCTCAGTTCATGCTGCCTCTAAACCACCATCATCATGCAAACCATTCATCTGAATCAGCCCAACATCGATGGCATTAGGTGATCCTTGCCACTCCACGTTCCGTCCATCACTGCATCCCCACATTCAGTAGACAGCTTATAAACACCAACTACCTCCCTCCCTAAAGTTGCAAGGCTCTGTGACAGCTTTAGCTCTGGGAAGCCTGCACACCCCCTAATAACTCTTAATTCCTATTGAAGACGCCATAGCGGAAACTCTAAAAATGACCAAAGTCTATTTATCATCTATCAGACAATTACTATCCCACTTGAAATTGATTTTAAACCATCAGAAAATCAAAATCCTTGTATTGAACAGAAAATCCACCCTTAATAGAACTATCCAGTTTAAAACCAATTTCATGCAAATTGAGTCTGTTACCCAGGTTCGGGACTTAGGTATTATCTTTGATCATGAACTAAAATTGAATTCAGACATAAAACATAAAATCAGAGAAGGTTATCATAAACTTCATGTGTTAAAATGTCTAAAACTTTTATTTGAATTTAATGACTTCTGTACCATTCTGCAAACTTTGATATTTTCTACACTTGATTATTGTAATTCCCTTCTGCTTGGTTTACTGGCTATCTGTATGAGACCTTTACAATTATTGCAAAATGCGACCGCAAGAGTTCTATGTGGAGGGAACAGATACGATCATATTTCACCCACCCTGATTGCTTTACCCTGGCTCCTGATCAAATATCAAATTGACTATAAAGTCTTATGTTTCATTTATAAATCTTTAAATCATGAAAAAATGAATGGTTAAATGGCTCACTCCATCTGCATACCCCTGAAAGGAACCTAAGGTCTGCAAACAAAGGACTACTCAGTTCCTACCATCAGAACTGCTCATTTATCAGAAGTGAGAGAGAGAGAGCAATTTCGATTGCAGGCCCAAAACAGTGGAACTTGTTACCATGTGAACTAAGGCTTCAGAAAGATTTTGATGTTTTTAGAAAGAACTTACAAACTTGGTTATTTAAAAAGGCCTACGACAGTTGAACTTTACATACCAGTCAAGCATGCTCTTGTTGAACATTTTATTTGACATGTAACATTAATTTCTTTTATTATATTTTATTTCTCTTATATTTAATTTTATGTTGGTTTATTTAATACAAAGATTTTATAATTGTAAACTTTATTTTTTATTCTGCAAGTTGTATTTTAACATTTCTGTACACTGTTAAGATTGTTTAACAGATTGACATTATATAAAAGTAATACATACATAAATAAATATTAGACCCGCTTCAAGCAGAAGGTGGAAAAGGCTCTGTGGCAGGGGTTGGGGGGGGGGGGGCGGTGTGCATGACAGGCAAATTGAACTAATGTGTTCATGTAAGACTGCATATTAGATGTGTCACACTGGCTACTTTCACACCTCCACCCCTCTCTCAACACTAGGTATAAAATGTGAGCATACTAGGGCAAATTTTAGAGTACAAGGCGTGAGGCCATTCATACTGCAGCCCATATGCTCATCTGTCAGAGGCAGCCGTTCTCAAGAGTGCAAGCACTCGATCACTGCTGTCCAAAAGCCGTGTATGCACAAAGAATGCACACACACTGCTTGCTCTGGGGTATGTTTTGCTGTGGCAAGGGAGGGAGCTCCAAGTGCAACATTACCCCCAGACACAGAGATTGACAGAAGGTAACACAGCAAGTTACTCACTGATCAGCACATCTTTTGAGTACGGACTACCTGCAGCACTTCGTGCACCTTCACATGGCCAATGTGTATGTTTCTGGAATATTTGTCAAACAACATTAATGTCTGTGGTTGCTTGTCCTTAACTGCTAATGAGATAGTTTGAGTCTTTCCTCAGCACTGATTATCTATACCTGGCCACAGAAAACACATCTGTCAGAGCCATATATGATACCTACTTTGTCTGAGGTACTGACATGGTCCCCTCAAGGGCTTAGGAGACACTAAATGCATGTCTAGCAAGAGACCAACCAGAAAGGCAAACAACCATCATCATGGCAACCACATAAGACCTCTGGAAGCAGTCGGCCTATGCATTCAGTACTGTGTTCCGTTAAGTATGGAGGCAGCTTGTAGGCTCATTAAGTCATGGTTTATGGTTTATTATTTTTCTATAACGTCACATTGGCGGAGCCTTCACAACAATTTACAATCAATTACAAGGGAAATACAATAATATATTAAAAGAATTAGCTAAAAATTAAAAAGATAAAAAATACAGAAATCATATAACTTAAGTTAAAAGATTCAAAAACTAAAAAGTAAACATCACACATCACTGTTCGATGTAAAGCGCCGCTACAGGCACTAGTTTTACGTTACGCTGTGAACCGATGTGATATCATTGATGAATGTCGGTATATAAAACCTTTTAAATAAAATAAATAAATAAATAAATAAACTCTTCTTAAAACAAATATTTAAATAGCAAAGGACATTATTACTAAATTAAAAAAACAATTTTTAACTGTATTAAGCAGGCAGAAAAGTTAAGCCAATGTGCAACTAGTGCTCTTGCTCTGTATAGGCACATTTAAAGATAAGCCGATGCGTAACTAGTGCTCTTGCTCTGTATAGGCACTTTTAAAGATAAGCCGATGCGTAACTAGTGCTCTTGCTCTGTATAGGCACATTTAAAGATAAGCCGATGCGTAACTAGTGCTCTTGCTCTGTATAGGCACATTTAAAGATAAGTCAATGCGTAACTAGTGCTCTTGCTCTGTATAGGCACATTTAAAGAGCCAAGGGGGTAATTTTCAAAGGAGTTACGCGCATAAATGTAACTACTATTGTAGAAATTTTCAAAAGCCATTTACTCACGTAAAGTGAACTTATGCGAATAAATCCTATGGACGATTCAATGGCATATATTGTAGCAATTTTCAAAAGCCCACTTACTCGAGTAAAGTGTATTTACATGCGTAAAACCCAGATTTACGCATGTAAATGCTTTTTAAAATCCGCCCCCAAGTTTTTAACGCTGCTTTGAATTTTTTCTTATCTTCTTGCAGTCTCAGTTGAGTTGGAAGGGAGTTCCACACTTTTGGTCTTGCAATTGAAATTACACGTTCCCTTACTTGACTAAGTTTGGCAGATTTATTGTTGGCACAGTTAAACGTCCTTTGTTGCTTGATCTCAGATTTTTTTGCGGAACGTGCGGATGTATTTAGCCACTCAGTTCTTTCATTATATATTATATTATATATTATATAGGCTGTTTTATATTGAACCCGATAAAATACTGGAAGCCAATGTAGGGAAATCAGAGTAGGTGTGATATGATCATATTCTATTTGTCCAGTTAATATTCTGGCGACCGAGTTCTGCAATAGCTGGAGAGGTCTAATAGTAGATGCTGGTAAATCTAAAAAAAAAAAGATATAGTTGCGATGGAGAAGGTACAGAGAAGGGCAACCAAAATGATAAAGGGGATGGAACAGCTCCTCTATGAAGAAAGGCTGAAGAGGTTACGGCTGTTCAGCTTGGAAAAGAGACGGCTGAGGGGGGATATGATAGAGGTCTTTAAGATCATGAGAGGTCTTGAACGAGTAGATACGATTCAGTTATTTTCACTTTCGAATAATAGAAGGACTAGGAAGCTTTCCATGAAGTTAGCAAGTAGCACATTTAAGACTAATCGGAGAAAATTATTTTTCACTCAACGCACAATAAAGCTCTGGAATTTGTTGCCAGAGGATGTCGTTAGTGCAGTTAGTGTAGCTGGGTTCAAAAAAGGTTTGGATAAGTTCTTGGAGGAGAAGTCCATTAATGGCTATTAATCAATTTTACTTAGGGAATAGCCACTGCTATTAATTGCATCAGTAGCATGGGATCTTCTTAGTGTTTGGGTAATTGCCAGGTTCTTGTGGCCTGGTTTTGGCCTCTGTTGGAAACAGGATGCTGGGCTTGATGGACCCTTGGTCTGACCCAGCATGGCAATTTCTTATATTATGTTCTAAAAAACCATTTAATCTAATCAATATTGGCAAAGATTAACGCTTGTAAAACAGTTCTAAAATCTGATTGGTCTAAGAATGGTTTCAGCCTTCTCAAAGTTAATAATTTAAAGTAGCCATCCTTCAGTTTGGAGGCTATATGTTTCTTCATAGAAAGCTCAGTATCAAGGATGACCCCAAGGTCTCTAGCAAAAAAGGATGGTACTATCTTAATGTTACCATCGAGTTCCAAGGCTGGGATGGCTTTAAAATTACATTTTCGTTCAAGTAAAATTATTTCGTTTATTTTCATGTTTAAAATTAGCCTCACATGCTGAAGCAGTTTTTTATAGCAGCTATATAAACTTTAATAAATTCAAGTGCTTGTTTTATAGTGTTATCAATTGGTACCAGAAATTGTATGTCATCCGCATACCAAAAAAATTTTAGGCTTAACCCATTAAGGAGATGGCAGATTGGTAATACATAAATATTGAACAGAGTAGCCGACAGAGTGGACCCCTGGGGTACTCCTGTGTATAAGGGAATCTTTTCTGATATGGAATTCTTTATTTTAACTTGAAATGAGTGGTTTTTAAGGAAGGACATAAACCATTTTAAAACTGTATCTGTGATGCCTATTTCTTTTAAGCGACTAACTAAGATGCCATGGTCAACAGCATCAAAGGCTGACAACAGTATCATCAGCTGACAACAGTTTATCTAGCCTTAATGTTATACACAGAGCAGATCACTATCAGCATAGGAGCACACCTGCCCTGCTCATCACATGTGGTGTTAGTCACAAAAGTGACTAACACCACATGAGGCACAGCCTAGAGGACAGCAGCTCTTCCTGGTTGGCCACAGGTTGTGGCAGCCATGTGGATCAGCCAGGGCCTTAATCATAAAACCATGAAAACTTGTGGAGTGTTGTTGGAAATAGAACTGTCTGGAAGCTGTTTGGGGCAGGAGTGCTCAGCCTATGTGCTTTAAGGGTGTTCACAGATCACACCGGGACTGTAAGCAATACTAGGTATTGCTACAAGCAAACTATTCTACATATTTTGGGCATACATACATATGTACATACTTTAGCACCACATGACTATCCTTGAGTCATTATGATGAAGGGCCTTGCAGCATCGTGACATCTCCATATCTGACTAAGGCTACCTGTGATGGCTTAGTCAAAGCCAGGAGCTCCTAACACACCTTAGCGCTGGGTTCTATGATGTCAACCTTTGTTTAGGAGAGATGTATGCGCTGTTAGCATCATTAGAAACTATACTGTGATGGTAACATCTCAGAGGTCATAGGAAAATACAAGTGAAGGCAGGACACTGATTCCCAGTCCTGCCTTCACAGAGCTGGACATGCATCCTTGTGTAGCCTCCATGAGAAGCTAATCAAACCTGCTTGATAATCCAATGGCCAAGGCCCTCACCTTCTGCACATTATTATTTTAAAAATGCATAGCTAGGTGTAGTAGGGTGCATCTGTATAGGAGTGCCTACAAACACCAAGAGGAATGCTAGTTGGAAGGACCTGTGAGCATTGTGGGAATAGCACCAGGTAGCACAGGCACTTTTCAAGAGGCTGTAAGTGAAGGCCTGCTAATTGAGCACTCTGATGTCAGCAGAAGGGTTGCCAACTGCCTCCTATTTTCAGGATAGGTAGATGCAGTGCTGGTTTTGAAGCCATTACATGCTGGTATTTCATCTGATTTCCTTATCACGTTTCCTAACAAATTGAAGACTATAAATATCTGCATACATAGGAGTAAGACCAGGAATGGACAAATATGTCCTGTAAATCTGGAGCCAATTGGTAAACCTAGTCAGCAGTGGCTTTGAAACTGCTGAAGCAGTGGTGTCATCTGTGACTTGGCACGCCCATGTGACACTCAGCCTCCCCAGTACAGGTTTATAACTTCACATGCACACGTTTCTCAGTTAAGGATTGAGGCAGTAAAATGGGAACTCTGTCACTGAAACCTTCAACTGTCTACCTCTACCTTTAGGCTGTGCCTTTAAGCTTCACAGCTATTTGAGATTTACAGCATTTCTAGAGCTGTTGTGCTGCATGCTGGAGGCCCAGCTGGGGTCCCATCACACTTATGGCACTATCTCATTCACATGTGAGCACTAGGATGAGGCCTGCTGGGGAGGACTGGCAAACCAAATGGTGCTAGCTAGGCCAAGCTATTACTTAATGTTGGCAGTTGTACACATACGACCCACACATGCCTCTTTGTGTGTCACTATCAGGAAGAACACATAATGGCAGCCACATGATTTTGATGTTGTTATCTTTACTTTGACTGCTGTTTTTCGAGTACAGTCTACTGCTCCATTGTCAAGATGATTCCTGAGTAGGCATACATGTTTTCTGTTACACACTGACCCAAACAGAGAAGCAGTGAGAGAAAGAAAGATGATAGAGAGGAGAACAGCAGCTAACTCTCTACTGGCCTCCTTTCCCTGGAAGGGGATGTGGTAGTTAAGGCCTAACAGGCAAAGTAGTGTTGTATAAGGTTTTGGCAAAGCTGGTTGCCACTCAGCGTGCTGTCCTTAGCTCGTGCTGGGACACATGGGGGATCCGGGGGGAGATCCGGATTTATCTCCATTTGTAGTCTATGCCATAAAGTGAGATCATGGAAGACACAGCAAAGCAGCACTATATCTACAACTTTGGGTGGGGCATACATTAAAGCTCCATCCGGCTTCTCAAAACAGCGAAAGCGACTTTTGAAAAATCCGAAGGTGACTAGCGGGTAGCACTTAAGGCCTTGTTGTACCTTGTCTTTGCCGGCGTGTTGGGAATGGCAATGGGGGTAAGAAGCCAGGGCCTGCACCCATACCCAGAATCTCCTGTGTCAATGACAGATTTAAGCCATCAATCATAGCATTGTCAGTTGCAGATCTGGATAGCAAACCACAGCATCCTATAAGATTGTATAAGGTAGCCTGTACCTTTCCCTTAGACTTAAAGGTTGATTTGCCTAGCCTAAGTGAATATCACAATGTTCTGGGCCAGTATATGTGCAGGATAGCAGTAGCCAAAAGTAGCTTAGTTCTTCAGGCTAGTAAATGACATCTGGCTATTCCAACAACTGCGTGCCAGGCCCTCACATTGAGCTGCTGGAGTGTAGCAGGCTGCCAACCTTGAAGCAATACATAAGAGCTGCCACACCTGTGTTAGCTGCAAAAACGGCTCCGCATGGTGTGTTTGCAAATGTCCCGGCCAGCTCTGCAGTATGTCCTCCATAGAAACCAAATTGTGAGCCCCGACCCAGGGAATATGGCATGTCACCAATATGCACATCGCACTGCTTCTGGTTGAGGTGTGTGAGGGTCAAGACAAACTGTGGTCGACAATCTAGATGATGCCTCACTAACTAGTAGGGATGTGAATCGTATTTCTGACGATTGAAAATATCGTACGATATTTTCAAAATCGTCAGAAATCGGGGGCTCCCCGAAACTGATAGGAAAAACCCACAAAATTATTCGTGGGGGTTCTCTTATCGTTTTGGGGGAGGGCGGGAAAAACGGCACACAAAAATACCCCCTAAACCCACCCCGACCCTTTTAAACTAATCCCTTAGCTTCCCCCACCCCCCAAAACCTTTTACAGGTACCTGGTGGTCCAGTGGGGGTCCCGGGAGTGATCTCCCGCTTCCGGGCCGTCGGCTGCCACTAATCAAAATGGCGCCGATGGCCCTTTGCCTTTACCATGTGACAGGGTATCCGTGCCATGGAGGGAACACTGGATGGCCGGCGCCATCTTTAAAAATGGCGTGGGTCATCCAGTGCTCCTACCATGTGACAGGGGCTCGGGCGCAGCCGATAAAAAAAAAAAACCTGATCGGGCCAGACTAAAAAAAAATCACAATGTGAATCGGAACCGATTCCGGTTCCAATTCACATCTCTACTAACTAGCCCCACGTAATCAGGCAGTACCAGCAACATGGACACTTCAAGCTTGTCATTAACCAGTGAGATTTAAATAGCTTCCACTGGGAGGATAGAAACAGGGCCATTTTGAAAATGAGCAAGTTGAAAATATATAGCGCCCGTTCAGACACCAAGCTTTAGGGCAAGTGCACCTCACAAAATTTGTTGGCTGCAGCATGGGGTGAAAAAGCTAGGCTCTTAGCCAATGGCTTGCAGATGTAACTGTACAAGCCACTTGTCATGGCAGTCATGCTTTTCCTCCCCCCCCCCCCCCCCCCCCAGCCATCTGCTCTGTCCTTGCCGTTTGCCGCAAACACATAGCCAGAGATGAAATAAAGAGTGCCTCTTACCTACAGGGCAATCGTCACAGTACAGGCCATCCTCAGAATTTTCACACAGACCCAACTGCCTAAGTATAAAGGAATCGGGCACGGCTCCCGGGTACCTGGCCACCACATCGAGGATGCACATTTGACCACTTGCACATTGATGGAGTGGAAGAGCTTTCTGTTGCGGTATATCTCCTCCCTGTCACGGGGTGGGATGGTGGCCACGTGAGTGCAGTCGATGGCTCCCAGAACATTGGGAAAGTTTGCAAAGGCATAAAAGCCTCTCTTCAAGTCCATCAAGTCCTGCCTATCCCGAGGAAAAGCTATGTAGTGATTAATGCAGTCAGAGACTGCTGTGGTGACCTGGTCCAGACAGCATGAAAAGGTGTTTTGGGATATTCCCTCGAAGACCCCTACTGTCGTTTGAAAGAAGCCTCTTGCCATGAAATGCAGGGCGGCCAACAGTTTGGTGAGGCCAGGCACTGCGTGGGAACTTTGTGTGACTGGATTTAAATCCCCTTGGATTTCTTCATATAAATCCAGGATAGCCCAAGAGCTGAGGCGATACCTACAAACCACATAATCCTCTGGCAAGCCCAACAAGGACGTTTGTGGAGGAACGATGTGCTCCCTGTATCTCCTCTGCCGTGGCTGTCCTGGGCCCAGACCCTGCATGGCCCATTGCACTGCTTGTGGTAGTGGGACTTCCCTAGGAGGGTTTGGAATAGGCCTTGCCTATTCTTGAGGTTGTTGCTGTTCCACCTGTTCAGTGAACCTCTAGAAGCATCCAGTATTCCCCAATAATTAAACGCCACAAACATTATGGCTTTAGTAAGCTATACCAGGTAAAACAGGTCTTCTTATTAGGGCACTAAGGCCTGGTAGGTGTTTCTGTTACCATTCCTGTTTTTATCATGCTGCAATAAGGCTGCGATAATACCTGTGATCCACGATATTGGCCACAATAAATACTTTTTTCACTGTGCTGCAAAAAAAAAAAAAAGGTGTAGTTATTTCCAGCATTAAATCCAACGATAGTGTGCATTACTCTATTGTACGCCACGCTACCAGACCCTCATTTCCATTTACTCCACCCAAACTCCTCCCACTTAAATACTAATTTTAAATTTGTATACGCAGTTCACGATGCGGTATTTATCTCGCACGTTAGACCGTTATCTCACATATTAGAGCCCTAATGTGTGCGATAACGCCCTAATGCAAAATGATAAATGACCCTGTAAGTTAGGTGCTTGTTTTCAGCCAAATTTAGGATCCTAGGATTTCAGTTGAAAATGCACATAAATTTAGGAGCCTAAAACATAGGATCCTACATTTAGACCTGCTAATCATTTTTTATATAGGATCCTAAATTAGGTGTCTATTGCTGGCAAGTGCTGCTAAGAGTGATTTTCAGCACTAGACACCTAATTTAGGAGCCTGCATTTAAGCAACGAATGACTGTGTAGTTTCTTCTGGGGCTTGACTTGGAGGATGGGACCATAACTGTTAGTGAATCTTATGGGTCTGTTTAATCTCAGGACTGCTGTACTGTGATCAGAAAGCCTAATCTTTGGGAAAATACTAACTAAATTAGTGACATCTTCATATTAATTGATTTGATTGTGTCACAGTGATATAGGCCTTATCTATTAAAGAAGAGTTTCTAAATTAGGCCAGATCATTAGTACTATAACCAAGAGTTATATGCTTTCTAAAGCCTACTAAACTCCACAATTTATAATGTCAGAGTTCTCTGCACAATTACTTCGCTTAGGCATCCAGGTCTGCTGGGAATATTTCTAACAATTTTTTTGTTCCAGCAAGGTTGCAGTCACAAATTAACATAACCCCAATATTGAAACAACATTAAGAGGAAGCAGGAAAATGGGTTCACTGTCATTGATTCATCTCTCTCTATCTCGATGTGCTTTTTTCTCCTCCCTGAAGTGTAGCTGGAATTAAAAATCATGATTAAAACTAATGAGTGTTTCATGTTGTAATCCCTTCTGAAGTTGATATTAAAGAAAACTCAGGTGAAGCTTCACAGGACTGATAAAACTATGGAGACAGAGGATCATAAACCAGTATAGAACATTATCTGTCCTATTGTCATCACTAATAATGCTAGAGATCAGCACTTTGGAGTACAATTTCTGGAACCAGAAATCTAAATAAATAAAAAACATGATCCTGCTAAAAATTATACCCAAGGAATTAGAGCTGACCACATAACGAATCCTTTGCAGTTTATATCTAAAGCCCTTGTCACTGTTATTCATACCATTTGGAAGTCTTACTGCATCAAAATACAGTAACACCAAGATCTTAACTGGATGCACACAGATGAATACAAGTGGAGCACGAGGTTAACAGTTAAATGAAATTAGGGAAAACATCTACAATTTTACTATATCTCCAACTTTGACTCTTCTCTTCAGTTTGGTTGAAAGTATAGAAACTATCCACCCACCATCCAAGATCCCTTTGCCTTAAAAAAAAAAAAAAACAATCCCAGCATATTAAATACATCTTAAGTGCAGTCTGAAGACATAGATCTTGATTTGCTCAGTTTACACACTGCAAGCCTAGAACAGGTAATTGGTTGCTAGTTTAATTACAAAAAACAAGCCTTGGAATCCTTCACCATTGCATCATGTCAATGTTAGTTCATCAAACTGCTATCAGCACTGGGTTTTTCCTTCTCTGAATAGCAATTTCTTTCATGGGGAAAGCAAGAAGGAAGGAAGGAAAATCTAAAATACAGTTAATCATCACAGCCGAGGCTCTGCTGGAGATCAAAACATTTTTACAAACTAACAGGGTCATTTATTATTTTGCGTTAAGGCCCTAATGCACACAATAATGCCATAATGCACATGCAGGCCAATACAGTAAAACTTGCAGGAGAGCGGGCGAGTGCAGGCCACTCTCCTGTGCGCGCGATTCAGTAAATAAAATTACTCAAATTAGGGCCCGCGGTAAAAAGAGGCACTAGGAACACTAGCGTGTCCCCAGCGCCTCTTTTTGGACAGGAGCGGCGGCTGTCAGCAGGTTTGACAGCTGACGCTCAATTTTGCCGGCGTCGGTTCTCAAACCCGCTGACAGCCATGGGTTCGGAAACCAGACGCCGGCAAAATTGAGTGTCCTGGTTTTCAACCCGCGAGCCACGGGCCGATTTAAAATGTATTTATTTATTTATTTTTGATTATTTTTAACTTTTGGGACCTCCGACTTAATATCGCCATGATATTAAGTCGGAGGGTGCACAGAAAAGCAGTTTTTACTGCTTTTCTGTACACTTTCCCGGTGCTGAGAGAAATTAACGCCTACCTTTGGGAGGGCGCTAATTTATGAATGTAAAATGTGCGGCTTGGCACGCGGGAATGACTAATAGGGTCATCAACATGCATTTGCATGTTGCGGGCGCTATTAGTTTCGGGGGGGTTGAACGCGCATTTTCAACGCGCTATTACCCCTTACTGAATAAGGGGTAAAGCTAGCACGTTGAAAACACGCATCCAAATGCGGGTTAACAGTGCGCTCCACCGCCGACGGTCAGCCCCTGTGACATAGTGAGGGCAAAGGCTATCGGCGCCATTTTGAATACTGGCAGCCGACGGCCCGGGTGCAGGAGATCGCTCCCAGACCCCCGCTGGACCACCAGGGACTTTTGGCAAGTCTTGTGGGGGTCAGGAGGTTCCCCCAAGACTTGCCAAAAGTCCCTGGTGGTCCAGCGGGGGTTCCTGGGAGTGATCTCCTGCACTCAGGCCGTCAGGTGCCAGTAATCAAAATGGCTCTGATAGCCTTTGCCCTCACTATGTCACAGAGGCTACCGATGCCATTGGTCAGCCCCTGTCACATGGTAGGAGCACAAGATGGCACCGGCCATCCATTGTTCCTATCATGTGACAGGGGCTGACCAATGGCACCGGTAGCCCCTGTGATATAGTAGGTCAAAGGCTATTGGTGCCATTTTGAATACCGGCAGCCGAGGGTTTGAGTGCAGGAGATGGCTCCCGGACCCCCCCCCCCACTGGACCACCAGGGAGTTTTGGTAAGTCTTGGGGGGGAGGGGGCAAGAGGGTGGGGGGTTGTACTTAATTCAATTTTAGCCGGGAAACAAATAAGAATTAACTCATGTACGTATCGGGGGCCCCCCCCTTGCCGAATGCAACCTATCTGCCCTCCCAACGAATACGAATACCGAATGAACGTATGGTGTCCCCTCTGCCCATCCCTAATGCATAGCAAAGGGGGTTTTAGCACTGAAAATAACTACACCTTTTTTTCTGTGCATTGTGCCTGCGTTAGCTGTACATTACCGATCGAAAACGATTTATCGCAAATAGCATTCTCTACCTGGCTGCAATCAAGCTAGGTAGAGAGTACATTGTACAAATCAATTCCTCTTTTACCTTTCATTCCAAATGACAGAAAATCTTCACTGATGTCAGCTTTGCTGTTTGTACCTCTGAATGTGTATGTAAAACAACCCCCTCCCCCAAACATACTCCACCCCCAAACCACACCGGAGTTAATATGACTCCTCTTACAGTGGTATAAATAGTAGAAGTAACATAGTGGGCCCTGTAGAAGCTTGCTCCCCCCCCCCCCCCTCTCTCTCTCTTTCTTTCTCTCTCTCTGCTATAACAAGTTTTAAAATATTCTGGTAAAGTATGTCTTTCATCAAAGCCTTAAAAATATGAGAAACCTTTGAGTTACTTAGCAAGATGGGCAAGCTGGGTCAGATTAGATCAGACGATCTCTCTAAAGCAGGAGGAATGGCTTAGCTTATCGATCTATTTCATCTCTGCTGTTGTTCACACCAAAGCTTGACACAAATGTAAATTTGGCTCCAATATCCTGTATCCACATCTTATAAGCCATCTATTTATTTCCTGAAATGCTGACACAGGGAAAACAGCTGCAGATCTGCCACTAATTCAAGGTCATTATGGACACTTGAGCCATTCCTGGATTTGTAACGTCTATCTCATATTAAATCTTTCTGCAGTTATACTTCTGCATTTCATAGTAACAAATATAGGGCAACAAATCCTAGAATGGCTATGAATGGGAGTATAAAAGACAGGTGTGACTGCAGGTACTCCTCATAGCTTTGAGATTTGGAAGTTAAAGCTAAGATTGAATGAGAAGAGGCAACTCTTAACTTATTGCAAACCAGTTTTTCAGCTTCCAATTGTTCTGCTATGTTTATTAACCTTATCCTTGTTTGTGTATTACTTTAATTCCAACTCTTTTTTATATGCAGAATTTTATTACTTTGTAGAGTGAGATTAGGGACTTGTTCTATTTAAAGGTCAGATTAGCTTCTGTAGTCAAGGCTTCCTATAAACCTGCTGTCTACAGCTTTCTCTGTCAGGCATTGCAACAATCCTATAGACCTCCCAACAGTCTCACTATTCTATGGTAGCTAGTAATGAGTACTTATCAATCGATGGTACAAAGTGTTACATAAGGAGAGTATGGTGTGATAAAATGCACTCTAGTCATTTCTGTAGCTCAGCTACACAATCTAGGTTTCAAAATGTTTTCTCAGTAATGTATGTTTCCTTATGTTTATTTTGTTAATGCTCTATATGTTATGGTTTCTCTTTTGGTGATTTATTTGCTATTCTACATGAATTTTACAATTCATAGTGTTCGGAACTGGTAAGACTCTACAGTTTAAGTCTACAAGAGCACATGAAGTCATCATGCCATGCAATGTTACCAATGGGTTCCAAGGACATAAGAAGTTTCCATACTGGGTCAGACCAAGGGTCCATCAAGCCCAGCATCCTGTTTCCAACAGTGGCCAATCCAGGCTACAAGTACATGGCAAGTACCCAAAAACTAAGTATATCCCATGCTACTGATGCTAGTAATAGCAGTGGCTATTTTCTAAGTCAGCTTGGTAAAAAGCAATTAATGGACTTATCCTTCAAGAACTTATCCAAACCTTTTTAAAACCCAACTACACTAACTGCACTAACCACATCCCATGGCAACAAATTCTAGAATTTAACTGTACGTTGAGTGAAAAATAATTTTCTCAAATTAGTTTTAAATGTACTACATGCTAACTTCATGGAGTGCCCCCTAGTCCTTCTATTATCTGAAAGAGTGAATAACCAATTCACATCTAGATCTCTCATGATTTTAAAGACCTCTATTGTATCCTCCCTCAGCTATCTCTTCCCCAAGCTGAATAGCCCTAATCTCTTTAGCCTTTCCGCATAGGGGAGCTGTTCCATCCCCTTTATCATTTTGGTCGCCCTTCACTGAAGCTTCTCCAGTGCAACTATATCTTTTTTGAGAAGAGGTGACCAGAATTATACACAATACTCAAGGGGGCGGATTTTCAGAGCCCTGCTCGCGTAATCCGCCCAAAACCGGGCGGATTTACGCGAGCAGGGCCCTGCGCGCCGGGAAGCCTATTTTACATAGGCCTACCGGCGCGCGCAGAGCCCCGGGACTCGCGTAAGTCCCGGGGTTTTCGGAGGGGGCGTATCGGGGGCGTGTCGGGGGGGCGGGCCGAACCGCGCGGCGTTTTCGGGGCGTGTCGGGAGCTTTCCGGGGGCGTGGCTCCGGACCCACCCCCAGGTCGTTCCGGGGGCGCGGCTCCGGGGGCGGCTCCGGGGCGCGGCTCCGGACCCCGCCCCCAGGTCGCGTCCCGGCGCGCAGGAGGCCCGCTGACGCGCGGGGATTTACGCCTCCCTCCGGGAGGCGTAAATCCCCCGACAAAGGTAAGGGGGGGGTTTAGACAGGGCCGGACGGGTGGGTTAGGTAGGGGAAGGGAGGGGAAGGTGAGGGGAGGGCAAAGGAAAGTTCCCTCCGAGGCCGCTCCGATTTCGGAGCGGCCTTGGAGGGATCGGGGGTAGGCTGCGCGGCTCTGCGCGCGCCGGCTATACGAAATCGATAGCCTTGCGCGCGCCGATCCAGGATTTTAGCGGATACGCGCGGCTCCGCGCGTATCTACTAAAATCCAGCGTACCTTTGTTTGCGCCTGGAGCGCAAACAAAAGTAGGCTATTCGCGCTCGTTTTAAAATCCGCCCCAAGGTGCGGTCTCACCATGGAGTGATACAGAGGCATTAAAACATTTTCCATTTTATTCACCATTCCCTTCCTAATAATTCCTAACATTCTGTTTGCTTTTTTGACTGCTGCAGCACACTGAGCCAACGATTTCAATGTATTATCCACTATGACACCTAGATCTCTTTCTTGGGTGGTAGTTCCTAATATGGAACTTAACATTCTGTAATTACAGCAAGGATTATTTTTCCCTATATGCAACACCTTGTACATGTCCATATTAAATTTCATCTGCCTTTTAGATGCCCAATCTTCCAGTCTCACAAGGTCCTCCTGCAATTTATCACAAACCACTTGTGATTTAACTACTCTGAATAATTTTGTATCATCTGCAAATCTGATAACCTCATTCGTCGTATTCCTTTCCAGATCATGTATAAATATATTGAAAATCACCGGTCCAAGTACAGATCCCTGAGGCACGCCACTGTTTACCCCTTTCCACTGAGAAAATTGACCATTTAATCCTACTCTCTGTTTCCTGTCTTTTAACCATTTTGTAATCCACGAATGGACATCACCTCCTACCCCTGACTTTTTAGTTTTCTTAGAAGCCTCTCATGAGGGACTTTGTAAAACACCTTCTGAAAATTCAAATACACTACCACTACTGATTCACCTTTAACCACATATTTATTAATCCCTTCAAAAAAATGAAGCAGGTTTGTGAGGCAAGACTTCCCTAGGGTAAAATCCATGCTGACTGTGTTCCATTAAACCATGTCTTTCTATATGTTCTGTGATTTTGATCTTTAGAATAGTTTCTACTATTTTTCCCAGCACTGGAGTAAGGCTAACTGGTCTATAGTTTCCCAGATCGCCCCTGAAGCTCTTTTTAAATATTGGAGTTACATTGGCCTCCCTCCAGTCTTCAGGTGCAATGGATCAGTAGCATGGAATCTTCTTAGTGTTTAGGTAATTGCCAGGTTCTTGTAGCCTGGTTTTGGCCTCTGTTGGAAACAGGATGCTGGGCTTGATGGACCCTTGGTCTGACCCAGCATGGCGATTTCTTATGTTCTTATGTACAGATTTTAACTAATAGATCAGAAATTTCATTTTTGAGTTCCTCAAGTACCCTAGGATGCATACCATCCAGTCCAGGTGATTTGCTACTCTTTAGTTTGTCAATCTGGCCTACACAGTGATTTGGTTCAGTTCATTTGACTCATCACTCTTGAAAACCATCTCTGGAACTGGTATCTCCCTAATATCCTCCTTAGTAAACACAGAAGCAAAGCATTAATTTAGTCTTTCTGCAATGGCCTTATCTTATCCCTTTTAACTCCTCAGTCATCTAACGGTCCAACCAACTCCCTCACAGGTTTCTTGCTTTGGATATATTTTAAAAAGTTATTATGAGTTTTTGCCTCTAAGGCCAACTTCATTTCAAATTCTCTCTTAGCTTGCCTTACCGATGTTTTACACTTAACTTAACATTTATGCTTGTCCTATTTTCTTCAGATGGATCCTTCTTCAAATTTTTGAAGGATGTTTTCTTTGGCTAAAATAGCCTCTTTCACCTTCCCTTTTAACCATGCCGATAATCAACTATTTTCCTTATTTTATCAATGTTTCCCTTTTGAAAATTTAGTGTTAGAGCTTTAGATTTACATATTATCCCCCTTCCAGTCATTAGTTCAAATCTGATCATGTTATGATCACTATTACCAAGTAGAGATGTGAATCAGAATTGGAATCGGTTCGGATTCCGGTTCCGATTCACATCATGTTTTTTTTTTCGTCCGGGACGATCACGGTTTTGTTTATCGGCTGCGCCCGAGCCGATAAACAAAAAACCCACCCCGACCCTTTAAAACTAATCCATTAGCTTCCCCCACCCACCCGACCCCCCCCCCAAAATGTTTTACAGGTACCTGGTGGTCCATTGGGGGTTCTGGGAGCGATCTCCCGCTCTTGGGCCGTTGGCTGCCACTAATAAAAATGGTGCCGATGGCCCTTTGCTCTTACCATGTGACAGGGTATCCATGCCATTGGCTGGCCCCTGTCACATGGAGGGAGCACTGGATGGCCGGCGCCATCTTTAAAAATGGCGCGGGCCATACAGTGCTCCTAACATGTGACAGGAGCCAGCCAATGGCACGGATACCCTGTCACATGGTAAGAGCAAAGGACCATCAGCGCCATTTTTATTAGTGGCAGCCAACGGCCCAGGAGTAGGAGATCGCTCCCGGGACCCCCAATGGATCACCAGGTACCTGTAAAAAAATTTTTTTGGGGGGGGTCGGGAGGGTGGGGGAAGCTAAGGGATTAGTTTTAAAGGGTCGGGGTGGGTTTAGGGGTTATTTTTGTGTGCCGTTTTCCCACCCTCCCCCAAAATGATAAGAGAACCCCCACAAACAATATCATGGGGTTTTCCTATCATTTTGGGGGAGCCCCCAATTTCTGACGATTTTGAAAATATCGTACGATATTTTCAATCGTCCGAAGCCCGATTCACATCCCTATTGCCAAGTGTCCCCAGCACCATTACCTCTCTCACCAAAGCCTGTGTTCCACTAAGAATTAAATCTAAAATAGCTCCTTCTCTCATTGGTTCCTGAACCAATTGCTCCTTGAAGCAGTCATTTGACATTTATTACATCCAGGAACTTTATGCCTCTAGCATGTCCTGATGTTACATTTACCCAGACAATATTGGGGTAATTGAAATCTCCCATTATTACTGCACTGCAAAATTGGTTTGCTTCCCTGATTTCTCTTAGCATTTCATCATCTGTCTGACCATTTTGTCCAGGTGGACAGTAGTATACTCCTATCACTATACTCTTACCAAACACACATGGGATTTCTATCCATATAGATTCTACTGAGCATTTACTCTCTTGTATGATCTTTATCCTGTTGAACTCTATGCCCTCCTGGACATAAAGTACCACACCCCCACCAAGTTGATCCTCCTTATCATTGCAATATAATTTGTACCCTGATATAGCACTGTCCCATTGGTTATCCTTCTTCCACCAGGTCTCTGAGATGCCAGTTATGACTATCTCATCATTCACTGCTATACACTCTCTTAGTGGACATGATTTCATCAGATCATGGCTCCAGGTGAAGAGCAGGTCCAATAAAACAAATCAGAAGGCGGTCCCATGTAGCCAACGCAACAAACAACAAAGGGACTACTTACACCGTGGAAGAAGAAACTCTTTCCTAATGTTAATCCATTGTGTTACACTCTCATTCTTAAATGATATTTCTTTATATCAGTCTCACAATTATGATATAAATGTTCAATATCCAACTCTTTTGAACACTTGAAATATATAGTTTACGGTTAACTTGTCTAGTAAATTCTATTGAAATTTTATTATTAATAATACGATGCATTTCTCTTCACATTAATTTTTATTGAGTCTCTATTGAATTTACAACTTCAGTGATAGAGATATTAATACTGTTCTATTTGTGAAGTACTTAATTTCCTTTCAGAAATGATAAATTGGTATTGTCATATCATTTCTCATTCATTAAGAAATAAAGGTCAACAAACATGTTGTTGTGTGAAACCTTTTTATTGAACTAATGTAATATCTTTCGGACTATCTTATGAGAGCAATGCTCCATTGATCAGGTCAGGGCACAAGGAACTAAAGAGGATATTGCCTGAATATACAAGTAAATTATAGGTTAGAGAACAATGCTGTCTTGTTTTCACAGCTGTAGGGAACTGTAAAGCAAAAGGGTGGCATCAACGCTGTTTTTCTCATCAAGAAAATCCTTCCTTGGCTGTTGCTTTGGGTTGATAATACATACTTTTCACTTGTATATTTTCTTTTTTCTTCATTCTAATATTATGTTCTATATATAACCTTATGTAAGCAAAGGACTAGTCTTTATAATAATTGAGATAAGGAAGCCCTTCTGAGCAAGTCACTGACTTGCATGGCTAGGCAAACGCCAGTCCTTGTAGACACCGAACAGCTTGAGTTTTCAGAATATCCTCAATGAATATACATGAGGCATGAATGTCTCATATGTGTATCTCTACAGCACACAGACAGATTTACAAAGTTTCATTGTATACAAATCTCTCTCATGTATATTAATTATGGATATTTCGAAAACCTGGGTGTATTGGAGGCCACAAGGACTGGAGGTTGCCTGCCCCTCACAAAGGCTTATGACCTAATATACAATGCTATAAAATAAATAGTGTACAGCATATATGTTAAAGAAAGAGGCTGATGTACCAAACCCGAAGGGATTTCCTGAGAGTTATTGGCCTCTTCATGTGAAAGTTTGCTACTGATGCAATTGAGCTGGGTAAGAAGCTTTCACATAAAAACTTTCCCCTGAGATGGCCAGAAAAAACGATAATTATACCTCATTGAGGTGTAGCTATCTTTTTTGCAAAAACTGGCATGTAAAGCTGTTTTTGAATGGCAGTTTGCTAATTCAAAATATTGAGCTACTTTGCATGTTATAGAAGCTCATTAGTTATGAATTGATATAAACTTTCGAGCATAGTGGACTACATACAAAAGTTTACAGTTGAGAGTTCCAAAATTGCAAAGGTATTCTCGAGAGGGGATGGAGTAGAAAAACATAGGCAAACAGCAAAATGTTGCCTTTTTTGCCTGCTTTAGGGCAGTTGTTCTGAACCTTTTTCCCATCATGACACATCTGATAGACCACATTCACACATGTGTGACGCACTGCTCATTACAATTAACAGTGGAAATAAAAAATAAAGGCTCAGTATTATTTTTATTGTTAAGAATGACACAAGGGAAAGAGAAGTACTCTGTCTGAACAGAAACTGCATAAATAGTAAACCTCCCATACCAAAACAGCACCAATTTCCAGCACTCAGATGGTAACCACTTTACCTAAGAAAAGGCAACACTGAATTCACCTCCTATTAGGAAAACGGACGAAGCCAAGCTGCTATAGATCCCTACACACAAACTACTCACCAGCTGAATACCTCACCTCAGTCACATGTGCAGACCCTCACCTAACAAAGAATAAAGAGAAACATGCAGACAAAAACTGAACTGGAAAACACAACAAGCCAGAGAGACTGTATGCAGTGTAACAAAGGAAAAAGAGAAACATCACCAGTCCTCATAAAACAAATCAAGAAATATAAAATCAATAGCAGTAAAACCATACTGACAAAATGAGCAGATTATTTCAAAACAGCTGATGAATGTAATATCCAATAATTAAAAATCTCATATACAAAATTTCTAGATACCAATAAAATACTTCAAAATAGCAGACACAAAGACCCAATAATGAAAAATAATATGGATTAAAAAAATGCTTTGCTCTGCATACCTGGGAACATTTGATATCCAGGTGACCTGAGATGGTTTTGAATTTGCAGGAGGAGGGATGGTTTGCTTGCAACTTTCTCCTCACTCTCTTTCAGTCATACACAAACGTTCTCTCTCGCATTGGCTCTCAGTCACTCACATATACACATGCTTTTCTTCTTTCACTTATATAGTCTCTTAATCACTCATTTACACACATGCTGACTTTTCACACACATATATAGGCTTTCAATCACACAGCTACATATATGCTCTTTCTCTCACACACATAGACTCACACACTTTGTTGAAATCAAGAAGTGGATCCTTGGGCCGACCGTTGATGGAAGACGGTCAGGAGGCAGTTCAGGTAAGCAGGCAGGCAGGTAGACTGGCAGGCAGGCAGGCAGGCTGGCAGGCAAGCAGGTAGACTGGCAGGCAGGCAGGTAGACTGGTAGGCAGGCAGGCAGGCTGGCAGGCAAGCAGGTAGACTGGTAGGCAGGCAGGCAGGTTGGCAGGCAAGCAGGTAGACTGGCAGGCAGGCAGGCAGGCTGGCAGGCAAGCTGGTAGGCTGGCAGGCAGGCAGGCAGGCTGGCAGGCAAGCTGGTAGGCTGGCAGGCAAGCAGGCAGACTGGCAGGCAGGCAGGTAGACTGGCAGGCAAGCAGGCAGACTGGCAGGCAAGCAACTTCCTTGGTGACTGTGTTGCAAAGGCAAGGAAACCTAGGAGACGCCGGGTTTAAATCCCCCCAGCATCTGATGTCACAGAAGGAGGTCTGATGTCACAGATGGAGGCGTGTCACAACAGTACCCCCCCCCCCCCCTTTTACGCCCCCTCCTCAAGGGTCCGGGTTTATTGGGATTGTCATGATGAAACTGGGTTAACAGGGACTTGTCCAGTATATTTCGGGCAGGTTCCCAAGAGTCCTCCTCAGAGCCGCAGCCCTCCCAGGCCAATAGATACTCCCATCGGCGGTTGTGGAAGCGTACGTCCCGTACTTCCTGTACTTGGTAAACAGGATCTTCGTTCGGGGAGGTGGAGATCGCATACGGTGTGAGCCGATGGAAACAGGAGAATATCACTGGTTTCAACAACGACACATGAAATACATTGTGGATGTGCATGGAGGATGGCAGACGAAGTCTATAGGACACCAGACCAACTCGTTCTGCCACCTGGAAAGGGCCGCAGTATCTGGATGCCAACTTACGTGATTGTCCAGCTAAGTGGAGATTCTTGGTACTTAACCATACTTTAGTACCGGGTAGAAGTGTTGGAGCGGCACGTCGGTGGTGGTTTGCACAGCTTTGTGCTTTCTTTGCTGCAGAGGTGAGACGTCGCTGAAGGGCTCTCCAGAGATCGTGAAGTTGGGTAGCCACTGTCTGGGCCTCCGGAGAAGCAACATCGATAGGTACCGGGAGCGGGTGTCCTGAGGTGGCGTCCGAAGACCGTTTGAAAGGGAGATTGCCCAGTAACCGAGTGAGTGTGGTTATTATAGGTGAACTCAGCCCAGGGAAGGAGGGAGACCCAGTTGTCCTTTCTCTGCGAAATGAAGCTTCGGAGAAACGTCTTGAGGGAACGGTTCATCCGTTCGGTTTGCCCGTTAGACTGTGGGTGAAAAGCGGTAGACAAGTTTAGTTGTACCCCAAACTTTTTGCAGAGGGCACGCCAATACCGGGCTGTGAATTGGGGTCCCCGATCGAAGACAATGCTCTGTGGAAGGCAGTGGGCCCGGAAGATATGTTGCGTGAAAAGAAGTGCTAGCTCTGGTGCAGACGGAAGCTTAGGTAATGGTACCAAATGTACCATCTTAGAAAACCGGTCTACGGTGACCCAGATTACTGTGTTACCCTCGGAAGGAGGCAAGTCCACCACGAAGTCTGTGGCAATGTGAGTCCATGGTTCTGTAGGTATTGGTAGAGGTTGTAGAAGACCCCAGGGTCGGCCGCCGAGAAGCTTCTGTCGGGCACATACCGGGCACGAGTCTACGTAAAGTCTCACATCCTGCCGGACTCGGGGCCACCAATAATGATGGTTCAATAGATCGAGCATCCTCCCTCTGCCGGCGTGGCCTCCAATGAGGGAATCGTGGGCCCATTGCAGGACTTTCTTCCGGTCTTTGTGTGGAACAACTATTCTGCCCTGTGTAGAGATTGTGGTGCTGGCTAGTTCGATCTTTGCTGGGTCGATGACGTGTTGAATAGAGATGTAAATCGTGTCCTCGATCGTCTTAACGATCAATTTTGGCTGGGAGGGGGAGGGAATCGTATCGTCACCGTTTGGGTGTTTAGAGTATCGTGAAAATCGTTAAAATCGTGAACCGGCACACTAAAACCCCCTAAAACCCAACCCCGACCCTTTAAATTAAATCCCCCACCCTCCCGAACCCCCCCTCCCAAATGCCTTAAATTACCTGGGGGTCCAGCGGCGGTCCATAGCTAAATCGGGGGAAGGGGGAGGGCAGGAAAACTGGCACACTAAAACCCCCTAAAACCCACCCCGACCCTTTAAATTAAATCCCCCACCCTCCCGAACCCCCCCAAATGCCTTAAATTACCTGGGGGTCCAGCGGGGGTCCGGAACGACCTCCTGCAGTCAAATCGTGTTGGTCTATGGCCGCCGCCATTTTGCGCCACCATTTTGCAAAATGGCGGCGCAGAATGGCGCCGGCTGAAGACCACACGATTCAATTGCAGGAGACCGTTCTGGACTGCCGCTGGACCCCCAGGTAATTTAAGGCATTTGGGGGGGGTTCAGGAGGGTGGGGGATTTAATTTAAAGGGTCGGGGGTGGGTTTTAGGGGGTTTTAGTGTGCCGGTTTTCCTGCCCTCCCCTTCCCCCGATTTACGATTTTTTGACGATAAATCGGGGGAATTGGTATTGTATCATGGCCCTAATGATTTTTGATGATTTAAAATATATCGGACGATATTTTAAATCGTCAAAAAACGATTCACATCCCTAGTGTTGAAGGGGTTCATCCTTTTCATCCATGATGGCATTCCGAGAGAGCGCATCCGCTCGAACATTCTTAGATGCTGGACGATATTTGAGGGTAAAATCGAAGCGACTAAAGAATAGCGACCATCGTGCTTGCCTTGGGTTGAGTCGTTGAGCTTGGCTGAGGAACTCCAGGTTCTTATGGTCGGTATAGATCGTGATGGGGTGAGCGGCTCCCTCCAGCCACTGTCTCCATTCTTCAAGTGCCAACTTAATGGCAAGCAGTTCCTTGTCTCCTATACCGTAATTACCTTCGGCTGGCGTAAACCTCCTTGAGAAGTAGGAGCAAGGCAACAAACGCCCAGAGTCGGAGCTTTGAGACAGTACTGCCCCCACAGCTATATTGGAGGCATCAACCTCCACAAAGAAGGGCCTTGACGGATCTGGATGGCGCAGACAAGTGTCCAACAGGAAGGCCTTACATGCCTCGGCTGACCAAACGCGCGTGTCGGCCCCCTTTTTGGTCAAGGCGGTCAGAGGTGCGACCAGTCGGGAATATTGAGGTATAAAGTGCCTGTAGAAATTGGCAAATCCTAAAAAACGCTGCAAAGCCTTCAGGCCTACTGGTTGGGGCCAATTCTTAATGGCGGACACCTTACTTGGATCCATGAGGAATCCCGTAGGTGAAACGATGTACCCAAGAAAAGGCAGCGACTCCTGTTCGAAGAGACACTTCTCCAGTTTAGCGTATAGGTGGTGATTACGAAGGATTTGGAGCACTTGCCGAACCTGTTGCCTATGAGAGGTCAAATTCTGTGAGTAGATGAGGACATCATCTAGGTAGACTATCAAGCAAGAGTTCAGCAGTTCGCGGAGGACCTCATTCATGAGGTGCTGGAACACCGCAGGAGCGTTACACAAACCGAAGGGCATAACCAAGTACTCGTAGTGCCTGTCCCGGGTGTTGAACGCTGTCTTCCACTCATCCCCAGGATGGATACGCACCAAATTGTACGCCCCCCTTAAGTCCAACTTGGTAAATACTCGGGCTCCCTGGAGTTTATCCAATAATTCTGGAATTAGCGGAAGCGGATAGCAGTTCTTTTTAGTAATGGCATTTAATCCCCGATAGTCTATGCATGGTCTCAAGGACCCGTCCTTTTTTGCCACGAAGAAGAATCCCGCCCCTGCGGGTGACGTTGAAGGTCGGATAAAGCCCTTGGCGAGGTTCTCAGCAATGTATTCAGACATTGCTTTGGTTTCAGGTTGTGATAGTGGATACACCCTGCCTCGGGGTGGAGTTGCTCCAGATACCAGTTCGATGGCGCAATCGAAAGGACGATGTTGGGGCAAAAGTTCTGCTTTTTCCTTAGAAAATACGTCCGTGTAGTCCGCATAATGACTGGGAAGGGTGAAGCCGGTGTGAGCCAAGGGAATGTGCTGGACTGGTAGAGACTTGATACAAGATTTGAAGCGGTGAGGACTCCATTGGGTAATTTGCAAATCGCTCCATTGGATCACTGGAGAGTGCTGCTGGAGCCAGGGTAGGCCGAGGATCACCGGATGAACTGAGTTCTCCAGAACCAAAAACGAGATCTCCTCAAAATGTAGGATCCTGGTCTGCATGATCAGTGGTGCAGTCTCGGTAGAAATGTGGCCAGGCAGGCAGGTACCCTGTATGGAAGTAATCCGTAAAGGAGGCTCCCGGGATTGTATGGCCAGGCGGAGCTGATGTACAAGATTGGCAGCGATGAAGTTCCCTCCTGCCCCAGAGTCAATGAATGCCTGAGTCTTGAAAGACCCTCCGGGATATCTGAGGGTTATAGAAACGGTACATAGAGGAGCAGCATTCAAACAACCTAGGAGGCACTCCTCCCTTACTCCTAGGCGCGGGAGTTTTCCGCTCACTCTTTGCACTGAGCGAGGAAGTGACCTTTGCCCCCGCAGTACAGGCACAAACCCATACTACGGCGCCGCCGCCTTTCTTCAGGTGTCAGGGACGCTCTTCCCAGCTGCATGGGCTCCTCGGATGTGACTTCCGTGGACGTGCTAGCCCCCCGTGGGCCTGGTGGGAATGGGCGAGGAGAGGTTGGAGCCAGCGGGACTAAACGGCGGAGAGGACGCCCCTCTTTGGCCCTCTGCTGAAGGCGGCGATCGATGCGGCCAGCCACTTCGATGAGAACATTGAGGTCCTCCGGAAGGTCTCGAGCCGCCAATTTGTAGAGATGTGAATCGTGTCCTCGATCGTCTTAATGATCGATTTCGGCTGGGAGGGGGAGGGAATCGTATTGTTGCCGTTTGGGGGGGTAAAATATCGTGAAAAATCGTGAAAAATCGAAAAAACGTAAAATCGCAAAACCGGCACATTAAAACCCCCTAAAACCCACCCCCGACCCTTTAAATTAAATCCCCCACCAAATGACTTAAATAACCTGCGGGTCCAGTGGCGGTCCGGAACGGCAGCGGTCCGGAACGGGCTCCTGCTACTGAATCTTGTTGTCTTCAGCCGGCGCCATTTTCCAAAATGGCGCCGAAAAATTGCGGCGGCCATAGACGAACACGATTGGACGGCAGGAGGTCCTTCCGGACCCCCGCTGGACTTTTGGCAAGTCTTGTGGGGGTCAGGAGGCCCCCCCCAAGCTGGCCAAAAGTTCCTGGAGGTCCAGCGGGGGTCAGGGAGCGATTTCCCGCCGTGAATCGTTTTCGTACGGAAAATGGCGCCGGCAGGAGATCGAGTGCAGGAGGTCGTTCAGCAAGGCGCTGGAACCCTCGCTGAACGACCTCCTGCAGTCGATCTCCTGCCGGCGCCATTTTCCGTACGAAAACGATTCGCGGCGGGAAATCGCTCCCTGACCCCCGCTGGACCTCCAGGAACTTTTGGACAGCTTGGGGGGGGGCCTCCTGACCCCCACAAGACTTGCCAAAAGTCCAGCGGGGGTCCGGAAGGACCTCCTGCCGTCCAATCGTGTTCGTCTATGGCCGCCGCCATTTTTCGGCGCCATTTTGGAAAATGGCGCCGGCTGAAGACAACAAGATTCAGTAGCAGGAGCCCGTTCCGGACCGCTGCCGTTCCGGACCGCCACTGGACCCGCAGGTTATTTAAGTCATTTGGGGGGGGGTTCGGGAGGGTGGGGGATTTAATTTAAAGGGTCGGGGGTGGGTTTTAGGGGGTTTTAGTGTGCCGGCTCACGATTCTAACGATTTATAACGATAAATCGTTAGAATCTCTATTGTATTGTGTTCCATAACGGTTTAAGACGATATTAAAATTATCGGACGATAATTTTAATCGTCCTAAAATGATTCACATCCCTACCAATTTGTCTTTTATCCTTGCAGCAAGTCCCTCTAAGAAGATTCCATGGAGCGCGTCGTCCCGCCATCCGACCTCCAGTGCGAGGGTACGGAACTCCAAAGCATAATCGGCCAGGGACCGAATTCCCTGCCTGAGTTGGAGCAATTCGGAGGTTGCGGAGGTCTGGCGAGCTGGATCATCAAAAGCTGCCTTGAAATCAGCTACGAAGACATTCAAGTCATTCAGAACCGGGTCGTTCTTCTCCCACATAGGAGATGCCCAGTTCAGAGCCTGACCGTCCAGCAGCGAGAAGATGTAGGCCACCTTGACAGCGTCCGAGGGGAACTGGTTGGGCAGGAGAGCGAACCTTACGAAGCATTGGTTCAGAAAGCCTCTGCAAGCCTTGGAATCTCCCGCGTACCGTGCTGGTGCAGGGAGTTGCGTAAGAGTGTGAAGGGTCACCACCGGAGCCGGAACCGGGTCCGGAGCTGGTGCTGGCGGACCAGCATCCATCCGAGCGGCCAGTTGCTCCACAGTGACAGCCAGGTTATCCAAGACCTGTTGCTGCTGTACTAGCCGTTGAGCCAGTCCGGGAATGGCTTGAAGGCTAGCGAGGTCTGCCGGATCCATGGCCTTTGCAAACTGTTATAATCAAGAAGTGGATCCTTGGGCCGACCGTTGATGGAAGACGGTCAGGAGGCAGTTCAGGTAAGCAGGCAGGCAGGTAGACTGACAGGCAGGTAGGCAGGCTGGCAGGCAAGCAGGTAGACTGGCAGGCAGGCAGGTAGACTGGTAGGCAGGCAGGCAGGCTGGCAGGCAAGCAACTTCCTTGGTGACTGTGTTGCAAAGGCAAGGAAACCTAGGAGACGCCGGGTTTAAATCCCCCCAGCATCTGATGTCACAGAAGGAGGTCTGATGTCACAGATGGAGGCGTGTCACAACACACTTACACACATGCTCTCTCTCTCTCATTTACACACAGGCTCTCAATCACATACTCACATGCTCTCTCACCTACACCAGCTCTCAGTCATACACAGACACACATGTTCTCTCTCTCTTACTTTTGCACAGGCTTTTAAGCATACATACACATGATCTCTCTCACACATATAGGTTCTCAATCATATACTTACATTCATGTTATCTCTCTTACACACAAAGGATCTCAGTCACACACAGTCTCACACAAACAGGTTTTCAATCACACACTGTGTCTCTCTCTCACACACACAGACACACACAGACACACACACACAGGATCTCAAACACATATGCTTGCTCATGTGCTCACTCTCTCTCTCTACCAAACTAGCAGCAGCAGCACCCTCCTCCACTTCTAACCCTAGAGGAAGCAGCACCTTGTCCACTTCCAGCACTCATGGCCTCGAGAAAGGAGTCCCATTTGCTGCAGACGCTGATGCTGCTCCTCTTTTGCTCTGAATTGTGCCACTCTTCTTTGGGCTGTGCCTCTCTTTTTCAGGCCGATGCTGTCTGCACTAGCATGGTCTCTCCTTCCCACGCACATGGATGCTGCACACCATTTCCTCTTCCGGGCTACAGGGGGGCAGGAAGAAGAGACCATGCTGGTGCTGCTGACTCCAGCTCTCCTGCCGCGTTCCACCTGGACTGTCAGCATTTTAAGCCCAGGTGGAGGATGAGTTCCTATTTCGCTGGAGCGGGGGAGCAGCTGGGCCAATGGGGGCCCGGGAAGTGTGGAGACAGACCTGCGTGTGCTTCGCGAGACACTGGTGTGTAGTGGAACTCCAGTTGAGAACCAATGCTTTAGGGTGTTTTCATTTGTTCATCCATATGTAGTCCCTTTCAAAAAGGTTTTGCAAGTTAGCATATGAGCCTCGAAATCAGAAAGTGGATTATGTGAACCATAACAGAAAATCCAGTGACTATCCATAACAATGCAGTATATATATGAGAAGATGAATATTATGATAGAAAAAAGTTGCCTTTGAGGGAAGATATACTAAAATTCCTAAAGCCAAAACATGAAAGAAATATTGCTGAGGGAATGATTATACACCCCAAGTGAGCCAATGCTTTCTCACTATGAAATAGAAGCAGCACTTTATACTGTTCAATCCTACAAATAGAGAGAGATTTTATGAAATCATCCATATTGTATTTAATAGGGATGTAAACTGATTTTTTTGGTGTGTCATTTTTGTTTCAGGTTGTTATCTGTTTAATTTCATTTTTAAAATGGTTTGGAGGTTTTTATTTCATATTTCCCTAATTTTGGACTTAGTCAAAATACAAATTTTATGAAATTTCGTCTTTATTTTTTTGTTTCGGGGTGTTCCCCCGAATGACAACAAAATTGTCTATTTTGACTAAAACAAATGAACATCCCTAGTATTTAATGTGAACTATTTCCTTCTTAGGTCTTGTTCATTCCATGTATAGACAAGGGGGTGGGGAGACTCTCATGGCCATTACTGCTCTAGTGCTTGAGTTCTTCAACCTTTGCCCTCATAATGCACTTGAGATGTATTTTAGTGGCCAGAGAAAACAGGACCTGGAAGGTGCTAATGCTTGTCTTAGAGGTTCAATACTTCATTTGTGCCAATATTACAAAGCATAACATTCTTGTCAGATACTGAGGCCATTGTCAAGTACAATGAAGGAATTTCTATTTTGTAAATGGACATTGCCATAAATAAATAATCTTTATTTATTGTTTTCTAAACTAGAAAGCACATTTTTTGTAGCACACTGCAGCTCCTTCTAAATCAGCATTGGTCTTACCCAAGTGAATTAACATTTACAAACAGTAGCATTTCTCAGCAAAGTCAAGATTAGGCCAATATGTGGTGATTAACGATGTGTTTTTCAAAAGCCTTCTGGTGCATTTGTTTTCTTTTTAAGCTTGTCCAATACTCAGAGGTTTAGAAATAGTGAAGAACATCGATTAATTTTACCCTGTGAGCCAAAATCTGCCTCTTCATGATGATTATGGTGTAGATTTTGAATACAGAGGGAAAGTAGAAGTGTACAACATCTGAATAACTTAACAGCACATTTCTAGTGGCTGTCTATAAGCATTAATCACTGATGCATATTTTTACTAATGTGGGTATACTATTACCAGCTTTTGAGATGTTAACTGCAATTCCTATTTTATCAGCTCCAAATTCTACATATTTAATTCTGTTCATGCTATTGTTATTGCTTTAACTCACTAGTTAAAAAATGTCAAGACGACAATCCTGAGCTTAAATCTAGAGATATTTATGTCCTAAAGAGGGTATTAAAAATGATTGGAAAAAATCTGCCGACAATGTACCTTGGTTCTATTTCCAGGTACTGCACTGTGTGTTCCATTAATCAGTACAAGTTGGAATATGGATTGAACTTGATAGCAAGGAGCAAAATAACATTTCATAAACATTTTCTGCTTAACCTGGCTGCCAAATAGATTTAGGTTCCAAGGCCAATTCAAACCATGTTATAATTATACATACAAGTGAATTATCTGCCAAGAAAGACCAAATCAGTCAATCAGATTGGCTCTGTCCATCTTATCTGCCATATATGTTCCCTTTTTGTGAAATAAGTACCTGCAGTATGGGATGGAACTGGATCCCATCATTTGTTCTGCTTTTGTCATTTACATTTGTCGCTGTTCCCTCAAATTCAGGACAGACAGCAGATCTGGCAGAAAGATATTTGTTGACTTCCACAAATAAAAATAATTCTATCCTATTTTAAAAACTATGACTTAGAAGCACTGCTGATCTAAGAAAATATAAATAGACATTCTGTATGCATCTTTTAAGATTGCAAAATTAATTCATAATACATAATTCATAGTATAAATTGCTGAGCTATCAATAATAAGGCATGAGCTAGATTCAAAAAACAAAAAAAAAATCATTACCAGTTTCATTACAATATACAAGAACCTCATTAACTCATTTCAAATATGCAGTCAATCTCTTGGAATTGGGAGGAGGAAGTGTAGTGAGCTTGCTCCTTCAGTGATGTTGGCTTGATCTCAGCACAAGGAATAAGAAATAATTGACTACACTTCAGTCATTGCACTGCCTCAATGTGCTAAAACCCACTCTACATGTCCTGCTCCACAGATCTCAGTGGTATATGTATGAGGAGTGGGGGTGGGAAGCCATACTGGGTCAGACCAAGGGTCCATCAAGCCCAGCATCCTGTTTCCAACAGTGGCCAATCCAGGTCATAAGAACCTGGCAAGTACCCAAACACTAAGTAGAAAAATAACAAATATCTGTCAAAGGAAAAGGAAGTTAAAGATAATATTGTTTTACATAGGCTTTAAGGAGGTTGTCATGGTCCCAACCAGATTTGTTCAAAACACTAGAGTCAAATTTGCAAGTAGACAAACAGGTTCAGTCTCTCAAGGACCAAGCATGTAACAAACCTGAGACTGTGGCAGCAGGAAGCTTGTAGACTGGAAACAGGAGTGCTGGCCTTTACTAGTTGCAGGAACATAAAACTAGCTAACAATGTTGAAGCTCCATAGCAGCTTGGCTAGGCAGCTTTCTAGCTGCTGGAAAGACATCCAGTGTACCTTTATAATTTCTCCCAGGATGGATCCGTCACATCAGAGTCATTGGTTCGCACATCAGGTTTATGACTTACAGGATCCTGGATTTGGCAATATCATCCGATGGCACAGAAGCTAGGGAAACAACTTGTCTTCCTGAACAGATCCCGGTGTGAGGTGTGCCAAAAGTTCTTTCCCCAAAAAGTGGCCTCAAAGTACAAAGGGCTGCTCTAAATGGTGATCTCAGAATATTCCCAGTCAGATGAGTCCAGATACACTTCACCCGAATCAATGTTTTCTCATTCACAATGAGATAGTTCAGACTGGAGGCCTCCAAAGTCTAATAAATTTGGGGGCAGAAACATGTGAATACAATATTCATGGAGGCCTCAACTTCCTGCTAACGTATACTCCGTGGTCCTGCAAGACCTGGATTTCTACCCTCCACTCTTGCTTGGAATTGTCAAATGCTTACTATACCATGTCTCTATAGGATTGCTCTAGCAAGCTAATAATTTTAAAATAAATTTGTTTACGGTAGGACATGGATTAACTGCATCTTTAACATCTCCTTCATGAATTTCACCAGCTAACTTTATGCAGCTAACTGGTTAGCTCTTTGGCTAGCCAGCTTTGAATATCAGAGCTAGCTAGATAACTTACCTGGCTAACTCAACTCCTCCCAAATACACCTTCAGGACACTCCTAACTTAGCTAAATTCTAGCCTCCTAATTCATTAGCAAGTTAGAATTTAGCTGGATTAGTGCCCAAATTTTCATTTAGCTGGATAACTTCTGAGCTATCCAGATACATGCTTATGAATATGGACCTCTTTCAGTATGTTTTCTTATTTCAGGGACGGGATTATTAGTGTGTTGTGAGCAGACGGCACTCAGGAGCAGACATGAGTGTGAGCCCTTGGGCCATGGCACAACCATGGGCAAGGCTCCAAGGTGCATGCCATGGGTAGGTGAGCACATCCAAACATGGGCTGGACAGAAGCTTGGAAGACTTGGATACTTGGTACACTTAAGCCTCTGCTGAACCTGCACGCACAGAAGTGAAACCCAGCAATGCAGTGCTGGTCTCTGGTATAGCTCTCTGGCCACTCTATAGCCTTTTTGCATCAGCAACTTGGGAATGGCTTGTGCATCAGGTCAGATGAAGACTGAGGACACAAGATATGATGTGACAAAGGCTTGGACATAAATCTGGAGACGTAGACAAAGCAAGGGCTGAAGACTCAGTAGACTCTTGATAAGACATGTCTAGTCATGGACCATGCCGACAGCGACGCAGACTCTGGACTTGGAACCAGCTGAAGACAAGGGATCCAGGCAAAATGAGAGACCAGGTAAGACTGAAGTTAAGCTTTCCTCTGACTGGAACAAGCTCTCCGATTACAAGAACAGGATCTCTGAACCAGGAACTCAGAACAAGGTTCAGGAAATCAGACTCTAAAACCAAGGATGAGGACTCTGAAGACTTGAACCAGCTGTGGACTCTGACTGCGGGCTGGAACAAGAAGACCAAATTAAATCCATCATAACAGGAACATGACCACGGCAGACCTTGAAGGACGAAGAATGCCATGGACAACCATGAAGGTCCTTGCAAAGGCTAAAGGGACTAGAAGAGAAATCCTTTTATAGGGCTGCAGGCATGATATCATCAAATCAGAGAGGGCGTTTCCCACTGTGGTCCCTTTAAATCATGAAAAGAGTTGCCCGTGCACGCCTAGGAGGACATTAGGTGCAGGAGTGGCATCAGAGGCAGGAGCAGCAAGACAGTGGCATTTCCAAGCCACACTGGATGGTCGAGGCAGTATAACCATGAAGAAGCAGATTGGAAGAGGACCCAGCACCACACAGGAGTGGCAGCACAGCTTGCCAGCATAAGCAGTCCCTCTAGGTCACAGTGGAAGATAGCGTGGCATCGGTGGTCAGCAGCAATGGCAGCATTGGGGGTGAGTGAACTGCTTACAGGGCACAGGCCTGTCCCGTGGGCAGTAAGTGCAACATAGTGCTGCTCTGTATGTTTTAAATTTTATTTCAATTCAGTTCATTTTCTGAACCAAATTAACATAAACAATAAAATGGGGTATCCCTGATCCCCCTTGGACTTCCATTCCTGCATCCTGAGGTCTCCTCAGACCCCTCTGACCCTTATCTTTGCCAACAGGCCAGAGCCCATGCTTATTTGGCTTGGGTAAGCCAAGCCCAGCCGGATCTCCCCATCCTCCAGAAATGAGTCAGGTCCAGGGACCTTCCTCGACTCACCATCTGTGGGAGTCTTGCAGGAAGAAAAGTGCAGGAGTGATCCCCACTTATTCTTGCCCCACTTCATCTCTTTAAAAATTGGGCTGTCCCACCCCCAAGGGCAAGGCTAATGCCAAAGTAACATCAAAATGCACCAGCTCCATTTTATTGTGCAGTCATATGGTCTCAAGACCAATTGGATTATTAGTGAGAGTTGGGAAGGTCATTGGGGCCTGGAGAGGTCCCAGAAGACCCTGGGAAGCAGCGATGAGGACCAGGAGGGCCCAGGGAGGTCACACTTTTTACATTTATTTTTATATGAATTGAGAATACCTGATAATGTTGGGGTATTTTCAGGCAAGGCTATTTTCAATTTGTTTCAGTCAGAATGAATCAAAAATGGCCTTTTACAGTTTGAATGCACCATTTGATTTACAAGAATATACACCTCTAACAGGCAGCAGAAGCATATAACCTAAATCACTTCAGACAACCTTTCACTAGTGTTATGAAGTTGATGTCTTCCTAATCCTCTCATCTAAAAAGGTTGCATTAAAATCTGTTACCTTGTTCCAAATGCAGGCCATCTCACCTCTTCCAAGCTGGGATCTTAATTACAACAGATCCTGCATCACAGGCATTACTCTGAACTGCTAGCAGGTAAAATTTTCCAATGAGTGGTCACGAAGCACTGAAAAACTCTCAGGAGGTAAGCTGATTGAGCTCTTTAATGATTCTTGCCAGATAAGCAAATTTTAAAGCAACTGAGTTTGTGGTGAATTAAAACACACTCCCACTGAGACCAAACTTCTGCAATTTCCCCTAGCTCAGTACTCCAGATAAATGCTGGAAGGCACTCCTTTCACCTCCCAAACCTAGAAGTCAACTTGGGATTTCTCTAGCGAACACAATACCCCCTCACCAGAACGTACAGTACCAATATGCCCAACTAACTCAAGGGTGCATTAGACAAGGATGAACCAACTGACTTAGAAGTGGATCTGACAACCTATTACAAGGCAGATTACATGGGTTTTCAGGAACAGGGTCATCATTAGACAAATATGACAAACATAAGCACAGCAGCCCTTGTATCTGAAGGGGCCCCATAGTGATTACACTAGGGATGTGAATCGTTTTTCAACGATTAAAATTATCGTCCGATAATGTTTATATCGTCTTAAATCGTTATAGAACACGATACAATAGAAATTCTAACGATTTATCGTTAAAAATCGTTAAATCGTGTTAGTGCGCACTAACTCGAGTTAGTGCGCACTAACTCCCCGTTAGTGCGCACTAACTCGATTTAGTGCGCACTAACTGAAAATGATACAAATAAACACTTTCCAGGTCACTGAAGGTCAGTTAGGAATGAATATGTGTTCCTATTGGCTGGCTGCCCTCTTATCTATTGATGTTACCAAGGTTACCACTGAGGTGATGGTTGGGGGGATGGGAAATGGAACTGGAAACTAACGAACACCAACAGAAAATGAAACAAAGTGTTCACACTTCCCAGGTCAGTAAAGGTCACTTAGGAATTAATATGTATGTATGTATTCCTATTGGCTGGCTGTGCTCTTATCTATTGATGTTACCAATATGGTTGGGGGGATGTGAAATGGAAACAGTTGGAAGCTTGACAAAAAAAGTAATGTAATGATCAGCACTCACGTGACTAGAACTTGTTTGTTTATTATTTTTGTTAGCAGGCACCTGAAATGCTAGTGCATGTTGAATTTGCCAATCACTGTGCATTTTAGAAAGGTGGTCCTGGCTGGAACTGTACACAGTTCAAATATATGTAATTGATTGTTGGTAAGTGTATTTTTTAAGTAGCCACACTGGCACCAGTATGTTTACTTTTCCTCCTACTTAACTCACTAGCTCAGCTTTGTAAGAAGGGCTTCTCTGCTTGTGTGTTGTTTTTGTTTGGTGTGAGGAGAGCAGAAACATCAGATCTTTATTCAATCTACTACAGTCATCTCTTACAGTGCCCTATCCCTATTAATACCAGGAGTGTTGTGATCTTCCTGCACACAGTGCCCTAACCCTGATACCAGTCTGAGACAGCTCCCTCCCTGCATTACTAGTGAGAGGCTGGCTTCACAGACAGGGGGGAGCTGCCTGACTCTCACTCCTGACTTCCCCCATGTCCCAGCTAGTGAATGGTGTGTGGGTGAGGGGGGGGGGGGGAGGATGGTGAAGTCTGAGACAGCTCCCTCCCAGCATTACTAGTGAGAGGCTGGCTTCACAGACAGGGGGGAGCTGCCTGACCCTCACTCCTGACTTCCCCCATGTCCCAGCTAGTGAATGGTGTGTGGGTGAGGGGGGGGGGGGGAGGATGGTGAAGTCTGAGACAGCTCCCTCCCTGCATTACTAGTGAGAGGCTGGCTTCACAGACAGGGGGGAGCTGCCTGACCCTCACTCCTGACTTCCCCCATGTCCCAGCTAGTGAATGGTGTGTGGGTGAGGGGGGGGGGGGGGAGGATGGTGAAGTCTGAGACAGCTCCCTCCCTGCATTACTAGTGAGAGGCTGGCTTCACAGACAGGGGGGAGCTGCCTGACCCTCACTCCTGACTTCCCCCATGTCCCAGCTAGTGAATGGTGTGTGGGTGAGGGGGGGGGGGAGGATGGTGAAGTCTGAGACAGCTCCCTCCCTGCATTACTAGTGAGAGGCTGGCTTCACAGACAGGGGGGAGCTGCCTGTCCCTCTCTCCTGACTTCCCCCATGTCCCAGCTAGTGAATGGTGTGTGGGTGAGGGGGGGGGGTGTGGATGGTGAAGTCTGAGACAGCTCCCTCCCTGCATTACTAGTGAGAGGCTGGCTTCACAGACAGGGGGGAGCTGCCTGACCCTCACTCCTGACTTCCCCCATGTCCCAGCTAGTGAATGGTGTGTGGGTGAGGGGGGGGGGGAGGATGGTGAAGTCTGAGACAGCTCCCTCCCTGCATTACTAGTGAGAGGCTGGCTTCACAGACAGGGGGGAGCTGCCTGACCCTCACTCCTGACTTCCCCCATGTCCCAGCTAGTGAATGGTGTGTGGGTGAGGGGGGGGGGGGTGGATGGTGAAGTCTGAGACAGCTCCCTCCCTGCATTACTAGTGAGAGGCTGGCTTCACAGACAGGGGGGAGCTGCCTGACCCTCACTCCTGACTTCCCCCATGTCCCAGCTAGTGAATGGTGTGTGGGTGAGGGGGGGGGGGGAGGATGGTGAAGTCTGAGACAGCTCCCTCCCTGCATTACTAGTGAGAGGCTGGCTTCGCAGACAGGGGGGAGCTGCCTGACCCTCACTCCTGACTTCCCCCATGTCCCAGCTAGTGAATGGTGTGTGGGTGAGGGGGGGGGGGGAGGATGGTGAAGTCTGAGACAGCTCCCTCCCTGCATTACTAGTGAGAGGCTGGCTTCGCAGACAGGGGGGAGCTGCCTGACCCTCACTCCTGACTTCCCCCATGTCCCAGCTAGTGAATGGTGTGTGGGTGAGGGGGGGGGGGGGAGGATGGTGAAGTCTGAGACAGCTCCCTCCCTGCATTACTAGTGAGAGGCTGGCTTCACAGACAGGGGGGAGCTGCCTGACCCTCACTCCTGACTTCCCCCATGTCCCAGCTAGTGAATGGTGTGTGGGTGAGGGGGGGGGGGGGAGGATGGTGAAGTCTGAGACAGCTCCCTCCCTGCATTACTAGTGAGAGGCTGGCTTCACAGACAGGGGGGAGCTGCCTGACCCTCACTCCTGACTTCCCCCATGTCCCAGCTAGTGAATGGTGTGTGGGTAAGGGGGGGGGGAGGATGGTGAAGTCTGAGACAGCTCCCTCCCTGCATTACTAGTGAGAGGCTGGCTTCACAGACAGGGGGGAGCTGCCTGACCCTCACTCCTCCGGGGTATTGTGATCTTCCTGCACACAGTGCCCTATCCCTGATACCAGGGGTGTTGTGATCTTCCTGCATGCAGTGCCCTATCCCTATTAATACCAGGAGTGTTGTGATCTTCCTGCATGCAGTGCCCTATCCCTGATATCGGGATGTGTGCAAGAAGATCACAACACCCCCGGTATCAGGAATAGGGCACTGTGTGCAGGAAGATCACAACACCCCCAGTATCAGGAATAGGGCACTGTGTGCAGGAAGATCACAACACCCCTGGTATTAGGGATAGGGCACTGTGTGCAGGAAGATCACAACACTCCTGGTATTAATAGGGATAGGGCACTGTGTGCAGGAAGATCACAATACCCCTGGTATCAGGGTTAGGGCACAAGTTCTAGTCACATTGACTGATCACATTACTTGTTTTGTCAAGCTACCAACTGTTTCCATTTCCCATCCCCCATATACTGTCAGTAGGAAACTTGGTAACATGAATAAATAAGAGGGCAGCCAATAGGAATACATATTCATTCCTAAACTGACCTTAACTGACCTGAAAAGTGTCAAATTGTATCATTTTCAGTTAGTGCGCACTAACTCCCAGTTAGTGCGCACTAACTCCCGTTAGTGCGCACTAACTCGAGTTAGTGCGCACTAATCGGAAAAAACGATTTTTAACGATTTTTTAACTAAAAAATCGTGCCTAAGACGATTTTCTTGCCCTGCCACACGATTTCTATCGTTAAGACGATATGGAAAACGATTCACATCCCTAGATTACACTGTCCTAAAGACATCCCTGCAGCACAGGCTGACAGCAGACGGAGGAAGCCCATTTAGTCTTCTGAAGAAGGCTGTCTTTAGACCGCAGCAGGACCTAGTGTGGTTAGAAATTGCAGGGCTTTCCATAGACTGGCAACTATCTAGGAACTTGCCACCTCTCAGCAGCCATGCCCACAGTTAGATGTTATGGGAGAAATTTGAGGAAGAACTGGTGTAGGGAAGAGGCGGGGTCCGCATGCTTAACCCAGCTCCATGCTCCTTCCATCAACCCACACTACAGAGACATCTTTAGGTCTGTGTAATGTGATTGCTGCAGGACCATTTCAGCTGCGGGGTGCCTTCAGTCACACCTTTCCAAAAACAGCTCTGGCATTGGTATGTTTCATAATTGTAATGCAAGAGCTGAAGCTGAACTTGAGAAAAGCAAAGAGAAGGGAGAAAAGGAAGGGAGGGAGCAAGAGAAAATGCTCTCAAGGATAGGATGTGGATGAGTATGCAGGAAGAATTTACAAAGGCAATTTTCAAAGCAATTTCTGTAAATCTGTCTGATAATTGTGCACTTATATAAGGATAAAGGTAGATTAATGTAACCTTCAAAGGCAGCACTAAACTCAGTCTGGTGATCTACTACTCACTGTGAGGTTTAGTTCAGCTCCAGTCATGCCAGGTTATTTCTCTGACATTGCACTCCACATTTAGAGCACACCACAAGGCAATGGGCCTTCACCTCCTGGCTCCCACAACACAGTCCTCAACCCTCAAGTTGCCAGGATAATGTGGCTTTCTCAGCAACTCCTTTTTGAACTGTTGAAAACCTATCCAGATACTCAGGGGGTGGAGCCAAGTTCCAAGCTAACTGTGTTTGAGGCTGCTTCAGAATAAGCCACTCTGTGGCTGTCCCTGCAGGACACTGTTTCTACTGATCAGACCCTGTCCTAAATCCACTGAACAATGTTTTGCCTTGACATCTCCTCACCCTGCTCCTCCTGTTTTCTGCAAGCTGCCTGGAAAGGCATTGCTGAAGCAGGAAGCAGAGAGCTCAGTGAGAATCATTGCTTGGGGTTCTGCTTGACAAAGTAACTGAGATCTAACTGACTTCCCTGGTTCACACAACAAGTGGAACTCAAAGCTGCAGATCTGGAATTCACAAACTTCAAATTTTGGGTCAGCAATGAGGTTTGTTGACGGAACTGCGGTGGTGCCATGTCCAGAGTTTAGATGATAAGATTAACGTAAGGCCTGATTTACGTAATGGCTTTTCTCCCATCCTGTGTCTATGAGAAAAATGCTTAGTAAATGAGGCCCTTACATTGTCAATTCTCAACTGATTCCATGGGATATCTGAAATTAACCAATGGATCTCATTCTCTCCAAGGGGCAGTGAACACTGCCTGCCTTTGCAGCAGCCTCAGCCCTGGCAAACCCAAAGTGTGGAAGACTCATCCACCCAGCAACACATAGCCCTGATACTGAGCTACTGGATGCTCTGCTTTACATATCGTTATATACAGACCACAGCAATATAGCATTAGCATGGGTCTTGCTTTTCTTTATATACAGACTGCAGCACTACAGCGGCAGCATGAGTATAGCTCTTGTAAAACAATTCATAGAACACCAACTTACTCTTCATTATTTGTTCACAGTGGAGTAAATTTACAACAAGAAAGTTACTCGTATCTCTCCCACTCTTACCAGTGGGATCTGCACCATCCAAAGCAGTTACTCTTGTGTTGTTGATGTTTCATAACCAGAAACATACAATGAGAAGGAAGGAAAATATAGATAGAGTTTAAATTCTCCTGTGACTTCATTTTCTATGATTTTATACTTCAGCTCCTCTGCTTTAATATATTTTGAGTGGTAGAGGCTATGTTACTCATTTTTCATTTATTTATATTCCCATGTCATGAAAACAGCAGCCTTTGCTTTAGCCAAGTTTATAGCTTTAAGTGAAAAACTGCTGAGTACACAATTTTGGGTACCCTGCAGCCCTAACTAACATCTGTGAGGGTTCTCCTGTGCAAAGATATTATATTTTTGCTTTTCAAGCAAAGCACAGAGAAGCGGGGCACAGACACCATGATGTTCTTATTCTGAATTCATAATAGCATTATAAAGCATTGTAGACTGCTTGGTCAATCAGATGGCTTGAATGGATGACAAGTGCATCAGATGTCACTGTGAGCAGGAGAATGGCATTGACCCAATATCACACCAACCATAGCAGAGATGTGGCCCAATTTTATAGCAGCCTGCCAAGGACTGAAGTCCATGTGCAGGTGTTGCACATGTTAGTCGACCCAGAGGCACAAATGAACACCTGCTAGAGAGCAGATTTGGATATCCATGTGAGCATCTACATGCATACTCATGTAAATTGAAAGTACATGCACAAATGCTGTTCCCACTCCAAATCCACCCCCTGGCAATACCATTTAGCAGTACCCATAAATGTAGTGTGAAATCTCTTCCATGCATATTTTTATGAGTAAAACCTCAGGGTAATTTTCCAAAAGTCTATTTATGTGTGTGAATAATCTCGAAAATTACCTCCAAAATGAGGTAGCTTTTACTTACATGAGAACATTCTCTCCTGCCAACCTGGACACACTAGCGATTCTTTCACACAGTAGTGATCTGCAATTCTAAATCCCTCTAACAAAATCATTAGAAAAACAGCATCACTTATTTCTGAATATATGCTCACAATAAAAGAAAAACGTGCGCAACTGATGAACCCCCAAAACACTGAAGTAATTTGGCTGAGCCGAAACCCAACAAAATCCATTCCACCAGATATAGATCTTGGAAATTGCCAATCCCAGCAATTCAAGTGAAAGATCTAGGAGTTCAAATCGATGAAAATCTAACAACGAAAGTCCACATCAAATCTGGTTTCTACAAGTTATGAATCCTGAGTAGACTGAAACCTTTACTTAGCACAGTAGATTTCAGAACGGCATTACAATCTCTAATATTCTCAAACCTTGATTACTGTAATTCCCTATTTCTGGGACTGCTGACTAGTCACTTAAAACCACTGCTAGTACTGCAAAATGCTGCAGCTAGACTATTGTCCGGAGCAAGGAAATACGACCACATCACCCCAACCCTGATTGCTTTGTATTGGCTCCCTCTGCAATCAAGAATAATTTACAAAGTACTTCCAATAATATTCAATAACATTAATCTAAACAACAACCTGATGGGAATAACATTTAAACCACATATTCCCCCACGAAAGCTTAGATCACAAAACAAAGGTGTCCTAGAAATCCAGACCATAAGAGACTCTCATCTAATGCAAACAAGAGAAAGAGCGATAACAATTGCCAGCCAGAAGCTATGGAACTCCATGCCTGAGGACCTTTGAACAATAACAGACAATAAGAAATTTAAGAACAAGTTCAAAACTTGGCTATTCAACAATGCCTAGTCTGACTGAAATCTCCAGTTCGTCATGAGTCCAATAACCATAATATGTCCTGAACAATTCCCCCCTACTCTTTCCCCCCCCCCCCCCATAATCTGGTTATGTTTTCCTTAATACGTCTTTGAAGTGTACTAGTGAACCCTCTGTCTCTGAATGTGTATCTAGGTTACTACTTGTATGCAGCTCCCCTCTGTATCTCATCACGTATTTATGAGTGTAAAACCTGTACACTGTTGTGAACTAGTGATTCTCACATGGAATGACGGTATATAAACCTCTCAAATAAATAAATATATAAATACATAGATAGATAAATATCTAAGTATTAGTATCACCTCTGAGAGTTGGTATTATCTGATCTGGCAGATCTCCACTTTGATTCCCAGCTGCCAGGATCCTCGTGCAGTAATAATAATAGAATAAAAAACAAAAATAAAAGCTTAAGGATTTCAAAGGTGGGAAACGGGAGGCAGTGTTCTATCATTTCTTCATAGCAGAAAGATATACTTGTGTTGAGTGTTTGACAGAGACAATAAGCATTGTGTGACTGCATTTGATTTATGGCTGCACTTATCTGTTTGAATGTGTCTGAGCTTCCATGATTATTTTTCCATGCATCAGTAGCACAGGAATGATACTCTGCGGCCCTTTTCTCAAAGAAGCATCTTATACAACAGATGAGAAGCTGTTTGCAGAGTAGAGAAGCTGTGATCCTTACTCCTACATTGTGTGGAAAGAGTTTGGGCTACAGGTGACCCACATCGCCATGTCATGTATTGCCTGGCTAAGGGAGCTTTTCACCTCCTGTACTACTTTTATTTATGATTTGTTGAGAAAACAATAAGAAATCTTCACAATGTTGTAAGCATTCACACACACCATTTTAACCTCAATCCTTTAAACACAAGCCAAAACAGGTTGAGAACAGAGAGTGTTGGGGGGGAGGGGGCTCTGTATATAAAGATGGGGGAGACCCAGACTCATCCTAACTCTGTATCACTGTGAGATGTATATAAAGATGTGAGAGACCCAGACTCATCCTACCTCTGTACCACTGTGGGATGTATATAAAGATGTGAGAGAGACCCAGACTCATCCTAACTCTGTACCACTGTGGGATGTATATAAAGATGTGAGAGACCCCCAGACTCATCCTACCTCTGTACCACTGTGAGATGTGTATAAAGATGTGAGAGAGACCCAGACTCATCCTAACTCTGTACCACTGTGGGATGTATATAAAGATGTGAGAGACCCCCAGACTCATCATAACTCTGTACCACTGTGAGATGTATATAAAGATGTGAGAGACCCCCAGACTCATCCTAACTTTGTATCACTGTGGGATGTATATAAAGATGTGAGAGACCCCCAGACTCATCCTAACTCTGTATCACTGTAGGATGTATATAGAGATGTGAGAGACCCAGACTCATCCTAACTCTGTATCACTGTGGGATGTATATAGAGATGTGAGAGACCCAGAATCATCCTAACTCTGTACCACTGTGGGATGTATATAAAGATGTGAGAGACCCCCAGACTCATCCTAACTCTGTATCACTGTCGGATGTATATAAAGATGTGAGAGACCCAGACTCATCCTAACTCTGTACCACTGTGGGATGTATATAGAGATGTGAGAGACCCAGACTCATCCTAACTCTGTACCACTGTGGGATGTATATAAAGATGTGAGAGACCCCCAGACTCATCCTAATTCTGTATCACTGTGGGATGTATATAAAGATGTGAGAGACCCCCAGACTCATCCTAACTCTGTATCACTGTGGGATGTATATAAAGATGTGAGAGACCCAGACTCATCCTAACTCTGTACCACTGTGGGATGTATATAAAGATGTGAGAGACCCCCAGACTCATCCTAACTCTGTATCACTGTGGGATGTATATAAAGATGTGAGAGACCCAGACTCATCCTACCTCTGTACCACTGTGGGATGTATATAAAGATGTGAGAGAGACCCAGACTCATCCTAACTCTGTACCACTGTGGGATGTATATAAAGATGTGAGAGACCCCCAGACTCATCCTAACTCTGTATCACTGTGGGATGTATATAAAGATGTGAGAGACCCCCAGACTCATCCTAACTCTGTACCACTGTGGGATGTATATAAAGATGTGAGAGACCCAGACTCATCCTACCTCTGTACCACTGTGGGATGTATATAAAGATGTGAGAGAGACCCAGACTCATCCTAACTCTGTACCACTGTGGGATGTATATAAAGATGTGAGAGACCCCCAGACTCATCCTAACTCTGTACCACTGTGAGATGTATATAAAGATGTGAGAGACCCCCAGACTCATCCTAACTCTGTATCACTGTGGGATGTATATAAAGATGTGAGAGACCCCCAGACTCATCCTAACTCTGTATCACTGTGGGATGTATATAAAGATGTGAGAGACCCCCAGACTCATCCTAACTCTGTATCACTGTGGGATGTATATAGAGATGTGACAGACCCAGACTCATCCTAACTCTGTATCACTGTGGGATGTATATAGAGATGTGAGAGACCCAGAATCATCCTAACTCTGTATCACTGTCGGATGTATATAAAGATGTGAGAGACCCAGACTCATCCTAACTCTGTACAACTGTGGGATGTATATAGAGATGTGAGAGATCCAGACTCATCCTAACTCTGTACCACTGTGGGATGTATATAAAGATGTGAGAGACCCCCAGACTCATCCTAACTCTGTACCACTGTGGGATGTATATAAAGATGTGAGAGACCCAGACTCATCCTAACTCTGTACCACTGTGGGATGTATATAAAGATGTGAGAGACCCAGACTCATCCTACCTCTGTACCACTGTGGGATGTATATAAAGATGTGAGAGAGACCCAGACTCATCCTAACTCTATACCACTGTGGGATGTATATAAAGAGGTGAGAGACCCAGACTCATCCTAACTCTGTACCACTGTGGGATGTATATAGAGATGTGAGAGACCCAGACTCATCCTAACTCTGTACCACTGTGGGATGTATATAAAGATGTGAGAGACCCACAGACTCATCCTAACTCTGCATCACTTTGGGATGTATATAAAGATGTGAGAGACCCCCAGACTCATCCTAACTCTGTACCACTGTGGGATGTATATAAAGATGTGAGAGACCCAGACTCATCCTACCTCTGTACCACTGTGGGATGTATATAAAAATGTGAGAGAGACCCAGACTCATCCTAACTCTGTACCACTGTGGGATGTATATAAAGATGTGAGAGACCCAGACTCATCCTAACTCTGTATCTCTGTGAGATGTATATAAAGATGTGAGAGACCCAGACTCATCCTACCTCTGTACCACTGTGGGATGTATATAAAGATGTGAGAGAGACCCAGACTCATCCTACCTCTGTACCACTGTGGGATGTATATAAAGATGTGAGAGACCCAGACTCATCCTACCTCTGTACCACTGTGGGATGTATATAAAGATGTGAGAGACCCAGACTCATCCTAACTCTGTACCACTGTGGGATGTATATAAAGATGTGAGAGACCCAGACTCATCCTACCTCTGTACCACTGTGGGATGTATATAAAGATGTGAGAGAGACCCAGACTCATCCTAGCTCTGTACCACTGTGGGATGTATATAAAGATGTGAGAGACCCCCAGACTCATCCTAACTCTGTACCACTGTGAGATGTATATAAAGATGTGAGAGAGAAACCCAGACTCATCCTAACTCTGTACGACTGTGGGATGTATATAAAGATGTGAGAGACCCAGAATCATCCTAACTCTGTACCACTGTGAGATGTTTATAAAGATGTGAGAGAGACCCAGACTCATCCTGATGCTGTACCACTGAGGGATGTATATAAAGATGTAAGAGACGCAGACTCATCCTAACTCTGTACCACTGTGAGATGTATATAAAGATGTGAGAGAAACATAGAAACATATAGAAACATAGAAATGACGGCAGAAGAAGACCAAATGGCCCATCTAGTCTGCCCAGCAAGCTTCACACATATTTTCTCTCATACTTATCTGTTTCTCTTAGCTCTTGGTTCTATTTCCCTTCCACCCCCACCTTTAATGTAGAGAGCAGTGATGGAGCTGCATCCAAGTGAAATATCTAGCTTGATTCGTTAGGGGTAGTAGCCGCCGCAATAAGCAAGCTGCACCCATGCTTATTTGTTTTACCCAGACTATGTTATTAGCCCTTATTGGTTGTTTTTCTTCTCCCCTGCCGTTGAAGCAGGGAGCTATGCTGGATATGCGTGACGTATAAGTCTTCTCCCATGCCGTTGAAGCAGAGAGCCATGCTGGATGTGCATCGAAAGTGAAGTATCAGGCACATTTGGTTTGGGGTAGTAACCGCCGACTCATTAAGACCCAGACTCATTAAGACCCAGACTCATTAAGAACATAAGAACATAAGAAAATGCCATACTGGGTCAGACCAAGGGTCCATCAAGCCCAGCATCCTGTTTCCAACAGTGGCCAATCCAGGCCATAAGAACCTGGCAAGATCCCAAAAACTAAGTCTATTCCATGTTACCATTGCTAATGGCAGTGGCTATTCTCTAAGTGAACTTAATAGCAGGTAAATGACTTCTCCTCCAAGAACCTATCCAATCCTTTTATAAACACAGCTATATTAACTGCACTAACCACATCCTCCGGCAACAAATTCCAGAGTTTAATTGTGCGCTGAGTAAAAAAGAACTTTCTCTGATTAATTTTAAATGTGCCCCATGCTAACTTCATGGAGTGCCCCCTAGTCTTTCTATTATCCGAAAGAGTAAATAACCAATTCACATCTACCATTCACATGGATTGCAATCATTAGTTTAAAAAATTAATCTCTGACACGGTAAAAAAAAGGATTTTTCAAGCTATACACGCTGAAACGTATCAAACCACTCTTATACCCATATGACTTTCGCACAATACTACAAGCAACAATATTATCAAAGCTTGACTACTGCAACGCACTGCTATTAGGTCTACCAAAAACTACGCTACAACCATTGCAAATGTTACAAAACGCGGCTGCCTTCATCATTACTGACACACGCTGCTACGAGCACATCAACTCCTGCACTTCAATCGCTACACTGGCTACCCGTTGCATCCAGGATTATATATAAATCCATGACCCTAATTCACAAAGCCATCCATAACTGAAATATGCAGTGGTTCTCAGAACACCTATACTTCAAAAAATCTAACCGACCAACCAGACTCCAGCACCAAGCCAGACTACCGATCCCCTCTCCCAAACTAACCAAACTTGCTTCCACCAAAGAACGATCGCTCACCATAGCTGGAGCAACTATTTGGAACAGTATGCCCTCATAACTGCGCCAGGAACCTTGTCACAAAAAATTTAAGCAAAACTTAAAAACCTGGCTGTTCAAAAAAGCCTACCATGACCTGATTGGGACACATTAAACCTACCATGAACTGATTATGACACTTTCAACCCGCTGACGTCGCTTTTACCATCTCCCACAGTCTCCCTCTCCTTCCCGACCCCCCCCCCCTACCCGAAATACTCCCTCCTAGGTATTTATCGTCTCTTACTAATTGTTGGCTCCTCTTCTCATCTCTTCTCCATTGTTATTTTCTATCGTAGACAACATAATTACCCTCTTAATGTTGATTATTTATTCTCCTAGTTATTGGTGAAAATTACTTCTTGTTTAATGCCACTGGTTAATAAGTTTTATTGTAAAGCCCTTTGCTGAATTAATGTTGCTTGTAAACCGAGGTGATGAGCCACACGTGCCGCGGTATATAAAAAAATCTTTAAATAAATAACTCCCATTCTAGACCTCTCATGATTTTAAACATCTCTATCATATTCCCCCTCATCCGTCTCTTCTCCAAGCTAAAAAGTTCTAACCTCTTTAGTCTTTCCTCATAGGGGAGCTGTTCCATTCCCCTTATCATTTTGATAGCCCTTCTCTGTACCTTCTCCATCGCAATTATATCTTTTTTGAGATGCGGCGACCAGAATTGTACACAGTATTCAAGGTACGGTCTCACCATGGAGCGATACAGAGGCATTATGACATTTTCCGTTTTATTCACCATTCCCTTTCTAATAATTCCCAACATTCTGTTTGCTTTTTTGACTGCCGCAGCACACTGAACCGATGATTTCAATGTGTTATCCACTATGACACCGAGATCTCTTTCTTGGGTTATAGAACCTAATATGGAACCCAACATTGTTTAATTATAGCATGGGTTATTTTTCCCTATATGCATCACCTTGCACATCCACATTAAATTTCATCTGCCATTTGGATATCCAATTTTCCAGTCTCACAAGGTCTTCCTGCAATTTATCACAATCCGCTTGTGATTTAACTACTCTGAACAATTTGATTATCTCACTCGTTGTATTTCTTTCCAGATCATTTATAAATATATTGAAAAGTAAGGGTCCCAATACAGATCCCTGAGGCACTCCACTGTCCACTCCCTTCCACTGAGAAAATTGTCCATTTAATCTTACTCTCTGTTTCCTGTCTTTTAGCCAGTTTGCAATCCATGAAAGGACATCACCACCTATCCCTTGACTTTTTACTTTTCCTAGAAGCCTCTCATGAAGAACTTTGTCAAACGCCTTCTGAAAATCCAAGAATACTACATCTACCGGTTCACCTTTAACCACATGTTTATTAGGGATGTGAATCGTTTTTTGACTATTTAAAACAATCGTCAGATATATTTTAAATCGTTAAAAATCGTTAGAGCCACGATACAATAGCAATTCCCCCGATTTATCATCAAAAAATCGTAAATCGGGGGAGGGGGAGGGCGGGAAAACCAGCACACCAAAACAACCCTAAAACCCACCCTGACCCTTTAAAATAAATCCCCCACCCTCCCGAACCCCCCCAAAATGTTTTAAATTACCTGGGGTCCAGTGGGGGGGTCCCGGCACGATCTCCCGCTCTCGGGCCACGGCTGCGTTTATAGAAATGGTGCCGGTGGCCCTTTATCCTTACCATATGACAGGGCAAAGGTTGTGCCGGCGCCATTTTGGTTCCTGTCACCCGACGTCATGAGTGCAGGAGATCGCTCCCGGACCCCCGCTGGACTTTTGGCAAGTCTTGTGGGGGTCAGGAGGCCCCCCCAAGCTGGCCAAAAATCCCTGGGGGTCCAGCGGGGGTCTGGGAGCGATCTCCTGCACTCGTGACGTCGGGTGACAAGAACCAAAATGGCGCCGGCGCTACCTTTGCCCTGTCATATGGTAAGGGCAAAGGGCCACCGGCGCCATTTCTATTAATGCAGCCATGACCTGAGAGCAGGAGATTGCGCCGGGACCCCCCCCCACTGGACCCCAGGTAATTGAAAACATTTTGGGGGGGTTCGGGAGGGTGGGGGATTTGTTTTAAAGGGTCGGGTGGGTTTTAGGGTTGTTTTGGTGTGCCGGTTTTCCCGCCGATTTACGATTTGACGATTTTTTTAACAAAAAAACCCATGATGATCAGATTTCCCTCCCCCCCCAGCCAAAATAGATCATTAAGATGATCGATCACACGATTCACATCCCTAATGTTTATTAACTCCTTCAAAAAAGTGAAGCAGATTTGTGAGGCAAGACTTGCCCTGGGTAAAGCCATGCTGACTGTTCCATTAAACCATGTCTTTTTATATGTTCTTTGATTTTGATGTTTAGAACACTTTCCACTATTTTTCCTGGCACTGAAGTCAGGCTAACTGGTCTGTAGTTTCCCGGATCGCCCCTGGAGCCCTTTCTAAATATTGGGGTTACATTTGCTATCCTCCAGTCTTCAGGTACAATAGATGATTTTAATGATAGGTTACAAATTTTTACTAATAGGTCTGAAATTTCATTTTTTAGTTCTTTCAGAACTCTGGGGTGTATACCATCTGGTCCAGGTGATTTACTACTCTTCAGTTTGTCAATCAGGCCTACCACATCTTCTAGGTTCACCGTGATTTCATTCAGTCCATCTGAATCATTACTCATGAAAACCTTCTCCATTACGGGTACCTCCCCAACATCCTCTTCAGTAAACACCGAAGCAAAGAAATCATTTAATCTTTCTGCGATGGCCTTATCTTCTCTAGGTGCCCCTTTAACCCCTCGAACATCTAACGGTCCAACTGACTCCCTCACAGGCTTTCTGCTTCGGATATATTTTTAAAAGTTTTTACTGTGAGTTTTTGCCTCTACAGCCAACTCTTTTCAAATTCTCTCTTAGCCTGTCTTATCAATGTCTTACATTTAACTTGCCAACGTTTATCCTTTATTCAATTTTCTTCTGTTGGATCCTTCTTCCAATTTTTGAATGAAGATCTTTTGGCTAAAATAGCTTCTTTCACCTCCCCTTTTAACCATGCCGGTAATCGTTTTGCCTTCTTTCCACCTTTCTTAATGTGTGGAATACATCTGGACTGTGCTTCTAGAATGGTATTTTTTTTAACAATGACCACGCCTCTTGGACATTTTTTACTTTTGTAGCTGCTCCTTTCAGTTTTTTTCTAACAATTTTTCTCATTTTATCAAAGTTTCCCTTTTGAAAGTTTAGCACGAGAGCCTTGGATTTGCACACTGTTCCTCTTCCAGCCATTAAATCTGTGAGATGTATATAAAGATGTGAGAGAGACCCAGACTCATTCTAACTCTGTACCACTGTGAGATGTATATTTATTTATTTATTTGAAATTTTTTATATACCGACATTAGTGTGCAAACATCATACCGGTTTACATTGTAACTAAAAGATAGAAAAATATAATGAACGGGGGGGGGGGGGGGGGGGGAAACAGGTAATTGCAACAGGAAACTTGCAGACTGGAAAGATAAAGTGGAGAAAGCAACTAACTAATCTCTTGTTATGGTGTAGCAAGAGGATTGGTAGTAACTTATATACAAAAGGTAGTAACTTATGTACAAGGGGCTTATACGTATCTCAGTGTGAAACGCAGAAAATGCTGGTGCTCCAATCGGATGGGAATATGGAGGTAAGCCTCGGACAGATCCAAGGATGTCAAATTCCCCCAACTGCACTGCCATTATCACTGAGCACAATGTTTCCACGCAAAAATGAGTCACCCGCAAATGACAGTTGACACCTTTGAGATCCAGGATGGGACAAAAACAGCTCTCCTTCTTGGGCACACCAAAATAAATGGAATATTATTGACCCGTATTTTCTTGAGATGTGGGCACTGGGACCACAGCCCTCAGTCTGAGGCGTCTTGACAGTGTATACTGCACTGTACTGCCTGCTTCTTCTGCAGGGAGACCCTATGAACACTGCGAAATTCCAGCGCATATTTCTCTCATATCACCTCCAGGACCCACTGATCCAATGAGATTTTAACCCCTCTCTGACAAAACACAGAGGTGCCCCCCCCCTATCTTCTGTTCCTAGGGGTGGGGTGGCAAACCTTCATTGGGATGCTCGGGAGGGTCCCTACCCAAGCCTGCGCCCTGTCTGGGACGAAAGGACTGAGACTTACCAAAAAGTCGAGTTCTCTGAAAGGTCGCTCCTCTGTAGGGACAAAAGCGCTTGGATCCCCTGGCACGATCCCTCATGCCAAAGGAGCGCAGCATCTGTTTCTTATCCTCCAACAACCAAGGAATCGGGGATTTGCCCCACTTACTGGCCAGTTTCATACCGAAACCCAGGCTCATGCTGACACTGCACCACTGTGGGATCTATATAAAGATGTGAGAGACCCAGACTCATCCTAACTATGTACCACTGTGGGATGTATATAAAGATATGAGAGAGACCCAGGCTCATACTGACACTGTACCACTGTGGGATGTATATAAAGATATGAGAGACCCAGATTCATCCTAATGCTGTACCACTGTGGGATGTATATAAAGATGTAAGAGACCCAGACTCATCCTAGCTCTGTACCACTGTGGGATGTATATAAAGATGTGAGAGACCCAGATTCATCCTAATGCTGTACCACTGTGGGATGTATATAAAGATGTGAGAGACCCAGACTCATCCTAGCTCTGTACCACTGTTGGATGTATATAAAGATGTGAGAGACCCAGACATCCTAACTCTACCACTGTGGGTTGTATATGAAAATGGGGGAGACTGTTAGGTTCGTGCCTCTTCTCGCCCCTTGCTCAACTCTCTCTACCTTGGAAGTGACTCCCTTTGGCTCCGACGGAGAATTGCGGCCACGGCTTCTCCCTGCCTCTTGGTCCCGGTGTCCCCAGGCTGGCTTGACGCTACGGATCCGCCATGTTCCTGATGACATAAGGGCACTCGCGCGCGCTCCAGACTTAGTACCAGCAAGGGCGTGAATCTCGGGGACGTCCCCTGTACTGATGTCATCCATCTTCACTTTAAAAGGTCTTTGTTTGGTAACCTCTAACGAGTTAGCAAGGAACTCCATCAGGGCTTGCTTCGGCAGTCCACGCTATTTGCAACAACGATCCGAGTCAGCCAGGGGAATCCTTCTCCACTGCTCAGCCTTTTCAAACTTACCAGGAGTACCCGGTCCATGGGGGCTCCACTCTCTCCTCTTGATTTCAGATTGCCAAGATGGGAACCGTTACTCGCTCCTCGAGGGCCTATGTCCCTGAATACCCGGAAGACTCCTCATTGCCTGGAAGCGATCGCGAACGTGATCACAGTGAGTTCTATTGTACATAGGAATCGGTACGTGCTCCACGAGGGCCTACATTCTTATAGCTCAGAAGACTCCCTTCCTTCCAAGACGTTATCGCAGGTACGGAGATCAAGAGTTACATTGGCAAGATTACAGATAGGAACCGGTACTCACTCCACGAGGGCCCATGTTCCTAGGATCCTTTACAGACTCTTCTACTCTAGAAGCCATTTCATATACAACTATTGTGAGTTCTTATTACAGACTGTTTTTTGAAACTAGTGCTCGCCTATGGCTCCTGTTCCTGAATGTACTGAAGATTTTCTGTGGCATAGAGACCTTTGCAGACATCTACTATTGTGAGTGTACCATCTTGTATCTAGTATACCCTGTCTACTCACTACTTCTAGTCCCTCTCTACAGCTCAGCGACCCAGAAATTATATTCCAGTATCAGAAGGACTTCAGCCCTGCCGGACACCTTGACTCACTACTGCCACCACTGGTGGTCCAGCTTCCAATCTAATAAAGAACTATTGTGTTTATTTCATATTCTAGCGTAGCCGGTGGTTCCTCTCAGGATCTCCTCTTGGGGGAGCTGTCATCTGCCATCGGCCCAGGGATTCACCATTTCCTCCAAGTGGTCATTCCTTACACTACTATCACTCTGTGGGAGCCAACCACTACAGACCACTAACACCACTTACGGAAGTATTATATAGATAGCCAACTCCTCTTTCTATGGGACTTGCCAGCCGCCTATATATAACAGATTGCTACTCCGTAGCGGAGGCATGATAGATTGCTATCTCAATAGCATATATACCTATTGTTAGTTCCTCTCCTCAGAAGAGTATCATTGAACAGATTGCCAACTCCTCTTCCCTGAGAGAGTTGATCCATACAAATTGCTACCTCCTTTCCTTACAGGAGCATCTAACAGCAGTTCGCTAACAGATCTTCAGATAGCTAACTCCTCCCCTCTGGAGGAGCAGATCATGACAGATTGCTACTCCTCCCCCTTTCAGGAGAAAAGGAGAACAGATTGTTAACTCCACCCTCCTGGCAGGGTAAGCGATAACAGATAACTAACTCCTCCCCTCTGGAGGAGGAGAGCGATAACAGATTGCTAACTCCAGTGAATCCGGCTGATAATATGAAACACTAACTCCAGTGAATCCAGCTGAAAATTTGAAATAATAACTCCAGTGAATCCGGCTGAACATATGAAAATTTAACTCCAGTGAAATTTGCTTTCAGGAAAAGTATTGGGGAAGCCTAAAATTGAAGCCAGTCTTCAACAATAGAATTGGAGAAGCAGTACTCCTGGGGATTCAGCTCAAGGTATTGGATGTTTGTAGCCCATGGACCCGGCTCACCTTTCTGCCTTGCAGGCTATACTGGGCCTGGCTCAACGCCTTTCAGAACAGCAAGAAACCCTGGAGAAACTTACTGCAGCCTTTCACCAGCTTTATACATAGAAGACACAAGATACCTTACACTTCACTCTACAACCTTCATTGTTTCCTACAAGTCTCTCCAAGACCAACTACATTCTGTCTTATTTGGATGGGAGAGCCTTGTCATGGGCTTCTACCTTGTGGGAACACAAGGACCCTATCTTGCAGGACATATAAGGATTTATGGACTTGTTTAAATCTGTCTTTGATGACCTGCTCGTATGTCTGTTGCTGGATTTGCTTTGGTGGACTTAAAGCAAGGCAACAGATCCCTGGTGGAATTTGCCATTGAATTTAAAACTCTAGCAGCAGAGCTGCGCTGGGACCCTAGATGTTTGAAGACACTATTTAGCAGAGGCCTAGACACTCGCATAAAGGATGAGTTGGCTGCTCATCAGACACCAGACTCGCTGGAAGAATTGCTATCCTTAGCCACTCGGATTGACTGGCGGCTCCGAGACAAGGTGAAGGACCACCGGCCTAAGGTGTTACCTGGGTTAAAACCAACCAGTGCTCCTGCACTAACAAGGGGAACATCACCTTCTGCTGTGGAGAAGAAAGACTTTTTTCTCAAGTTTTACTGTAAACCGGCGTGATGTGCCCTATGAACACCGGTATATTAAAAGCTGTTAAATAAATAAATAAATAAAGAACTGCAAAAATCTGGTCCTGGTCACTTGACGTCTAAAGAGAGAAGATACAGAAGGAAGAACGGCTTGTGCATGTACTGTGGTCAGCCAGGCCATGATGTTTCTGTTTGCCCTAGTCGTCCGGAAAAGCCTGAGTCCCGCAGGAGGACTGTTCTTGAGCTATACAGCAATATCTTCTCCACTCTCTTGTCCAGTCTCAATGAACTCTGAACCAGTGATGGTTTGAATCTACACCTTGAAGGACTCAGGGGCAAGGGACAACTACCATCTCAGATGTTTTGTGGATTACCTGAGGAGTCCATGTGGTAAATTTGAAGATCCGACATTGTATCACACTATGAAATGGGCCTTGGACGATTATTTTCACCACCACTTCTTTTGAGGATCTTATCAACATCACCAGCAGTTTTCTAAATTCTGCAGGTAGTCAAAGTGGTTGCTATGCATGCCATAGCTAGGTGGCACTCTTCATCAACTATGTCTTCTTGGATTTACAAATTTGAGAATATTACTACAGTCTACCTACTTGGAAGTCGTGCTGAAGGACTACATCACTGTTGATTCCAAAGTGGAAGTTCTCTAACTCTCAATATAGTGTTGGTCCACTCGGAGGTCGTGCTGGAGGTTTACAGCACTGCTGATTCTGAAGAAAGAAGATATTCCTAGCTACCAGTATTGTGATTGGCCTACCCGGTGATCATACTGGGATGACAGCCCTGTTTGATTCCAAAGAAGAAGATATCTCTATTCATCAACTTTACTTAAGGATTACTCGGAAGTCGTGCCCATAACCTATGGCACTGGTTGATTCCGAGGGAAAGAAGAAGATGTCTCTACTCAACTTCATTGGATCATTTGGAAGTCGTGCTGGGGGTTTACAGCACTGTTTGATTCCGAGGATGAAGATTTATCCATCCATCAGCCTGTTCGCTTTGCTGGTATTATCAATATCTCTCTTCCAGCATCCTGTGGAAGAGCCACATCAGAAGTGGATATTGGACCATTTCTACATCACTACTTCCACTGAAACCTCAGTGATGTCCATGGCAGCCCTCTCATTGCTGCTGACATCATTATACATTCTACTAGATTCTTCAAATCCTCATCTACCTGTGTTATACGTACTTGAATTCAAGACTTTGAGACCTTGGATGTTTCAACAGAGACTGAACTTTGTTTGCCATGAAAGGCTTGGACCCCAAAACCATCTTTGGGATCCTTAGACCCATTGGATAAAAGATGCTCATCAGTTCCACCTCATGCATCTCTGGTACTTAATCTGGTACCCAAAGAGGAGATCACCGTTTGAAGGGGGGTACTGTTGCGTTTGTGCCTCTTCTTGCCCCTCACTCCACCCTCTCTACCTTGTAAGCGACTCCCTTCGGCTCTGACTGACAGCTGCGGCCATGGATTCTCCCTGCCGGTGTCCCCGGGCTGGCCTGACGCTACGGATCCGCCATGTTCCTGATGATGTAAGGCCACGCGCGCTCCAGATTTTGTACCAGCAAGGGCACAAACCTCGGGGGTGTCCCCCGTACTGACGTCATCCATCTTCACTTTAAATGGTCTTTGTTTGCTAACCCCTAACAAGGTAGCAAAAACTCCATCAGGACTTAAGAACATAACATAAGAAATTGCCATGCTGGGTCAGACCAAGGGTCCATCAAGCCCAGCATTCTGTTTCTGACAGAGGCCAAACCAGGCCACAAGAACCTGGCAATTACCCAAACACTAAGAAGATCCCCTGCCACTGATGCAATTAATAGCAGTGGCTATTCCCTACATAAATTTGATTAGCCGTTAATGGACTTATCCTCCAAGAACTTAGCCAAACCTTTTTTGAACCCAGCTACACTAACTGCACTAACCACATCCTCTGGCAACAAATTCCAGAGCTTTATTGTGCGTTGAGTGAAAAAGAATTTTCTCCGATTAGTCTTAAATGTGCTACTTGCTAACTTCATGGAGTGCCCCCTAGTCCTTCTATTATCCGAAAGTGTAAATAACCGATTCACATCTACTCGTTCAAGACCTTTCATGATCTTAAAGACCTCTATCATATCCCCCCTCAGCCGTCTCTTCTCCAAGCTGAACAGCCCAAACCTCTTCAGCCTTTCCTCATAGGGGAGCTGTTCCATCCCCTTTATCATTTTGGTTGCCATTCTTTGTAACTTCTCCATCGCAACTATATCGTTTTTGAGATGCGGTGACCAGAATTGTACACAGTATTCCAGGTACGGTCTCACCATGGAGCGATATAGAGGCATTATGACATTTTCCGTTTCATTAACCATTCCCTTCCTAATAATTCCTAACATTCTGTTTGCTTTTTTGACTGCTGCAGCACACTGAGCCAATGATTTTATCCACTATGATGCCTAGATCATTTTCAAGGGTGGTAGCTCCCAATATGGAACCTAACATCGTGTAACTACAGCAAGGGTTATTTTTCCCTATATGCAACACCTTGCACTTGTCCACATTAAATTTCATCTGCCATTCGGATCCAAGGTCCTCCTGTAATGTATCACAATCCGCTTGTGATTTAACTACTCTGAATAATTTTGTATCATCCGCAAATTTGATAACCTCACTCAACGTATTCCTTTCCAGATCATTTTTATATATATTGAAAGCACCGGTCCAAGTACAGATCCCTGAGGCACTCCACTGTTTACTCTTTTCCACTGAGAAAATTGACCATTTCATCCTGCTCTCTGTTTCCTGTTTTTTAATCAGTTTGTAATCCACGACTTTTTAGTTTTCTTAGAAGCCTCTCATGAGGGACTATGTCAAACGCCTTCTGAAAATCACCTTCTGAAAATCCAAATACTTTATATCTACGCTACTTGCAACAACGATCCAAGTCAGCCTGGGGAATCCTTCTCCACTGCTCGGCCTTTTCAAACTTACCAGGAGTACCCACTCCACGGGGGCTCCGCTCTCTCCTATTGATTTCAGATAGCCAAGATGGGATCTGGTACACTCTCCTAGAGGGCCTATGTCCCTGAATACCCAGAAGACTCCTCATTGCCTGGAAGCGATCACAGACGTGAACACAGTGAGTTCTATTGTACATAGGAATCGGTACTCGCTCCACAAGGGCCTACATTCCTATAGCTCAGAAGACTCCTGTCCAAGACGTTATCACAGATACGGAGATAAAGAGTTACATTGGCAAGATTACAGATAGGAACCGGTACTCACTCCACGATGGCCCATGTTCCTAGAATCCTTTACAGACTCTCTTCTACTCTAGAAGCCATTTCATATACAACTATTGTGAGTTCTTATTACAGAATTATTATAAACATCTTCTTCTTTTCCTCGGAATCAACCAGTGCCATAGGTTATGGGCATGACTTCCGAGTAATCCTTAAGTAAAGTTGATTAATAGAGAAACCAGTGCTCGCCTACGGCTCCTGTTCCTGAATGTACTGAAGACTCTCTGTGGCATAAAGACCTTTGCAGACATCTACTATTGTGAGTGTACCATTTTGTATCCAGTATACCCTGTCAACTCACTACTTCTAGTCTCTCTCTACAGCTCAGCAACCCAGAGATTATATTCCAGTATCAGAAGGACTTCAGCCCTGCCAGACACCTCAACTCACTACTGCCACCACTGGTAGTTTAGCTTCCAGTCTAAAAAGAACTATTGTATTAATTTCATATTCTAGCCTAGCTGGTGGTTCCTCTCAGGATCACCTCCTGGGGGCGCTGTCATCTGCCATCGGCCCAGGGATTCACCATTTCCTCCAAGTGGTCATTACTTACACTACTATCACTTTGTGGGAGCCAACAACTACAGACCACTAACACCACTTACGGAAGTATTATATAGATAGCCAACTCCTCTTTCTATGGGACTTGCCAGCCGCCGATATATAACAGACTGCTACTCTGTAGTGGAGGCATGATAGATTGCTATCTCAGTAGCGAAATACAATATACCTATTGTTAGCTCCTCTCCTCAGAAGAGTATCATTGAACAGATTGTCAACTCCTCTTCCCTGAGAGAGTTGATTCATACAGATTGCTACCTCCTTTCCTTACAGGAACATCTAACAGCAGTTCGCTAACAGATCTACAGATAGCTAACTCCTCCCCTCTGGAGAAGAAGATCATGACAGATTGCTACTCCTCCCCCTTTCAGGAGAAAAGCAGAACAGATTGCTAACTCCGCCCTACTGGCAGGGTAAGCGATAACAGATAGCTAACTCCTCCCCTCTGTTGGAGGAGAGCGATAACAGAGACCCAGACTCATGCTGACGCTGTACCACTGTGAGATGTATATAGAGATGTGAGAGACCCAGACTCATCCTAACTCTGTACCACTGTGGGATGTATATAAAGATGTGGGAGACCCAGACTCATCCTAATGCTGTAACACTGTGAGATGTATGTAAAGATGTGAGAGACCCAGACTCATCCTAACTCTGTACCACCCTGGGATGTATATTGAGATGTGAGAGACCCAGACTCATCCTAACTCTGTACCACTGTGGGATGTATATAAAGATGTGAGAGACCCAGACTCATCCTAACTCTGTAGCAATGTGAGATGTATATAAAGATGTGAGAGAGACCCCAGACTCATCCTTACGCTGTACCACTGTGAGATGTATATAAAGATGAGAGAGACCCAGACTCATCCTAACTCTGTACCAGTGGGAGATGTATATAAATATGTGAGAGACCCAGACTCATCCTAACTCTGTACCACTGTGGGATGTATATAAAGATGTGAGAGAGACCCAGACTCATCCTAACTCTGTACGACTGTGGGATGTATATAAAGATGTGAGAGACCCAGACTCATCCTAACTCTGACCCACTGTGGGATGTATATAAAGATGTGAGAGACCCAGACTCATCCTAACTCTGTACCACTGTGGGATGTATATAGAGATGTGAGAGACCCAGACTCATCCTAACTCTGTACCACTGTGGGATGTATATAAAGATGTGAGAGACCCAGACTCATCCTACCTCTGTACCACTGTGGGATGTATATAGAGATGTGTGAGACCCAGACTCATCCTAACTCTGTACCACTGTGGGATGTATATAAAGATGTGAGAGACCCAGACTCATCCTACCTCTGTACCACTGTGGGATGTATATAGAGATGTGTGAGACCCAGACTCATCCTAACTCTGTACCACTGTGGGATGTATATAAAGATGTGAGAGACCCAGACTCATCCTACCTCTGTACCACTGTGGGATGTATATAGAGATGTGTGAGACCCAGACTCATCCTAACTCTGTACCACTGTGGGATGTATATAAAGATGTGAGAGACCCAGACTCATCCTAACTCTGTACCACTGTGGGATGTATATAGAGATGTGAGAGACCCAGACTCATCCTAACTCTGTACCACTGTGGGATGTATATAAAGATGTGAGAGACCCAGACTCATCCTACCTCTGTACCACTGTGAGATGTATATAGAGATGTGAGAGACCCAGACTCATCCTAACTCTGTACCACTGTGGGATGTATATAAAGATGTGAGAGACCCAGACTCATCCTAACTCTGTACCACTGTGGGATGTATATAAAGATGTGAGAGACCCAGACTCATGCTGACGCTGGAGAACTGCAAAAATGTTATCAGTATAAAGAAATCGCTGTGGGATTGATGGACCACATCTCTTGCCAGTGTTAACCAAATGTATCAAAGAACATAAGAACATAAGAACCTGCCATACTGGGTCAGACCTAGGGTCCATCAAGCCCAGCATCCTGTTTCCAACAGTGGCCAATCCAGGCCATAAGAACCTGGCAAGTACCCAAACACTAAGTCTATTCCATGTTACCATTGCTAGTGATAGTGTTATGCTCCGGCTTGTGGACCCTTGGCCGATGGGAGGATGGTATACCTTTCGGAAGGTCCGTAGGCTCTCTTGTCGGGTGGCGAGGCAGAACAGGAGGCGGGACCAGCTGACCCTTGGCACTGGAGGCTGAGGCGAATACGGAGGCAACGAAGAGACGAGATGAGGCGCTGAGTCTTCACCACTGGTGGTCTGCGGTCCCCCCGGGAGGAGCCCGTAGGGACCCGACCTCTGGGACTTAGGTGGACCTAGGGAGGTCAGAACAATGGTGCAAAGGCCAACTGGAGCTTCGCCCTGGAAGCCCACGGTCCCCCCAGGAGGAGCCCGTAGGGACCCAGGCCGCTGGGACTTAGGTGGGCCCTTGGAGACGGAGTCTTGGAGGAGTCCTAGGTCGAGTGCCAAAGGGTCGTTGCTCACCAGTCTGAAGTCGTGCACCAGAGAATCACTGTTTGCCAATCCGAAGTCAGGAACCAGAGAATCACCGTAAGCCAATCCGAAGTCAAGAACCAGAGAATCACCGTAAGCCAATCCGAAGTCAGGAACCAGGAACACCAAGACGTAACAGGAGCAAGAAGCAGGAACTCACCGAGGCAAGCAGACTCAAACAACACTCGCAAGAGACGTTGCCAAGTCAAGGAATGAGCAGAGGAAGCTTCCCTATATACTTCCTCTGCTCTGGATCATTGGAAGCAGGTGAGTCTAGTTAAAGGGACCAGGTCCCTTTAAATGGAAATGAGTTGACCGGGGCCATCTTGGATCCCATGGCGGCGGCCATCTTGGATCTCCTGGGTGGAGGAGAGCCGCTGGGGGAAGCAGGACGGTTTCCCCTGCAGCGGGCAGCAAGGGCCCAAGTCGGAGCCCTCCCCCGGGGCTTTCATGGCGCTGAGAGTCAGGTAGGGGGATGCGGTCGTGGGGCGCCACGGCCGCGGAGCACAACAGTTAGCAGTGACTATTCTCTAAAAGTGACATCTCCTCTAAATACGTGTTGAAATGATCCTCTTTCAGCATTTTTTCAGTGCAGTTCATATTTCTCAGTCCAAAATGATAAACTTTAGGGCCCTGTGGAGGACTCTAATACTAAACGGGTTCTTTAGAAGATTTTTTCCCGTGGCTCGGATGCCTCTAGCAATCAGTGTGCTACTTGCTGCCTCGACTTCTGACGATGGGATGTTTTATTTTTGGGGATAATATTAATGTCTATCATTCTGGGTAGGTGTTTCTAAGCCTTCTGACACTTTAGTTGCATATTCTCTATGTGTGTTCGGCCTCTGCATGCCAGATCACTGCACTGATTTTGGCACATAAGCAGGCTGCCATGGTGGCTCTCCTTTGAAACTGTGCCAGCATACTGCCCTAAAGCAAGTGGAAGCAGGCTGCTCTTTGGTCTGGATATTTGATGCCTTCAAATATCCAGTTGCCTGTGCTCCCTACGCCTAAATCCTTACTCAGTTCTATGTTGTTTCTACTCTGACTGCAGCGTTTCTACGATTCCTTTCCATTACAAGGGCAAAGATGGGCTAGAACTTTGTCTAAGAAGAAAGATTTTCATGCTCCAACACCACTGGTGTCAAAGGTTAGTGGGGTGCTGAATGGACATGAAAAATAAAAAGATCGCTAATATAAATATTGGCAGAGAGGATCAATGGCAGTTCCTTCTGCTTACATTAGGGATATGCATTTGGATGATCCAAATGTGAAAAGCTCAACAAATGAGTTGATTTTCAGTTACGCAAACTATTTTTGGAATATTTTTTAGTTCAGTAATGTTGGCTTTTTTCCAGAACATATCTGTCAGATTAAAATGTAACTAGAGAAAAGCCAAAAGCTTATCTTCTCTTTCTCCGTGCTATTAGCTTTAGATAATACAGCCATAGAAGTAGTAATAAAGACACTGCCAGCACTGAAATCCCTTTGGTATCTTCCAATTAAAGGAAGAAGCTTCATGTTGTGTATGATGTTGCTGTTGCAGCTGAGGTACTAACTCAAAATAATAAAAAGATTATATGCTCTATCCAACCCTTCCCCCGGAAAGCCATGGACATGCACAACCACTGCATCTTACAAAATGTCTCTCTCTCTTCATTTCCCCATATCAAGTTAGGGCTGCAGTCAGTATTCTTCTTCTGCCAAGAATATAACCTCTCCGCCCTTGAATTCATTCCCTCAGCTTTTTTTTGCATTATTGAACTGGGCAGCTTGTTTCAAAGATAGTATCAGGTAAGAAATGAATGCCGGCAAATTACAATAGTTAAATACAGAATATAATTTGCAGGTAGTGCATTTCAATTGAAAATACCTCCTCATAGGATATTGTCTGCATTGGTAAATTTTTTTTTGCTCAGGATATTTTCATAAGAACATATGGAACATTAAGGTGGCAAATATGAAGAAGTCACACAGCAGAAATGTAGGCACATATTATGCACCCTCAAGGTTAGGTAGATTTTCAAGATACAGTGGTAAAAAAGAACTCACACATATTGCCTCTGCTGTTTGCCTAGCTGGGGTTCCCAGGGAGAACATAAGAAAATGCCATACTGTGTCAGACCAAGGGTCCATCAAGCCCAGCATCCTGTTTCCAACAGTGGCCAATCCAGGCCACAAGAACCTGGCAAGTACCCAAAAACTAAGTCTATTCCATGTTACTGTTGCTAGTAATAGCAGTGGTTGTCAACTTAATTAATAGCAGTTAATGGACTTCTCCTCTAAGAACTTATCCAATCCTTTTTTAAACACAGCTATACTAACTGCACTAACCACATCCTCTGGCAACACATTCCAGAGTTTAATTGTGCGTTGAGTAAAAAAGAACTTTCTCCAATTAGTTTTAAATGTGCCCCATGCTAACTTCATGGCGTGCCCCCTAGTCTTTCTATTATCTGAAAGAGTAAATGACCGATTCACATCTACCCATTCTAGACCTCACATGATTTTAAACACCTCTATCCTATCCCCCCTCAGCCGTCTCATCTCCAAGCTGAAAAGTCCTAACCTCTTTAGTATTTCCTCATAGGGGAGCTGTTCCATTCCCTTATCATTTTGGTAGCCCTTCTCTGAACCTTCTCCATCGCAATTATATCTTTTTTGAGATGCGGCGACCAGAATTGTACACAGTATTCAAGGTGCAGTCTCACCATGGAGCGATACAGAGGCATTATGACATTTTCCGTTTTATTCACCATGCCCTTTCTAATAATTCCCAACATTCTGTTTGTTTTTTTGACTGCCGCAGCACACTGAACCGACGATTTCAATGTGTTATCCACTATGACACCTAGATCTCTTTTCTTGGGTGGTAGAACCTAATATGGAACCTAACATTGTGTAACTATAGTATGGGTTATTTTTCCCTATATGCATCACCTTGCACTTATCCACATTAAATTTCATCTGCCATTTTGATGCTCAATTTTCCAGTCTCACAAGGTCTTCCTGCAATTTATCACAATCTGCTTGTGATTTAACTACTCTGAACAATTTTGTAATCATCTGCAAATTTGATTACCTCACTTTACGTATTTCTTTCCAGATCATTTATAAATATATTGAAAAGTAAGGGTCCCAATACAGATCCCTGAGGCACTCCACTGCCCACTCCCTTCGAGAAAATTGTCCATTTAATCCTACTCTCTGTTTCCTGTCTTTTAGCCAGTTTGTAATATTTTTAAATATTGGGGTTACATTAGCTATTGGGGTTATATTAGCTATTACATTAGCTATTACATTAGCTATTGGGGTTACATTAGCTATCCTCTAGTCTTTAGGTACAATGGATGATTTTAATGATAGGTTACAAATTTTTACTAATAGGTCTTACATTTCATTTTTTAGTTCCTTCAGAACCCTGGGGTGTATACCATTCGGTCCAGGTGATTTATTACTCTTCAGTTTGTCAATCAGGCCTACCACATCTTCTAGGTTCACAGTGATTTGGTTCAGTCCATCTGAATCATTACCCATGAAAACCTTCTCCAGTATGGGTACCTCCCCAACATCCTTTTCAGTAAATACAGAAGCAAAGAAATCATTTAATCTTTCTCCGATGGCCTTATCTTCTCTAAGTGCCCCTTTAACCCCTCAATCATCTAACGGTCCAACTGACTCCCTCACAGGCTTTCTGCTTCGGATATATTTTTAAAAAGTTTTTACTGTGAGTAAAATGTTTTTACTGTGAGTCGAATTGAAAAAGTAATTCTATGTTTAAGTATTCTTCTCTGTGGCCCAGGAACGCCTGTTTGCAAATTGGCTACATCTAGTCAAGATGTGAAAGTACGCAGCTTTATTTAGCTGCTTTCCACATAGTAATCTTCTCACCCATAGATCTAGGCCTCTAACTCTGTGATCATATGCCTCAATTTCTTTTGAAAACTGTGCTTTTGTCACTTAAAAGGGCAATAGTAAAAGCTTTTTCCATAGGCAAAATGCATTTTACCGGTGGAAGTCAGAGCTTTGATTATTACCCAACCTATCAGTGGATAAAAGTACCCACATTGTTCTTTCACCTGGGGATTGACGAGGCAGTCCTGAGGAGTGGAGAGAGGACAGAGATGTGAACAATGTGCACTTTTGCTTTCAATATTTCTGCACACCCCGTGGGTTAAAATTGTCCGTGGGCTTTGCAGCAGCCTGTGGAGGCTGATTATTGCTCCTAAAATGTACATCTCCCTGCCACAGAGAAACCTCCATTAGCAGAACTTTAATTCAGAACAATCATGAAATGAAAATGTGAGGCTAAAGACATTCTGAGCCCAGTCATAGCTAGTATAACTTGGCTTCCTGTGAAGCCAACACAACCCTGGCACAGTGGAACATCTCTTCACTTTGGCTAGAGTAATGCACATAGAAAACTTTTCATGCTGTTCCACGATTCAGGCTTTTACTCTGCTGCATTAAAGCTACCTTCACCCAATTATCTTTATGACCAGCAGCCTGAGCTGTAAGATAATGACTTACTACTATGGTACTGAACTTCTTCAACTCAGAGGAGTCCATCCTTTTTACAGAGAAAAGGGACAAATCCCAGCTATTCTGCCAATTCTACACCTGTGGGTAAAACAGATCATTAGAAGGCAATTTGCAATATTTATGTTACATTACACACAAATAATATTTGCAAGCAGGATAATTATATGGAAACTAGATGAGGGTAATTATGCCCCATTTATGTGAGAAGAGACCTCGTATCATAAATATCACACCAGTCTAACATATTATTATGCAAGAAGAAAACATTTGCATGCATTAAGAGTATAGGTTAGAGTTATAGTATTTGATTCACCCATTTTGCAACCAAGGTGAATATTTGGGCAGGCTGAATATAACATTTGGTATTCAAAACTAGAGCAGAGGCTGCACAGGCGGCTGAACAAGGGCAAACAGGGGGATTGCTGGCCTGAACCTCAGTTTCCCTTCTTGGACATAGAAAGTTGCTCTCAGTCAGAGAGCGTACAAGGAAAGAATATGGCATGGCAGTCGCCCATGAATTTCCATGGGAGCTCAGTAGGGAAAAGGGAGGCTGGCTGGACGGATTCACTCCTTCTCTGAATAAAAGCCACATATCTAGGTGAGTGAATAGCCATGTCTTATTATTATTATCAGCAGTTTATAACATTTTTGCCAGGTACGATGAGCATCTTCAAATTTGCTTATTTTATTTGGACTCTGAGGATAAGTGAGTGTTTGAACACCCTCCTAACAGTGGCTAAAGGTCCTCTTTTAAGACAGTAATTATTCAGGAAAACCAGATATTTGACTCTTATTCACCTCATGAAGCCCAAAACCAGTGGGAGTAAATCTACCCTTTGGTTTTTACTCCACATAAGGAGAGTGATGCAGGGAACAGAGCTGGCTGCAAGGTTGAGGCTCACAGTACAACATGATACAAGTCCTAGATTTACCTTCCTGGCTCTTTTACCCCTCCAAGAATGTGTAGCAACTTGTGGAATTCACCATCAACTCAAGAGACTGAATTAGTGATTTGTGCAGCTTCCTGCAAGCATTCACAGATATTCACAACTTTCAACAGGATTTAAATAAGGTTTAACATAAGAGGCTGTCAGCATAGGGTCCCTTCCAGTATAAGAAGCACACATGGCTGTCACACAATCACAGTGAAATAGTCCTGAAGACAAAACTTTTAGAGAATGGCATACATCCCAGAGGAAAATAAATCTGAATTATGTAGTTTCTCATCTTCCTCTGGGTAGAAATTGATGATGCATGTTTCCATTCACATCTCAATATTCACACTTGCGTATAGCAGGTTCTGTACAGTGGGGGATGATTTATAATAATAATAAACTCCAATGCCTGAGCACTGCACAAGTGTTACTAAAGAATCACACATTTGTGTTTCAAATGTAAAATATCAAGAAATGTTACAGTACAAACCCAGGAGAAAGGTCAAGGATGAACTGTGTGAGCCATGTGCAGTGGAAGTCCCTGGTCTGTTTTGTAAGGAAAATTGGATATGAGGTTGGAAGCCTTTCACGCAAATTTAGGACAGGCGAGTGTTAGAGGCAACTTTGTTTTAGTAGAAGGTCAGTCTGCTTCTTCTGCTCTCATATTCTCTAAGAGAGGATGAAGCATGTGCTTTAATATTCTGCCCTGCTTTTAAATATTACAAGCATCCCTTTAGTTAAATAGAAGCAGCAAAGCCGCTCGGTCAAGATGATCTCTTTAAGGCTGAGCGTTTATAATGAGGAACTTTTGGATCTACTAAGCTCCCTTCCTTGGGACACAGCCTAACTATCCTGTTTTGTTTTTCAGTGTCATTCAATTCAATAGATGCTGAAAAGAAGGCTCTTACAATCACAAGTGAGTCATCTCATGAGCAAGAGAACTGTGGATGCCAAATGGCAATAAAACAATATTCTTATGCCTGAAAGAGAGATATATTAGCCAGAAATTATCCATTAAATCCCTGTGCAGCTACGTTCTGAAGCTGGCATGGAGTATTAATGTAAACATTGCTCAAATATATATTACCTTATAAATGGCTAAACATATTTTGGAATAAAGCATGCCATGCTAGTGCTGTCTGCAGGATGATATATAGAAATAGTGAAGAAACAGCAGACTGGGCTTACAATGCATGCGGTATGGACGCTGCTGTGCTAAGAACACAGGATATTTTTGTGAGGTTAATAATGGTCACATTGGCCCCAGATGCGGCAAGCTGCCAGCACTGCTGACTTTCACAGTCTTTTTGTTTTTCGGGTTTGAAAATGTTTTCTTCTGTCTCATTTGAAAGTGATCAGAGACCTCAACTCATTATACGAGTGACATTTTATAAGACTGCTGCTCTTCTCTCATTCTAAAGCCATTCTGTCCTGGGGAGAGTCTTGGAAGCCTAATAACCTATAGAGATGTGATGCATGTTCCGAGCACATGTGCAGAAATCAATCCAATTTATGGGGGATCAATCATATTACAATGGACATGTTAGTATGATACACTAAAAAGAGGCATGATCTGATCTCTTTCAATCCTTTTTCCATTTTATTTTATGTTTTCCTAACAATTGTTTTGTTTTATCATCTATTTAATTATAGGCTGTTCATGGTCCAAACTCCACTGAGAATGTTCTATACAAATATTGCCTGTTTCATGCAGGAAAGATATAAAACATATGAAGAATTACCACATAGTCTTAATAACGTCAACAAAAGTATAAGGTGAGAGCTTTTCAATGGACTTGGGATACTTTTTTGCAAAATGGGTTTTTATGCCAAAAAATTGCAAAACGCCTACTACACACATGCAAAAATGCCAAAATGTGAGCATTTGTGCAAAATATTTCACAGAACACGTTTTGTAAAAAACCCCTTTTATTTATTTATTTATTTATTTATTTATTTAGTGATTTTTTTATATACCGGGGCACGTTAAAAACATCACCTCGGTTTATAATAAACAATAATTCAGCAACAGGCTTTACAGACAAATTGAAATAAAGTGGACATGATATATATCAAAATAACAACAAAATAAAAACAAATACAATAAACCAATGGTGATCATATTCCCTAGTTAATGGCAAGTCTAATAATAAATGGTAGTTCAGAGACCAATAAAGTCAAAATTAGCAGAGAGAAGGATAAAATCGGCGTGTAGCAATGATTCAGGGAGAACAGGAAAAGTAATTGGCATTTCAGAAGAGGAGAGGATCATTGAGTGTAAGCTTGTTCGAACAGCCATGTTTTGAGGTTTTGCTTAAATTTCTTATGGCAGGGTTCGAGACGCAGGTCGGAGGGCATTTTGTTCCAGATGTTGGTCCCGGCAATAGAGAATGTGCGGTCTCTTGTAGCGACGTGCTTAATGTGTTTAATTGTAGAAGAGGTGAGTTTGGCTTGGTGCATTTTTCTTATTGGTCTGTTTGATGTGCGGAAAATAAAATGATCGGAGAACCATTGCATATCTTGGTTATGGATCGATTTATGTATGAGGGAGAGAACTTTGAATAAGATTCTAGATGCTACAGGAAGCCAGTGAAGGAACATGAGAACAGGTGTAATGTGTTCATGGCGGTGAGAGTTAGTGAGTAGGCGTGCAGCAGCATTTTGTAGCATCTGTAATGGTTGTATTGTGTTTTTGGGGAGACCTAGTAGTATGGCATTACAGTAGTCCAGTTTTGACAATATTGTAGCTTGTAACACTGTCCGGAAGTCATGTGGATGTAGAAGCAGTTTAATTCTTTTTAGAGTACGTAGCTTGAAGAAACCGTTTTTGATTGTGGCCGTGATGAAATTCTTTAAGGAGAAGTGATTATCAATGATAACGCCAAGGCTGCGGACTTGCTGTAAATTGAGGGAGTCCGATGGTGAAGGTAGAGTAGGGTTAGCGGAGATGTTATTGTGAGGTGAGATGATGAGGAGCTCTGTCTTCGTAGTGTTGATTGCTACCCTTTTAGTAGTAAACTTTCACATATAGCCCACTGTTTACAAACATTTATTGAAATTGCCCAGTAATGAGCTGCTGCAATGCATAATTATGCAAAGCAACTCATTATTGTGCAATTTGTGAAAACAGTCACACAAAAACAGCTTTGCTGGCCCATATTTGCAAAAAAAAAAAACCCAAAAAACCCTACACCTCAGAGAAGTATGGTTAGGTTTTTGCAGCCAGCATTGCATGAACAAGAGTGTGGGCTTTTAAAGCCCCCTCCTCTTGCTCCCCTCTAAAACTGTGGTCCTCAACCCTGTCCTGGGGGCCCACCAGCCAGTCAGGTTTTCAAGATATTCACAATGAATATGCATGAGGGAAAATTTGCATGCACTGCCTCCATAACATGCACATTTTCTCTCATGCATATTCATTGTGGATATCCTGAAAACCCAACTGTTTGGTGGGCCCCCAGGACAGGGTTGAGGACCACTGCTCTAAAAGGTTATGATATTTGGACCACCACCTTTCCTCATAGCCCCCAAAGCTTACTCAGTAGGTTGGCATTGTCTTTTGGGGTTAGTGATGCTCACTCACTATTGCCCTGTTGGCATCATTTTCCACAATGGCACTGGCTGACTGGATAACTTTGTCAGATGATGGGCACATCCAGCCTCACATCTATTCACCTACAGATATTTAAATTTCCTGAAGGCTGCTCAACCTTCCATGAGGTAAGCAAATGGTAGACACACTCTCCACTTTATATAGATTTTTAAATTATTGAATATGGATGCATAAGATGGACATTACCCAGGGTAGAAGCCTTGAAGATTAAAGTTTAAAAATGTACAGGTCGATTTTCAAAGGGCCACACACACAAATACCTGCACGCATTTTCTAAAGGGCCTGGCCACACCATTAGCTGCTGTCCAGGGGAAGCACGAGCTGGCTGTGGACCCTTGGCCCGAGGAGAGCATTGTTACTACCTGTGGGGAGGAGCCCCACAGGCCCACACTGTCAGGAGGCGAGGTCAGGCACAGCAGGGAGCTCTGGGTAGGCTGTGGAGACATCTTGAGGAGGCAGGATGGATTCTCACAGTAGGAAAGAACATAAGAAATTGCCATGCTGGGTCAGACCAAGGGTCCATCAAGCCCAGCATCCTGTTTCCAACAGAGGCCAAACCAGGCCACAAGAACTTGGCAATTACCCAAACACTAAGATGATCCCATGCTACTGATGCAATTAATAGCAGTGGCTATTCCCTAAGTAAACTTGATTAATAGCCGTTAATGGACTTCTCCTCCAAGAACTTATCCAAACCTTTTTTGAACCCAGCTACACTAACTGCACTAACCACATCCTCTGCCCAGGCTGATGATAATACCTGGGCAGAGGCCCCCAAAGGGGAAGGTGCTAGGCAGGCTGTAGAGCGGGAGGTGCGAGATTGCCATGCAGGAGGTACTCCAGAGAGGCAACCCCAAGGGGTAGAGCTGCGCAACGAAATGTCGTAGGCCAACCCACGGAGCAGGGAAGCCCAAGTCAGGTCTCTGATTATGACATGTGCTCAACCCCAAGGAGTGGGAAGCACTGACAGTCTCTGTATAGCATGAAAGCATGCCCCGAGGAGCGGGGAAGTGCTGGCAGTCTCTGTATAGCTCGAGAGCGCGACCCCGAGGAGCGGGGAATTCGGACAGTCTCAGTATAACACAGAAGCAATGCCCCGAGAAGCAAGGAAGTGCTGATAGTCTCTTGGATAGCACGTGGATGCAGCCCCAAGGAATGGGGAAGCGTGGACGGTCTTGTACAGCACATAGGCACCACCCCAAGGAGGGATGAAGCACTGAGGTAGAACTCCCAAGTGGTAAAGGTGTTCCAGGGGGCAGCCCCAAGGAGCAGGGAGCCTTGCAGGGTAGGACTTCGGGTGCAGGGCCAGCCCGAGGAGTGGGGGAGGCCAGGAGATCCCCATGGAGTGTGTATACTGGCCCCTGAGGAGCAGGTACCAGACAGAGTCCAAAGTCCAAGTAGTCCGATAGCATAGCCACAGGAACATGGAGGCAGGAGCTAGTAGAGACATATGGAACTCGTTGCCAAGTCAACTAGCTGGGGGCAAAGGTGGAGCTTAAGTACCTTGATCCGACAATGTCATCAATCAGGGATGCCCCCGAGGTTCCCACCGAAGAGACTTCAAAGGAGGGCCCGGTGGCACGTGTGTGTGCCTAGGAAGGCCTGGAGTCGATGTGGGTGGTGGCGGCGGCATCTCAGCCACCACGAGGAGTCCTGAGGAACGTGGCAGTGGAGACTAACCTGCGCCATGAGCAGGCCCGGAGAGGATAGGAGAATGGTGCAGGATGTGAGTCAGTGGCGTAGCCACGGGTGGGCCTGAGTGGGCAGCTGCCCACCCAATTTAGACCCAGGCCCACCCAACTGACAGCGGAACTGCAAGGCTGTCACGGGATCCCATCCCCGCAACAGTGAAGAGGAGAACCCATGCCTGGTGCGCCACCACAGCACATGTGGGGAAGCGGTCCTGCAACCATATGGCCGACCGATCTTCCTGTTTGGGGGGGGGGGAAGCGGAAGTGCCGCACACAGCTTCCACTTCCTCCCCCCAAAGCAGGAAGATCAGCTGGCCTCTCCTGCTATCTTCGGGCCGTACGGCCGACCGATCTTACTGTTTGGGGGGGGGGGGGGGGGGAGGAGAGCGGAAGCGCCGCGCACAGCTTCCGTTCCCTCCCCCCAGAGCAGGAAGATCAGCTGGCCTCTCCTGCTGCCACCGGCCTCCTGTGTACGGCCGACCGATCTTCCTGTTGGGAGGGGGGGGAGAGGAGAGCGGAAGCACCGCGCACAGCTTCTACTCCCCCCCCCCCAGCAGGAAGATCGGTCGGCCGTATGGCTCGAAGATAGCAGGAGGCCAGTGGCAGCAGGAGAGGCCAGCTGATCTTCCTGCTCTGGGGGGAGGAAATGGAAACTGTGCACAGGCTTGAATGTGTATGTGTGGATGAGAATGGGAGCCTTGGTGTGTGTGTGTGTGGGTGAAAATCGGAGCCTGGGTGTGTATGGGAGTGAGATTGGAGTCTTGAATGTGTGTGGGTGAGAATGGAAGCTTGAATATGTGGGTGAGGATGGAAGCTTGAATGTGTGTATATATGGGTGAGAATGGGAGCCTGGGTTTGTGTTTGGGTGAGAATGGGAGTCTGGGTTTGTGTGTGTGTGGGTGAGAATGGAAGCTTGAATATGTGGGTAAGAATGGGTACTTGAATGTGTGTATGTGTGGGTGAGAATGGGACCTTAAATGTGTGTATGTGTGGGTGAGAATGGGAGGTTGAATGTGTGTATGTGTGGGTAAGAATGAGAGCTTGAATATGTGTATGTGTGGGTGAGAATGGGAGTATGGGTTTGTGTGTGTGGTTGAGAATGGGTGCCTGGATGTGCGTCTGTGTGTGCATAAGAATATAAGCCTGGGGAGGGGTGAGAAAGTGAGAGCTTGTATGTGTGTCTGCAGAGAATGTGAGCTTGGGGCGGGGGAGGAGAGCATACGAGAGTGAGAGCTAGAGTGTGTGAGGGAGTCTGTGAGAGAAAGCATGTATGTATATATGTGTGTGTGTGGAAGGGAAAAAGACAGTAGTAGAAAAGACACTGAAGAGGAATTAGGAAATGAGCGACAAGGGAAAAAATGGGAAAAAGAGACCAGGACCAACTGATTAGAAAAATACAAAGATCATACAACAAAGGTAAAAAAATATATATATAGAGAGAGAGAGAAAGAGAGAGAGAGAGAGATCTTAGCAATTTAAATATGTCATCTTTGGGAATGTGCATTCTTATATTTTTGAATTTTGCTCTTTAAGTATTCCACTGTTCAGACATTTTAGTTTCTCAGCTTTCTATTTTGGCTTTATCTGCATGTTTCTGTTTCTAATTTATAGTCTCTTATTTCTATATTAGGTAAGGGTCAGTCTCAGTTTTGCCTGTGTGTGTGACGGAAATGCAGTATTTCTAGCATATAGTTTCTCTGTAGTAGTAGTAGTAGTAGTCCAGCTTGTTCTGTTATTCCCATAGGTGATGTATTAATGTTCTAGGGCCTGGTGTGGTATTTGCATTGCTGCTTTTTCATAAGGTTGCTGTTTGAATCCTGAGAGTCAGTGCTGTGACTGTATGGCAAGGTTCCAGCTGCCTCTTTCTTTGCAAGAGTTTGTTACTTCACAAAATAGCAGTGGAGGGTTATTTTTTGCTGAGATGGCACCAGAATTTGAAATTTTTTTTTCATGTTACTTGTAATGTGAATTGCCCTAGCTCTGCGCTGCACCTGTTCTGATGATTAATTATATTTTATTATATTTATGAAGATTTCTGGGTTTCTGCAAAGATGGTTCATGAAAGAATACATTAATTTTTGTTTTATTATATGATTGGATTTGATTGTTTTCTATACTTGAAATAATTGAAGTAAATTATTTTAAAGTTTCATACATGACACATAATGGCTGTTGCAAACTACTTAGAAAGCCATTCTAGGGTGCAGTATATGGCATTATTTATCAGTAAGAAAACAACTAGTAGACTTGCATGCCTTGTGCCCACCCATGTTAACCTTGTGCCCACCCAAAAAATCAATTCTGGCAACGCCACTGTGAGTAGACACGATCGCAGCCGTCTGTGACCGACGGTCATAACACCAGCCAGTGCACGGAGATTGCTTCTTCTCCACAGCAGCAGTAAGTAATCAAACAAAAAAAATTAAGAAGGTAGGTAGGGGTTAGGGGTCAGGGAGGAGAGGGGAAAGGGTAGGAAGGATAGGGATAGGAAAGTTCCCTCCCAGTTTGCTCCTTAATTGGAGCAGACTGGGAGGGAACTGGGAGAGGCCCGATTGCGCTGTCGCTCATAGCTTATAAAATCCCCCCTTACGCATGCAAGAATCACGGGCCGCTTGCATGCTCCCATTGGATTTTATATCTTGTATGTGCCGGCTCGCACATGTTATAAAATCGGTGTGTCCATGTGTATGCACTGGTTACCATGCACACATGGACAGCCGCACGCTGCTTTTAAAATCGACCCATATGTGTGTTACCATGTGTCCAATATATGTGCACTTATTTACTTTTTATTGGAGTATCCTTATATGTATTTTGTAACTAGCTCCCCAAAGCCAGTCAAGAAATGTATTGTTAGTAGGGATGTGAATCGTTTTTTAACGATTAAAATTATCGTCCGATAATTTTAATATCGTCTTAAATCGTTATAGAACACGATACAATAGAAATTCTAACGATTTATCGTTAAAAATCGTTAAATCGTGTTAGTGCACACTAACGGGAGTTAGTGCGCACTAACTCGAGTTAGTGCGCACTAACTGAAAATGATACAAATTGACACTTTCCAGGTCAGTAAAGGTCAGTTAGGAATGAATATGTGTTCCTATTGGCTGGCTGCCCTCTTATCTATTGATGTTAACCAGGTTCCCACTGAGGTGATGGTTGGGGGGATGGGAAATGGAAATGGAAACTCAGGAACACTAACAGAAAATGATACAAATTATTGACACTATCCAGGTCAGTAAAGGTCAGTTAGGAATGAATATGTATTCCTATTGGCTGGCTGCCCTCTTATCTATTGATGTTACCAAGGTTCCAACTGAGGTGATGGTTGGGGGGATGGGAAATGAAAACTGTTGGTAGTTGACAAAAAAAGTAATGTGATCAGTCAATATGACTAGAACCTGTGCCCTATTCCTGATACCAGGGGTGTTGTGATCTTCCTGCACTCAGTGCCCTATCCCTGATACCAGTCTGAGACAGCTCCCTCCCTGCATTACTAGTGAGAGGCTGGCTTCACAGACAGGGGGGAGCTGCCTGACCCTCACTCCTGACTTCCCCCATGTCCCAGCTAGTGAATGGTGTGTGGGGTGAGGGGGGGGGGGGGATATGGTGAAGTCTGAGACAGCTCCCTCCCTGCATTACTAGTGAGAGGCTGGCTTCACAGACAGGGGGGGAGCTGCCTGACCCTCACTCCTGACTTCCCCCATGTCCCAGCTAGTGAATGGTGTGTGGGTGAGGGGGGGGAGGATGGTGAAGTCTGAGACAGCTCCCTCCCTGCAATACTAGTGAGAGGCTGGCTTCACAGACAGGGGGGAGCTGCCTGACCCTCACTCCTGACTTCCCCCATGTCCCAGCTAGTGAAAGGTGTGTGGGTGAGGGGGGGGGGGGGAGGATGGTGAAGTCTGAGACAGCTCCCTCCCTGCATTACTAGTGTGAGGCTGGCTTCACAGACAGGGGGGAGCTGCCTGACCCTCACTCCTGACTTCCCCCATGTCACAGCTAGTGAATGGTGTGTGGGTGAGGGGGGGGGAGGATGGTGAAGTCTGAGACAGCTCCCTCCCTGCATTACTAATGAGAGGCTGGCTTCACAGACAGGGGGGAGCTGCCTGACCCTCACTCCTGACTTCCCCCATGTCCCAGCTAGTGAATGGTGTGTGGGTGAGGGGGGGGGGGAGGATGGTGAAGTCTGAGACAGCTCCCTCCCTGCAATACTAGTGAGAGGCTGGCTTCACAGACAGGGGGGAGCTGCCTGACCCTCACTCCTGACTTCCCCCATGTCCCAGCTAGTGAATGGTGTGTGGGTGAGGGGGGGGGGGGGGGAGGATGGTGAAGTCTGAGACAGCTCCTTCCCTGCATTACTAGTGAGAGGCTGGCTTCACAGACAGGGGAGAGCTGCCTGACCCTCACTCCTGACTTCCCCCATGTCCCAGCTAGTGAATGGTGTGTGGGTGAGGGGGGGTGAGGATGGTGAAGTCTGAGACAGCTCCCTCCCTGCATTACTAGTGAGAGGCTGGCTTCACAGACAGGGGGGAGCTGCCTGACCCTCACTCCTGACTTCCCCCATGTCCCAGCTAGTGAATGGTGTGTTGGTGAGGGGGGGGGGGAGGATGGTGAAGTCTGAGACAGCTCCCTCCCTGCATTACTAGTGTGAGGCTGGCTTCACAGACAGGGGGGAGCTGCCTGACCCTCACTCCTGACTTCCCCCATGTCCCAGCTAGTGAATGGTGTGTGGGTGAGGGGGGGGGGGGGAGGATGGTGAAGTCTGAGACAGCTCCCTCCCTGCATTACTAGTGAGAGGCTGGCTTCACAGACAGGGGGGAGCTGCCTGACCCTCACTCCTCCGGGGTATTGTGATCTTCCTGCACACAGTGCCCTATCCCTGATACCAGGGGTGTTGTGATCTTCCTGCATGCAGTGCCCTATCCCTATTAATACCAGGAGTGTTGTGATCTTCCTGCACGCAGTGCCCTATCCCTAATACCAAGGGTGTTGTGATCTTCCTGCACACAGTGCCCTATTCCTGATACCAGGAGTGTTGTGATCTTCCTGCATGCAGTGCCCTATCCCTGATACCGGGATGTGTGCAAGAAGATCCCAACACCCCCGGTATCAGGAATAGGGCACTGTGTGCAGGAAGATCACAACACTCCTGGTATTAATAGGGATAGGGCACTGTGTACATGAAGATCACAACACCCCTGGTGCCAGGGTTAGGGCACTGTGTGCAGGAAGATCACAACACTCCTGGTATTAATAGGGATAGGGCACTGTGTGCAGGAAGATCACAACACCCCTGGTGCCAGGGTTAGGGCACTGTGTGCAGGAAGATCACAACACTCCTGGTATTAATAGGGATAGGGCACTGTGTGCAGGAAGATCACAGCACCCCTGGTGCCAGGGTTAGGGCACTGTGTGCAGGAAGATCACAACACTCCTGGTATTAATAGGGATAGGGCACTGTGTGCAGGAAGATCACAACACTCCTGGTATTAATAGGGATAGGGCACTGTGTGCAGGAAGATCACAACACCCCTGGTATTAATAGGGATAGGACACTGTGTGCAGGAAGATCACAACACTCCTGGTATTAATAGGGATAGGGCACTGTGTGCAGGAAGATCACAACACCCCTGGTGCCAGGGTTAGGGCACTGTGTGCAGGAAGATCACAACACTCCTGGTATTAATAGGGATAGGGCACTGTGTGCAGGAAGATCACAACACTCCTGGTATTAATAGGGATAGGGCACTGTGTGCAGGAAGATCACAACACCCCTGGTATTAATAGGGATAGGACACTGTGTGCAGGAAGATCACAACACTCCTGGTATTAATAGGGATAGGGCACTGTGTGCAGGAAGATCACAACACTCCTGGTATTAATAGGGATAGGGCACTGTGTGCAGGAAGATCACAACACCCCTGGTGCCAGGGTTAGGGCACTGTGTGCAGGAAGATCACAACACTCCTGGTATTAATAGGGATAGGGCACTGTGTGCAGGAAGATCACAACACTCCTGGTATTAATAGGGATAGGACACTGTGTGCAGGAAGATCACAACACTCCTGGTATTAATAGGGATAGGGCACTGTGTGCAGGAAGATCACAACACTCCTGGTATTAATAGGGATAGGGCACTGTGTGCAGGAAGATCACAACACCCCTGGTGCCAGGGTTAGGGCACTGTGTGCAGGAAGATCACAACACTCCTGGTATTAATAGGGATAGGGCACTGTGTGCAGGAAGATCACAACACTCCTGGTATTAATAGGGATCGGGCACTGTGTGCAGGAAGATCACAACACCCCTGGTATTAATAGGGATAGGACACTGTGTGCAGGAAGATCACAACACTCCTGGTATTAATAGGGATAGGGCACTGTGTGCAGGAAGATCACAACACTCCTGGTATTAATAGGGATAGGGCACTGTGTGCAGGAAGATCACAACACCCCTGGTGCCAGGGTTAGGGCACTGTGTGCAGGAAGATCACAACACTCCTGGTATTAATAGGGATAGGGCACTGTGTGTAGGAAGATCACAATACCCCTGGTATCAGAGTTAGGGCACAAGTTCTAGTCACATTGATCACATTACTTGTTTTGTCAAGCTACCAACTGTTTCCATTTCCCATCCCCCATATACTGTCAGTGGGAAGCTTGGTAACATGAATAAATAAGAGGGCAGCCAATAGGAATACATATTCATTCCTAAACTGACCTTAACTGACCTGAAAAGTGTCAAATTGTATCATTTTCAGTTAGTGCGCACTAACTCCCGTTAGTGCGCACTAACTCGAGTTAGTGCGCACTAATCGGAAAAAACGATGTTTTACGATTTTTTAACTAAAAAATCGTGCCTAACACGATTTTCTTGCCCTGCCACACGATTTCTATCGTTAAGACGATATGGAAAACGATTCACATCTCTAATTGTTAGTCTAATAAAAAAGTCTCACCTTATATTTTTTGTTGAACTTTATTTGCATGTATTTGAGTGGACTAATCACATTATTCTGTATATTTTAAAAATACTTCTATACTGCCACTCATGGTAACATTGTAGTGATTTCCAATATAAAATTACATATGTATAATATGAGACAATACTCTATATTTCTGACCTGGACAGTAGTCTAAACTGGAACTAACGACTCATTCAAATTGGCTGCAGAAAGATTTCTTTTTTTTCTGGTATTCCTTAGAGATTTCTATATATACATATATTTTTTGTTAACATTCCCTTCCAAATTCCCACTGAAATAACCACATCTTTAGAATTTGTTTTAAAGGTAATTATTTCACTCTGTAATCTTAGCTGCTCTGGCATGTTGTTCCAGGCAATAGGTTCCACCTTGGAAGAGGCACAATCTCTTATTTCACCCAAATGTGCAATCTTAATTGATGGAATTTCTACCAATCCTTTAATTTTGTGAGTGGAGAGATCTAGGAGTACAGACTCTCACCACTGAACCCAAAAATAAAGATGTTTTTGATGTTGATCAATTGTTCACTGTATCAGACTATGGAATTATTCTCCAGCTGTTTTTTGTTCTATGTAAACCGGTATGATTTACATGTAATGTAAGAATGTCGGTATATAAAAAATCTAAAATAAATAAATACATAAATAACATCAATACCTTATAGTCGATCCATGCTCACTATTCTAGTTCATTCTTAACTATTTGGTAAGTAAGTGAGGTGTCATTGAAAAGCTGTGAAACATCCACATTAACCATGTTCCTTCTGAGGAGCCTAGGAGAGGGGAAGAGATTCCAGTCCTCATAATACCTGCATATAGCTACAAAGATCAGCTATCACTGGGGAAAATCTCTACAACTGAGGAGCAGGTCGACCACTGGAGAACATTAGAAACACATTTTTATGGAGAATTGTGAGTTTGTGTCGCAGTCTGTCAGAACAAACACAGTACAATCATTTACATAGAAACATAGAAACATAGAAATGACGGCAGAAGAAGACCAAATGGCCCATCTAGTCTGCCCAGCAAGCTTCACACATATTTTCTCTCATACTTATCTGTTTCTCTTAGCTCTTGGCTCTTGGTTCTATTGTTTCTCTTAGCTCTTGGTTCTATTAAGAACCAAGCTCTTGGTTCTATTAAGAACCAAGAGCTCTTGGCTCTTGGTTCTATTTAGACTCAGGTTGTCCAAATTCTCCAAAGAATGAGATTGCTTTCTAATTTGCAACACAATGGTTCAACATATTTGAGGGTAGGGTACATTCCTTGCAGTAGACGTCTCTAAATAAATATCAAAACTAGGACAGCCTCCTGTCATGGCGTTTACACTAATTTTGTACTCTAAAGCTCCTTGTTTATTGCTGCCCCATGATCAATGTTTGTAACACTGCTCCAGCATCTTAAAGAAATGGCACATCCCTGCTCACTTGCATAGATCTATTTTTTTCACATGAAAAGCTGAAGTATTGAGTTCATCTCCTTCTTCCTGATACTGTTTAAAACAGATGCCTCGCTGCTATATTTACACACTATACTCTGCATGGCTCACCACTTCTCATCTTCTAAATATATGTTTTCATGCAGCAGTTTTTTTTGTGACACAGTGCAACAGAAAAAGGAAAAACAAAAAAGAAACTGAGCATGATTTAACAATTAAAAACTAAAATTAGGGCTATTTAGGCTGTGAAGTAACATTTTCAATACCTAATTATACATTTCAGCCTGGCATTTCTGTGCTCAGTCACATTTTAAGAAGATCTGTGCACAATGTGCGGATACAGTGCTTTCTCAGCCACAGCAATAGACTGTGAAAATGTGTCCATCTTCTCCTACCTGCAGTAATTGATTGGAAGTTGTCCAATAGATTATAGGATCCAAGGCAGCATAGTTTTACCAGAGATAGGTTTTGTAGACAAATATAATACATTTCTTTGACCAGAAAGTTAGATCAGGGGAGAGTGCTAGATGTAGTGTACTGGATTTCAGTAAGGTCTATGACATGGTTTCACATTTGCAACTTATAAACAAACTGAGTGCTCTTGGTATGGCCCCTAAAATGACTAACTAGGCTAGAAACTGGTTGCATGAAAGGCGACATAGGGTAGTGGTAAATGGAGTTCACTCTAAGGAAAAGGGTGATTATTAATAGTGTGTCACAGGAATTTGTTCTGTTTAACATTTTCATTAGCAATATTGTTGAAGGGCTTGGGGAAATGTTTGGCTATGGACAATACCAAAATCTGCAACAGAGTGGAAAATATGAGGAGGGATCTAGTGAAGCTAGAAGAATGGTCTAGAATTTGGAGGCTAAAATGTAATGCTAAAAAATGCAGTCATGCATTGAGGCTGCAGAACCCCAAGGGAGCAGTAGTATATGGGGTTGCAGTTCTTCTGTGCAAAAAACAAGAGCAGAATCTGGGGTGATCATATCTAATGATCTATTATTACTAGGGATGTGAATCGGGCTTCGGACGATTAAAAATATCAGACGATATTTTCAAAATCGTCAGAAATCGGGGGCTCCCCCAAAACGATAGGAAAACCCCACGATATTGATTGTGGGGGTTTTCTTATCATTTTGGGGGAGGGCGGGAAAAACGGCACACAAAAATAACCCCTAAACCCACCCGACCCTTTAAAACGAATACCTTACCTTCCCCACCCTCCCGACACCCCAAAAACTTTTTACAGGTACCTGGTGGTTCAGTGGGGATCCCTGGAGTGATCTCTCTCTCCTGGGCCGTCAGCTGCCACTAATCAAAATGGCGCCGATGGCCCTTTGCCCTTACCATGTGACAGGGTATCCGTGCCATTGGCTGGACCCTGTCACATGGTAGGAGCACTGGATGGCCGGCGACATCGTGTGCTCCTACCATGTGACAGGGGCTGACCAATGGCACTGGTAGCCCCTTGACATAGTAAGGGCAAAGGCTATCAGCGCCATTTTGAATATTGGCAGCCGACGGTCCGAGTGCAGGAGGTCGATCCCGGACCCCCGCTGGACTTTTGCCAAGTCTTGTGGGGGGTCAGGTGGGTCCCCCAAGACTTGCCAAAAGCCCCTGGTGGTCCAGCGGGGGTCCGGGAGTGATCTCCTGCACTCGGGCCATCGGCTGCCAGTAATCAAAATGGCACCAATAGCCTTTGCCCTTAGTATGTCACAGGGGCTACCGGTGCCATTGGTCAGCCCCTGTCACATGGTAGGAGCACAAGATGGCGCGGGCCATCCAGTGCTCCTACCATGTGACAGGGTCCGGCCAATGGCACGGATACCCTGTCACATGGTAAGGGCAAAGGGCCATTGGCGCCATTTTGATTAGTGGTAGCCGACGGCCCGGGAGCGGGAGATCGCTCCAGGGACCCTCACTGGACCACCAGGTACCTGTAAAATGTTTTTTTTGGGGGGGTCGGGAGGGTGGGGGAAGCTAAGGTATTAGTTTTAAAGGGTCGGGGTGGGTTTTTTGTTTATCGGCTCGGGTGCAGCCGATAAACAAAACCACGATTGGGCCCAATGAAAAAAACCCACATGTGAATCAGAACTGGAATCCGAACTGATTCCGGTTCCGATTTACATCTCTAATTATTACTATAATATTGGTTTGTGGTCTTTGTGCTTGATTTTAATTTTGCATTGAAAGTTTATTTTTGTATGGTCTTTGTTTAATGCTGCACATTTTAAAATTATTTTGTATTTATATTATTTTTATTTGGTTTCTATTGTACATTAGCTAGAACCTTTCAGGACTGGGTGATTGATAAAGATATGCTATAACTAAATAAATGTTAAGGTGACAGCAAAAGCCAGAGAGATGCTTGGGTACATAGGGAGAGGAACAGTCAGCAGGAACAAGGAGGTGATATATCATTTGGCAAAGTGTGCAGAATTCTGGAGACCGCATCTTCAAAAGGATGTAAACTGGATGTAGTTGTTCCACAGGCAGTTACTGAAACAGTTAAGGGTCTATTATAGAGCAAATAGGGACAGACTTAAAGATCTAAACATGTACACCCTGGAGGAAATGTGAGATGGGGAGATATGATAGAGACATTTACATACCCCCAGAATCTCCAGGGTGGCATTCTCTGAAATGCTTCCTGTTCCACGTGCAGGTTCCCAGAGGCAGGCAGAGCTCCAGAGTTTCAATGCATTGATGAGACGATGGTGCAGGGAAGAGGGATTCAGTTTTGTAAGGAACTGGGGAAACTTTTCGGGAAGGGGGAGACTTTTCTGAAAGGATGGGCTCCACCTTAACCAGAGTGGAACCAAGCCACTGGCACTAACTTTCAAAAAGGAGATAGAGCAGCTTTTAAACTAGAAAAAGAGGGAAAGCCGACAGTCACTCAGAAGTGCATGGTTCCGAGCAATGTATCCTTGAAGGATACTAATGAAACAGGAGAGTTAGGACATCCCAACAGAGAGGTTCCAATAAAAGTAAACGTAGCCCATGTGCCTATATGTAAAAAATCACCGAAGCTAATGATTTCCAAATTGACCCTAACAACTGAAAAGCAGGTTATTAATACAAACAAAAAACACACTTTGAAATATCTGTATGCCAATGCCGGAAGTCTAAGAAGTAAGATGGGAGAGTTAGAGTGTATAGCAGTAAATGATGAGATTGACATAATTGGCATCACTGAGACTTAGTGGAAGGAGGATAACCAATGGGACAGTGCTATATCAGGGTACAAATTATATTGCATTGAAAGGGAGGATCAACTTGGTGGGGGTGTGGCACTTTATGTCCGGGAGGGTATAGAGTTCAACAGGATAAAGATCATACAAGAGACTAAATGCTCAGTAGAATCTATATGGATAGAAATCTCGTGTGTTGGGTGAGAGTATAGTGATAGGAGTATACTACTGTCCACCTGGACAAAATGGTCAGACAGATGATGAAATGCTAAGAGAAATCAGGGAAGCTAACCAATTTGGCAGTGCAGTAATAAAGGGAGATTTCAATTACCCCAATATTGACTGGGTAAATGTAACATCAGGACTTGTTAGAGACATGAAGTTCCTGGATGTAATAAATGTCTGCTTTACGGATTTAGTGAGAGAGGTAATGATGGTGGAGCCACTTGGCAATAGTGATCATAACATGATGACATTTAAACTAATAACTGGAAGGGGAACAATAAGTAAATCTACAGCTCTAACACTAAACTTTCAAAAGGGAAAATTTGATACAATGAGGAAAATAGAAAAAAACTGAAAGGTGCAGCTGCAAAGGATAAAAGTGTTCAACAAGCATGGACATTATTTAAAAATACAATCCTAGAGGCGCAGTCCAGATGTATTCCACGCATCAAGAAAGGTGGAAGGAAGGCAAAACAATTACCATCATGGTTAAAAGGTGAGGTGAAAGAGGCTATGTTAGCCAAAATAACATCCTTCAAAAATTGGAAGAAGGATCCATCTGAAGAAAATAGGAAAAAACATAAGCATTGTCAAGTTAAGTGTAAAACATTGATAAGACAGGCGAAGAGAGAATTTGAAATTAAGTTGGCCACAGAGGCAAAAACTCATACTAAAAACTTTTTAAAATATATCAAAAGCAAGAAACCTGTGAGGGAGTCGGTTGGACCATTAGATGACCGAGGGGTTAAAGGGGCTCTTAGGGAAGATAAGGCCATTACAGAAATACTAAATGAATTCTTTGCATCTGGTTTACTAATGAGGATGTTTGGGAGATACCAGTTCTAGAGATGGTTTTCAAGGGTGATGAGTCAAATGAACTAAACCAAATCACTGTGAACCAGGAAATCACCTGGACCAGATGGTATGCATCCTAGGATACTAAAGGAACTAAAAAATAAAATTTCTGATCTATTAGTTAAAATTTGTAACCTATCATTAAAATCATCCATTGTACCTGAAGACTGAAGGGTGGCCCAATGTAACCCCAATATTTAAAAAGGGATCCAGGGGTGATCTGGGTAACTATAGACCAGTGATCCTGACTTCAATGCCACAAAAAATAGTGGAAACTATTCTCAAGATCAAAATCGTAGAATATATAGAAAGACATGGTTAAATGAACACAGTCAACATGGCTTTACCCAAGGGAAGTCTTGCCTAACAAATCTGCTTCATTTTTTTGAAGAGGTTAATAAACTTGTAGATAAAGGTGAATCAGTACATGCAGTGTATTTGGATTTTCAGAAGGTGTTTGACAAAGTCCCTCACGAGAGGTTTCTAAGAAAACTAAAAAGTCATGGGATAGGAGGCGATGTCTTTTCGTGGATTACTGGTTAAAAGACAGGAAACAGAGAGTAGGATTAAATGGTCAATTTTCTGAGTGGAAAAGGGTAAACAGTGGAATGCCTCTGGGATCTGTACTTGGACTGGTGCTTTTCAATATATATATAAATGATCTGGAAAGGACTATGACGAGTGAGGTTATCAAAGTTGCGGATGATACAAAATTATTCAGAGTAGTTAAATCACTAGCGGATTGTGATACATTACAGGAGGACCTTGCAAGACTGGAAGATTGGGCATTCAAATTGCAGATGAAATTTAATGTGGACGAGTGCAAGGTGTTGCACATATGGAAAATAACCTTTGCTGTAGTTACATGATGTTAGGTTCCATATTAGGAACTACCACCCAGGAAAAAGATCTAGGCATCATAGTGGATAATACTTTAAAATCGCCGGCTCAGTGTACTGCAGCAGTCAAAAAAGCAAACAGAATTTATTTTTTATTTATTTTTAGTTTTTATAAACCGACGTTCCTGTATAAAATACATATCACACCGGTGTACAGTGAAATAAAAACTGTCGCCACGTGGGTGGCTTACATTGTAACAAATAACATTTAAATAACAATATAAATACATTTAACATTTTAACAGATACAGTGAAGATTAGAGGAGATTTGAGGAGATTACAGTAAATGAGATTACAGAGAATGTTAGGAATTATTAGGAAGGGAATGGTTAATAAAACGGAAAATGTCATAATGCCTCTGTATCATTCCATGGTGAGAGCACACCTTGAATACTGTGTACAATTCTGGTCGCCGCATCTCAAAAAAGATATAGCTGCAATGGAGAAGGTACAGAGAAGGGCAACCAAAATGATAAAGGGGATGGAACAGCTCCCCTCTGAGGAAAGGCTGAAGAGGTTAGGGCTGTTTGGCTTGGAGAAGAGATGGCTGAGGGGGGATATGATAGAGGTCTTTAAGATCATGAGAGGTCTTGAATGAGTAGATGTGAATTGGTTATTTACACTTTCGTATAATAGAAGGACTAGGGGGCATTCCATGGAGTTAGCAAGTAGCACATTTAAGACTAATCTGAGAAAATTCTTTTTCACTCAACGCACAATTAAGCTCTGGAATTTGTTGCCAGAGGATGTGGTTAGTGCAGTTAGTGTAGCTGGGTTCAAAAATGGTTTGGATAAGTTCTTGGAGGAGAAGTCCATTAAAGGCTATTAATCAAGTTTACTTAGGGAATAGTCACTGCTATTAATTGCATCAGTAGCATGGGATCTTCTTAGTGTTTGGGTACTTGCCAGGTTCTTGTGGACTGGTTTGGCCACTGTTGGAAACAGGATGCTGGGCTTGATGGAACCTTGGTCTGACCCAGCATGTCAGTTTCTTATGTTCCCATGTACAGAAGGCGAGCCTTAGGTGTCACAGAAACCTCTAGAACTAGGGGTCATGGGATGAGGGTTAAAGGAATAATCTAGGGAAATATTTCTTTATGGAACAGTGTAAGAATTCAAGAAATCTTTGGAGAAGCATAGAGGATCTCTGAGTTAGAGGAAGGGGTTTTAAAGCAAAGTGGGCAATGCCAATGGCAGACTGGATGGTCCATAAGGGCTTGTTGTATGTTTGTATAAGAAGAAAATAGCTTTAGGTACATGTGAAGACAAAATGATAAATCTCTCCCAACTGACATATCTGCAGTAATGCAAATGCTGTTATTTTATCTGAATCAAACAATCACTTATGAAAAATCAATTCAGATTATCACTATTGTCACATAGCAAATCAGTGGGCGTGTACAGTGTTCCCTGAATCTCTAATGCGTCAGTTCAGTTCTAATGAGGAACGGGAGCTGCAAAGCTCTCTCAGTTCCACAGATTAGTATTTTTGGAAATAATAATGAATAAGACAGGGAAATGGCTTTTGAAACTCTAGACATTTCCCTTGTGGTCTGTATGAATGGGGGCTGTAGGCTGCATGCTTGCAAGCACCAAAGAACTGACAAGAGTGTTACTGCTGCTCTGAGATGAGAAAAGCAATGAGGTTCCCTCTGCTTTCATTCTCAGTGGCATTTTGAATTAGCATTGTTTTTATTAATAAAATGTCCCCATTTCTTTTCCTAATTTCTACTTACATCAATGCAAGCCTTCTCTGCCCATATCAGCGTAATCCACTCCAGGTATAAATGAGAACAAGAAGAGGCATGAAAGAGGGAGATGCACGGAGTAACACTCCTTCCAGAAGCAGAGAAGAGAAACAGCAGCATTAGACAGACTTCCCGTATGGCTCTATCTCTAAACAATTGCTTTCTCTAAATCATTCTTTTCATCATTGAAGATACTGAATGCTGTGCGATACATTCTCAGTTTCTGTGTGTTACTATTCTATTTGAGAAGAGGATTACAGTAGGTAGAATTGAATTCATAAATTAGACTTAAGAGTTGCAGCTTTCTGGGGAAACCTTTAGCCCATGTCTGAGTCTGGAAAGCAGAGGATTCCCCAGAGGGGACCTGCAGGTTGCCCACAGACACCTGTCACACTTCAGCTGCCTGCAGTATATTTAGGACACATTAATATCACTTACATTAGAAAATAATTCATGCACTGACTCCGCATCAGTCACTTGGCAAGTGAAATCCCACAGAATATACAAGACAAGCATCACTGAAGACTGAAGATATACAGATTTACCACCTAACTCTAGCCTGGGACATGCTTCATGTGGCATATAGAAACAAATCCTATACTACCTGATGGCCAATATCTATAATGATGTCAAAATTCTCATATGAGGCACTTATTATTCCCAAACTATCACATTTGGTGTAGAATCCAAGACAACTAGAAAGGCATTGGATTAGATTTCAGAGACTGAATAATGATGGCTAATCTTGTTCTGTTTTCAAAGAACAAGTTTATATCTTTTTTGAATATATTGAACACAATGGTCCTTGGTCCAGTTAATGTGCTACTAGGTTCATTAACATTGGGTGCTATGTACTAAACATTTTCCCATTGACACAAAATGGGAAAAAACCCTTTAGTACCCAGCACGCACAAGCATTTACCAGTCTCTTCTTACTTCATCATCTTTCCTGACATAGTTTCAGAAGAACTGCAGATATAACACATATATACAAATGCTCCTGATGAGTATTGTCCTTCCTATACTACTCCATACTTTCTCCCCACCTTTCCAACTTGTAATTCTCTTTATTCATTACTCATCTTCCATGTCACGTTAAGTATCTTCTCGCTGGTTTTACAATGTCCATCCATGAGCGTGGCCCTTTTTTCATCTTTCACCATTTATTCTGCCATCTGGAATTCCACTTTCCCTGTATGTCCACTGCTGCCTTCCCTCTTTATGGGATAGGCCTGATCTTCTCTTTTTCTTCTGTTCACCTACTTCCACCTAGCTGGTTTCTGTGACTTCTCTCTTTCCATGCTCCTTTGCATCCTTGGAGTACAGAATGTTCCTGAGGTCAGCAGATCCACTGCCAGACTTGTCCCATCATGTGCACCCTGGGAGGATTACAACATCCATTCAGAGTCATCACTACCAGAGAGATGAGCACAAGAGTGATGGAAAGCAATGAGTCAGATTGTATCCATTTTATTCATCAGTCCTGAGCTCTTGAAGGATGGTGATACATTTATATAATTATGATTAAATTACATGATACTATTTTTTATATCTATCAATACTGGTTTGGTATCAAGTTCTGTGTTATATTTGCTCACATAGTACCTTTTACACTCAGATAATGTAGTGTAATGTTTGTATAAGTCTTTCAAATAGATTGTAGGTTAGAGTTTTTCTTGTATATTTGTGACTTGCTCTTGAAAGTAATGACCCCTGCACTGACCTGGAGATCGACAGTTTGTCATGGACCTTATTTCCACATTGTTGCAAACGTGGGGGATGCGGTCACTTGCTCGAGGATAGTGAGCCCTTGAACCATGGCATGACCCCAGAGCGAGACTCCAAGGAAAGCACCATGGGAGGCGAGCGGTTCGGGCACAGGCTGGACTTGGAACGTAGCTTGGATTAGGAAACATAGCTTAGTCGAGACAGTTCATGGAACTTGGAACATAGCTTGAATCATGAAACACAGCTGGAAGTCTGGAATGAATCTAACTCAAACCTCCGCTGAATCTGAACGCACAGAATGAGACCCAACAACGCAATGCTGGTCTCAGGGGTAGTCCTCCGGCCACTCGATAGTCCTTTCAGACCCGTTGCTTGGGAACAACAAGTGCGTCAGGTCAGACGAAGGCCGAGGACAGGACACGGCATGACATGGACTCAGAAGACCTGGATCTTGACACAGAGACTTGGAACTGGAGACAAAGACTCGGAAGACTTGGAACTGGGGAGAGTCAGGAACAGGAGGAGTCCAGCCTCTCAGGGCACTGCACCTCAGTGCACCCTACACAGCCCCTGTGGGCTGGACATGGACCACACTGTCCCACTGCGCGCCCTACACAATCTGCCTCAGGTTGATTGCGGACCACGCGGGGAGTGGGACAGGCTCAGGACTGAGACTCAGACGAGGACAAGAGTCAGGTCATCACTTAGAACTTGGAACAAGGCTTGGAACAAGGAAAGGCAATCTGCTCGCTGGTCAAGCTCCACAAGCCTGGAACTAGGAACACGAACAGGAACTCAAGATTTATCTTGGAACTTGAAACTCTAGAAACAGGAATAGACTCTGAGGACTTGGAAACAGGCCCTGTGTCAGGAAGCGCCCTACACAGCTGCCCATGGCTGGTCATGGACCACGACGCTGGCATGCCTGAAGGAAAGATGAGGGAGAATCCAAAGACCAGAACATCAGGAGCTTGATTCAGAAGACTGGACAAAGGACCAACGAGAGACCAGGAACACAGAACAGGCAACATGATGGAGCTCTGAAGGAACAAGAAAGCCAGGAACTGGGATGAACTGGAACAGGAGAATCAGGAGCATCCAACAAAGAAACCAGACCCATCAAAACAGGAGAAGACCACGGAGGACCTTACCAGATGAGGAGACCCTGGACAACCATGAAGATCCGATGCGAAGGCCCCTAGGAACTGAAGGAGAGCCCTTTTATAGGGCTGAAGATAGGACGAGGTGATGACATCATCAGTTGGGGCCATGGAGCTTTTCCCGCCGCTGGCCCTTTATTCAAAAGAGGTGCACACGCATGCCTATGCAGAAGCCTGGCATGGCAGGAGTCTCAGTGTTGGTGGCGTCCCCGCCTGGAATGAGTTGGAGTCATCACTGGCGCTCCTGCTGTGAAGATCAACAATGGCAGTGGCTCCATGCCATGAAGAAGGAAAGCGGCTTCGGCAGCTTCATGCCACAAGGAGAGGTATTGGGTCTGTGGCAGTGCTGGGCCCAACAGCAATGGCAGAAGCGGCGGCAGTGTTAGGCCAAGTGATGGTCAGTGGCATCGGCAGTATCCGGGCTGCAGTGGCCCAGCTGCAGAGAAAGCAGCAGGGTCGACGTCGGGCCCAGAGGTGAGTGAAGTTCTTGTGGGATGGGCTCCACAAATGGTGGGCGTAATAGCACCCCTTCCTCAAAGCCCCCCTCTTCAGCCTCTTCTCTTCGGCTGAAGACATGAAGGTATTGATACCAGCTGGGGAACTTGGGGTCCAAACACAGGATCTAAAGATGCTTGGAAGAAGCTGAAGCGAGGAAGCATTTGGAGCATACTGGACACAGACGCAATTAAAAAAAAAAGAAGACATAACCCAGATTTAACTGTAGGCACAGGTGTAGTAGCTTCTAGGTGTTTTAGTCTGGATCTTGGGTCTTACTTGATCGAGACAGAAGTCTGGAATGCATTAGCCTCATCTTCCTGCTGTTAGCAATGATGGAGGTAGTTAAATTGAAGCATGATTGCTTAATTCTTAGAAGTGGAAGTGTTGTACCATAGAAAATGAGTAGCTAAACCTGCAGATTACAACATCTGTGTTCTGTTAACCTGATTAAGATGAGACCATCTGAATAGCAGATACTCAGAATTATCTGGTTCCACAGAGAACTGGCCTCATGGATTGTCACCTCAGCAGCACCATTGCACTTTTCCTGGGGGAGGAATAATTAAGTACAAACTGAGAAACAGCAGCATGCATCTCACCTTTTCCTGCCCCCTCCTCAAGTTTCTCCAGGCAGATCCTCTACTTCCATGCATGGGACAGTAAGAGTGAGACTTATAGTTTCTACTTCCAGTCAGCCGGCAATAATCTGCACTCCAAGAAAACTCAAAATAAATGGTGTTTGCTAATTTGCATTGTAATTATTCAGATTAGTTTCTTCATTTCAAAGAGGCAACCCATAAAACAATTCATTATTTCAGCAATTAAATGATCAGCAAGCTAATCAATACAGCACAGCTTCTAATGCTCTCATGTATCTTGCTATTGCTCCTATTAGCTATTAAAATACTCCAAAATCTATTTTTTATTTTCTTACAAAGGCAGGCTGAGGCTGTATTAGTAGTTTACAGATAGACCAAAAATAGAAAAAGGTATTTCTCATGCTACATAAAGCCTATTGTTAATGAGTTTGCTATCACAATGCCCTGTAGTAATTATCTACCAAGGTAATTATTAAATACAGATTTGCTTAATTCCTTACAACTAAATTGTCATGAATTGCTGGACTAGGCTCAGGGTACACCACCTGGGGAGTGGTATAGGATGGCTGGTCAGGGCATGGGCTGGTCTTCTGCCTAGCCAGCCCCTTCCCCCACAAGTTGGGACCTTGGGATCTGGGGGTCAGTAGAGCTTGGCTGTGGTGGTAGTACATCATGCTGAGCACAGTTAAGGACTGGAGCTTGAGTTGGAACAGAGTGAAAATAAGGACAAGAATGCGGGCAAGGACTGGAACTGAAGCTTGAGTGCAGGCAAGGACTGGAAATGGACAAAGACAAGACAGGAAAAGGCAAGGCAAGGACAATATGGAACAAGGAACATAAAGGCCTGAAAGCAGTTATACAAGAAGCCCATAGGGTAAGGCCCTGAAGGGCAAGGCAAGGAGAGGCCTAGATAGTCCACAGAGCAAGGCAAGGCCAAGCTAGTTAAGAGATCAGGAAAAGGTCTAAGTAGGCAGCAGGGCAAGGTAAAGAGAAAGAAGGCCCAGAGGCCAAATGGCAAAGGTAGGCCTGGGTGGGCCACAAGGCAAGGCAAGGCAAGGCCCAGTGACCACAAGACAGGGGTAGGCAAAAGGCAAGGAGCAAGAAGGTCTGAAGACCATAAGGCAAGGCAGGGAAACACAGCTAGGGTAAGGAATAAAGGGAGACTCCATGCAAAAGTGAGGAAGGTTTGGCAAGGCTGGATTATGTAGGACTGGAGTTTGGGTGTGGTACAAGCAGAGAGGAAGAATTTGGCAAGGCTGAAGACTAGGTTCACCGAGAACGCCTGGTGTATAGGAACTGCACCGCAGGTTGAGTTGGATGCCCTGTGAGGAGACAGCTTAGGTGGCTAGGAGCAGAGCTCACTGGAGGCCTCTGCAGGTGGGGAGGCATCATAGTCATCTAAGTAAGGATACAATGAGGCTGCATAGCAGACGAAATCATAACATAAATGATGGTTCATTACTGTATACTTTTATCAAGAAAGAATTATTAAATTCCTTGAGAGTAACAACCTTGCTCAGGGTACTGCCAGTAGAATATATGACATGGTATTACATGGAACTTCATTGTCCTAAGCAGCAAAGAGCCTGCCCTGCATCATGGAATAACTCATCACAGTTACCCAGATAAACTGACTGGTCTGAAAATCTTCCTTCTTAGAGACGCTAACAATTACACACAAGGGTCACAATGGCCCAAACCATTGCCAAGAACTTTTCCCTAACAACACCCTTGTAACAAATAATTAATGAATTCTAGAACAACAAATCCATAAAATCCAAAATAGATCAGGAGTACATGCTTTAACTGTAGACTGGAATGGAGCAGTGGACTGACAACCAGTGAAGATGGTTCACATCTTTCTTCTCCCACTGATGTGCCTTGTGATTTTGAGTGAGTCATGTCATCATACATTGCCTGAAGAACCCACCTAGGGGGTCATTTACTAAGCATTTTTCCCATAACAGAATGGGAGAAAACCTTTAGTAAATGAGTCCCTTAGATTGTAAGTGTTATGACCGTCGGTCGCAGACGGCTGTGACTGCTATTACTCACCTCGTGTGCTGCTGCCCTCTCTCCTATGGGAAGACTCGAGGGTGTGGCTAGCCGCCTCCGACCCTCATGGCTCCATTCCAGGACTCCCCAGGGCGGCGAGGATGCCGCCGACCTCCATGTCTCTCCCGGGCCTTCCTAGGCACGCGCGCGCGCTCTATGGCCCTCCTTTAAGGATGCCAGGCGGGAACCTCAAGGGCGTCTCCCCTTGATGACATCACTAGCCCTGGACTCTTAAGCACCATCGGGGCCTGGCTCTAATCGACTTGGCAACGAGTTCCCTCCTTGCTGAATCCTGCTGGTTCCTGCTCCTCCCGGCATGAGACACTCTCGGGTACTTGCTCCTCGGGGGCCCTGCTCCTGTCTCTGGCTATCTGCTCCTCGGAGGGCCCTGCACCTCAGACACTGATTGCCTTCTTCCCTGCTACTCGGGGTTGCTCCAGGAATTACTCCTTCTGTGAGACTCTACTTCTGTGTACCCTGCTCTGTGGACCATTGCCAGACTACTCTTCCTGTAAGACTCTTCTTTGGTGTACCCCGCTCTTTGGACCATTGCCAGACTACTCTTCTCGTAAGACTCTACCTCGGTGTACCCCACTCTGCGGACCATTGCCATTCTATTCTGCCTTGTGCAGAGCAATGTAGGTGTACCCCACCCTGCGGGCCACTGCCTCACCGCTCTGCTTTGTGGAGACCCAGCACTGGTGTACCCCGCTCCGCGGGCCATTACCATTGCTTGTGACTAGCCGCACTCCCCCACTCCTTGGGGTAGTGCCTGTGAACTTGGGACTGTGCTGCGGTCCCATGCTCCTCGGGGCAACGCCCTGCATATCGCTGTCACTACATTCCGCTCCCCACTCCTCGGGGTAGCATCCTGCCTACCCCGTTTATTGTACCGCACTCCCCCGCTCCTCGGGGTGGTGTTCTCCTGCAGTGCCAGAGACCCCTGGGCTTCCCCGTGTCCCAGGTAAGCCCATGTCATTCCCTCGGTGCTAACTCTCTCTGTGGCTCCGCCCCCTGGGGTCACCCTTGCAAGCACGTCTCCATACCTTCCTGCATTCCCCGCCACTCGGGTCCTGTCCAGCACTCCACCACTAGGGGGACCTATCCTGGCTACCACATCTATACCCCAGTCTCCTGCTCTCCCACTTCTCACTGGGCTGTGTCACCTGTAGCTCAGACCTCGCCTCCCGACGGTGAGGCTCAGTGGGGCTCCTCCCCATGGGCGGTACCACCTCTCACCTCGGGCCAAGGGCCCACTAACCTACAAATCCTAACAGTCAGAGAGAGGCAGAGACCTATCTTCTGTGCCTGAACAGTATCTTGCCTTAAGCATGGGTTTGGAAAAGTAAGTAAATAAATCAAAATACAATTCTAATTGTAGCGTAAGTTCAGAATGCAAGATAGCTTGTTGTGGGCCATAGGCAGTAAATGAATTTCCTAGTTGTTTAATTCCAATCCACTAGCGGCAGAATATAATTTTTGATGAAAAGAGTTTAGCTTGTGAAAGTAGGTCACAGATGTATTAAATGAGTCCAATAAAAGGGTATTGCCTACTATGTTGACCCTAACTTCTACACATTGAAAATACAAGCAGTGGAATGCAAACTATGAGATCTAGACTGGGTACACATCAACTGAGAATCCGTCACAAATTATTCTGAGGCGGTCAGTACACTGCTTTGTTTGGGCTTGGATTATACTTCCAGTTAATCCTGACAAACCTGGTATCTGACCATGTCTCAGCCAATGTTTTCCTATCTTATGGTGTGGTAAAGAGTGCTTTACTGTAGCAGAGGCAGATACCCCCAGTGCCTTGGAAAGCAGCAGAACATGGTGGTAAGGTAACAGACAACCTGGCAGGTCCTCATGTATTATTAAAGGCATTGTTTTATTTGATTCTCAAACATATATGTAACAAGTAGAATTTTATTAAATGGTAAGAGCCTGAGGAAACCTTTTGGAGAAAAGCAGTGTTTTCTCATTTAAATAAAAATTGCTGAAACACAATAAGTTGAATGTGGAGCACTTAAATGCAGAATTAGTGCTTTTTAATGTGAATAAAGTTCATTTTTATTTCATTGATTTCTCTGCACTTAACACGATAGAATCAGGGCGAGTCTGGTAAAACCAGGACAGTGCATCATTGTTGTTGGAACTGCTTTGTACAGAAAGCTTTTAAAAGAATAGAGCCTGGATGATTTATATTTCTCTCATGCTCTGTACAAGTTATCTTAATATCCTGAGCCAGGAATGGTAAGTACTCAGCTGATTAAAACTTTAGAACAAAGAATGTGTGCTTAAGAGCAGGCTGGACTGTCAGCTCATCCCATCGCTCGACACACAACACCCCTACATAAGCAGTTTTCCTTCAGTGCGCAGAGCCTAGTATTAGATTCCTAGACACAATGTCTCTCAAACGTAAGGACGCAATCTCCTCGCCCTCTGAAGGGACGTGAAAGATTTCAGGAAGGATTCTAAATAAGGCCTAAGAGGACCAATTTCCTTTCTGTAGCATCCACCGTCCATGCCCTTTCTTTGTCACACTTCTGCAGTCCTGATACTTTCTCTCCACATGGACTCCTGAGAATGTACCTGCCTGCCCATCCTGAAATATTGATACTACTGCCTCCTTTTCTTTCATCGCCCCCAGACTGCTGCTGTCTTCCATACCTCCCTCTCTCCACCTCAGCTACAGCTGACCCTCCTCCTCCTTTCCCACTTACAGCTGAAGCTGCTGCTTCTGTGGCTCAGTCTGCTCTGCCTCTGCAGGAAGAGAAGCAGCATCAGCGCTCACTGCTGCAGGGAGGGAGAGGCAGCAGAGGAAGGTTACAGGGGCAGCACAGACAGGTAGGGAGAGGCAGATAGGGAGAGGCAGCAGAGGGAGGCAGCAGAGGAAGGTTACAGGGTCAGCACAGACAGGTAGGGAGAGGCAGATAGGGAGAGGCAGCAGAGGAAGGTTACAGGGGCAGCACAGACAGGTAGGGAGAGGCAGCAGAGGAAGGTTACAGGGGCAGCACAGACAGGTAGGGAGAGGCAGCAGAGAAAGGTTACAGGGGCAGCACAGACAGGTAGGGAGAGGCAGCAGAGGAAGGTTACAGGGACAGCACAGACAGGTAGGGAGAGGCAGCAGAGGAAGGTTACAGGGACAGCACAGAGAGGTAGGGAGAGGCAGCAGAGGAAGGTTACAGGGGCAGCACAGGCAGGTAGGGAGAGGCAGATAGGGAGAGACAGCAGAGGGAGGCAGCAGAGTGATTTGGCAGAGGCAGGTAGGGAGAAGCAGCAGAGGGAGGCATCAGAGGAAGGTTACAGGGGCAGCACAGACAGGTAGGGAGAGGCAGCAGAGGCAGGTAGGGAGAAGCAGCAGAGAAGAAGAGGCAGCAGCGGCAGGTAGGCAGAAGAGGGAGCAGAGGCACATAGGGAGAAGCACTAGAGACAGCAGAGGCAGGTAGGGAGAGGCAGCAGAGGCAGATAAGGAGAGGCAGCAGAGGCAGGTTGCAGGTTTGTTGGGGAGCAGCTCCTGTGATCAGGGGGCAGACTGCATCAGCCATGGTGTTTGTCGGGGAGGAGGTGAAAGGAAGGAGATGGAGAGAGCAGAGGGTAAGGGTCACCAGGAATAAAATTGTGGGAGGGAAATATCAGAGACTATAGGGCTTAGAATTGGGGCTGACAGGGAGTGAGAGAAGGGAGGTGAAACAGGATTTGGAGGAGAAATTGGAGGGATCATAGCAAAATTGGCATGAAGGTAAAAAGAGAGATTCAGGAAGTAATGCCAGGCAAATTTCGCAGTGGCCTTTCTGTGAGGGGTAAGAACATCTATAGCAGTGGTATTCATTCCCAGCCATTGAGCACTGCCACAGATCAGGTTTTCAGGATATCCTTCATGAATATGCATGAGATAGATTTGCATGCACATTGCCTCAGTTCTTTTAGTATCTATTTTTAGTTGCTTGTAACCCATTCATCACATCGATAGCCATGAAAAGTGAGGTACGAAATACATAAACACAATTCAAAACCAATAAAATAATCATGGGGAAATCTATCCCATGCATATTCATTAGGGAACCAGGCCCGTTGGCGGCACTCGGGGGCTGGGAGTAAAAGCCACTGGTCTATAGAGAGAGCGTTTAAAAGAGACGATGGGGTCTAAAAGTGAAAAAAGGCAAGAAACCGAAATGAAGCAGATGCACACAAAGGTAGGAAAGTCTTTTGCTTTCATGAATTTAACATTTGAATTCTAGTGAAAATGAAATTTTCTTGTATATTAGTTGGTTTACAGCTGCGAACAAATTTAGAAAAATATGTTACATAATTGCTGCAGAATCTCAGAAGCTAGGTTGCAACATTTTCTCATCCCCTCCTACAAAATCTACCCCTGTACTGTTACAGGAGCCCGAGGACCTTCCCCTGGTTCCTCTGAGCAGGGCATTAGTGCAGTCAGTGCTCCGTCTTTGTCTTTGATTATTCTCCATTAACAGCATGGCTTTTGTTCCACTACTATGCAATTTGCACACATGAGGTTCATAATTGTCTCTGGGAGGCAAAAGAATGCAAAACAAGAATAATCTTTCTTAAGTTGCTTGGTGGAGCTTTCTGGAGCAGGAATGACAGCTATCAGCTGCTGAAGGCATTCTGCTGCCCCCCTATATCCCCTCAAATGCTTTTAGAGCTCATCTAGCTAACCTTCAAGCATCACATTGTCTTCATTACAACTGGAAAACTTACCAGCCTTGATCAACCCAGTTCTTCAAGCATTATCGATTCATTGCTAAAAGCTACTCTTTATAGAAAACATGAATTGGCTGTAGCAGACACTCATTGCTCTGGATGATTTCATATCATATTGCACTTGTGTGCCTTTGCCTATAGAAAGTTGAAATGAGAAAATCCTGTACTGAGGCAAGTGCCTGTTTTCTCTTTGTGTTCCTGCTTCCAGCACACATGGGAGGTAACATTTTTGTGCTCATAGCTTGAAAAGAATCATATTAACCTTCTTTCCAATGCACTATAATTAAATATTTAAAACTGTTATTATTGTAGTGTAAACTGGACTGTGCGCATCTTCTCTTCACAAGACTATATAATTACTGCTATTATCACAGCGATGGCAGTGCATTAGCAGAATCTGATTTCCTTTTCAGTAAATTTAACAATGATCTTGTACAAATCAAGCCTGGACAGGCATAGATATATATTCTGGGCAGAAACTCTTGCTCCATTGATCAAAGTACTTGAGCTTCAAAACTTCTTACACAACTGTAATAAAATCCTGGATGCTTCTGAAAGCTGAGGCAGAAGAACTGGCGATTTCCAGATCCACTGTAAGGTTCATCTGCAAGATCTCTGTTGTGGCCATTAATTTGCTCTAACCGAGCTTCCCCGTTGCTTTTATTCAGAAACTTCCAGACTGTTATTTGAAATGCTTTGATGATTTCGTTCTTGTTCACTGTTAAGAAAATAAATAAAAACCCTATTACAGACAGAAATCTGACCTTTCTAAATGAAATAAACCTGGATGCAGTGGCCATGGTGAGAGTGCATCGAGCTTCCAAGAACAAACTGGGATAAGCCATAGGTGTTGGAATGGAGTGGGCCACCTGGGCCATGGGCCACCTGATTTCTTCAAGATAGTCTCTGTGCAGTGGAGTCAGCACTGCTTACACCATGTGACCAGTCTGAGCCCGGCTGCTTCGGTGTTATTCTATGTGGCACTGCTGCTGCCTCCTCCTATCATTATTATGTCTGCCGCCACCTCCTTCCCACCCCTTGCCACTTCATATCCTCATCTTGTCTGCTGGGCTGAAGGACAAGAAAGCTGCTTTGTTGCCTACAGGGGGACACAGGCCATGACCGGAGACATCTGATTGCTGGAGAGGAGGGAGGGTCTGGGTGATGCTGGGAGAAAAATGGGGTTAGGAGATATTGGGCAGAGGGTGGAAGAAATTAGGAAATCAAGAGAGATACTGGGCATGGAAGGGGCAGAAAAATGGGATCAGGGAATGTTTGGAAGAGGGTGTCATAGGAATTCTGGGCAGAGGGTAGAGGAGTGAGAGGAGTGAGAGAGAGTAAGGAAGGACATTGGGCAGAGGATGAGTAAGAGGTTAGGAGTCCAGTGGGTTGGGCAGTATTGGGGGAGGGGAGAGAGCAGGGCAGTAGACACTGGGCAAAGAAAGGAGGAGGGGGTCCCAGGGGAGTGAGAGGGTGGAGCTGGAACTTGGGTGGTTTGTTTAGCCTTGCATAACCAAAAATGGCATTTGACAGCTTATGGGATAAGTTGAATGGAGCAGTAGTTACAACAATAACATCAGTGCTACGGCTGCATCAAGCTTCTAAGAAGGTTGGGGTAACCTGAATGGAGGCACCGAGATTAAAACCCAAACTTCAGAGAGCAAGGCGTGGGGAGGGGAGATGTTGCTTGATGGATTGTTAGAAAGCTTGGTGCTGCTAACACATGGAACAGGATCTGAGTGCTGGAAGAAGAGGAGGTAAAGGTCAGCACATGAACAGGTTCTGAGCAAACTATGCAATCACTTGGAAAGCAGTGAAGGTCCAAGTAAAAGACAGGGGGAGAAGGAGATCGCTGTTGGGTGTTGAAGAATGTCAACTGGGCAGATCGAATGGGCCAACAGGGTCTTTTTCTGCTGTCCACTATGTCTAACAGGCCTTACATGCAGCTACATTCTGCTAACAAATTAAACAGAAGAACAGCAAAGGCTCAATTAACTTAGTAAAATCGACATGCATGGCTTTTGTTCCACTACTGTGCAATTTGATTTTCCCTTTGGAATCTGTTAAAATGCACACATTTCATATGCAAATTGTAAGTGTTTGACAGTGAGCCATCTACTTCAAAGGTTTGATAATGGTCAGTATCAGTTCTGCATGATGAGGGTCTCAGGTACAGATAATTGTTCACAACATTTTACAAGCATTATTTGTGCATTATTATCACATGATAATTTTCCTCTAGAGACTGCAACCGCCACACAATCTTGGCTATGCCTCCAAGCTATAAGCTTTTATTTTACTAAATGTACATCTTTGGAAAAGATATGCCCCGTTACTGTCATGGTTTGTTTTAACGCATCCCTCCAGTACCACCTTCCCTTTCTGCTTCCCCATTCCAAAGTTACACGGAATGTGTTTCAAACCTTGAGGCATGTTAAATATCGCACTTTGATCCAGAACAGGGAGCAGAAGGAGCTTGCCAAAACTTCATACACTTTTTTTCCCCTCATGAATAAAAAGGGAATCCTTTTAATGATATCCAGAAAACATGGCAGTACTACAGTCATTATTGTAGAACTGATCCTTTGCAGGTCCAGGAGGGAATGTCACAATGCACTTATTGTTTTGTAGGAGATTTATGCTCACATTTTGGTAAGAGATAGCTTTTATGAGCTTGACAGTAACATAATAAAGTATTGAGCGGCATTACCTCATCTCCATAAAATGTTTGAATTCATTACAAGTGAATTAATGTGTACCTTCAATTCTTTAGAAAACCTGCAGTCCATAAATCCGGAGGAGCCCCAAAATACACCGGCTGTGCTTCATCAGGATATGGAAACGCTAATTTTTCTAAATTTTATCAGCTTCCATTCTTCCTTTTAGGCTGTAGAGACCTTTAACTATTAATTACGTAGTACAGAAAAGAAGATTTTGTATTTTATATGTCTGATCTAGTTGGTGTATTATAGTTGTCTTGCTGGTAGTTACTCCCTCTCCCTGCTGTGAAAGTGAGTGCAGTTTTCCCAAAGTCCTCACTGTGCTCATCTATCTCTCTAATAAAGTAGGGATAAGCTCTCATTTTGAAATGACATAGAAACATCCATGTTGTTTCCCATCCAAAGTGACACAAAAAACCCCCAACATTTTGTTTCATGTTATATCATTTTAGTGTGTGCTAAAATGCTTTAATGCATCCGAAATGTAATGCAGAATGCATCATACATAAGAAAAAATATAAAACGAACACAAAACAGATTTTTTTCCTATGCACACCCTGTACCAGAGTGAGCTCTTTTTTTTTATTTGGTGTTATGAAAGTAAACATGCCAGTAATTTGTTCTAGGCATTGATAAAGTCATGTTTTGCAATAACTTGATATTAAGTTACAGCAAAACTTGATTTCAGACTGGTGTGTATATACAGTGTAGGACAGCAAAGGATGTTTTTTTAAATAGAAGTGTGAAAGTGAAGCAGATCATGTGCTTACGAGCAGATGTTGTAATGTTACAGCAGAAATGCATGCAAGCATTACCTCCTCTCTACTCATCTGTGCTTAGACAATATTGAAGCTATTCTTTGCTCTCGTTTCCACATGCCCCTTTCTGTTGGGTCACCAGCTCTGTTTATGCTCTGGTGTTGAGTATCCCTAGGGATGATACTGTCTCAGGATGGATTACAGCTACCTTCACGAGCATACCATCCTCAATTGTTCCACTACTTCTTTTCACTCTTCTCCTCCTTCTCTAGTTAAAATATATCACACCACTTTCCATTGTATGCCTTCTTTAAAGCATATATATATATAAACATATATATAAACATATATATATGTTTATATTTTGCATCTTCTCAGAACATTGCTGAACCACAATCCAAGAAGGTAATTTTCTGCAACACCTGAAACAGAATATCAGCCAAATTTTCAGTTAAGCTAGATTTTTTTTCTTCATTTTTGTTAAACCAACTCAATTTCTAAATGTAGATGCCCCCATGTTTATAAAAGTCATTACTTAAGAATTCTGATTCAGGAACCTTTTCATTTATTTGATTAAAATAGATTTGGGAAGAGGAGAAAAGACTGATCAGCGGGAAAAGACAGGTGAAAGCAGTGATCATCCTTAATGATTAGAGGGACAATGCAGGTCTACAACAGACCTTTTTCTAGGGCAACACCGTGATAGTATGCCACAGCAACAAAGAGCTTCTTAAATATTCATTCCCTTTAGAATCAGGGTAGAACAAGATTTTGACTAAATATACATTTAAATAATTGTGAGGGAAGCATTCTGCAACTTTCTTCTATTGATAAAATATCTATCCTACAAGTTCAAAATCAAACAAGAATAACAAAACAAGCCTTCCCTGGAGAGACATACAGAGCTGAAAATGTACACTAAAAAAAAGGAAAGAGAAGGGGAGATGATACAAACACATTCAAATACCCAGCAAGCTTTTATGTACCAAAAAGAAGCGTTTTCCAAAGAATGAAAAGCAGAATGACAAGGGGTCATCAAATGAAGCTGAAGGGAGAAAAGCTGAAAGGGAATGTGAGAGAATCCTTTCACTGAGGGATTGGTGCACAGCTCAGCAGAGGTTACAGGAACCACAACAGTGGCAGAATGGGAATTTAAGTATGCCTGGGACAGATACAAATTACAAAGGCTCTTGAGTGGTGGCTGGAAGGAGGGAGTTAATCAGTGATTGAGTAGTACAGCAGGGGTATGCATAAGATAGATTTGCATGCAGTTTTCATGTTGGAAGCCCCTACAGTCCCAACATACTGCGATTGGTATCTCAGTACCGGTCTATTGTTACACAAGGCAATAACAGAACATTTCTTGACATGATACACTGCAAGTATAAACAATACAGGTAACACACATGGTTTGGATAAAGCTTAATTCAAGTTTACATATCCAGTCCAAGTCAGTTCACAGTAGTTCCTTTCCAAACACCAACACAGACAATTCTTAAGACACAAGTTTTACTTACCAACTTTAATTCAAGGTTTCAAGGCTTCTCATTACATAATATTGCAGTAGTGCACATAGGTGGAAGAGGTAATTGGTCTTTGTCCAGGATCCCAAAAGGTACCCTGGCTTTCCAGCCATCTAAGTACTATGAACACCTGCCAGGTGTTCCAGCATTCCTTTTTAACCTCCAAGAACCTGTCTGAGTTTTCAGGGGTGGGGTTTGAGGTTTGGGCTGGAACCCACACATGCAAAACTTCTCAGTCTGCTTAACTGCCTCTCCAGCAACCTTTCATAGACAGATCCTACACCACTGAGTAGGGAAGACTCTAGTTCAAGGCTAGCCACAACACGTTTTGCCCTAATGGAGGCAGTGCATGCAGATCAGGGATGTGCATTTGTTTGCGATGAAATAGGAAATATAGACGATATTTCCTATTCTGTCGCCTTTCGGGGGGTTGACAAAACGATAAGAAAACCCACGGAATTTTGTGCGGTTTCTTAGCGTTTTGGGGGAGGGAGAAAGGGTACATTAAAAAAAAACCCAAACCCACTCCAACCCTTCAAATTACTTAAGATGGCGCCAGCTGTCCATTGTTCCTACCATGTGACAGAGGCCGGCCAATGGCACTGATAGCCCCTGTCACATGGCAAGGACAAAGGGCCACCGGTGCCATTTTGTTTACTGGCAGCTGTTGGCCCGAGAGCGGGAGATCGCTGGACCACCAGGGACTTTCGGTCAGGAAGGTGGAGGGTGTAATTAATTAAATCTGGTTGGGGTGGCTTTTTTTTTTGGTTCGGGACAGCCGGAAAAAAATCGGCCCGAACCGCGGGAAACAAAATTTCCTGCGGCGAGCCGATAATGAAGGCCGAACCAAAAGGTTTGGCCGAATCACATTTCTAATGCAGATCTCTTTTATGCATATTCATTGTGGATATCCTGAAAACCAGGTCTGTTTGTGGTTCTTGAGGACCAGAGTTGGCTGCCCCAGAGCAGAGTCTATAGGAGTACAGTAGACAGGTGCAAATGGGAGACCCAGGTGATCCTTGTCTGATAGCATATTAATGTTTCCAAGACAAACACATATTGTAGTACATTTTTTGTGCTAGGAATTTGGTATTCCAGAGTGAAGAAGCCAATAAAGTCAAATATGACTGTTTTGTCTACTTTCAGAAATACAAATGCATACTACTTTCATTACGACACTACTAGATGACTATACAGCACATCCAAGAATTGCAGGTGATGACCCCCAGCATTAGTGTCAGAACAGCATGCCGTTTATCATCATGGCATCATGCTGAACTTAAAAGTGAAGCATAAAATAGTGGAAAAGTTGCATAATACAGCCAATGAGCCTCATCAAGAAGATCCTTCAAACCTGATTCAAGGAGCCAGTCTATCTTAAAAACAAGCTGACAACAAGAATCCTTTCTGGGAAATTATCAAAACAGGTTTGTGCTGACCTGGTTCGATCACATAGATCATGCCCTTAGGCAAATGAGGCCCAAAGCTAGTGTCTGTTTACTGCATTAAAATTAGAATAAAAAGCAGTAGAGATGTGAATCGTGTCCTCGATCGTCTTAACGATCGATTTCGGCTGGGAGGGGGAGGGAATCGTATTGTTGCCGTTTGGGTGTGTAAACTATCGTGAAAATCGTTAAAATCGTGAGCCAACACACTAAAACCCCCTAAAACCCACCCCCGACCCTTTAAATTAAATCCCCCACCCTCCCGAACCCCGCCCCCAAATGCTTTAAATTACCTGGGGATCCAGCGGTGGTCCAGAACGGCGGCGGTCCGGAACGGCCCCCTCAATTGAATCCTGTTGTCTTCAGCCGGCGCCATTTTTCAAAATGGCCGCCGCAAAATGGCGGCGGCCATAGAAAAAAATGATTCGACGCAGGAGGTCATTCCGGACCCCCGCTGGACTTTTGGCAAGTCTTGTGGGGGTCAGGAGGCCCCCCCAAGCTGGCCAAAAGTTTCTGGGAGTCCAGCGGGGTTCAGGAAGAGATTTCTTGCCGCGAATCGTTTTCCGTACGGAAAATGGCGCCGGCAGGAGATCAACTGCAGGAGGTCATTCAGCGGCGGTCCGGAACCCCCGCTGAACGACCTCCTGCAGTCGATCTCCTGCCGGCGCCATTTTCCGTACGGAAAACGATTCGCGGCAAGAAATCGTTTCCTGAACCCTGCTGGACTCCCAGAAACTTTTGGCCAGCTTGGGGGGGCCTCCTGACCCCCAGAAGACTTGCCAAAAGTCCAGCAGGGGTCCGGAACGACCTCCTGCGTCGAATCGTTTTTTTCTATGGCCGCCGCCATTTTGCGGTGGCCATTTTGAAAAATGGCGCCGGCTGAAGACAACAGGATTCAATTGAGGGGGCCGTTCTGGACCGCCGCCATTCTGGACCACCGCTGGATCCCCAGGTAATTTAAAGCATTTGGGGGGGGGGGGTTCGGGAGGGTGGGGGATTTAATTTAAAGGGTCGGGGTGGGTTTTAGGGGGTTTTAGTGTGCCGGTTTTCCTGCCCTCCCCCTTCCCCCGATTTACGATTTTTTAACGATAAATCGGGGGAATTGGTATTGTATCGTGGCCCTAACGATTTTTGACGATTTAAAATATATCGGACGATATTTTAAATCGTCAAAAAATGATTCACATCCCTAAAAAGCAGACAGTGTATCTTCTACATCAGGAGATCAGATGAGTCTAAGTCCCTGGTGAGACCTCATTTGGAATAGTGTGTACTATTCTGGAGACTGCGTTAGTCCAGACGGTGGCTACTAAAATGGTCAGTGGTCTTTTGTTCTAAAGCATATGGGGATAAAGATGTAAATGTACATTCTAGAGCAGAGGTTCCCAAACCAATCCTGGAGGTCCCCCAGCCAATCAGGTTTTCAGTTTATGCACAATGAATATGCATGAGATAAATTTGCAAATATGTGGATATCCTGAAATCCTGACTGGCTGGGGCAGCTCCAGGACTGGTTTGGGAATCACTGCGCTAGAGGAAATGGGCGATATGATAGAGACATTTAAATACATCCAAAATTTCTATGCACTGGAATGGAAAGGGGGGCTTTAGAATGAGAGGTGAAAGGGAGTAGACTCAGAAATAATCCATTTCTTTACAGAGAGGGTAGTGAATGCATTGAACAACCTCCCTGTGGAGGTAATGAAGACAAGGACAGTATTTGAATTCAAGAAAGCATTGGACAAGCACAGGGGATCTCTGAGGGAGTGGTAGGGATTGTAAAGCTGCTGAGAATGGGCAGACTAGATTGGCCATATGGTCTTTTTTTCATGTTTCTATTATCTTTCATAACAGTAATTAATTATTTTAATTCAGAGGGGGCCTGCTGTATTTTAACACCACCACATCTGTCAAAAATGCTATGGAATTTGTTTCTTCCATATTTAAAATAGGCACAGTGATCTTGTGCTTATGAAAATCACTGATTCTGTATTCCCTAAGAATGTAATTCAATTTCTTTTGTCTGCTCTTTTTTCCTAATTTCTGCAGGAAGCTGTAAAAAATCAAGCACACGTTTTCTCTGAAAACATGGCCCAGTGAGATTTTTTCTAGCACTATCTTTTCTGTTCTTAGAGGAATTAAAAAAACATGACTGTGCACTGGTAGTATGATGGAAGCAATGGTAAACCTGCTGAAACAGGAATTGGAAACCATGGGATTGGCATAACTAAACCTCTGGAAAGCTAAATATTTCCAGTGTCTTCAAAACCCCTTGTAACACATTCTCTCGTTGCCTCAGCTGGAAAACATCAGATTATCATGGACCGCCTGCCTCCCTGTGCCCTATGCTATGATACTAACCAAAACCTTGCAATGGGGCTACCTCTCCCTGCTCACAAAGCAGCACTATCTGCCATGGTGCTGACCTGCCGTTTCAGAAAAGGATAGCAGTAGTGACTTCATGATGAGATCGCCCAACAAAAAACACACTGCAGAATGAATTTCTCTGACTGTGTTGTTGAGCCATTTTATTCTGTATTGGAATTACTTCCATGGACATGTTAGACAGAAAACAGAAGTGTAAAACTTGCAGTGTAGCACTCAGCAGCTCAGGGAAGTATACAGACGTAATAATAATAACCCAGTCCCTCTCCAAGGGCACTAGAACTGCTGCACTTCTAAGCTCATGCTACTAATGGAGGCCAGCGCTCCCGTCTCTCCCGATTATGAACTGGAGTCACATTTTCTGCCCCATAGCAAAGAAGGAAACCAACATCAAGTCAATGCTAAAATGTCTCAAATGCTCCTTTTTCCCCCCTAAAGAAAAGCAAGTGTTGGTAGAACAGTAAAGAGACAAAATATGAATGAAATGTTACAATTCTTAATGGCCCACACTGGACAAACACATGTGAGTGATTATTTATTTATATAAAAGATTTGTTAACTGCTCTTCTAATGTTCAGGGCAAGGCACAAAAAACATTCATATTAATGAACAAACATGTCCCCGCACTGTACATGCTCTGAAAATCAGCAGCTGCCTATGCCACATATCCACAGTACCTGAATGTAATCCGCTTTGAAAGGGTTGAAAGGCAGAACAGAAACCAAATAAATAAATGGAATCACTCACAGGCCACCGAGGAGGAGGAGGAGGAACAAATCTGAAAATCCCAGGTACACTTTGTGCACTGCTGTCCTCCTGGGCAGAAAGGTATGTGTGCTGGGGAAGCCCAGGCAGAAAGGGTCCTACCTGGGTAGCTGCCTTCTCCTCTGACATGACTAAAGTGAAAGCCCCCTCCCATGTTGTGAATGTGCTCTATTCAGGGTTCGCCCCAATGACAAGCTTCTCTGGAATGGCAAAGAGAAACGTGCATGCTCCTTCACTCTTATGTCATCTAGAGGATGCCAAGTTTACCAGAAAAAAAAATGTCCCCATAGCTTCATATGATACATTTCTGGACTGCTCCATACATATGGATCTTTGATAAATGCTTTGGGATTGTTTTAGTCTTTGAATATAAAATAGACACAGTCCTTAGCACTCATTTACTAAGCATTTTCCCCACAGACATAGCATGGTCCTTAGTGCAGTGTTTCCCAACCCTCTCTTGAAGGCGCACACCTATCTAGTTGGGTTTTCAGGATACCCACAAAGAATATGCATGAGACAGATTTGCATATACTAGGTTCCAGTATGCAAATCTATTTTATGCATATTTATTATTACATAATATCGATGGCAGAAAAAGACCAAATGGTCCATCCAGTCTGCCTAGCAAGTTTCATCTGGAAGTAACTGCCGCTCCATGCAGGTTACCCAATATTTCTGTTAAGGATGGTAACTGCTGCTCCATACAGGTTACCCCGATGTTACTGTTAAGGATAGTAACTGCCACTCTATGCAGGCTACCCACATGTTACTGTTAAGGGTTATAACTGCTGCTCTATGTAGGTTAACCCCATGTTATGTTAGGGGTAGTAACTACCACTCCATGCAGGTTACTCCCTTGTTACTGTTAAGAGTAGTAACTGCTGATCTGTGCAGCTTACACCCTTGTTACAGTTAACGTAGTAACTACCTCTCCATGCAGGTTACTCCCATGTTACTGTTAAGGATAGTAACTGCCACTCCATGCAGGCTACCCACATGTTACTGTTAAGGGATATAACTGCTGCTCTATGTAGGTTACCTCCATGTTATGTTAGGGGTTGTAACTGCCACTCCATGCAGGTTACTGTTAAAATTAGTAACTGCCTCTCCTTGCAGGTTACTCCCATGTTACTGTTAAGGGTAGTAACTGCCTCTCTGTGCAGGTTACCTCCATGTTTCTAATAAGGGTAGTAACTGCTGCTCCGTGCAGCTTACACCCATGTTACTGTTAAGGGTAGTAACTACCTCTCCATGCAGGTTACTGTTAAAATTAGTAACTGCCTCTCCGTGCAAGTTACCCCCATGTTACTGTTAAGGGTAATAACTGCCTCTCCATGCAGGTTACTCCCATTTTACTGTTAAGGGTAGTAACTTCCTCTTTGTGCAGGTTACCTCCATGTTTCTAATAAGGGTAGTAACTGCTGCTCTGTGCAGTTACCCCCAAGCATTATGCTAAGGGTAGTAACTGCTGTTTCATGCCAGTTACCCCAAAGCATTATGTTAAGAGTAGTAATATTTACAATCAAATCTAAGCAACTATCAAACCCTTAACAAAATTACTGCTAGCAACATTATTACGTGGTTGAGCAGCCTTCCTGATAATTCAGGCAAAGCTGCTTGAATGTGCTTTGCTTTTGGACTTGCCATAGAAGCAGTCCTGTGTTTTTTTTCTAATTTCTGTGTATCAGTACCCCGGACTGCAAACATTAGGGCCTAGCATTGGCCATCATCTGAATCCAATTCCCCTTTATGCCATTGAAAACCCAACTGGTTAGGGGTGCCTAGTGGAAAGGGCTGGGAAACAGTGCCTTTGTAAGACATTCAGACAGCGAACTAACCCAGCTTGCAAAGTGTAAGCAAAAGTGTAAACGAGCAGCTGTAAAGCCTTTTGATGGAGCTGAAAGCTACAGTTAAACTGGAAAGTATATTTTAGAACATGTGGAATGTGTTTTTATTAATTAGCTTATTTCATGTTTTTAAGTTAGCACATCTCAGGGAGGTTTTCCATTAATCTGCAGCTTGCTCTGAAATCCTAAGGGAAGGCAGCTCTTTCTGAAGGCACTTTGTACACAGCAAGACAAAGGAATTCACATTCTTTCTGCCTAACATTTTTATACTTTTTGAAACAGCTTAGCACAAGGTATCCTGAAAATAGGGAGCCAGCACTCAACTGTTCAACTTCTGCAACAGTCTAAGCTTTTCAGAAAGCTAATAACTGCAAACGTTGTCACCCTAGCAAACCCCCTCTGTCCCTCTTGTTTCATGCATAGGGAATAAGGGAATGTCCAGGCATAGTGCAACAGGAACCTTGCACAGCCACTTCTCAGCCTGGGTAAGAGGGATCCCTTGGCATTTGCTTTGTGATGGAGTATTCTTCACTTTACAGGAAAATGTGAGACCAAGGAGTGAATCTCTTTTACCAGAAGAAAACTCTTATGTGCAGGAGGCATAGTCATGTCTTACTGTTGTTATTTTATTGGTGGAAATAAAGACTCAGGTTTGAATAGCTCCTTATGAAATTGCCTGGTATCTGGTAGGCTGTCAGGAACTGGGTTATTCGCAGGTCATGAGACCTTTCCATGGGAGACAAGAATAGCTTAAAGCAAGTTCAGTCCTTGAGGCCCCCTAACAAGTTGGGTTTCCAGAATAATCTTAATTACTATTGTTATTGGTTTTTATTTGATTTATATACCACATATATTTGAGACAGTGTACGAGCAAGTCACTTTCATGCACATCTTTAGGTTTTTCTGAATACCCGAGCAGCTAGAAGTTGCACAGGAATGGAGTTGTCCACTCCTCATCTAAAGATGTTGCAGTTCCTGTGCTTTCCAGACTGGAAAAGGTCTTTCTACATCATCTCTGAATTACCCTCATGTTGATCCCATAAAAAGTATTCAGAGATCATTCTAACCAAGCTGATTGCTCTGTTAGAGGCCAACAAGGGGATTCCCAGGTCCTTCCTCTTTGACCTGGTCCTGTGGGGCAGTATTTTGCTTTTGCTCTTTCACATTCTACAGTTTAGGAAGTCTTGACCACTGTGATATGCCTGCAGGCATCCAGTTTAATCTACTTGACATTTTTCAGGTAGTTCTGTTTGTCTCAGAGATTTACTTGATGCATGAAAGTATTTACTATCCCCTGTGGCTCTTCTGTCAGATCTACTTCCAGGGCTTTTTTTCAAGGGGTACTTGCCAGGACTGAGTACTGTCTGGCTCAGATGATTCTGCTCTGCTGACATGTAAGCAGGTCCCCAGTTTTGCAGCTGTACATTCATACTATTTTAAGGTGACCACTCTCTTCCTCTCAGGGAAGCTTTGATGTGATACTGTTGATTGGTAACTTTCATTAATGGTGTGAGCTCATGAAGTAAGGGAACTTGTCTCCTCCCCATTTCTCTTCTGGGCAAGCTTTGAAGATGTCTCTGCAGTAATGACTGCAAAAGAGATCACCGGACTTCAATTTTCTGCTATAAAGGGACCAATTTTCAAACTGTCTGCTTTGAGGGAAAGTTTGCAGTTACTAAGCACCAGATTTCAAAGGGATCAAGTTTCTTTGGGGGCTGGAGACCAAACTGAAGGTAAAGATTCTCAGGTCAGGGGTTCTGGGGTCCAAATTCTGAGACCTTGTTATTGATGCTATGTGTGTGTGGGTAATGTTGGAGCTACTCAATTCTCCCATTATTGATGTTGTTTGTGTATGGGGGGAGTGAGGGTGGGGAGAGAAGGTGTGTTACAGCCACTGAGTTGATGTTGTATTATTTATTGATGTTGTGTGTGTGTTGAAGGGAGTTATGTTGAAGTTGAAAAGTCCTTTGCTATTGATGCTGAGTGTGTGTATGTGTTTTTATATTGGAGTCACCAAATCCATGTATATTGCTGCTCTGTTTTGAAATATAATCTAGAACCTGCCAAATCCCCTGTTATTGATGTTGTATATTTCTGGGATAATGTTGGGTCACTGAGCCTCTTGTTATTAATGTGGTTTGTGTGTGTGTGTGTGTGTGTGTTTGTGTGTGTGTGCTTGTATGAGTATGGGGGTTATTAATGCATAGCCAATCCCCCTTGATTTAAATGATATTTTGGGGAAGTGGGGCTGGTTGGTCCTTAAAGGCAGGGGCCATCCTTGGTTATACGGATGGAAAACCTGTCCTTGGTGGGCTGCTTCCTTAGGGGCAGGAACAATTTCAGGGGGGGGGGGGAGGAGAAGGAGAGAAGTTCCTGTCTTAAGAACCCATGGGGAAGTCCATGCTCAAGTTCTCATGAGAGTGAATCTATCAAGATGTGGGTTCCTTTCTTCAGGGGTCTTCCCATTGATATGGCCAGCATCAGTGGGAATCCTCGAAGTACCAGGGAGGTTTGACTTATCTCTTACTCTGCTGTTGAGGGCATGCATTTTCTATGTGTGCACTGAAGTTCTTTTACTGCTGAATGACCTTCGATTATGTGCACACTCATGCTGCACCAGAGATGTAATCAAGCTGCGCTTAATTATCTGTCTTAAAATGTTGGCCATTTTTTGGGTGCACGTATGCTGTGCACATCATTTACTTATTACTTCAGTAGTAAACCTGAATCTAAAGTATTCACATTATAAAAAAAAAATGCGCACTAAATATTGAACAGAATTTTTAAGCCACATTGTACTAATATCAGCCCCATTTTCGCAAAAATAAAAAAAATGAAATAAATTCAGCAGGTGCAGATGCTTGCTCACCTCGAGCTGAACTTGCTTTTTGTTCATTGAACGCAGCACGGTGGAGAAAGTATCTGCTTCTGTGTGCTGAGGAGGAACTGATGGACAGTAGGATGCTGCTTTCACATCAGGAAGTATCTCCCCTCCCTGGTTAGGAGAGCCATGAGGGTGAGGAAGGGGAAGCCCCGGGAGATTTGGAATCAGGACATGAGCCCTTGGGAGGAGAACCTCTCATCCATCTAACTGCTCCCTGCATTCCCAACCCTCATCTCACAGCAGGAAAAGCAGCTTTATCCCCGCCACCCAAGATCAGTACTAAGTCGCCCCCATCCTGGGAATCAGTAAAATACTCCCCCTCCCCCCCATCCCAGGTCACCACTAGCTCCCTCCCCCTGCTCATCGCTCCCCAGCCCATATTTTTGTAATCCTTCCTCACTTTCTCTCTCAACAGCGCCGGTGCACCCCTACCCTCTCCAGAGCTCAGCACTCCTCCCCCCCCCCCCCCCCCCCCCATCCCTCTCGGCGCGGAGGAATCGGCAGTGATGTGCCGGGCTGGCGGAGGGACATGTGTAAGGGATAAAGCCCCCGCTGCCGCCGCAGCTCTGCGCAGTCAGAAAGGAGAGAGCGGGGCATCGGAGCCGGAGCCAGCCTGGCAGCGGGAGCGGGAGCTGTCCACCACCGCAAGCTCCTGAACATGAGCCTCCTCCACCTGTCCCTGTTCGGACTGCTCTTCACCACCGGGCACGGTAAGAGAGCTGGCACACTTATCTCTATACTCTCTCTCTCTCTCTCTCTCGTCTATATACAGGGACACACACAGCACACCCGTGTATAAACACTGGGGAACACTCACTCATCGCTGCACACACACACACACACACTGTCTCTCATCTATATACAGGGACACACACAGCACACACATCTATAAATCAGGCATCTCTGCACACACACACACACACACACACATCCATAAACAGGGGCATACATTCGTCACACTTCTCGCTCATCACAGCAATTCCCAAGCACATCCATACTCAGACATCTGCACGGAGAGCCAGGGACACATCCACACCTCTTCACTCACACGCAGGGACACTGAGACTCCTTCATGCTCACAAAGTCACAGACTCTGAAAGGATTTCCCAAAGGCGAAGGCAAATATTATAGGAAAATGTGAGAGCACTGCAGTACTTTTTGCTCTGAAGTGTCGTCCGTTTTTCCTGTCTTTCCCAATAAAATATTATATTTTTCTAAGGGCATGGACCCAAAGACAAAAAGGGCCATGGAATGTGCATTAAAGTTCTGAGAGTTTAAATTCAGCTGCCACTGTATTTTTGTGTTTCATGGTCTGTAGGTAATTGAAACTGCCTTCTCTCCTCTTCAGTTTGTAGTTTCCTGGCTAAGTAGATGCTTGTTTTCAATTTGCTCCAAACTAGATGTGTTTGAAGGGAAGGCACTGAGTGAATGAAGGGTATTGCGAAGCCGGGTTCCCTTTTCCTGGTTCTTTGAAAGATGTGGTGAAGACTTGCTGGGACACAAACAGGGTCCAGCGCTGCTGATTTCTGCTGCGGTCTGGTCCTGCATGGGCTGGATGCATGATTAAGAGATCGGATATTTGTTTCTTGGCTTGCTCCTGTGGATCGGAGATGCTGACAGTTCCCTATTGTTGGTGCAGTTGAATGCAGTCATTTAAATGGCTTCAGTCTGGGTGCTGGTGGAAGGGGCTATGGGAAGCAGCCAGTAAAGGCTTTGGTTTCTGCAGCAGGCTGGGCACGGTCAGGGCTGGAGCCCGGAGCTTTGTAGGGGTGTGGGACCCTCTCTGGAGCAGCAGGGGGTGCTGGAGCTCCACATCTGCCCTCTCCCGGCTCTGACACGCTTCCTAGACTGCCTTCTGTCATCCCTCAAGCACGACTTGGCATTTTGGATGTAAAGCCTTCATTTCTTCAGCCTGCCGAGGGCGAACACTCGAGCTGATGACCCGATCTTACACAGATTAGCTGCAAGCACTTTCTGAGTCACCGAAACAGGGAAGGAGCGCGAAGTTCTTCTCAAGTGGGTGCTTCAGCTGTTGCACTTTCCTGACACCCAAACCCAATAAATCATTTGATTTTTGGGGTGGGGAGGTGGAACAACCCGGGTATCTACTCAAGTCTTTCTTAGATTTTTTTTTTTTGTGCTAAAGCTTAAGCTTTTGTACTTCTTGTAGATATAAAAAGCAAGGCATTTGAATATTGATAAGGAGGAAAATGTTTGATCATTTAGTACTGAAGAAATATGCTCTTTAGAGTGGAGAGAAATACTACTGAGATACTGAGGGATCCAATCTAATGCAGTGAAGCAAAGGGAAAAGCAGCCTGCACACTTACCCAGCCTGGAGTCTGGGCTTCCTGATTCAGGATTAAAACAGGCAGGAATGGGATGAGAGACTTCACTTGGACACATTTTTCAGTGCTGGCAGAGACTGCAAGCCACTGAAGGCAGAAGATGCAGTTAATTGCTAATATTTAAGCAAATCTAACAGAAAAGGGCAGGATTGGTAAAGTCGGGTGATAGAACTGTAGAAGTTTAAACACAAAAATCCATTGGATTGGACTGCAAGTCTAAGAGCCCTAATCCCCGATACAGAAATACAGAAAACCAGTTCATGTAATGGTGTGTGCAGCCTGTCCGAGTTAATCGATCTGTCTCCCTGTTTCTCTTTGTTATGCACTTCATGCTTCAGGGTCAGATGTATAGGAGGAGTGGGGAACAGCAGAGAATGCAATGGCTCCTTTAGCCTCATTTACTAACCAGGGTTTATTAGCTCTCACTGTCATCCTTCTGCCCTCTTGAAAAGCACCACAATATCCTGTCTAGCAGTTTTAGCCCCCTTATCTAGAGATAATGTTGGAGATAATTTTCAGAAGCATGTAAGTGCATACAATGCAGTTCTGGATCCTTTGAAAATTGCCCTGGGGCTTTCCTGTGTCCTTTTACTTGTACTACTAAGGGGTGTTCCGTGGGCGGGGAAAGCTTTTCCACTATACTTTTGATTTTTGAATGCATGTGTGCAGTGTTTCTGAGGACATTCACATCTGCTCGCTACATGCGGTCCCCTACTTTCTGCACAGAAGCCCACCTTAGGGCTGTAGTGCACCTATCCTTTGGGTGCAGGCTGTTATAAAATTTACACTCCTTGTGTTTTATTTAAGAGCAAACAATGCTGAACAAAACCAATTATGCGCAAAATACTACCACTGCAAAGCAAAGATATTTTTTTCTCCGTGTGTCTGTATGTCTTGACTTCTTCAAACCCTGATAGGCTTACAAAATCATAGATGAATCTTCTAAATAATAATATTGCAATAACATCCAATCAAACCCAAAGAATTGTCATAGGATCGATAAAATTATTGCAGGAAACTAAACTATCATGACCCGGGTGCTTGTGAAGTAATAGCCATAGTGAAACAATTAGTTATGTCTTTATTGTGTGCTGTTGTTGGTAGCATGAAATGAGTGATGCGTTTTTTTTAAAATTGCAAAAGAAGATAGCTTTAATTTTATCAGTTAGGTTTTTCCACAGAGTCTCAACATTTTGAACTGCAGTAAGTGAATCTGGGATTGAATGGCATGTGAAACTGTAGAGCTTAAATGTGTATCAATAACATGGCCTACACCATCCAATGTTCAGCATTTTGAGCTCCAATAGTTTCTCCACTAGAGTGAATGACTGTTCCCCCTTCAAGCAATCCATGTAAGGTCCAAATTTAATTAGCAATGGCAAAATCACTTAACATTTTGCTATCCTTTCTCTTGTATGGAAATAAAGTAGTCAGGACATCTCCTTTCTCCCTACCAAAAGCATTGGGAATCTGAACAGGGAAACTCTAGCTGTTGCTGCACACATGAAGACAGATGAACACGCAACCATGGACTGCAGACAATTGAAAGTCTGAACTTTCATTTGGGAGTTCATTAAAGGAAAATGGAAATCACATTTGTGACTACATATATTAGAAAAAAAAAATCTCATTTTTCAGAGGGAAGCTCCTGCTTTGGATTTATTTATCAGATGTCGAGGAACAAAGGAACACTCCTTCCTATGATTTTAACTTTCAGATGACACAATCTCTCAATCTAACTTTGTACCTGGAATAATAGAGAAAATACCTTGCCCAGGGTTACAAAAGCATGAGTGGGAGAAGCAGGATTTGAACCCTGGCTCATAGCCTGCTCTAACAGCTAGGCCGCACCACCACTTTGTTTCCCACAGAGACTTCTTCCTGTTTAATACAATGGTTTTAGTAATGTTTTACCATACAGGGGATCATGGAATATTTAACTCAGCAGTTGCAAACTGAGGTGCATTGCAACGTGCATGATTCAAGAGATGTAATTTAAATTACAGCAATATAATAACTGAATAGCATGGACTGAAAGGAAGTGAATTATGTTTCTCAAGTGATTTTATATCAATCAAAATGATTTTGAAGATGTTTGATACTCTGATAACATTTCTGCTTATTGATTCATTCTGGTTGAATGAGTGGATGGGAGGTGGAGAAATGCCAATTTATGACAGTTCCAGCTTTGAGTTTGCTTGTTTGCCTTTTCTTGCCATCTTGCCAGCTGATTTAAGTGATAGAGTAGCTTTTCATATGTACAGCATTTTCTCCAGTGTAGCTTGCCATTCTTTGCAAGAGCAGTAAACTGCTTCTAAATGTATAATTTGGGATTCATTAGAAGTATTGCCAATTGTTTTCATATTTTATACATGTATCTAGCTGCTTTAGCTTTGATTTGTCTGTGTGCACGTCTGTGTATATGTTTGCTGGTGCCCCTTCCTAGGTTTCCAATCACCCTTTGCAATGTTTACCTCGACAGAAAGCTGATTGATGCTAAATATTCCATAGTTAATTCCATTCTATAGGCCTACACTGAGCCTTTGGTTTTGGCCTGGCCCCAGCTGCACAGTTTTTTTCTTCATGTAAGAGAATGAGTGAATGACTATAATGTTGACCAACACCAACTTCACTCTCTCTCTTCCTCATTTCTTCCCCAACCATGGCTAATAATCTTTACACTGAGGCTGTCAAAAATGCCAGTTGTTGGGAATGAGCAACATGAAAATGTGCAGCTTGATTTATGGAGGGTTTTGGCAGAGGTGACTTTCAGCCAGGTTACCGACCTGGAACCTTCTTGAACTTGCGTCCTTTTCCGTCCTTTTGGAAAAAAGTTAAAGATGGAATCTGCCACTAACCTTGACCGGATACATTTTTTTCTTTTTTTTTTTTAGAAAATTACCCTTGATCCCATTTTCAAAAGGATTTTCATTGTGAAGGTCTATTGGAAAAGTCTTCAAAGAAGACCTTTAGAGTTTTATTTAGGAAAACCTATTTATTATAGGTTGTACATAAAGTCATAACAAAAAACTATGCTAAATTTAGTATGTGCATTTCTTCATTTAACCCCAGACCCTATGAAAAATTTAATTTTTTACATAAGAGCTTATAAACACTATATTAAGTGATCGAAATAGGCATGTTTGAATGTGTCATAAAAGTGTGCATCCTAGGTCAGTGAACCTGCAAAAATGTTCATAGGTTTGTTGTGTTAGTTTGATAAAAAAAACAAATCAGTGTGGATTTTTGAATTGATGCATCTGCACCAGAGATGGAACAAATGTTTGCAATGTTTACCTCGACAGTGCCAGGAGTAGGAGATTTGTTGCAGATTTCCACAACTGGAAAATTTGAATCTATTGTGACTGGAATTTACTCAGATAATGTAAATGAATTTTCTCAGTAAATCTGGAGAAAATCCAACCATTCCTGAAATTCACCTGATCTGAGAGTTCAACTTTGCATTTTTAGTATATGAATTATCATGTGCTAAAGTCAAAGTTTTTACTGTTGAAAAGGTTCTAAGATACTCTTTGGTCTCTTAGGCCTGGATTCTCCATTCTCACACAGAATGGTGAATCCAGCGGTAATGGGGGACGGGCCTGCAAAAGCCGGCAGCCATCGCACCACCGCAATGTTATTGCTGCTGGCTTTTGCACCCAATAGCGCCACCGTGAAAGGTGGCGCTATTGGGTGTGCTACTGGCAACAATAACGGTGCTTACCTTATCGCCGCCAGTGAAGATAACACCGTGTCCGCCTCCTCACCGCCCCAACTCCTCCCCCGGCAAACTATCGCATGCAAAAAAGGACTTTTCGCATGTGAAAAGTCCCTTTTCGCATGCAATAGGCTTAGAAAATGATCTCCTTAGGATACATTAGCTTCTTATAAATGGTAAAATATGTAAGATTCAAGATTACATTTCATATGGTGGATTCTAGATGCTCTTAGTTATGGTTGCCATGACTGTATTCCATAGTGTTTTTCATTTGTTTCATTTCTCTGCTATGTGGTATTTATAATAATAATAAAGAAAAGGGGAAAACTGCAGTACATGTTGCATATTTTGTAATCTCACTTGTCAATATTAGATCTGAAGATATGCCACATGACAAGAATAAATGTGAGATATTAAACCAGTTCTGAGCTTGGAACTCCTCTGAGGAAGGAATATGTCAGCTTATGAAGGTTAAGACATGTCTGGCTTTGAAGATGGAAAGCTGTTTCTGATGCAAAGGCTTAATAGCCAACCACTATGGACCCATTCAAGAAATGATCTGTACAGAATGTGAAATGACCCAGAAGTTTATGACCAGATAATATCAAGAGCATCACAATCTCAGTTTTCTGACTTTGAGTAGTGGCAGGCATGGTAGGCAACTTTTGAAAATGATCGGGAGGGCTACGCTCACCACGAATTACCCCTCTCTTGACACAGTGAATGAATCGTGTTGGTATCAGGAGTAGTCAAGCACTCACAATGCCCACAGAGCTGGCATCTGTGAGGCTAAGAACCCTTCTCCTCCTCATGTGGCTACACCACTATCAACAATGCAGGTCAAGGTATATAGGGAAGGGGTTCTTGCTTTCTTACCACTAAACACTTAAGAATCATAAAAACGTTCTTGATCCTTTAGGTATAAGCCTAGGATGCTCACATGCATTATGACTTTAATGCATTAACTCATCCTTTATTGAGGAAGCATACAGGATCTAAGGGGCATGTAGGATTCTAATAGCAGTTAGGTCCTCAACTATTGCCTTCTTGATTTTCTAAGTCATTACATTTGATATCATTTCTGATTGTATTTAGGGTGCATTTTATGATTTGGTAAGTAGCATACATTTGCAATGGTTTTCCTTTTGTCTTGTTCCTTTTGGTATAACCTCAGGACTAGATGTGATTTGAATTCTATATCTATATCTCCACATTTCAGATCACAAATAAGTAGGTTTAATCATTGCTTTTATGTGTGTTTGTTATAAGTGTGGGAGGAAGATGGTTTGAGAGTGGGGGCTAAATGCTTCCAGTATGAAGACCGAAAACCAACATTTAAGTTTGATTGTAAAGTGAATTAGTTTCAACATAGTGACAACTGAAAGGTCACCTGAATTGGAAATGTCTGCTCATCTTATCTCCTGCAAAGACTGCACTCTGCCAGAGTCAGGAACCAATCTGAAGGGTCATTTAGTCATGGTTGATGTATAATTTTTGGTCCTTGAGTTAATAATATCCAAAGCTGAAACAATTATAGATCCTACATAGTTTTATCCCAGGACTCTGGTTTTTTTCCCCAGCTGTTCCAGTACTTATATAATTTCCTTCAGACAGGTCTTGTAAATAGCTTTCATGATGCCAATTTACATTTTCATATCTCTGTTAAGAAATCTCTCACATAACATTTGAAAATGAAGATGGTCTATATAGTACTTTAATATAAAAAGTCATTATGAAAGTTACAATATGCCTACAGCTGCACCTAGTGCAGTCATTTGTAAATAATATGGGAGCTGTGCATAGTACAGATGCACCTGTAAGTAGTACGGGACACAATATGCCTACAGCTGCACCTAGCATAGTCGCCTGTAAATAATATGGGAACAGTTATAATAAGCCTACAGCTGCACCTGTTAATAACATGGGAACTGTGCATAGTATAGATGCACCTAGCACAGTCACCTGTAAATAATATGGGAACAGTTATAATAAGCCTACAGCTGCACCTGTAAATAACATGGGAACTGTGCATAGTATAGATGCACCTAGCACAGTCACCTGTAAATAATATGGGAACAGTTATAATAAGCCTACAGCTGCACCTGTAAATAATATGGGAACAGTTATAATAAGCCTACAGCTGCACCTGTAAATAATATGGGAACTGTGCATTGTATAGATGCACCTAGCACAGTCACCTGTAAATAATATGGGAACCGTTATAATAAGCCTACAGCTGCACCTGTAAATAACATGGGAACTGTGCATAGTATAGATGCACCTAGCACAGTCACCTGTAAATAATATGGGAACAGTTATAATAAGCCTACAGCTGCACCTTTTAAATAACATGGGAACTGTGCATAGTATAGATGCACCTAGCACAGTCACCTGTAAATAATATGGGAACAGTTATAAAAAGCCTACAGCTGCACCTGTAAATAACATGGGAACTGTGCATAGTATAGATGCACCTAGTACAGTCACCTGTAAATAATATGGGAACAGTTATAATAAGCCTACAGCTGCACCTGTAAATAACATGGGAACTGTGCATAGTATAGATGCACCTAGCACAGTCACCTGTAAATAATATGGGAACAGTTATAATAAGCCTACAGCTGCACCTGTAAATAACATGGGAACTGTGCATAGTATAGATGCACCTAGCACAGTCACCTGTAAATAATATGGGAACAGTTATAATAAGCCTACAGCTGCACCTGTAAATAACATGGGAACTGTGAATAGTATAGATGCACCTAGTACAGTCACCTGTAAATAATATGGGGCGGATTTTCAGAGCCCTGCTCGCGTAAATCCGCCCGGTTTTGGGCGGATTTACGCGAGCAGGGCCCTGCGCGCCGGGAAGCCTATTTTACATAGGCCTCCCGGCGCGCGCAGAGCCCCGGGACTCGCGTAAGTCCCGGGGTTCTCGGAGGGGGGCGTGTCGGGGGCGGGCCCGGTCGTCGCGGCGTTTCGGAGGCGTGTCGGCAGCGTTTTGGGGGCGGGTATGGGGGAGTGGCTACGGCCCGGGGGCGTGGCCGCACCCTCCGTACCCGCCCCCAGGTCGCGGCCCGGCGCACAGGAGGCCCGCTGGCGCGCGGGGATTTATGCCTCCCTCTGGGAGGCGTAAATCCCCCGACAAAGGTAAGGGGGGGGTTTAGACAGGGCCGGGCGGGTGGGTTAGGTAGGGGAAGGGAGGGGAAGGTGAGGGGAGGGCAAAGGAAAGTTCCCTCCGAGGCCGCTCCGATTTCGGAGCGGCCTTGGAGGGAACGGGGTAGGCTGCGCGGCTCGGCGCGCGCCGGCTATACAAAATTCATAGCCTTGCGCGCGCCGATCCAGGATTTTAGTGGATACACGCGGCTCCGCGCGTATCTACTAAAATCCAGCGTACTTCTGTTTGCGCCTGGAGCGCAAACAAAAGTAGGCTATTCGCGCGCCTTTTAAAATCCGCCCCTATGGGAACAGTTATAATAAGCCTACAGCTGCACCTGTAAATAACATGGGAACTGTGCATAGTATAGATGCACCTAGCACAGTCACCTGTAAATAATATGGGAACAGTTATAATAAGCCTACAGCTGCACCTGTAAATAATATGGGAACTGTGCATAGTATAGATGCACCTAGTACAGTCACCTGTATGTTTTTTTATTTATTTAAAAGTTTTATGTACCGCTTTTCCATAAATGTTCATAGCGGTTTACAACATTACATACACAGTTTAAAACAAAAACATTATGGTACAAAAAATTCAGTATAAAATGCACTTATACAATGTATTTATTTAGTTATTTAAAACTTTTATATACTGTTCTGTATTCTTTCACAATGGTTTACATAAAGTATAAAATAAGAAAAATATAAGATACAATAAAATAGAAAAATAAAACAGAAATTACAAATAACAGTTAAAAGTACAATAAAAATATCAAATAGAGCAGATGCAAGGCCTAACAAAATTAACATAATAGATTAAAATTTTTTTTAAAAACAAATGTCATGTCTCCTTTATCATATTTTGCCAGCGATACTATTAATGATTTATATCTCACTTATCAGAATCAGTCAAAAAAAAGGTCAGTCATATTCCTCACTGCTTTCAAATGTTTTTTTAAGTAGCCATGTTTTAAGATGTTTTTTAAAAGATGTAAAATCAGTGTGCATTCTCGTCAGGTGGAAAAGAATTCCATTTCTTCAGCTCTGCAATTGAAATACTTTATCTCTAACTTCACTTAGATGGGTCAATCGAATGGAGGGCACAGCCAGAAGACCTTTATTCTATCCTATACTTCAATTCATTCCATCTGCTAAGTAGTGATAGGGGAGCTGTGCATAGTACAACTGCACCTAGTACCGTCACCTGTAAATAATATGGGAACTGTGAATAGTACAACTGCACCTAGTACAGTCACCTGTAAATAATATGGGAACTGTGCATAGTACAACTGCACCTAGTACAGTCACCTGTAAATAATATGGGAACTGTGAATAGTACAGCTGCGCCTAGTACAGTCACCTGTAAATAATATGGGAACTGTGCATAGTACAGCTGCACCTAGTACAATCACCAGTAAATAATATGGGAACTGTGAATAGTATAACTGCACCTAGTACAGTCACCTGTAAATAATATGGGAACTGTGCATAGTACAGCTGCGCCTAGTAGTCAACTGTAAATGATATGGGAACTGTGAATAGTACAGCTGCGCCTAGTACAGTCACCTGTAAATAATATGGGAACTGTGCATAGTACAACTGCACCTAGTACAGTCACCTGTAAATAATATGGGAACTGTGCATAGTACAACTGCACCTAGTACAGTCACCTGTAAATAATATGGGAACTGTGAATAGTACAGCTGCGCCTAGTACAGTCACCTGTAAATAATATGGGAACTGTGCATAGTACAGCTGCGCCTAGTACAATCACCAGTAAATAATATGGGAACTGTGAATAGTACAGCTGCGCCTAGTACAGTCACCTGTAAATAATATGGGAACTGTGCATAGTACAGCTGCGCCTAGTACAGTCACCTGTAAATAATATGGGAACTGTGCATAGTACAGCTGCGCCTAGTAGTCAACTGTAAATGATATGGGAACTGTGAATAGTACAGCTGCGCCTAGTACAGTCACCTGTAAATAATATGGGAACTGTGAATAGTACAACTGCACCTAGTACAGTCACCTGTAAATAATATGGGAACTGTGCATAGTACAGCTGCGCCTAGTACAGTCACCTGTAAATAATATGGGAACTGTGAATAGTACAACTGCGCCTAGTACAGTCACCTGTAAATAATATGGGAACTGTGCATAGTACAGCTGCACCTAGTACCGTCACCTGTAAATAATATGGGAACTGTGAATAGTACAACTGCGCCTAGTACAGTCACCTGTAAATAATATGGGAACTGTGCATAGTACAACTGCGTCTAGTACAGTCACCTGTAAATAATATGGGAACTGTGCATAGTACAACTGCTCCTAGTACAGTCACCTGTAAATAATATGGGAACTGTGAATAGTACAACTGCACCTAGTACAGTCACCTGTAAATAATATGGGAACTGTACATAGTACAACTGCACCTAGTACAGTCACCTGTAAATAATATGGGAACTGTGAAAAGAACAACTGCACCTAGTACAGTCACCTGTAAATAATATGGGAACTGCGAAAAGTACAACTGCACCTAGTACAGTCACCTGTAAATAATATGGGAACTGCGCATAGTACAGCTGCGCCTAGCACAGTCACCTGTAAATAATATGGGAACTGCGCATAGTACAGCTGCGCCTAGCACAGTCACCTGTAAATAATATGGGAACTGCGCATAGTACAGCTGCGCCTAGCACAGTCACCTGTAAATAATATGGGAACTGCGCATAGTACAGCTGCGCCTAGTACAGTCACCTGTAAATAATATGGGAACTGCGCATAGTACAGCTGCGCCTAGCACAGTCACCTGTAAATAATATGGGAACTGCGCATAGTACAGCTGCGCCTAGCACAGTCACCTGTAAATAATATGGGAACTGCGCATAGTACAGCTGCGCCTAGCACAGTCACCTGTAAATAATATGGGAACTGCGCATAGTACAGCTGCGCCTAGCACAGTCACCTGTAAATAATATGGGAACTGCGCATAGTACAGCTGCGCCTAGCACAGTCACCTGTAAATAATATGGGAACTGCGCATAGTACAGCTGCGCCTAGCACAGTCACCTGTAAATAATATGGGAACTGCGCATAGTACAGCTGCGCTTAGCACAGTCACCTGTAAATAATATGGGAACTGCGCATAGTACAGCTGCGCCTAGTACAGTCACCTGTAAATAATATGGGAACTGCGCATAGTACAGCTGCGCCTAGTACAGTCACCTGTAAATAATATGGGAACTGCGCATAGTACAGCTGCGCCTAGTACAGTCACCTGTAAATAATATGGGAACTGCGAATAGTACAGCTGCGCCTAGTACAGTCACCTGTAAATAATATGGGAACTGCGCATAGTACAGCTGCGCCTAGTACAGTCACCTGTAAATAATATGGGAACTGCGCATAGTACAGCTGCGCCTAGTACCGTCACCTGTAAATAATATGGGAACTGTGAATAGTACAACTGCGCCTAGTACAGTCACCTGTAAATAATATGGGAACTGTGCATAGTACAACTGCGCCTAGTACAGTCACCTGTAAATAATATGGGAACTGTGCATAGTACAACTGCTCCTAGTACAGTCACCTGTAAATAATATGGGAACTGTGAATAGTACAACTGCACCTAGTACAGTCACCTGTAAATAATATGGGAACTGTACATAGTACAACTGCACCTAGTACAGTCACCTGTAAATAATATGGGAACTGCGAAAAGTACAACTGCACCTAGTACAGTCACCTGTAAATAATATGGGAACTGCGCATAGTACAGCTGCGCCTAGTACAGTCACCTGTAAATAATATGGGAACTGCGCATAGTACAGCTGCGCCTAGTACAGTCACCTGTAAATAATATGGGAACTGCGCATAGTACAGCTGCGCCTAGTACAGTCACCTGTAAATAATATGGGAACTGCGCATAGTACAGCTGCGCCTAGTACAGTCACCTGTAAATAATATGGGAACTGCGCATAGTACAGCTGCGCTTAGTACAGTCACCTGTAAATAATATGGGAACTGCGCATAGTACAGCTGCGCCTAGTACAGTCACCTGTAAATAATATGGGAACTGCGCATAGTACAGCTGCGCCTAGTACAGTCACCTGTAAATAATATGGGAACTGCGCATAGTACAGCTGCGCCTAGTACAGTCACCTGTAAATAATATGGGAACTGCGAATAGTACAGCTGCGCCTAGTACAGTCACCTGTAAATAATATGGGAACTGTGCATAGTACAGCTGCGCCTAGTACCGTCACCTGTAAATAATATGGGAACTGTGCATGGTACAGCTGCGCCTAGTACCGTCACCTGTAAATAATATGGGAACTGTGCATGGTACAGCTGCGCCTAGTACAGTCACCTGTAAATAATATGGGAACTGTGCATGGTACAGCTGCGCCTAGTACAGTCACCTGTAAATAATATGGGAACTGTGCATGGTACAACTGCGCCTAGTACAGTCACCTTTAAATAATATGGGAACTGTGCATGGTACAACTGCGCCTAGTACAGTCACCTGTAAATAATATGGGAACTGTGCATGGTACAACTGCGCCTAGTACAGTCACCTGTAAATAATATGGGAACTGTGCATGGTACAGCTGCGCCTAGTACAGTCACCTGTAAATAATATGGGAACTGTGCATAGTACAGCTGCGCCTAGTACAGTCACCTGTAAATAATATGGGAACTGTGCATAGTACAGCTGCGCCTAGTACAGTCACCTGTAAATAATATGGGAACTGTGCATAGTACAACTGCGCCTAGTACAGTCACCTGTAAATAATATGGGAACTGTGCATAGTACAGCTGCGCCTAGTACCGTCACCTGTAAATAATATGGGAACTGTGAATAGTACAGCTGCGCCTAGTACAGTCACCTGTAAATAATATGGGAACTGTGCATAGTACAACTGCGCCTAGTACAGTCACCTGTAAATAATATGGGAACTGTGCATAGTACAGCTGCGCCTAGTACTGTCACCTGTAAATAATATGGGAACTGTTCATAGTACAGCTGCGCCTAGTACAGTCACCTGTAAATAATATGGGAACTGTGCATAGTACAGCTGCGCCTAGTACAGTCACCTGTAAATAATATGGGAACTGTGCATGGTACAGCTGCGCCTAGTACAGTCACCTGTAAATAATATGGGAACTGTGAATAGTACAGCTGCACCTAGTACAGTCACCTGTAAATAATATGGGAACTGTGCATAGTACAGCTGCGCCTAGTACAGTCACCTGTAAATAATATGGGAACTGTGCATAGTACAGCTGCACCTAGTACAGTCACCTGTAAATAATATGGGAACTGGGCATAGTAATTTAAATATTTTGGCTGTGCGTGGGTCTGCTGTTGCCCTGGTATTTTTTGAATAAATCACATGCATGTCAATTTTTAAACCAAGATATATCTTTTCTTAAAGATTTTACTACCTCTGTGACTGAGTTCAGAATTTTATAATGTTTATTTCTGACTTTTTAAGTCAATTAGGCAGAATTGTTGTTTTAATCTCCCTGTGGACTTGAAAGAAATTGAAGAATTCCAGTGGGTAAAAGCACAGACCCCACACTTGGATAGATTGTGCTGTGAGATGTAATGCCACCTGGTAATGCATTCACAGAGGAATACAAACTTTAAAATTGCTCTCTGAAATGTTCAGGGTTATTTCCTTTTGATATGCAAGATACAGCACCAGTCACATGTGAAAAAAGGGGAAGTGCTCACCCAAGATAATAGTTATCAAGAATGTTTTTAATTCCAGGCTTCACTTGAGCCACGTTAAATGTTTCAGCTGTCAGGAGTGTTGTGCTACTGTTTTCTTCCCACGCTTTGGATGAATCGCATAGAAAGGGGTTAGTTATGAAGGACAGAGTGAGAGCTTTGCAGCCATTACATATAATACTTTTATGGTGCACTGCAAGTCTCTAATGTGACTTTAAACACTTGGGCATTCACTCTATTCCCTTTTTATAAAAACCATTGTGAAGTAAGATATTTCCTTTGTTTCTGCTTTGGCTGTTCTTCTGATGCTGTGAGGGATCTACAGGATAGATGAGGCCCAGAGATGTAGGAGGCAGGATAAGTAGCAAGGAAGTGTTTATTGGGAAAAGAAACTCAGGAAAAGATAAAGTAATTCTGGCTTTTGGCCTTAAAAAGTCTAACATCAGTTTAATTATAGCTTTAGTTCTGCAGACCCACTATTCAAGAATCAAGGAAATCCTTAGTTTATAATCTAAGGGCTTGATTTTAAAAAGTATTTACACATGTAAAACTGAATTTTACTCGAGCAAATGAATTTTACTAGAGTAAGTGGGCTTTTGAAAATTTCTATAATATATGCCATTAAATTGTCCATAGGATTTGCTCGTGTAAGTGCACTTTACATGCGTAAATGGCTTTTGAAAATTGCTACAATAGTAGTTACATTCACATGTGTAAATCCTTTTGAAAATTCACCTGTAAGAGAAGGACTTGATTCTTTAAGCATAAGTAAGGCTCAGGGTTTTGTAGTTCAGCAAACACACCAGGCTGAGGGCTTGAAAGTAGGAAAAGTACTAATGCCAACTAAATTCCTGCAGAGCTTCTGGCTACAATCAAATGAGAGGATGCAGCCAGGGCACGTTGAACAAGAATAAGTGGTTTAAGAGCCCACAGAATGAACTCCTTCCTTTCTATAATTCAAGTTTTCCTTACCTGGCTGGGGGAGATTGGGCAGGTACTCTGTAGGAAGTTTTCCACACTCTGGCCCTTGGCTCCTTCTTTGAGAGGGGATTGAAGAAGACGAGGATGGGCCTGTATGACCCAGCAGCCCTTCCATACTCTTTCTCGTTATCCTCCAGTTCAGGAAAGTAGTTTTTGCTTGAGTTGGTTGGAAGGGCCTATAGTGTCCTTCACAGAAATACAATACCTTGTCCTTCCTGCAAATAAAATAGATTTTCAGACTGTCTGGATCATTGGCAAGGTCCATTTTCTTTTTTAAAGTTATCTGTTGACTGTTAATGTTGATGGTGAACAGGGGCAGATTGCAGGAAAATATCAACCCAGGGGATTTTTTTTTAAAACAGGTTCATGTGATTCAATGACTCCCAAAACCACACCAAGCTGAGCTGGAACACAAACGCCTCTACTGTCAGGGATGCTGCTCGCCCCTTCTCCAATATCACACTCACCTTCACCCAATCTTCAAATTCCTTCTTTAATCCCCCACCCCAGGGGTTTTATACCCTGTACCTACAGGCTACAGCTGGTGCGTTCAGCTGCTGGGTTCTGCAGCACTTTGCTGTCCTGGTGGTAGTGGGAGAGCTGCAATGCGATGGTCCCTCTCTCCTTCTCAGTTTTTTATCTTTACTTATTTTGTCCCCGGGCAGTGCTGTTTTCAGTTCCAGTGCTGCCTGCCAGTGCTTACTTTCCCTTCTTCCATCTCTGAGGCTACAGGCAGGCTCTTTCAGCCTGGCAATAGTCTGTTTTTTTCTCCCTAGGAAGGGCCCTGAGGTTATCTCATCCAGTTAGTAAAAAGAAAAAAAAAGAAAAAGAAAAGGAGGTGGGAGAAACAGGAAGGCGGGCTGGGGCCAGGACAGTGCAGCTCCAGGTGGAGCATCAAAGAGAGGCAGGAGAAATGCAGGCAGTGCTCCGACTGGAAAATAGAGCAGCATTTCATTTTTATTTTCAAATATATGCAGCAGGCAGGGGTCATGAAGGTGCTGGCTTACCTGCAGCAAGTACAAGCCTGCCTTCGATCCCTCCAAAAGTGAAGCTCAGCATGTCTGCACACAAAAGCAAGGAGCTAACTGCTAGTGCAGTTGAGCCACAAGGAAAGCAGAGGAGTCTGAGGAAATGACACCTGACCAACCTAATCAGCCCACTGGGGCATGTTCAGTCCCCCGATAGGCCAATCCACCCCTGATGGTGAAAAATGTCACTCCTGCGTTTAGGCACAAAATGGATCCAAAACAGCCTTACCTTCCTTACCTTACCTTCCTTCCAGTGTTGCTGAACAGGGTGACAAAGAAATCCCACATAAATCAATCAGTCAGTCAGTCAATCACTGGAAAAGTTTCTTCTAGAAGATGAAGAGTAATTCAATTTCTCTTCTTCTTCATCACCCCTACTGAACACATCATCAAGGTGTCAAACTGGTGTCATTTGCAAGTGTGCTTTCCATCTGAAGGATTCCTGTTCACTTGGAGCTGGTCTAAGGACTCATTTTATTTCATAGTACTTGAGAGTGTTGTGACTAGCATACTTTGATTTTCATTCACGAAGGAACCATCCAAAAGCATCTTTATATTATTTTACTTAATTTCTCAGTGCCTTTTCCAGCCCTAATCCAACTCTACTGTTGTGGTTGAAACAAATGAAAAAATAGTATGACCTATCTCTTTATCTTTGATCTCTCTATCTTTTGTCTTTCAAGGGAAGAACCCATTTCCAGAACTCTGAGGTTGTAAAGAACATCTTAAAAATAAAATTGGGCACACACACAATAATGGGAAATTTCAATTATTCCAGTACTGATTAGGCGAATATTTCATCAGGACTTGATAGGGATGCAAAGTTTCTAGATGCCACAAATGACTGTTTTTATGGAGCAGCTGGAACCGATGACAGGAGGAACTTCTTTACAGCTAGTCCTCAGAGGAATATAGGACTTGGTACAAGGAGTAACAGTGGCAATGCTACTTAGTAATAGTGATCATAACACAAGTACATTTAACATAATCACTGGAGGGAGGGCATTAATGCAGTAACACTTAACGTTGAAAAGGGAGACTATGATAAAATAAGGAAATTTGAAAAAACCTGAGAAAGAAGACATAAGAAGTTGCCTGAGAAACCTGAGAAAGAATGACATAAGAAGTTGCCATACTACTCAGACCAAGGGTCCATCAAGCCCAACATCCTGTTTCCAACAGTGGCCAATCCAGGTTACAAGTACCTGGCATGTACCCAAACACTAAGTAGATCCCATGGTTGCAAAGGTTGAAATTGTGCATAAATCCTAGACATTCTTTAAAAAATACTGTCTTGGAAGCCCAGATAAAATGTTTTTGATCATTTAAAAAGGCTGAAGGAAGACCAAGCGACTGCCAGCATGACAGTGCTGACTCAGAGAGCTCTTCCCAGCTCAGTTTGCAGCAGTGCTCAAGAGAGAAAATAGGATGATAGGAATTATTTGGAAAGGAATGGAGAAAAAAATGGAGAATATCGTAATCCCTCTGTATTGATCAATTGTCTGACTGCACCTTGAGTATTGCATGCAGTTCTGATCACTACATCTCAAAATATAAATAGATTTAAAAAGATATGGAGAAAGGCAAGAAAAATAAGAGAAGATGGAATGGCTTCCTTATAAAGAAAGGTTAGGGCTCTTCAGCTTAGAGAAGAGATGACTGAGAGGGAAATATAAATTTATATCATTAGGGTGGGGGGAGTGGAACAGGCAGGTATTTACTTTTTCAAATGGTATTAAAACTAGAGGAGGCTCCATGAAAATAACAGGTAGCAGATTTAAAAAAATCATAGAAAACATTTTTTTCACTCAATGCACAATCAAGTTTTGGAATGTGTTGCTGGAAGATGTGGTTAAGCCTGTAAAAGTCTGAGGCCACCAAAGTCTTTGCTTATGTTTTTGTTTACTTAATCCTCCCTCCTCTGAGCTCCTTCAATATTCAGGAATACCTGGCCTGAGAGAAAGGTTGGAAGCCTATTTGCACAACTGTTCTTCAGCAGCCTTTGAAGTTAATACTCGTGGGCCTCCCCAGGAAAACAGTTTTGGCTAAGCCCCTGGTTTGCATGTTGCCTTTAAGTAAGACACAGGGACTCTTGTAAGAGCCTTTGATTTCTTCACGGTGCAAGCAATATGTTGCAGGCTGGATTTCTATGGTTTCCTTTGAATTCCACTCTGCGTGCTCTCCTGTTTGCTGGACATACTCCTCTTTAATTCAGAATTTTTAATAAGCTCCTATTAATAATCCATATGTAGTCTAAGGCAGATCTTAGACTGATCAAGGAAGGGGGAAAGGCATGTTTTAGCCTTTATTTAGAAAATAAAGAATGTTTACTCTTCCATTGACATTTCTCACAAGAAGGAATTTTAACTCCAGAAAAACTAGATTGATGGATGAGTAATACACATGCTTTATTCATGAAACTTGAATTCTAAAGCATCTGGAACATGTAGAGGCAGCCGTTAGTAATTGGAGTTCCCTATTATAACTAGGGTTTTCAGTGACGTTGCCCCTGCTAGAGCCACTGCTTTCAAGCAGGTTTATGAAGACAAGAGATGGATGATTCCTTTATTGATAGATAAGTGATGCCAATTATGCAGAGCAGAACGTGCTTGACGTAAACATCGTTTCAGCTCCCTTCTGAAGTCTTTTAAAAAGAAGATGCTGGACTACAAGATTTTAGTGGCATCATCCAAGAAATAATTTTATTCCAAGCAGATTTGTGAGATTGGTTTGAATCCCAAAGTTATTTTTGGGATTGCAAAAAAACTTTTAATGAACCTTCTATATCTAATAAAGGGAGAAGAACCTGCTCTTGCTCAATCTCCTGTAATGATTTCAAAGACCATTTAAAGTCCAAGACTTGAATTTGCTAGTTAGCTTTCAGAGAGTGCCTCCTTGGCATACCAATTCCTCATATGCCCCCTTAGTCTTATGGTCTGATTTCAATTGTATCTCCATGTCTGAGATCACTCAAATCATTGCCAAGTTGAACCCTTCATTTTGCCCTTTAAATATATGTAGTATGCCCACTTTGAAGATCACCAGAGACTTAATTGCCCCCGCTCTCACTACCATTGTCAATCTCTCATTGTCATAGTTCCATCTAACCTGAAGCAAACTATTATTTTATTTATTTATTTATTTATTTATTAACTTTTATTTACCGACATTCGTGAAGCACATCATGCCGGTTTACAAAGAACTCAGATGAGATACAGCAAAACAATATAACAGTATAACAAAATAACTTTATAAACAATGTAATATAATATTACTAACCAAAAGAATAAAGAATAAAAGACAGAACTGAACAAAATAAAACAGTACAAAGGCATTACAAAAGGAACCAAAGGAGCAGAAGATTTAAGGGGGAGGAAGGGGGGGGGAGAGGAGGGGGGAGGGCGAGGGGAGGGAGGGTGGGTAAGGGTTTAAGAGGGGAGTGGGAAAAAGGGGGGGGAAGAGGAGAGGGAGGGGAGAGAACCAAAGTTAAAAGGAATTAAAAGGGAGAGAATACATAAGACTTAATACATGAGACTTAAGAGAGGTATTACTTAAATAAGTAGAGTTGCGGAAGAATCGAAAAAAAATCGCGAAGGCGGTGGAAAACGCCAGGTCGTTACTAAAAACGACCTGGATTGGATTGGATTGGATTGGCGGTGGAAAACGCCAGGTCGTTACTAAAAAAACCTGGATTGGATCCTTCAGCTCCTACTAGTTATAGTCCAATTCCCTCTCTGTCATTCCAGTCCAAACTATTAGAAACCACAGTCCTCAATCAATTAGCTGAGTTTGTTGAAGAAAATCAGATATTAGACCCCTTTCAAGTGGCAGTGGAGGAGTAGCCTATAGAGATGTGCAGCAGGGACGGATTCGTCCCATTCGGTATTCATATTCATGGGGAGCCAAATCCGTTGCATCCATTCTCAGGGGACCCCAATCCTTTCATTAGTTACGTATGTATTTGTTTCCCAAACAAAACCCCATCTGAACCCTTTAAATTTAATTAACTACAATCCCCCACCTTCCTGACCCCCCCAAGACTTACCAAAAGTCCATGGTGGTCCAGCGGGGGTCCTGGCGTGATCTCCTGCACTCAGGCTGTCAGCTGCCGGTATTCAAAATGGCACCGATAGCCTTTGCCCTCACTATGTCACAGGGGCTACTGGTGCCATTGGTTGGCCCCTGTCACATGGTAGGAGTAATGGATGGCCGGCGCCATCTTGTGCTCCTACCATGTGACAGGGGCTGACCAATGCACCGGTAGCCCCTGTGACATAGTGATGGCAAAGGCTATCGGGCCATTTTGAATACCAGCAACCAACAGCCCGAGTGCAGGAGATGGTTCCCGGACCCCCCGCTGGACCACCAGGGAGTTTTGGTAAGTCTTGGGGGGGTCAGGAGGGTGGGGGGTTGTACTTAATTCAATTTTAGCTGGGAAACGAATAAGAATTAATGCATGTACGTATCGGGGGGCCCCCCTTGCCGAATGCAACGTATCTGCCTCTCGACGAATACGAATCCCGAATGCAATGTATGGCGTCCCTCTGCACATCCCTAGTAGATACCAGGAGGGGATGGGATGGAATAGAGAATAGAGCAGTTTGTCTTGTCTCTGTCTCTTCCAGCCTCACCCCCTCTCCTCCAGTTCTCTGCACTGGGTGGGGGCTGCAGCAGGAAGCAGAAGGCTGTTCTTTCATGACAGATTCAGCACAGCTGGGAGGCAGCAAATCCTATGTGGGCCTGCTGCCCTCCCCACCCACCCCACACCTCGATTTTTGCTAGCCTAGGCACAGGCCTAGTGCGCCTATTGGGAAATCCAGGCCTGGGGAGAGGCAAATCCTGCAGAAAAAAGGAAGTGTTAATGCCTCTATGCTGGTTGTTGTTGTTGTTGTTGAGAACTGAAGGAATATTTTGTTCAGTTCTGGAAGTGAACCTCCAAAAGGATAGCAATGACTAGAGATATTCCAGAGAAAGGCAATAAAAATGGTGAGAGGTCTGCACCAAAAGCCCTATAACAAGGGTGGCCAACTCCTGTCCTCAAGAGCCACAAACAAGTCTGATTTTCAGGATATGCACAATGAATATCCATGAGAGAGGTTTGCCTTCGCTGCCTTCATTGCATGCAAATCTGTCTCATACATATTTATTGTGGATATCCTGAAAACATGGTTTGTTTCTGGCTGTTGAGGTCCAGAATTGGCCATCCCTGCCTTAGAGAATTGAAGAGATATATAATAAAGATATTAAATATTTGAAAGGTATTAATAATGTACAAGTAAACCTTTTGCAAAGGAAAGAAAGTTGTAGAAGGTCATGACAGGAAATTCCAAGAAGGTAGGCTCGAAAAATGGTGGAAAATCTTTTTTGTGGAATGAGTGGTGGATGCCTGAAACACCCTCCCATACTCAGTGGTGGAAGCTAACATGACTTTAAAAAGTTATGGGATAAACAGAGGATCCTTACTTGCAAAAGGTGAAGAGCTAGCAAAAGATGACCAAGTGGTAGCACAGGGTATGGGGGTAGTCGAAATGTAACCTGAGCACGGCAGCAGTTAAGCCCCTAAGAGCAGTGGCATGTCAATAACTGGCTTAGAAGAAGACACTGGAGCAACCGCAGTGAGTGACCATGGCTGCAGCCCAAGACTGCTCAATGAGTATGAGAAGCATGGATGTTTGGAAGAATAACTTGGGTGGATTATGTAAAAACATGGTAATAAGACATGGGAGAGGAAATGCGTGTAGGATGTGATTCTGGTCTTATAAGAAAAAGGAGTGTGAACAGATATTTTTTGTCATTTTCTTTTTTTTTTTTTAATTTGCTTCATCTCTTCAAAGTAAAAAACCCAAACAATCACAATTTTAAAGTAGAAAGAAAAGTATTGCACACCCTTCACCACTCCTGAGCCCTCCTCCTTATTCTCCCATCCCATTTCTCCTGGCACCAGTGGACTAACTCCAGCAGCATATTTAATGTCTTCCATATAAAGGGGCACCAGTTTCGATCTAGCCAGGGTCATTTTGTATAACAAAATTAACAAGGGTGCTGGCAGAGGAAGGCCCAGGCCAGGTTGGTGCCATTTTGTAGGGATGAAATAAAAAATGATGCCAGGCTTGTTCTGCCAACACCATTTGTAATTGTAGTAGTGACAATAAGGAGTGACCGGGGACCACTCCTGCCCCTCGAAGACCATCACTGTGGTAAGAGGCTTCAGGGATGGAGGAACTGGGAGGAGGGCCCAGAAGTTTTGTATCTTAAAATCATTTTAAGTAAATGAAAAGAAATGAACAACAAATGAAATGAAAGAAAAAATCAAAACAAAAATTGTCTGTGCACCCAATCCAAATTCTTCTGAAACTGTTATGGATGGAACGAGTTCAGTGGGGCGGGGGATTGGGAGGAGGGCCTGGGAGTTTGCTCCTTTTCTGTAGCATGCCTTTTTTAATGAAAGGAATGACATTTCCATTCCCTTGATCTGCTTTCTTCAGAGGCTCCCATGAGAACCTAAGTCTCCCCAATTGCAGGCACCTAAAGTGCCACAGTACAAAAAGGCCAGCCCAGTAGAGATTTGTTGTTATCACTTTCAAGGAATGCCTCTGTTCACCACAAGTGTTGGATGGGAGTTGAAGGTTCAGGTAAAAAACATGTGGAGGAGGAACTGCTGTTGTTTGAGTAGAGGGATTTATATGATCATCTATCCAATGTGGAGAAATCACAATTGGGCAGATTGGATGTAGAATTTGATCTTTTTATTGCTGTCATTTACCATGTTACTATGTATGTTACTAAAGTATTTAATCCCCCCCCCCAAATGATTTACCCTGATCCTCCTCCCCATTGAAAAGTTCCTAATCTTTGATCCATGACTCAGCTCCCCCCTCCCCCCCCCCCACCCAGATCAAGGCCCTGACAGCCCACATCAAGGTCCCTCCAAACATCAAGGTTCCACCAACCTGAAATCCCCCCATCATAAAGCATTAGCCCCTCCCCCCCCCAATCCCTTTCCACTGCTATGGAATACATCTCTCACCATATCTGAGTGTCCTGGTTTTTGCCAGTAGGAATGATAGTAATGAAGCACTTCTAGGCAATGCCAGAAAATCTCCCACATTCCTCCTGCCAATGATAATTGGGACTCTCTGGATTGGTAAATTATTCATTACAATGGAGTAGAGGGTGGGTAGGGACTCATTGGGAGGTTCTTGATGGTGGGTTTCATGTTAGGGATGTTATGCTTGGCAATCCATGGGCTTCCCCATGAACCGCCACACTCACTCCTGGGTCCAGGTCATTGCCATCCCCAGGTCATTGCCATCCCCCTCTCAGCCACATGGCAGGGCACCATGCTTTGACAGAGTAAGGTACCGTCAACCTGCTTCACGGTCGGACACTGCTGATGCTCAGCCTAGCCTCCCCTAGATGTACATGTGCAAAACGTTACCCTATTTAAAGGGCCCACAGCAGGAAATCCCCCACAGTACCCATTGATGACCTCACAGGCTCAGACTTATAAAAGGCCTTCACGCTCCCTTTCTCACTGCCTCAGCATCAGATCTCCCTACTGTTCGGTAGCATGTGTTGTTCCAGTGTTCCATGTCTACAGTCCTTCACTTCCAAGTGTTCTTGTCATCAGTTCTTAAGTTCCAAGTATCCAGTTTTTCAGTTCAAGCATCTTTTTCCTCAGTTCAGTTCCAAGCGTCTTTGTGTTCAGTTCTTCAGTTCCAAGAGTCCTTGTCTTCCGTTTTTCAGTTCTCCGGTGTCTCCTCACTGCCTGCCTGTTCTTCTTCTTGCCTTCCTGCCTGCCTATTCATCCCACCTTTCCCTTAGGACAGATTTTTGGTATTGACTTCCGGACTTGCTTGACTACCGCCTATCACCAACCTCTGCCTGTCTCTGGATATGCTGACCACCACCTGCCACAGACCATTGCCTGCCACCAGATATATCTATCCTTCACCCACTCTGACCCAGCTGTCCAGATGGACTTCTCCATCATCAGCAGAGGACCCCTACCTAAGGCCTGCCGACCCAATACCCAAAGACTCAACCCGAGGGGAATGTGGGCTGGTAAAGGCAAAGCTCCAGTTGGGCCTCTGCCTCGTCCAACTCCACCAGCTGATGGCTCCTCCCTGCAGGTTGCGCCAATCCCACCTTGGTCCAAGGGTCGATGAACACAAGGGGTCTAGACGTGAGGTGTCAGGACCTTGATGCGAGGTGTTAAAACCTGGACCAGGGAAGTTTGTTTTTTCAGAGGACGAACAATCTTGGTGAGGGGAAAGAATTCTCCTGTACAAACTAGCCCAAAAGAAAAGGACCAGTTAACATGAGAGACAATAATCATAAAGCAGATACAAAAACTCTTAACACCTGGTGCAAGGAAGGCAACTTTTGGATTATATCAGGCATAGATGAAATCATTCATGGAGGAGAGCATTGCATGCTATTTTATGTGCACCATCTATAGCCAGATTTACATATGGTCCTGATTCATTTGCAAGCATATCCACAAAAGTGTCCAGAGAATGTTTTAACATGCACACTAAGCCTTGGTGCACAGCCTAGGCCCCTTAATCTGAAATCTAAAAGTGCTCCAGAGATATTGAGAAAATAATGCCAATAACCACTGAAGCAAAGTTTGATATATCTGCCCCAAATGAAAAATTCTCTTAGTATCATACTTGGTAGACATAAGTAAAGAAAACCTAGCCTCAGTTTACAAATGCAAACTTGCCAGTCCTGGTAGTCTTTTAACTGCACTGAACAGTTCAAGGTTTTTCTGAAGCTTGCACTGATGAATTTTGTCCTCCATGTTTAGAACATTAAGTCCTTTCATGGTTTGCAGTTAAAAACAATGAGAGGATTCAGAGGAGTCTGACTGCTAGTTTGGTACGCTATATGATATCTCCATATTCAAGAGATGCTTGTAACGCACATTCAGAGAGTTCTATTCCAGATATGAAAATTCAGAGAGAAAAGATATTTATTCATTACTGGCAAGCTGCTTTGCAAGTCATTCATAGTGTTCCACATCTAAAGTCATTTGCATACATCTCATCAGGTAGGAAACTGTATTCCAGCCAAAAAGGATGCAATTTCCATTAAATATAACTGTCAAAAGGCACCAAATCAATGCATAATCCACAGGCTGAATTCAAGAATGACATGTCCTAGTTGTTTTGAGATTATTTGCCCTGAGATATTATATTGTTTAATAAATTTCTTCAGTGTAAAAAGCCTTCAATCCTATTCATTAAAATGGGTTACACTGTTCATAAAGGCAGATTGCTTAGAATAGAAGATCCATCTAGAATTCAGTGGGGGGATTTACAAACAATAAAAAGATATAAGGAGATGAAAAAGAGTAAAGAAGGCCCAGCTGTTCCATACTGGAAGATATTGGCAGGGTGGTGTATTTTGGCTTTCTGACTTCTTCACTTAGTGCATTGTCCTGAAAGCATCTTCTCAGTACGTCAAGGTAGCATCTGATACTGCCTACAGTCCACCAGCCAGCCTTGGCGTTTTCTATATTATTATTATGGAAGATCTCTTTTTGGGAATTCTAATATCAAAAAGGACCAGTTTTACTTTTTGCTGAGACTTTTCTTATAAAAGATGACTTCTATTTATGATTTCCTGACACTGTGTTTAACTTTTCCCTTTTGGTTTGTTGTTGGTTCACATTTCAGAAACAGCTCCTGCTGAGCCACAAGGCACCAAGTATAATTGGATTGTTCAGCTGATGCACTGGAACAGATTTCTTCCATCTCATACAGGATCACTCATTCTTATCTCCAATGGTAGTCTACAGAGAAACTGCTCACAATAGCACAATATTTTTCCTTTCTCCATAAGCACTTATAATACAGTCATCCATTACTAAGATTATAATCTTTGGTATCTCAAACTCCTAATTATTGCACCAGCATTTCTTGTATTCACAGCTCTCTCTCTCTCTCTCTCTGGTGGATTTTGCTATAGACTTCTGCCAGCAATGCTCAATGTGACAGTCACAATGCAGCCTAGGAGCTTGAGGCACTTGGAAATTAAGAAGGTCTTCTTCCTTCTCACTGACCTAGTCTTTATGAGAATTAAAACATCAGAATGTCAAACTACATGAAGGATCCAGAGCAGAAAGGACTTTAATGCTTGCCTGTTTGCTGCTGTAGGCTGTGCAGTTGGTGAGGCCTTTCTTAAAAGTCTGGTGTGCATCTCTACCATAAAAAAATACAGGGCTACTTTTTATGGTAGGCAAATCCTTATCTGGTTTGTTTAACCTCTGCACATAGAAGAGATGCGTGCCCCAACAATACTGAGTGAGGTTGCTTAAAGAGTCTCTTCTGGAGGGGAGTCAGTCCCAGATCAGAGTATGAAGATTCAGGTTAATACTGAATGACAGAATTAAACTAGAAATGCAGTTAATAGCAGATATCAGAGACTGGAAAAACCTCTGAGGAAGTTATTTGGCCTTATTCAAAGTTACAGCAACCAGTCCTGTGCTGATATTTCTTTGTCTTGTGATTGATTGATTTATACATCGCCTTGAACATAGGAAAGGTGGTTCAATAAGCTGAATTAACTGATAATAGTGAGTGCTTATAGGATTTACTAAGATTGCTCAGAATCAAATCAAAGATATGTTAAGAACATAAAAGGCACCAAGCTGGGTCAGAGCTCAGTATCCGACAGTGGCCAAGCCCAATCCAGGTCGCTGGAAGATCCTAATGGAGAGATCCATTCTCAGTTGTGGGGATTCCAGAATCTACCAAGCTAATAATTTCTGTCACCATGTGATTTCTTTACCCGCAGAGCACTGTAACAGACCCTAGAAGAAAGATGTTCAGACGTTCTCAGGCACTGCATTCTGCTTTCTTTGTGACTTTCTTTTCATCCATACTAGGCTTGAATAGAAGTCTGTCCGTCTGCTTTATACAGTACTCATCTGGAAAAATGTTAGAAAATGTGGGTGTTATTTTTATTTCCAAAGTAGAAAGAGTTAAATTGTTATTTGGCATAGAAAGTAAAAATAATGGTCCCAGAATCAAAAGATCCTTTCCAATAAGGGCCACACTTACCCTGAGCAGGTGAACCAGCGCAGCTCTGAAGCTGGGAAAACGCTCAGTGACTTTACAGAAAACAAATGCAGAGCAGACTCAGAGGAGCAATTCTTTTCTCTTTTCTAGTCTTACTTTTGTTAGTTTCTTTAATCTACAAAGTGCCTGCAGCTTTGTTTATTTGAATAATGCTGCTCTGGTGAGAAATGAAAAGGAAGTGAGACTGATTTTTTTCTGTATAGTTCCTTCCATTCACTTCCTCTCTTCAGCCTGGACTGCTCAGTTTTCTTCTCTGATAAGCTGGGCTATTTCTTTCCGAGACAGTGAAAGCATTTCTATAAAACATAGATTCCTTCTGATTACAATTGTGCATTGTCAGGTTGCTGTGTGCCTAGCTGAGCTGAATGCAAAGTGCTGGTAATCCATACATCCTTTCTCCGGCCTGGGATACCTGCCAAATCGATGTCAGAAATGGCAACTGTAACAAATATCGCTCAGTTGAACTTGATCAGTAAGGTCTTTCAGTCAACAATTAGTTAAAACAAAAGAATCTATTAAAGTGTCCTGTGGACCGTACAGTGGTTTCTTAAGAACTGGTAGCAGGAGGAGGTCGCAATGCCTAGTCTTGGTTAGGGCTCCCTTCCAGTGTTTGTGACTCCATAGATCAGTCTCTATTAACCACTGTCACAATTTTGGAGCAAAGTTGCTATATAAAGTTTAAATAAATGTTTAGCTATTGTTGGGGATAGTGATTTCTGAAGCAGCTATATTCATTTATCAATTATTGTATTTTTTACAGTATTAACAATGTTGATGACTGATGCAGCTAATTCCCTTGGGCTCAAGTCAAACTGTTTAATATGCAGTCCCGGATCTGTTGTTTATTCCCCAGCCATTTGAATTCTGCTGCACTCGCAGTATTAACATTGTGCTTGTAGTGCAAGATCCCAGGCAGTTGCAGCTCTGTCACTCTGTGCACCATATTAAACAAGTCATTTAATCTCCCTCGGCTTATTAGATTTGGAGACTGTTAGGGGAGGAAAAGCTGTACCAAGCATCTCCAATATTGTGAGTAGTCACAGTACCGGTGAAAGAAGATCATTTGCAATGATAGTAGAGCATGGTTATGTCCTGCATCATTTTATCTGGAACTATATACTAGGGGTTTGGTTGACTTCTTAATAGCATTGCTTACTGCTGAGGATCTGGAGCCATTTCTTTAACTGTGGGAAGCAGAAGGAATGAAATCCAAGGCATCAGCAGCAGCAGCAGCTACAGCATCACTTCAGGGCCCTATTGCAGCCTTGATATTCCGCATCCCGAAGGGAATCTGTGCATGCACCTGTTTCCAGACAGTGGAGAGGAGCAAGTTTGCACAGGGCTGATAATGTGGCAGTAGGTGCAATAGAGAAGTGAGAAGATTGACCAAGAGGAAAGGCACCTACTTCCAAGTTCCAAACTGAATGGATAAGAGAATGAAATCTGGATTTTGGATATATTTATCTATGTGCGTGCATCTGCACCCTGTGTAGATCTTGCCTTGTAGTAATACTAAAAAGTGCTATAAACACTCAGGGCCCAGAACCTGTACCTTAGATATAAAGAGGAATACATCAGTCTATGCGGCTTCAAATGGAGCCTGTCAAACATTGGAATAAATAAACGGAGTTAGAGGTCCCAGTCCAGCTCCTCATGGAAGAATATGAACAGGGGCGGATTCCCGATGACGACCGGCCCAGGGATTCGCCGCCTAGGCCGGCACAGGAGATACCACGAGGTCTGCCGAGCGCGACTCTGTCACGGCCGCGCTCGGCAGACCACGTGACTAGAGTGACCGGCCCACCGGGGGATGCCCGATCCCCCAATAGGCCAATCCACCCCTGAATATGAATAACTTGCACTCCTCCTGTGTACTTCTCCCCACCCCCACTCCAATAAAAACGTTATTTCCACCCTGTGATAATTCCAGGTAATGGAAATCATAAGCATTAATGAGCCCTGAGCTCCCTTTTCATTCCTCATGGCTGAAGGATTCTGACAGGTCGGGCTGGGGTCAGGCCTGCTTCCTGCTATTCAGTGGAAAACCAGATGCCTCTATTTTCTCTCTATGAAGTCAGGTGGAGCATATAGTGAGAGATTTGGAGGTAAAACTGCAATCTGATTTGTCAATGAAAGAGAACATCAGATAAGTGGCAACTAGTGCTTTCATTGAACTAAAAGCATTACAGGGTTTGAAGTCTCCTCTAACAACAAATGATTTTTGCAATATAGTTCAGTCATTAGTCACTTCTAAGCTGGACTATTGCAATGTAATATATATTGATGCCCAGCATATATGTTGCGCTGTTTATAGGCAGTGCAGAATGCAGCAGCAAGGTTATTGACAGGCACAACAATGTTCCCTCCATTGATGAAGGATACAATTTGAAATGGTAATGATTCATCGTACGCTAAAAGGTGATTCTCCAATGTGCCTTACTTCAGTCTTAAAATTGTACAAGCCATCACGTATGCGTAGGTCAGCAGGTCAACTGCTTTTCTGTGACTGGCCCACACTTAAGCAAGAGCAATGAGTGACTCTCAGAAAGCAGCTAAAGCTTTTAATGTTGCTTTTTCTTCTTTCAGTATGAATTAGATTTGTTTTCATTTTTATCTCCAGTTAATGTGTTTTGTTGAGTATTTTGTTAGCTTTTTTTTTTTTTAATATTTGCACATTTGTTTTGAATGTTCTTTGTATTAATTGTGTATATACAGTACTTCTGCTACCTGCCTAGAACCATGGATAGCGCAGATTATAAAAGTACCAAGATCAATGGGTATTCCTTCAAACACGGACTAACAGGCCAATACAGTACAGTGCGCTCCGATGGAGCGCACTGTTAACCTGCCCTTGGACGCGCGTTTTCCCTTACCCCTTATTCAGTAAGGGGAGGAAAACGTGCGTCCAACCCGTGGCACCTAATAGCGCCCTCAACAAGCAAATGCATGTTGTGGGCGCTATTAGGTATGCGCGCGGGATACAGCCAAGCCACACATTTTACTTTCAGAAATTAGCGCCAACCCAAAAGTCGGCGCTAATTTCTTCCGGCACTGGGAAAATGCACAGAAAAGCAGTAAAAACTGCTTTTCTGTGCACCCTCCGACTTAATATCATAGCGATATTAAGTCTGAGGTCCCGAAGATTAAAAAAAGTAAAAAAAAAAAATAAAAATTGAATTCGGCCCGCAGCTGTCGGGCCGAAACTGGACACTCAATTTTCCGGCATCCGGTTTCCGAATCCGTGGCTGTCAGCGGGCTCGAGAACCGACGCCGGCAAAATTGAGCGTCGGCTGTCAAACCCGCTGACAGCCGTCGCTCCGGGCTAAAAGGAGGCGCTATGGACGCGCTAGTGTCCCTAGTGCCTCCTTTCGCCTGATTCTACCGCACCACCTCATTTGCATACTGTATCGCGCGCGCCAGGAGAGCAGGCGTTCGTCCACTCTCCCGCGTTTTTACTGAAACGGCCTGTAAGTTACTGCTTTGTTGCTGGACGTCTTTCACTTCCTGTGATGTTTGAGGCAGAAACACTTCCCCTCCTCTCTCCAGGGCCCACAGATGGAAGAACTCTTGAAGTGAACTGCTTAAGTTTTGCATGTCTTCTTTCTGTGAAAGTCCTTCTAACTAAGCTGGGCCTCTGGGACTGCACTGGGTGAGAACCCTGGGCCACATTTGCATCATTAATTAGGTGAGCTCAGGTGCGTTACTAACCAGCTGTTAACTACCTAATGAAGTGCACAGGTGCAAGTTCATGCAATCACTGGAGCCATAGCTAACGTCTCCCAAACTTAGCTTGAGCAAAGGAGCTTCATGCTATGAAATGGACTCAAAGCACCCTGGTTTCATGTTCTCACTTGCATCCTGGGCCCACCTTGAAAAATGTTTTGCTAGAGACGCTGGAAAGGACTGTGTCCTCTGCTCGCTCTCATTCATGCAGGCTGCTGATTGAAGGGAATAGTAGGATGAAATCCCATTTCTAATGGGGATCAGTCAAAGCTTGACCCACTTCCTACAGTTTGACTTCAGATGGCAATTAGCAAAAAAACAAATTGATGATAGAAATGATTTTACAAACATCAACATCAGAAATGTAAGCTGAGCTTCCCATCCCCTTCTGAACCATGGAAAAAGGCAAATCCTGTTCTTTTAATTGGATTTGCAGGTGCAGGTAAGAAGTCTGGCCTGGGATCTAACGAGCAGGGCTGATATCAGAAAAGCTTTTGGCAGTGTCATTTCTAGTTTCATCCTGAAAACCACAGGCCCTGCCATATTATCAGTCCTCCTGGGGATATGCAGGTGCGTCATGTGTGTGCAACATGGAAATCATATGCGTGCCATGGCGCGGCTGCAAGATGCAAGAAATTGCTTTGTAAAATGAGGGGCAAGGCACAGAGAACTACTTTCCATAAAGCAGATCCCCCTTCCATTCCAATGAAGATAGTAGAGTTTAGGGGTGTGCATTCGGATTGACCGCATTAGTAAAACGCAACTCATATTTTTTTTTTTACTTAAAAAATTGATTCGACATAAACGATCGGATTTCCCACATATCGAACATAGATATGTTCGATATGTGGGAAATCGCGATTGTTGAGCCAAAATAAAAATATAAACCCCCTCACCCTCCTTAATCCCCCCCCCGACTTACCACAACTCCCTGGTGATGGAGCGAGGAGTGAGGACGCCATTTCTGCAATCCTTGGCGAGAAGCATGTGACGTCGGCGGCACGTCGAGTGACGCCGGCGTCACGTGATTCCCGGCTCGTTCGCGCCGGACGGCTCGTTCGGCCCAAAAAGAACTTTTGGCCAGCTTGGGGGGGTCAGGAGGCCCCCCCAAGCTGGCCAAAAGTTCTTTTGGGCCGAACGAGCCGTCCGGCGCGAACTCGCCGGGAATCACGTGGCGCCGCGTCACTCAGACGTGACGTCACGTGATTCCCGGCTCGTTCGCGCCGGACGGCTCGTTCGGCCCAAAAGAACTTTTGGCCAGCTTGAGGGGGTCAGGAGGCCCCCCAAGCTGGCCAAAAGTTCTTTTTGGGCCGAATGAGCCGTCCGGCGCGAACGAGCCGGGAATCACGTGACGCCGACGTCACGTGATTCCCGGCAAGGATTGCAGAAATGACGTCCTCACTCCTCGCTCGATCACCAGGGAGTTGTGGTAAGTCTGGGGGGGGGATTAAGGAGGGTGAGGGGGTTTAAATTTTTTTTTTGCACATATGTACATATACCCAACTCATTGGATTTTTTTTATGTCCATATTGGCCGCAAGTGGGACCCCCTTTCGGACATAAAAAATATGAACATAAAATTTTGCTCTGCACATCCCTAGTAGAGTTTACAAGCTTGCCACTTTTATTCTGCATGCCATGTGGCCACTCCAATCTCTATTCAGACCTCATAGAAGCATACTGCTGCCATGTGTCAGGCATGTAGATGGCATGGACAACTGCCAAATGCACTTAGGAGTATTTAAGAATGGGAGATGTGACCATAACTAAATATGCATACTGTTTATTCCAAAATGTAAAATTATATTAAAACAAGAAAGCATGGCTATAAAACAAGACCAAAAGATGAAGAAGGAGTGCAGACGAGATGATATTCTGAAGCAATCAGTGCTGCGGCTTTCAGGGATTCATTGGAAATTTGCACCTGAATTATTTGCACTCTAGAAGGAGAATGTATTTAATCTAACATATCCGCCATGGTATTTCCTCTTTTTAATATCACTGGGACAAAGAAAGTCCTGGTGCAGTTTATAACCATGTGCTAATCACATGATAGCCGGAGAGATCCTGTAAGGAAAGGTTCCCTAGAATCAGACTTCTGTTGTTTGCAGAAAGGGATTTTCTTTTATATATTCTCAGGATATTGCTTTGAGTTTTCACATCACAGCATTTCAGTAATAATGCAGCTATATGTTGCTGCCCCTGAAATTGTGTTAATATACACAACTTTTAAGCAATGCAAATCCATACTGAACAAAACAGCCCTAATTATTTGTTCCCTGTTTCTTGGCTCTTGGATGCTCTTTTATTCCCATAGGCCCCTTTGGAGAGAAGCTCCTGGATCACAAAGTCACTGATTGGTCCAGTGGGAAGAGAATGCCAGAGAGTGCCAGGGAAGGCTGACATAGGAGTTTGCCATCAAATTATACTTAATGTATTTGGTAGGGAATTTTTTTTTTGGAGGGGAGTTGGGGGAATAGGGGATTCAGGAACTTGTATCTTTCTAAAGAGTTTAGCACTCCCAAGATGCTTTTGAAACATTTGCAAAACTTGGCGTAAACAAATTCTGTTAGAAAGAGTCCAAAGTCATGGGGTACCTGAACACAGTCCAGGAGAGAGGGAGTCTGGATTCATGGGCACAGTCCAGTGTGATTCTGGATTAGTGGGGTTGATGAGCATAGTCCGGTAGACAGGGAGTCTGGATTAGTGGGGGTCATAAACATAGTCCAGTGGAAATCTAGATTAATGGAATTCATGAGCACAGTCCAGTGGGAGTCTGGATTATTGGCGTTCATGAGCACAGTCTGGTAGAGAGGGAGCCTGGATTAGTGGGGTTCATGAGCACAGTCTGGTAGAGAGGGAGCCTGGATTAGTGGGGATCATGAGCACAGTCTGGTAGAGAGGGAGCCTGGATTAGTGGGGTTCATGAGCACAGTTTGGAGTGTCTGGATTATTGGCGTTCATGAGCACAGTCTGGTAGAGAGGGAGCCTGGATTAGTGGGGATCATGAGCACAGTCTGGTAGAGAGGGAGCCTGGATTAGTGGGGTTCATGAGCACAGTTTGGAGTGTCTGGATTATTGGCGTTCATGAGCAAAGTCTGGTAGAGAGGGAGCCTGGATTAGTGGGGTTCATGAGCACAGTTCGGAGTGTCTGGATTATTGGGGTTCATGGGCACAGTCTGGTAGAGAGGGAGCCAGGATTAGTGGGGTTCATGAGCACAGTTCGGAGTGTCTGGATTATTGGCATTCATGAGCAAAGTCTGGTAGAGAGGGAGCCTGGATTAGTGGGGTTCATGAGCACAGTTCGGAGTATCTGGATTATTGGGGTTCATGAGCACAGTCTGGTAGAGAGGGAGCCTGGATTAGTGGGGTTCATGAGCACAGTTCGGAGTGTCTGGATTATTGGGGTTCATTAGCACAGTCTGGTAGAGAGGGAGTCTGGATTAGTGGGGTTCAGGGAACTGGGACTGCAGTGTAGGAAGGCTTACTCCTGGCTACCTGTTACACACAGTGCAGCTCATGGTCCTGCCTGTGCTCTGCTACTCACGTTTGTAAATTATAAGGTAAAGAGGGAGAAAGTGTTATAGACACCATATGATTTCTGGCATTGCATTCTGCCATAAGTTTCTGAGTTTTATTTTTAAGCAGGAATGTGAAGTGTGGCCATTTTTCTTTCTAAATCTGAGACATGCATCTTGTCCTGCTTGGTTCAGGCTTAGTCGGTACTGTTCATAATGGCTCTTCTATTCATGGCTCAGGAGCAGCTCCTCTGAACACTGGAATTTTTGTCTTTGATATTTAATGGATCTGGCCTAGCATTGTGCTTTTACGTATAGTGGAGCTTCAATACGTGGAGAGGTCAAAGGAAGAGAATAAAAACTGTTAGAAATCTCACCCTGTGAGTACTCGAGAAAAACAGCATTAGGATGCCTGAAAATACTCAAAGAAAAGAGAAAAAAGAAAACCAGTGTATAAAGCAAGAGTTCTGAGAATTCCAGGAGTGAGCAGGATTAATTCAGGCATCCGTGGGCCTGGCAAAAGACTCTCCATTAAATCTCACATTTAAAATAGGCATTGCTTGGCTTTGTATTTTTACTTAGTTGTACTTCATGTTAGAATGGAACAAAACTTTCCCCTGGCATACAATACTGTTATTACCTCTAATACTCTGCCATTACTTCTCCATGGTTTGTTTGAAAGGACCAAAATTAAGGATGTCACCAGGGGTGTCATGGGTTTCTTTGTACTTGGTGATTCAGGTGTGGAGGCCCATGGAAAGCAAACCACCTGGAAAGTAAATGGTCAGAAATAGATAACTGCCAGTTCTCATTCATTCAGCACTTTAGGTTCTACGCTTTACGGCCAGATTTACTAAAGCTTTCCTTGTGTAGATAAAGGAGAAAAGTCTAGAAAAGCAGGCCCTTAGTCTTTATTCTTTACTGATTTAAGCTGAGTGTGGGGCATACAGAGTGCAGCTCCTCTCTAATTGCATCTCCTCCACGAGGAGCTCCTCAGCATTGATGTTTAGGTCTGGTTTTTCGGGTTCTTAACTGCAAGTTTCCATCTTACATACTATAAGCGACTGATTCTCTATCCACCTAGACTGAGAACTGGGTGACTGTGGGCTAAATATGCATGTGTAAATTTAGGTGATTCAAAGCAGGTACAAAGTCTGGCACATGAGCCACATGCTGTCTACGCGTGCACCTTTTGAACATGTAGGGTGCATGCATACGTCCCTGGAATGCCTTTTTCTCCACTGCTCATTTTGTACATGTTCGGTAAGTCACACTTAGGTAGCTGAATATCCACGTCAGCACATTCAGCCAGACTCCATGCATAACTCCTTATTTTGTGCACGTATCTTCTGAGTCAGCTTTTGAGAATTTACCCCAAAGACTTGAACTGTAGCTTGTGTTATGTGCACAGTAGAAGTAGCTGAGCAACTATAAATTGATTTTGATGAATGATATAATATTGAATTTAGGGCTATTTATTTAACAAGTGATGCCAAAGAACCAACAAAACCTAACTTCATAGTTTGGCAACTAAGGAGCTCATTATCATATTAAAGGAGCATGCTGCTATTGAAGACAGTGCCAAGTCAGGTTTCACAATATCGTGAACAGTTCTAGGAAGATACTTCCCTCGGATTGTTAGATGACACACTACAAGGAAATGTAAAACATTCAAGTTATTTTTTACGATCACTATATTTTTATTTTTATTTGATCTGGAACATTCCAATGTATTTGCACTGTACTTTTTCGATACAGGTGGATTATTGTCCTCTTTCTTCTTAATGTTGGCAAACTATGACTTCAAACACAAACCAAGGCTGACAATGGCATATTTGTTCAGTACAGTGGTATTTGGATATTTCTTTTCTGAACATGTCAATATTTAAAGGTATTAAATGGTGCATTAGTATCAAGAACAACTCACTATATTTAAAAAACCCTACTGTGAATTAAATGAGATGAATCACATTTGAATAAGTACCACATACTGATATTCTGCCATACTATTCTGACTAATGTTCATATGTTGCTAAAAATTCTAATTCAGCCCCGGCTTTCACCAGAGCTGCCCCATGGTCTTGTTTGGGAGTTTTTCCCTATTCCAGGTCTTTGAATTTATGTCCCCAGAGCATTGTGGAATTTTTCTGCTTGAAATCAGCACTTCAAATAGCAAAATGCCATTAGGCGGGGCGGTACCCAAATGTCAGATATGGTCTGGTCTCCCATGAGAAACGGGATTACTGGGCTGCTTTTACACATCCACGTGTCGTATTTTCCTGGAATATGAACAAGACAGAGCATGTTCTTAATGGGACACCTAACAGCAAAAGTACACACAAAACAAACCCATTATGAAATGAAAGCTTTTGGGAATTACATTCCCTTCATCAGAACTTAGCTAGCAGAGAAACTGTTTTCTGTGGATGGGCATTACAGGATAGCATAGCAGACACAGCTTCAATGGGAGGCAAAACTTTTTTTTTCTTCATTTATTGAATTCCTGTCACAAAGGTAACATAAACTTAGTCCAGCGGTTCTGTCCTCAAGGGCCACAGATGGGTTTGAGATGTAAATTAGCCTTATTATAAGACCATATGTTTACAAATACATCTGATGAATATTCATTGTAGAGATCCTGCAAACCAGGCTTGTTTGGAGCCCTGAATGAGAATTTCCTGTTTTATTCACAAGATCAAAGAGAAATTTATAATGTAAAGACCATAAAACCCGAGAGGTCCATATGAAGTAAGCCGGTGTGTGGACAAGTTATCCACCTATGGCCTAGATTTATCAAAAAGTAGTAAATATTGCATGCGATTTAAAAAGGGGCATGTTTTATGGTAATATTTATCACAATCAGGCCAATACAGTAAAATCGGCGAGCACCCGCTCTCCCAACGCGTGCCCAACTCTTCTGGGCGTGCGATCCAGTATTTAAATGAGGGCCCGCAGTAAAAAGAGGCGCTAGGGACACTAGCTCATCCCTAGTGCCTCCTTTTCGACAGGAGCGGTGGCTGTCAGCGGGTTTGACAGCCGACGCTCAATTTTGTCGGCGTCGGTTCCCAAACCCGCTGACAGCCACGGGTTTGGAAAACGGACGCCGGCTAAATTGATCATCCATCTTCTGACCCGTGGGCCATGTGCCGATTTTTAATTTTTTTTAAATTTTGGGGGCCTCCAACGTAATATCGCTGTGATATTAAGTCGGAGGGTGTACAGAAAAGCAGTTTTTTCTGTTTTTCTGTAAACTTTCCTGGTGCCGGCAGAAATTAACGCCAGCCTTTGGAAATGCGTTAATTTCTGAAAGTAAAGTGTGCAGCCTGGCTGCACATTATACTTTCTGGATCGCGCAGGAATAACTAATAGGGCCAACTTGCATGTTGCGGGTGCTATTAGTTTCGGGGGGGGGGGGGGTGTTGGCCACGCATTTTTGACGCGCTATTACCCCTTACTGTATAAGGGGTGCACTGTACTGTATCAGACTGAATGTGCGTTAGATAATAGATAATAGATAATAGTGCAAAGTGCATTAACACCTGGGTAACATCAAGCTAGGTTGAGAGAACATTGTACAAATCTCATCGTTGTCTCACTCCAAAGGACATCAAATCTTCACAAGACTGTACTGTTCTGTTCGTATTTCTCACTCTGCATGTAAAAGTGGCCCCTAACCCCTACACTACTACCTAAACCTCACCTCGAGTTACTAGGTGGCCTCCTATAGTAGCTAACTACTACACAAGTCTTGTAGATAGTCTCTCTCTCTCTCACTCTCGATTTAAAAATTCCCTTATGGGCACAGCTTAACACTAATGTAGTTATTTTCGGCATTAAAACTGTGCAATAAAATGCGTTATGGCTTCGCCCTTTGCAAAGCCAGCCCACTTTTACAAAATCCTGCCCCCAACTCCTCCCCAATCCCTCCCCTTGTAAAAATTACCATCGCACCATGCGTTAAGGCATTTTCGCATGCGAAAATGCCATAATATGAGTTGATAAATGACCCTGTATGTTAGTAAAATAGCTGGATAATGTTTCATGGATATTAAGCAAGACAAATGTGCAAGTTAAGCTTTGGTGCATAGACCTCTTTATCTCCTAAATATATTTCACTATGGGCAAATTTACTTAGTTAGGATTATCCAAACTAGTGCAAAATCTACATTAGGTTATTGTGTTGATGATGAATGAGTGAATGAGGACAGAAAGTATTTTGGGCTTCTCTTGTCAAGCAGAATATGAAAATGCTAGGTCACCTCAACCTCGTGAAACAGAAAAGCAGAAAATGTCAGCTTTCCCACTAGAGAAGAAACAAAGATCTCAAAGGTATATGTGACAAACTTCTCCTGGAAAGCTTTAACGTCTTATTTATTTTATTTATTTATTTATTTATTTATTTATTTATTTATTTATTTATTTGAGGTTTCTTTTATACCGATAGCCGTTTGCACATCGTATCGGTTTACATACAACTAATAACTTATGGGCAAAGCCCCTTACAAAGAACAGTATAACAATGTGGAAACAAATATACAGGAGATATAATTGTAATAAAATAGAACTATACAATAAAATACAAGAGATATATATGTATGTGCGAGTAGGGAGTATGGGAGTTACTTAGGGAACTATATTCAAGAGGATATCTTAAGGAGAACACTTATGCTGGGGGGGTCATGATATTATCAATACAATAACTTCAAACTATAACACATTGTAGGAACAAGGTGTAAAAAACAGCAGTGAGGAGCAGAGTAATTTAGAGATTCAAATGGAGGGTAGGGGAAAACAAAAATGGAGATAAGGGGGGTGGAAGAGAGAGAAAGAGGGTGAGGGAGGGCAGAAAGGAGAGCTTATAGATGGTAGGAGAGAGGGAGATCTTTACACGTCTTAAATGTATCATCCTACTAAACCTACTTTATGCATCCAGAAAATGCACATTGAGCTTTGCTTTTACCATCTGAGCGCCTTCAAGAGAATTTTATATGCACTTTTGTGTCTTCAGTAGCTAGAGTGCCATGTGCAGACACTCACACACCAGCATATGCCTGACCGGTAACTCAAGGAAGATATATATCCAACAAACCACTCAACGAACTTAATGTGTGGGTGTAAAAGTTTAATGCTAAAGAATAGCAAAAGTCTGTTGAAGGACCACTTTTAACATGAATTTAATGATATCAAAGTTCTTAAATCCCTACTCCTTTCAGACTGTTACATTATAAAGAAAACTCCATTATAGCCAAAAAATAGTGAAGGTGCAATAAACAGTGGAAGGGTACCTAGGGATATATTAATTTAATTTTTCTATTTCGCCTTTTATAACTGGTCAGCCGCTTCAAAGTTGATTACAGTATAAAAGGTTAGGTTTTATCTGTATTATATATAATATAAGATTTCTCTCTTATTCTGTGTGTGTGTATATATATGTTTACATCATTATGATACATGTCCAGCTTGTTGTCTCATTGCAATGCCGAGCTAGAATGATTAATACTGACAGACATTACATTATGTCCATTAATTGTATTACTTGCTGATTCCATCCCCTGGCGAAATACTAAAGCCTTTTGTCTGGGCTTGAAGAATAGTTCTATGCTATACTCTAGAACAGTGGTTCTCAACCCTGTCCTGGGGACCTCCTCAGCCAGTTGGGTTTTCAGGATATCCACAATGAATATGCATGAGAGAAAATTTGCATACTAGTGTATACTAGTGTATGCAAATTTTCTCTCATGCATATTCATTGTGGATATCCTGAAAACCCGACTGGCTGAGGGGGTCCCCAGGACAGGGTTGAGAACCACTGCTCTAGAACCATCTAGTGTTGGTGCCCAGTGCACAGGATTAGCACGGACAAGTATAGGGTGTTCTGAAACAAGATCAGTTCACCACGGCAAGCTCAACTCTTTACAAGATTGTTATTATCACCCACCTTCTTAAGGAAGAACTTATCATTTTGTGTTAGTAGTATTTTTTAATATTTATTTATAGATCATTATGTACATTTGGTTTAATGTTTGTTTATTAATTTTAAAGTATGTATCTCAAAATAAATAATGACATTTTTTCCTAAAACTTCCAAAATTTCCCAAAACGTTTTCTAAATATTTATCTTTCAAGCAATAGTATTCTTTCATTTCTGTATTACATGTAAACTAAAGCAGCATGAAATAATTTACAATTGAATTAATATACAAATTGAACTTTGTATAAATGTAATAGCCATCATATTTATAATTTATAGAGAGCAAGTACCTAGTTAATTGTTTAGCTTGTGTTTTAAAGCTGGGAGTGACCATAACACATGTATCAAAGTCAGTGTTTATTGAGATTAGCAAATAGGGGCTTGCTGGATGTCCCAACAATACATCAGGCACATCTGGGGAAAGTCTGAGATTGAGTCGTGTCTGCAGTGGGGTCAATTTTGTGGACCTCGATGCTAGAACAACTCAAGTAATGTCAGACATGTCTACATTCCAAAAGCACTGAAAACATGATTCAGCATGCATATGGGACAAGAGGCTCTTGGTAGTGGATAGTGCTGAGAGGTGGGCAATATTATAGCCTGGAGAATCAGGGTGATGCGCAATGATTGTTGAGGGGTGCTTGTATCGAGTTTTGTGTTCAGTATATTATTCATTTTTATATATCTAAGATCTGTTTTTTTTTATTTTTGTGTATGTTTAACCTTTTGTAAACCACCACGATCTGAGGCGTATGCAGTCAATACATTATTTTAAATACATAAATGAAGGATACTCTAGACCATGTCTTTAATTTTGTGTTGTACTGGATGTGACCAGCTGGTGTAGGCATGGTAATAAGAAAACAGATTTGCAGATTTTGAGTAATTAGTAAACAATTTATTTTACTTTACCAAATGGATAGAGTTGTTTCATATGTAATGTGTATAGAATATAAATAAAATATTATAAATGTAAAATGTTACTGATTAGTACATTCAGTGAATACAGTATTTTTGTCGATTATTCTCCCTACACTTTTAATAATCTCATAAAGACGCTCACTGATAATTGGAAACCCACAGGACATACACTCCTTCCCTCTTGCTGTATAAACCCTTCTTGGAACGCTATTCAGAACCTTTAAGCTCTTTAAAGGGGCACGATTAGAACACTGAATCAGTGGCTTGCAAGGATATGCCAGAAGCACCAGATACAAATATAAAAGGTGCAGTGCAGTGCTTTCAAGGCCTTATTTTTGCTGATTAGCAGAGAACTCTTCTGTTAGTAAATCATCCTATAACATCTTTCAGGAGAAAAATATGTAACGTGCGTGACTTTACAGCATGAGAAGTTTTGACAGTGATTGAGGACATCCGATTGGTGCTTTGACTATTACAGGGAATCTGGAGCTCTGTACAGGAATGGCGTGAGCAGGTTATATTAGGAGCTTTACTCAGCTGTAAGATTTATTCTCACAATTTGCCTAAAAGGGCACTATTCCCTCTGCTAATTTGTGAGTTTGCCCACTTGGGCATTAGAGAAATACTTTACCTTGTGCAAACAAATGTTATCTGATATTCCCCATTATAAAATTGCACTTTAATTTCTGTTCTGTGCAATACCTTCTCTAGATAACAGCAGAAAAAACAACAAATATATACAGAGATATAAAATATGAACTATATTTGTTTTACAATATTGTGATTTCTATAACAAAAAATATGTAGAAATTATTTTAAGAGATAGAGATTTAGGGGGTTTATTTTCCATGCAAAACGCTCTTTTCGCGTGTGAAGGCATGCAAATTAGATTGGGGGCGGAGTCGGGGCAGGAAGGGAGCGGAGTCGGTGGTGGCTTCGCTGCCAGCGATAATGTTACTAACGTTATCATCGGCAGTAGCGCACCCAGCGGCGGATTCCCGGGGATTCGCCGCCCAGGCCGGCCCAGGACACATCACGTGGTCTGCCTAGTGCGACTCCGTCACGGCTGTGCATGGCAGACCACGGGACTGGAGCGACCGGCCCACTGGGGGATGCCCGATCCCCCGATAGGCCAATCCGTCCCTGAGCGCACCGAATAGTGCCACCTTTCACGGTGGCGCTATTCGATGCAAAAGCCGGCAGCCGGCACACCGTGGCCACCGAAATCGCAAAGGCTCTCGCAGGCCCGTCCCCCCTTCACCCCCGCCCCCCCCCCCCCCCCCGTTTTTGCAGGATTCGTCATTCTGCGAAGAATGATGAATCCAGGCCTTAGTTAGTTCTTACATAACAAGGACTTTTTAAATGTAAGGGTTTGTTGAAAGTGGGATCCATCCAATCGGATGTCCTCAATCAACAGCAAGCTGCTGTTTTTGTGCATTAGAGATGTGAAACGCTGAAGAAACTCTGGGAAGCCGTGTCTGCTACCTGAGCACCAGGGCCGGTGCTGGCTTTTTTGCTGCCCTGTGCGAACAATTACTGTGTTGCCCCCACCACCACCATCACCACCCTCGTTCATTCATTGTCCCAGACTCACCAAAAAAATCCCAGCTCCCTCCAGTAATGCAAATTTTGAAAACTGATACTGTCTACTCCCCCGCACCGGGTATTAGATGTCCTAGGCGAACTTTATAGCCTTGCACAATGCCCCTTGGCCACCCAACTCCTCCCTCAGTCTGCTCCACACACAAGAGGTACGCATTTATAATAACATTTTACATGAAAAACATCAAAGTACCATATTCTGAAGTAAAAATATCCCTTACATTATATTTACATGCACAGCTGTGATGCTGACCAGAAGTCCTGTAAAAACACACTTGGAGCCCATATGGTATTAGGCCTATTGTATTGTGTGTTGTGTGTGAGCTTGACCCTCCAAAAGGCTTAAAACACTACTACACAGGAGAATACCTCACCTCAGTCACACCTGCAGAACATAACTAGACCCTAAAAAATACAGAACAGAGCAACCAAAAAGTAGAACTGTAAACGTGACAAAAACCTGAACTGGAAACCACAAGAAGCCAGACTCTCTATACAGTAGAAGAATAAAACCAAAACCATCACCATTCCTCAAAGATCAAGAAATAAAATCAAGAAATAAAATAAATACATAATCATAATAGTAAAGACATGCTAATAATAATATTCCAAAAACAGATGACAAATAAAAGATCAAATAATTAAAAACTCACATACAATTTTTTTTAAATGTCCCAAACACCAATAAAATATTTCAAAACAGTAGACACATCAAATAAACCTGAAAATTGACACCCTGAGATTGTTGTGGAATAGTGGGAGTGGGGTACACACACATACACACACCCCTCACTCCCTCACTTCCTATCACAGGCATCTTCAGCTCTTCTTTGGTTGAAATCTGCCAGCAGCCATGGGCCCTCCTCTTCATTTCAGCAGGCAGGCTCTCATTTTCACACACACTCTCTGCCCATCCCAGGAAGGCTCCCATGCATGCATGTGCACACACATACACATACACGCTCATCCCAGGCAGGCTCCTATTCACACACATACACCCATCCCAGACAGGTTCCCATTCACTCGCGTGCACACACACACACACACACACACACACACACACACACACACCCCCATCCTAGGCAGCCTCCCATTGCACCCATCCCAGGTAGCCTCTCATTCACACACACCCATCCAAGGCAGCATCCCAATCATACACACACACACTCACTCATCCCATGCAGCCTCTCATTCATACACACACACTCATCCCAGGCAGGATCCTATTCACACACATACATCCATCTCAGACAGGTTTCCATTCACTCACTCACACTCACTCACACACACACACACACATACACACACCCATCATAGGCAGCCTCCCATTGCACCCATCCCAGGTAGCCTCTCATTCACACACACCCATCCAAGGCAGCATCCCATTCATATACACACACACTCACTCATCCCATGCAGCCTTCCATTCACACACACACACATCCCAGGTAGCCTCGCATTCCAACACACACACACACACATCCCAGGTAGCCTCCCATTCACTTATGCACACACACAACACAGACAAGTTCCCATTCACATCCACACACCCCACATTCAGACCAGGCAGGCAGGGTCCATGGGTCATTCCTCCTCTGCTGCTGCTGCTGCTGCTGCTGCTGCTGCTGTTGCCGCCAGCCTGAATCTTCTTCGTTGGGGAGAGCAGCTGTTATGCATCTCCTCCTGAATGCTTGCCCTGTGGTAATTCAACACTCGTGGGCCACGAGGAGGAGTTGCTGCATGGGCTTCTTCCGCCGCTAGTGGAATGGAGTCTGTTGGAAGCTACACAGGCTTTCTGCTGCTGGTGGGATGGGGTCCACAGGCCTCCTGCTTTGTCCACCACCAGTGGGATGAGGTCCACCAGCGGTAGCACAGGCCTCTCCTTGCTCCCAATGCTGCCCCCCCTGGGTGGGCAGGTTTGTGCAGCCCCGTTCAATTGCACGGTTTGCGCATCCAGTTGCACCAGGCCTGCTGAGCACACGTGTTAGTCATTAAAAGGAAGGGCTTAGCAGTGTCACAGAAGCCACTCCTAATTGTCACCTACCACACCAGTACCCAGAGATAATGATACCCTAGGCTTGCTGAAAAGCGAAAAGGAAGCCTAATTGTCACCTGCTAATTTAATGGAATATGAGCAAGCAGTGTAGCTGCAGATGTCAGCTGACGAGCATTTTCTGCTGTGCACCATATTGTTAGAACTGATTGTACTGCAAGAAATGATCATTAGGCGTGCATCAGGACAGGAATCTCCTCTTCCAGAGCTCTGCATCTGTACTTACAGAATACAATTTCATTTTATGTTTTAAAATATGTCACTTGGGCCTAACTTCTTCGTTCTGTGTACTTCATTATTACTTTATATCAACATATAACAGTGGTGGTAAAAGTCTGATCTGAGCCCATCATGTTGTGAAGATAACACCATGTTTTTTTGTGGATGCATATACGCATCTTAATTCAACATAGTAATTAGCCTAAGGAAAATTACATTTTAAATAGAACAAGTCAAGATCCTAACATTTTCCTAACTATGTTGTTTTATAAAATCTGGTCTAGCCTTTAGTTAAAAATAATGAAGCAAGGTCTCCCTGATGGATAATGTGTAGTGGTGGTGGTGGGGGGGGGGGGGGGGGAGTGGGGACAAAAGGGAGACAGCAGGACAGCAGAGAGAAGAGGTTAGGGATAGCAAGAAAGAATAAAGGGAATCCTCTTAAATAAATAAAGAGGGAGCAAAGAGAAGAGTAGGAAGGGCAGCAGAGCAAAGGAGAAGGGGTAGAGGAGAGAAGGAGCACAGCAGAAAGGGGGATGAGAAGAGGAGAGAGTATGAGAGAGGAGAAACGGGGATGAGGAGAGAGATGGGAGCATAGGATGGAGGCTTGGGGAAAGGACTGGGAGGGAGAGAGGGAGAGCATCAGAAGAAAAGAGGAAAGAGGGGAAGGAGGAGTGATTGGAAAGGGAAGAGGAGAGAGGAAATGGGAAGAGGGAAAGGAGCATAGTAAACAGGAGGAAAGGGATGGAGGAGTGAAAGCAGCAGTAAGGAGGAAAAGGAAGAAGAGGCAAGAAGAGGAAAGTAGTGGCAGAGCTGAGAAGAGAGGATGGAGACCTGGGCTAGCAGAGGAGGAGCTGGGGTCTGTGTCATCTTTTGGGGGATGATCTGAGCAGAAGGAACCCGAAGTGAAAGAGAGGGGGTGGAGGAGGGAAGGGGCAGGTGGCGGGGCGGGGGAGGGGGAGGGGAGAGCAATGAACTGGCCCTTGACTACAAGTCATCATTTGGAAGAGGCCCACTCTGAACAATAATCGGAGACCACTGCTCTGCAGCTTTTTGCTGTTCCCAGAACCAGAGTGGGAAGAGGGATGAGGTGGAAACTGGGCCTCCCAGCACCACAAGCACAATCCAAACTCATTCTCCTGTGGCTGCTGCACACTTCACAGACTGCCCATATATGCAGCTTTTTTATATCAAACAATTAATGACTTATCTACCATATCTCATATTTTTCCGTTTGACTCTTGATGCTTGAGATGATGGTTTTTTGATTGCATTCCTATGGTTGTACACTGCTTTGTATGGGGGAAAATCCAGCAAAGAAAGTAATTCAATTTACTGGGCTTAAGCTCTTTTGCCACTGTGGCTCTAGGACTAGGGAAGTGGATCTGAGCTTATCTGATGTCATCATGCCCAAGTATCCCAATCAGAGTAGCAGCTTGGCGAGCAGCTCTGCTCTGCTCTGCTCTGCTCAGCAGCTTCCCTCCTGGGCCCATGCATGGGCTTCTTGTTCAATAGGGAAATGCAGGCAGGGTCTGGGAGCACACACTATGTGCTCTGATTTCCACCACAGACACTTGAGGGAGCAGCACAGCAATTGTTAGCACAGAGTGGCAAAACTGGTAGCACTGACTGAAACCAAACAATTCTTCTCTTTCAGCAAGAAGGCAACAGACTCTCTGCCAAAACGTTAATTATTGGTGGATACAGTAAGTTATTGACTATGTAGCAAACTGCTACAAAGAATTATTATTACTAATAATATGTTTTTAAATTATTATCTCATTAATTTATTAATCCCTTTAAGGAATACCTTAAAGACACCACACACATTTTCATTTACTTGATAAATGTATCCAAAGTTTGGGTTTTAATGTATTTGGACCTCAGTATCTGTTCTAGAGATGTGAATCGTGTGCCCGATCGTCTTAACGATTGGGTTCAGCTAGAGGGGGGGAAAAATCTGATCGTGGGTGATGTGGGTGATGTGAATCGGAATTGGTTCCGATTCACATCGTTATTTTTTTTTGTAGTGAGGCCCGACCCTTTAAAATTAACCCCTTGCCTTCCCCCACCCTCCCGACCCCCCCCCCCAAAACTTTTTACGATTACCTGGTGGTCCAGTGGGGGCGCGGGGACCAATCTCCCACTCTCGAGCCATCGGCGCTATTTTGGCTGCCACTCAAAAATGGCGCCGATGGCCCAATAAAAAAAAAACCCACCCGACCCTTTAAAAACGACCCCTTAGCTTCCCCCACCCTCCCAAGCCCCCCAAAACATACCTGGTGGTCTAGTAGTGGTCCCGGGAGAGATCTCCCGTTCTCAGGCCGTCAGCTGCCACTCATAAAGATGGTGCCGATGGCCCTTTGCCCTTACCATATGACAGGGTATCCGTGCCATTGGCCGGCTCCTGTCACATGGTAGGAGCACTGGATGGCTGGCGCCATCTTTAAAGATGGCGGCGGCCATCTTTAAATACGGCGGCGGCCATCTTTAAAGATGGCGCCGGCCAGCCAGTGCTCCTACCATGTGAAAGGGGCCGGCCAATGGCATGGATACCCTGTCACATGGGTGGTCCCGGGAGATCACTCCCAGGACCACCACTAGACCACCAGGTATGTTTTGGGGGGCTTGGGAGGGTGGGGGAAGCTAAGGGTGGCAGCTGAGTGGCAGCCAAAATGGCACCGATGGACCGAGAGCGGGAGATCAGTCCCCGCGCCCCCACTGGACCACCAGGTACTCGTAAAAAGTTTTGGGGGGGTTCGGGAGGGTGGGGGAAGGTAAGGGATTCGTTTTATAGGGTCGAGGTGGGTTTAGGGGTTTTTTTGGTGTGCCGGTTTTCCTCGCCCTCCCCCGATTTACGATTTTTCACGATAAATCGGGGGAATTTCTATTGTATCGTGACTTAACGATTTTTGACGATTTAAAATATATCTGACGATTGTTTTAAATCGTCAAAAAACGATTCACATCCCTAATCTGTTCTTAAGAAGAAACTACATCAACTAAAACAGAATAAAACTGTATTTCTAGGCAATAAACCAATACATAATATTTAATTACCCTCTGGACAGCTAATTAGATGATGTGCACCCATAACAGATGGAGCAAAGATAACCGAGGATAAAGCTAAGACACTACTCATTATGTGGTGCATGAGTTGGTTAATATCTGAGCCGTCTTCAGGACATGCATCTCATTTTGGGTGGTAATTGCAGTTGTATTTGAAAGAGATACATTTCTCTCACTCACTCCCACTATCTGCTTTTGAGACCTGGACCAGAATCTCCTCACCCCATGCACTCTCTCTTCTCCCTTAGTACTGAACTCGGGGATTTTCTCCTGCAAGGCCCAGGCAGATAGTCTCTAGAGTTTGCCCACAGTTTCTCATTCCTACTACAGCCCTGCACTCCTTTCCTGTACACCCGGGCCCACACACTCCCATGTCCTGGAAAGTATTTCAAGGCCCACAGCAGGGCTTCTGTCTCCTGCTAGTGTCGATGTCATATGTATACAAAGCATTTCATCAGTGCTGGCTCAACAGCCACCATGCAGACCTTCTTTTCTGTTTTATTACATCTTAATTAATAATAAGTGCTAAACCTTTGATTAAACCACACTGTATCATAACATCAGCAGAGCAATTGAAGGTTTCCCAAGCTTGTAGCCATCAAAAGGGTGATTTCCTGATTTATGTGTGTTTATATTACTATACACATTAATATACCGCCACATATATGCAGACACATCGAGAGATACATCTAAGAAATTCCTTCAGACTTTTCCTTTTTCTATTGATAATTTCTGCAGCTCTCTTCTAGATTTGTTGTATACAATGCGAGAAAGAGATCTCTTCTTCTGTTCCGACATTCCTTTGGAGTAGATAGAAGGGACAGTGCTATATCAGGGTACAAATTATATCGTAATGATAGGGAGGATCAACTTGGTGGGGGTGTGGCACTTTATTTCTGGGAGGGTATAAAATCCAACAGGATAAAGTTCATACAAGAGACTAAATGCTCAGTAGAATCTATATGTGTAGAAATCCCATGTGTGTTGGGTAAGAGTATAGACAGGAGTATACGACCGTCCACCGTCCAGATGATGAAATGCTAAGAGAAATCAAGGAAGCTAACCAATTTGGCAGTGCAATAATAATGGGAGATTTCAATTATCACAAAATCCCAGCGTGCAAGAAACAGGTAACCAAGTCCATCAACAAGCTTATAGTCAATTTTTTATTAAGATGATGTTTTTAAACAGCAATCATTCCTGGCAACTCCATAAATCTTCAAACATGCAAGTAAACAGTCCCCCGACACGGTCCGTGTTTCGCGGTAGCTGCATCGGGAGGGACCCACGATTAATGTTATCTATGGTATAAAAAACAATAAATGATGGACCATATAGAGAGGGCTATTAAACTTATACAGGTTTTCAAAGAACAAAAACATACCTTATATATTCATCATGGAGCGCACCGGCTCGTACACTTAAGTGAACAATTTAAAGAGGCAGTTTTGGCGCCAAAGACAGAAAATACCGCGAGAGACTCGCAACTAAACTCCTCCCCCACAGAAGTGTCAACTAAACAGGAACCATTCAATGTCTTTGTTGAGACCTTTTGGATGGACAGTAGATAATTTAAAGATCCACTTTTGTTCACGTCTACCCAGGATTTCAGAATAATCCCCTCCCCGGAACGGGGGTACCACCACCTCTAAAATTGAAAATTGTAGATCAGCAATGGTGTGATGATGTTGAACCCAATGTGTAACTAGGGGTTCGTCCATCCTGAGTAGACGGATGTTCGAACAATGTTCTATGATTCGGGTCTTAACCATCCTAGATGTCTTACCCACATACAGTAGAGGGCACGGGCATTGGATGACATAAACCACGCCCCTCGTGGTGCAATCTGACCTATATCGGAGTTGGTGAAAAAGTCCAGTAACAGGATGAGTAAAGGAATTTGACAGGGTGGTGTGACTACATACTGTACAATGCCCACAGGGACCATGCTGGCCAGCACCACTCTCCCTCAGTTGTCTATTAAAATTTGCGTGAACTAACTGGTCCCGGAGATTGCTGCCTCTCCGAAATGTGAACCGCAGTGGTCCCTGAAAAAGCAATGAAAGGGATAGATTCTCCCAATGTCTCCGGATCATAGCCGCAATAGCTTTACTAGCAATAGAAAAGGGCAAAATACAATTAAAGCATTGGCCTGCATTATCTGATGAGGGGAGGAACAGCCAGTCACGGTCAGTGTATAACGCCCTTTTAAAAGCTTTTTTGACCACCCGTATGGGATACCCCCTGTCCAAAAACCGCTGAGACAACACCTGGGATTGATTCAAAAAATCACTCCTAGAAGAGCACAGACGTTTTAATCTTAAAAATTGTCCCGTAGGAATGTTGTCTCTCAGGGGTATGCCAAAAGCGTGTTCCTGTCAGTTTCCTTCCTAAACAGTGTAGTAATGTATCGGTCATGTGCTACAGAGATAGTGACATCAAGAAACGCGACTTGTGAAGCGTGAATGCAGAAGTTAAATTGTATGTGTGGGTTGAGAGAATTTAACCAGTCAAAGAAAACAAAAAATTGAATGTCTGTCCCTGTCCAGATGAGCAGAATGTCATCAATGTACCGTAGCCAAAGGGCCACATAGGAGAACCAATCAGAGGGGTAAACCAAAGAAGTTTCATAGTCGTCCATGTAGAGACAGGCCAATGAGGGGGCCATAGTGGCCCCCATGGCTGTCCCTTTAATTTGTTGATAGTACTTATGGTCGAACATAAAGAAATTTTTGGTCAAAGCTAAAGTGGCCAATTGTAACAAAAATGAAGTAGACAGCCGCTGTGGGGCCGGTCGTTGATTCAAGATATTTTCAATCAATTGTAATGCTTCTGGCTGAGGAATGTTTGAATATAATGAGATGACATCAAGAGTTACGAAGAAGAAACCCCCCGCAGGAACAGTAGAGTTAGATAGTTTCGTGATCAAATGTGCAGTATCTTTAACATACGACTGAATCTGGGATACAAATGGTTTTAAAAAAATGTCAATAAACTGCGATAATGGCTCCAGCAAAGAATTAATACCTGATACAATTGGGCGGCCTGGAGGGGCCACCAAGGTTTTATGAATCTTAGGTAAAACGTAAAATAGAGGCATGACCGGGGCGGAGTTCACCAGAAATTTCGCCTCCCTAGTCGTAAGCATTCTACAATCGAGAGCCTCCTGAACTGTCTTTGATGATGTTTAACAAGTCTGGTGTGGGGTCCTCTGAGAGCAGTCTATAAAAAGAAGTGTCGCTAAGTTGACGCAACACCTCCGTTTCGTAGTCTGCTTTGCCCCACACCACTATCCCTCCACCCTTGTCGGCCGGTTTAATTACAATGGATGAATCTTTAGACAAATCCCTTATTGCTGTGGCCTCCCTTTGGGACAAATTATACTGTACAAACTGTTTTCTAGTGGCAAGTGCCTGAGCATCCTGGCTTACTAGGCGCTCAAAAGCCCCTAATAAAGGGTTTATAGGGCCCGGAGGGGTCCATCTGGACTTCTTTGAGATCACTGAGTTATCTAGAGTGGACGGGGAATCAGTAAAGAACAGTTTCAATTTCAAAATCCGGAAGAATCTGTAAAGGTGAACCTGTACATCAAACGGGTCGCACCGAGTTGTAGGTACAAAGGACAAACCCTTCTGTAAAGTTCTCTTTTCCACATCAGACAAATGACGGGTGGATAGATTGAATACAGTCTCAGGACTTACTGCCAGGCATCCGGGAGACGTGACGGGGGACGAGGTGTTCGAGTCGTTTTCTGTCCCGACTGGTTTGTACCTGTACGGGACCGTGTGACGCGCGTTTACTGCCGGGCCATATTACTGTACGGCAATATGGCCCGGCGCCATTTTGCTGTACGGCAATATGGCCAGCGCCAATACGGCCAGCGCCATTAAGCAAAATGGCTTAAAATGGCGCCGGCCATATTGCCTTACAGGAAAATGGCGCCGGCCGTACGGCAACACGATTCGAGTGCAGGAGGTCGTTCCCGGACCCCCGCTGGACTTTTGGCAAGTCTTGTGGGGGTCAGGAGGCCCCCCCAAGCTGGCCAAAAGTCCCTGGGGGTCCAGCGGGGGTCCGGGAGCGATCTCCTATGCTCATGACGTTGGGGAACAGGAACCAAAATGGCGCCGGTGCCATTTTCTATCAACGCGCCCAACGCCCGAGAGTAGAAGATCACAACAGGACCCCCCCCCCACTGGACCCCAGGTAATTTAAGTCATTTTGGGGGGGTTCGGGAGGGTGGGGGATTTATTTTAAAGGGTCGGGGTGGGTTTTAGGGATGTTTTAGTGTGCCGGTTTTCCCGCCCTCCCCCTTCCCCTCCCCCTTCCCCCGATTTACGATTTTTGACGATAAATCGGGGGAATTCCTATTAAATATCACCTCTAATGATTTTTGATGATTTAAAATATATCAGACGATATTTTAAATCGTCAAAAAATGTTTCACATCCCTACTATTTAGCCAAAACAAATCCTTCAAAAATTGGAAGAAGGATTCATCTGAAGAAAATAAGCATTGCCAAGTTAAGTGTAAAACATTGATAAGACAGGCGAAGAGAGAATTTGAAATGAAGTTGGCCGTAGAGACAAAAACTCATAATAAAAACTTATTAAAATATATCCGAAGCAAGAAACCTGTGAGGGGAGTCGGTTGGACTGTTAGATGACTGAGGGGTTAAAGGGGCTCTTAGGGGAAGATAAGGCCATTGCAGAAAGACTAAATGAATTCTTTGCTTCCGGTGTTTACTAATGTTGGGGAGATACCAGTTCTGGAGATGGTTTTCAAAGGTGATGAGTCAGACGAACTGAACCAAATCACTGTGAACTTGGAAGATGTAGTAGGCCAGATTGACAAACTAAAGAGTAGCAATTCACCTGGACTGGATGGTATGCATCCTAGGGTACTGAAGGAACACAAAAATGTAATTTCTGATCTATTAGTTAAAATCTGTAACCTATCATTAAAATTATCCATTGTACCTGAAGACTGGAGGGTGGCCAATGTAACCCCAATATTTAAAAAGAGCTTCAGTGGTGATTGGGGAAACTATAAACCAGGAAGCCTGACTTCAGTGCTGGGAAAAATAGTGGAAACTATTTTAAAGATCAAAATCATAGAGCATATAGAAAGACATGATTTAATGGAACACAGTCAACATGGATTTACCCAAGGGAAGTCTTGCCTAACAAATCTGCTTCATTTTTTTGAAGGGGTTAATAAACATGTGTTTAAAGGTGAACCAGTAGATGTAGTGTATTTGGATTTTCAGAAGGCGTTTGACAAGGCCCCTCTTGAGAGGCTTCTAGAAAAAATAAAAAGGCATGGGATAGGAGGCGATGTCCTTTCGTGGATTACAAACTGGTTAAAAGACAGGAAACAGAGAGCAGGATTAAATGGTCAATTTTCTCAGTGGAAAAGGGTAAACAGTGGAGTACCTCAGGGATCTCTACTTGGACTGGTGCTTTTCAATATATTTATAAATGATCTGGAAAGGAATAGAATGAGCGAGGTCAAATTTGTGGATGATACAAAATTATTCAGAGTAGTTAAATCTCAAGCAGATTGTGATACATTACAGGAGGATCTTGCAAGACTGGAAGATTGGGCATCCAATTGGCAGATGAAATTTAATGTGGTCAAGTGCAAGGTGTTACATATAGGGAAAAATAACCCTTGCTGTAGTTACACGATGTTAGGTTCCATATTAGGAACTACCACCCAGGAAAAAGATCTAGGCTTCATAGTGGATAATACTTTGAAATTGTCGGCTCAGTGTGCTGCGGCAGTCAAAAAAACAAACAGAATATTAGGAATTATTAGGAAGGGAATGGTTAATGAAACAGAAAATGACATAATGCCTCTATATCGCTCCATGGTGAGACTGCACCTTGAATACTGTGTACAATCCTGTTCGCCACATCTCAAAAAAGATATAGTTTCAATGAGGAACATACAGAGAAGGGCAACTAAAATGATAAAAGGAATGGAACAGCTCCCCCATGGGGAAAGGCTGAAGAGGTTAGGGCTGTTCAGCTTGTAGAAGAGATGGCTGATGGGGTGATATGATAGAGGTGTTTAGGATCATGACAGGTCTTGAACAAGTAGATGTGAATCAGTTATTTACACTTTCGGATAATAGAAGGACCAGGGGGCATTCCATGAAGTTAGCAAGTAGCACATTTAAGACTAATTGGAGAAAATTCTTTTTCACTCAACGCACAATTAAGCTCTGGAATTTGTTGCCAGAGGATGTGGTTAGTGCAGTTAGTGTAGCTGGGTTCAAAGGGGGTTTGGATAGGTTATTGGAGGAGAAGTCCATTAACAGCTATTAATCAAGTTTACTTAGAGGTAGATCTTAAATAATTATGCGCGCGCGTATTTTTGTTCGCGCAACCGGTGCAAACAAAAGTACGCCGGATTTTATAAGATACGCGCGTAGCTGCGCGTATCTTATAAAATCCGGGGTCGGCGCGTGCAAGGCTGCACAAAATCGGCAGCCTGCGTGCGCTGAGCTGCGCAGCCTGCGTGCGCTGAGCTGCGCAGCCTGCATCCGTTCCCACCGAGGCCGCTCCGAAATCGGAGCGGCCTCGGAGGGAACTTTCTTTCCACATCCCCCCACCTTCCCCTCCCTTCCCCTATCTACCCCACCCCCCCAGTCCTACCTAAATCCCCCCCTACCTTTGTTGTGCAAGTTACGCCTGCTTGAAGCAGGCGTAACTTGCACGTGCCGCCTCAGCATCCCCCGGCACAGGCTGGAGTGCCGGGGGACTCGGGACCGCCCTCCCGGCCTGCCCCGAACCGTCACCACGCCCCCGGACCCACCCCAGACTGCCCCCTGATGCCCGGACACGCCCCCGGACACGCCCCCTCGTCCCTTTCATGAAGCCCCGGGACTTACGCGCATCCCGGGGCTTTGCGCTCGCTGGCAGCCTATGCAAAATAGGCACGCCGGCACAGGGCTTTTAAAATCCAGCCCTTAGGGAATAGCCACTGCTTTTAATTGCATCAGTAGCATGGGATCTTCTTGGTGTTTGGGTACTTGCCAGGTTCTTGGGGCCTGGTTTGGCCTCTGTTGGAAACAGGATGCTGGGCTTGATGGACCCTTGGTCTGACCCAGCATGGCAATTTCTTATGTTCTTATGTACTTACCATTCTCTAAAGTAAATATATAGGGACCTATGTGCTAAATGTTTTTCTCCCATTTTGGAGGCAATTTTGAACTGCCTGCATTGTTTGTAATATGCCCAGCACTTTAGTAGTTCAGGCCCTTGGTGAAGAAGATTGAAAAGAAGCTGTACCACTTAGAGCTGAGCTCCATCCCCACTACTTCTGTTATATCATTTCTAGAAACTGGAGCTATAAACGAGTCCATGCATCATTATGGCATATAAGTAACATAAGTATCACTTCCAAATTAGTAATTTTGTTTGCACAGATAAAAAAAATCCCAGGGTCTTGGTCTAAAAAGTGTGAGGTGTATATTAATGCTCATCCTGCCCTGATGTGCTGTCCCCTCCAGGCTTCCTCAAGCAATAAAATTCATTATCATGTTTCTGAAGTGGTGTTTGTGTACATGGGCACCGCACCACTGGTCTGAAGCCATCAGATAGTAAAAGCGCTAGCTTCCTCCTTTTATATCCCAACACATTGCATCAGCTCAGGCTCTCATCTTTTGATGCCTGAAGAACAAATCAACAAATGCAGCATTCCTCAACAAATCAAATTGAATACATGTTGTAATTATTGACACATACTTTATTTTTTTGCTGCTAAAAAAAAGCTGTTAGGGGAAATGTGAGATGTTGTGCTACGATGTGAGACATCCTGCACCATTATATTGATATATAGCCTGATATATGTCCTTACAGCAGAAACAAATTAATTCTTCTTTGGTATAGGAAAAGTTAGTTTTATAAATCTGAATGATATTTTGCCATTTCCACAACTAAGAATCAGATCTTTACAGCTAGACATTCTCTCTTTTATTAAACAATTTTATTGCATAATGTTCTTGCTGATACCGGTGAACAGGAAATGCATATCAAAATTAAACAGAAAAATGCAACTCAATGTGGATATCAAATGGAACATCCAGAATGTATGCAATATGATACATCTCTAAGGGTCTGATTTATTTTCTCTCATTCAATGCCTATAGCAGAAAAAAGCCCTAATAAACACTTATCCCTTAAAAACTGTGAGGTGTTATGAGGTTTTACTTTGTACAAATGTAGCAATTTCACTTTTACCCAAAGCCTGGGAAAATAATAAATGTGGTTTATCTTGTAGCATAAATAGTCTTTAGAGAACATTTCACATTTTCTCATGCATGTATTCTTTTGTATAAATTCCCATTGCAAAGAGACAAGGAATATCAGGTAAGGAGAAAGTAATTTGGTAATATAATTTAAAGATAAAATTCCATTCTTGTGTTCTGTTTCACTTTGAACCCATTTAAGTGACAACCTAAGACTCACCAACTAATAGTACACAAGCCGGTGGAATGTCAATGGGCAACTGTTTAACCCTGATACAAGAGGCATACAAGTTATTTCCATTTTAATAAGATTAACTTTTCCTGCCTATGAAAGAGAAGAAGTGAACCAATCCTCTAAGTTATTCCTAATCTTATTGATATGGGAAATGAAAAAATAAAATGGAATAAATCATTCAGCCAACTTTGGTTCTGTATTCCTAGACCTCTCATATTGTCTTGCGTTATACAGAATGGAGCGGCTTCCAATGAGTCATCACAGTGCGTAATGAAGAGGGCTTTGATGTTTGCCACCTAAACTTGTATTCTGTTTTATGAGACCATATAAGGGGATAACACAGTACAGTACACATTTCTATTTGGCTTGGTGAATTAATTTAGATGTTGGTCATCAACTCATTACCAGCAAGGCTGGATGAGATTTTATGGCCAGAGAAAAAATCAATGGACTAGTCCCATCCTGAAATTCCTTGTTTATATTTGCAAAGTCTGATAATATTTTTAGTCAATAGCCAATTTTTTGATAGAACTGAAACCCATAAAGGAAAGACCTTCATGGTTGTAACTTCTTTTCCACATCTGGATCCACAGTAAAGAAAGAACAATCAAAGAGAATCCAGTTTAGTCTGAAAGGGTTTGCTAGCCCCTTTCTCCATAATCATTTAAAATAAACTTTCTCACCACCCATATTCAGAATGTTTTACATAGCTATTGGTATTTATATCATGATATTTCTCAAACCATATTCCATATTTTACCATCAGTGACTAATAATTAATATATCTTATAAAGTCAAACAAAGAAAAAATGGTATCTGATCTGTACCACTTCTATTGCTTCAATAAGTTGGCCACTGGGGCTATATATGTAAGGGATATGCATATATCTTCCATGTATATATTTTCAACTATAAACATTTAAAATTACAGAGATTATGCTACATGAATATGCATTCATAAGAAAACTGAATTATAAAAATATAATCTAACACACATGATAAAATAGGCAGCATGCAACTGTGCACAAGGACCTTTTCTGCAGTGTGCATTGTAATAAAAGATATAATGAAAATACAATACATACATATTCATACGAGTGGCCTTCATCTTACAACATCTCACTGTGGCAATGCAAGTTCTGTAAAAGCATAACCAAAGGGCCAGTATTCATAGACAGAATGAGAGACAATCCTTAGTGAATTAGTCCTGAAGACTCCTCTCAGAGCTCTGAATGTAGAATATTGTTGGAAGTTCTATTCATAAAGGCAACAAATATTCTGTGGTAGAGACCAGCAATATATTTTTTACAATACTAGCAAATCCTCTGCCTGCATAATGTGCAAAGGCAGGCAATTTAAACCAAATTGCAAGTCTGATCTGTGCCACTGTAAAGGTAAAAGGCAAAATATATTCTTTCCAAAACGTAATCTAGTAAAATGCAGCACAGTTGCTACAGTCGGGGTTGCTATTTCTATAACAAGTCATCCTAGTCAGATTGCAAAGTCAAAAGAAATATTTCTATGCAGCAGCACAAACATGCATGTCAATGTTACATTTGCTACCCACGGACTTGCACATTAGCGCATGTGAAATTTAGGAGAATGTTGGTAGTTAGTTGGTTGCCTGGTTAGCTGCTGGCTTGTGAAATTTCCTATGTGGCTGTTGGAAGTGAATGGTTCACTGTTCACTGCTTCTGAGGCCCATAAACTGAGAACTAGGGACGATGATGATGATGATCAGAAACATGAGAAACCTTGTGATTTTAAGAGCCAGAGTTGCTGCCATTGTAAAACGGTGTCCTACATAGCAGCTGCACTCCTTTAGAAAGATTTTCCTTGTTAAAAGAACCTGTCACAAGAATATTACAGAGTATATAGCATTACATATTCTCACTATTGCTTGTCAACAGAAAGATTTATTGGCCCTTGGGGAAAATCTTAACTTCAGCTTCATCAGAGTCAACATTTACCTGTTGGGTCAATAAATCTGATGTTAATCTTGAGAAAAGTCAATACATGCATCTTGCCTGTCAGGAGCGAGTATGTCATTACTAATAAGATCATTATTTTTCTCTTTCTTCCATATACTGATAATTGGTTGCTTACCTTTATCTCTTCCTCACTTTTAGACAAATATAGATAATAAAAAATGTAAAGGACTTATAAAAATAATGTGCAATATATAAATTCTATATCTATATGTATGTGATGTGTGTTATTTAATTATTTAGCATCCTACCCAATACACATCTGTGCACATAAAATACTACCTTCATGAGAGTTACAGAGTTAATTATGTGTTATAATTTGTGAATATTATAATCAAATGGCAAGACCAGAATTGAACTGAAAAGTCGTTATTTACAGTAAATGAATTATTGCTGAACATGGGCACTGAAGCACACCTTGCACAAGGTGTGCTTCAGTGCCCACTGAAACCAACCACTAGTTGGTTTCAGTGGATAAACAAGACTACAGCTTTATTACAATTTAATATAGAATTGCTCCTCTCCTCCCATGACATAGTAGGCTATAAGCTGTTAGCCACTTAAACTACGTAACTACATGCAGTAGACCAACTGAGGAATGCCCCCTAACCATGTGCATGCTCTTAACAACCAAACCAGACATTCCTCCCTGATCGCACTAAACTTCTGCCCTGAACAGCTTGGCCCTTCTTATTCATCTTTGCATCATGCACTGCACTGATGCACCCAACCCCAGGTTGGTATCCAGATCATTTTATTCATCCTAATGCCTTTCTACAGTTCAATGCTTATGTTTAACAGTTTCCAACTCATGGAAGAACTCCTCTACATATATGGATGCTTTGAAAACATTTATATGTGTAAAATTAGTATATATACACATAAAGTGCTTATACTCATGTATACACTATTTTATCAATTCAAAATAATGTGCATATTTTTGGTTTCATACGCAGATTTAAACGAGATAAAAAAGGCCAATCCAAGTCACAAGTACCTGGCAAGTTCTCAAACATTAAATAGATCTCAAACTAAAATTCCTTACTGATTAATAGCAGTTTATGGATTTTTTCCTCTAGGAACTTATCCAAACCTTTTTTAAATCCATTTACACTAACTGCTGTAACCACACCCTCTGGCAATGAATTCCAGAATTTAACTATGCGCTAAGGACCGGATTCTCAAAGGGTTATGCGTGCTGGGCCTATTTTCAAAAGGCCCGGCGACACACATAAAGCCCCGGGACACGTGTATTGCAAAAAGGGGTAGTCCGGGGGTGGGACGGGGGCATGGCCAGAGACTCCCGGCACAGCGGCCATTTGCTGCTGTGCCGAGGATCGCATGCCGGCAGTTGTACGGTGCGTGCAACTTACAGCCGGGATATGCTTGCTCAGCAGTGTGTAGAACGCATGTGCGAAAGATAAGAAATGTGGAATGTATAAAAAGTTACTCCCTGCTTGGGAGGGGGTTGCAGTCTTACTGAGCAATTCAGCTGCATCTGTTATTTTTGCTGGCAAAAAGAAAAAGAATAAAAACTTTTCCTATCTCGGACCAAGTGCCTGGAGTCTTCTGTCTGTGCCTGCTCTTTGTAGCCTATTACACTAGGGCTGAAGTAAGTTTTAAAACAAGAAAAAAAAACCCGAAAAAGGTAGGGGGGAAAGGGCGGTGGAGGTAGGGGAAGGGAAGGGAAGGTGGGGTGGGGGGGGTAGGGAATGGGGGAAGGCAGCACAGCCTGGCGCAGGCTCGGCACACACAAGGTGCACAATTGTGCACCCCCTTGTGCACGCCAACCCCTGATTTCATAACATGCGTGTACTTGCGCGCACATGTTATAAAATCGGGCGTACATGTGTGCGCGCCGGGTAGCATGCACACATTTTAAAATCTACCTCTAAGTGAAAAAGAATTTGATTTGTTTTAAATGAGCTACTTGCTAACTTCATGGAGTTCCCCTGGTCCTTCTGTTATCTGGGAGAATAAATAACTGATTTACATGAACCTGTTTTTGTAGACCTCTGTCGTATCCCCCCTCAATTATCTTTTTAGCCCTACCCTCTCTAGCCTTTCCTCATAGGGGAGCCATTTCATGCCCTTTAACTGCTCATACCTGATCTACATGCAGCAGTACACATGCATATATGGAGAGTTACCCTCTTACTGCTCGAATTTCACAGGCTTGCATGTGCCAAAACTGCAGGATACGCGAGGGACTCGGACCTGTGCGTGCCACACTTATTTTAAAAGGTCTGCGGTCCGTGCAAAAAAAAAAGGGTTTCTGAAAAGGGGTGGCGCGTGGGTGGGACATGGGAGGGCCAGGACTGCACCATGAAGCCAGCACATAAGTAGTTACGCGCACAAGTGTGCTTTGGTGTCCCCTATCGTGTAACTTTACTTCTGTGTGTAAGTCATGTAACAAAAAAAGCAAGGCTGGTCAGTGGGGTTTTAAGGCTCGGGGCTAATAGGGTAAAAGGGAGGCAAGTTAGCTAGGGGGTTTAGGAAGTCCTCTTCCTTACTGGGGCGATCTGGGAGCAAACTGGGAAAAAGACCTATTGCGTCACTGCACGTGCCTACTAAAATCCCCCCACTTGCGAGCTTGAGACGGCATTCTCGCGCACATGCGCACATGGATATAAAATTGTGCGTGCCTGTATGCGTGAACAGCCAATTTTATAACATGCGCACATATACGCGGGTATGTTAAAAAATGGACATGTCCATGTGCGTGCGTCGGCAAATGCGCACTTCTTAACTTATAACGTGCATACTATATTAATGCTATTATCCATTGTATCCTGTTGCTGCAAATCCTATCCAAATATATATGGGAGCAACTTCCTCCTTCACAGCTCCATGATGAATACACCCACCCTTCCACCTACCCTCCCTCTGAGCACCAGATATGAAACGTTGCTCATGTTTTCCCTTCATAAGTGCTTTTCCTCAACTTTAATTTTTAGAATCTCTCTCCTTTCCCTGTCATTGTTCACAAAATATTTCAATCCTTTACGCTTCTCTCCCTACGAAGTCCCCTGACAAGCTTTCCTCTGTTCTTCTGCTGCCTAACCAACTATTCTTCCTTCCTTCCTTTATCTGTGTAGTGGAGATGGAGTGGCGCCAGGCACTTGTGCCTGTCTGCAGAATGGAAGTGGTTGTATCTCCTCTAATACATCTTCCAAAACAGGTCTTTGATTAATGGCAGCCATTGTCACTGTCTAAGTAAAATGCCATAGATTGCTTTTGAATAATTTATTGATGTGAGTGGTAATTGGATGGAACTCATTGTATGCAGCAATGAAGTTGTAAAAGAATCTCCCCGTGTTCAGTCTTTTCTTTATATCTTGTCATTTACTTGCCTGGAAATATTTTACATGAACAGAATTTACACAAAACAACATCTGACTAGAGAGATGTTGTTACGCTATCCTGCTAACAGACTCCAGATCGTGAGCAGACTCTTCCACAATATATTTTAACCATTTGCAAATAAGATCATTTGAAAGTAATATATTCCTTTCCTGCACTCTGTGGTCAGACTCATCAGAGAAAACATGCAGCTATTAGATTTATTATTACGCCAAGCTGCAGCCTTGAGTATTTGCATGAACTCTGTCCCTTTTGTGGAAGCTGAAATATACTTGAAGAGATCCTTTATGATTAATAATTAGAGATTAAGAATAGACAGACACACAGACTGTAGAAAGCAGCCTGTGAAATCACAAGAACATGTCAGCATTATGTTAGTCTTGAAAGCTTCTATGCAGTTGAGTCTAGAAAGAAACAGTTTTCCTGGGTGCAGGATGGGGCGAAGCATGTAAAACTGGCTTCTACCACTGGTTGGATACCTGCAGGAGGCACTTTTCATAGCAGTGAAACCACTGTCCAGCTGTGAAAGACATACTGATTGAATAAGATTGGCTGATTTATGCAATTCTGTGCATAAAACCTAGCTAAGGAGTGACTGCTCATTGCTACTGCAAAGGCTTTGAAATCTGTCCTTTGCCTTGCAATCATTAAATTAAGTGATCAGAGTTACAGGACTCTTAATTACTTTTGTTTCTTCCTGATATTCCTGCAAAGTAAACTGAAAGGATTCTTCCGACTGATTAAAGCCCTGTTGATTTCTGATTTGTACTTTGAGAAATATTATCTCCATTTCTAGGCTTGTTCAGTGAAAGGACAGATGAAGTGGCAGAAGGGGGCTAGTACAGAGTACGCTGATTCCTGTGAACTTTAGCTGCAGTTATTCTCGGATAGAAATGTCCAGAGAGCAGTTATCAGTACCACTGGAGTGCACTTGAACCTTTCATGCAGCTAATGAGGGCAGCATACTGCACGCCTTTCTGCTCAAACTCTTCCTACAAAACGCTCAGGCCTTGCTCTCTTTAGCAGCAGAGTCTGAATTGCAGGTTTTGATTAGATTCCAGGCAGAGTCAAAAGGACAGAAAGCCAGGGTAGGGCAGGAAGCATTTAACCTTCACACATTTCACACTTTCGTTCTTCAACATATATTTTTCCTTGCTGTACTACTGTATGATACCATATATCAAAATTTGTTCTACGGACTGTAGATTCCTGGAGAGAGCACTACCTTTGTTTTCTAGCATAGGATATGTGGGGCAGACAATTTTCACAGCCATTTTTGTCTGTAAATAGTAGGGATGTGAATCGTTTTTTGACGATTTAAAATATCGTCCGATATATTTTAAATCGTCAAAAATCATTAGGGCCACGATACAATACCAATTCCCCCGATTTATCGTTAAAAAATCGTAAATCGGGGGAAGAGAGAGGGCAGGAAAACCGGCACACTAAAACCCCCTAAAACCCACCCCCGACCCTTTAAATTAAATCCCCACCCTCCCGAACCCCCCCCCCAATGCTTTAAATTACCTGCGGATCCAGCGGTGGTCCAGAACGGCGGCGGTCCGGAACGGCCCCCTCAATTGAATCCTTTTGTCTTCAGCCGGCGCCATTTTGCAAAATGGCCGCCGCAAAATGGCGGCGGCCATAGACAAAAACGATTCGACGCAGGAGGACGTTCCGGACCCCCGCTGGACTTTTGGCAAGTCTTGTGGGGGTCAGGAGGCCCCCCCAAGCTGGCCAAAAGTTTCTGGGAGTCCAGCGGGGTTCAGGAAGCGATTTCTTGCCGCGAATCGTTTTCCGTACGGAAAATGGCGCCGGCCATACGCGGCAAGAAATCGCTTCCTGAACCCCGCTGGACTCCCAGAAACTTTTGGCCAGCTTGGGGGGGCCTCCTGACCCCCACAAGACTTGCCAAAAGTCCAGCGGGGGTCCGGAACGACCTCCTGCGTCGAATCGTTTTTGTCTATGGCCGCCGCCATTTTGCGGCGGCCATTTTGCAAAATGGCGCCGGCTGAAGACAAAAGGATTCAATTGAGGGGGCCGTTCCGGACCGCCGCTGTTCTGGACCACCAGGTAATTTAAAGCATTTGGGGGGGGGTTCGGGAGGGTGGGGGATTTAATTTAAAGGGTCGGGGGTGGGTTTTAGGGGGTTGGCTCACGATTTTAACGATTTTTTCACAATATTTTTAAAACCCAAACGGCAACAATACGATTCCCTCCCCCTCCCAGCCGAAATCGATCGTTAAGACGATCGAGGACACGATTCACATCTCTAGTAAATAGTAATTTATGCATGCAAATCAGCTGTCTGAATATGGCTAAAGCTCTGTACGTTATCTCACAACACTCAGAGATTTATCCACATTTAAGAACATAAGAACATGCCATACTGGGTCAGACCAAGGGTCCATCAAGCCCAGCATCCTGTTTCCAACAGAGGCCAAAACCAGGCCACAAGAACCTGGCAATTACCCAATCATTAAGAAGAACCCATGCTACTGATGCAATTAATAGCAGTGGCTATTCCCTAAGTAAAATTGACTAATAGCCATTAATGGACTTCTCCTCCAAGAACTTATCCAAACCGTTTTTGAACCCAGCTACACTAACTGCACTAACCACATCCTCTGGCAACAAATTCCAGAGCTTTATTGTGCGTTGAGTGAAAAATAATTTTCTCCGATTAGTCATAAATGTGCTACTTGCTAACTTCATGGAATTCCCCCTAGTCCTTCTTTTATTCGAAAGTGAAAAAAACCTAGTCACATCTACTCGCTCAAGACCTCTCTTGATCTTAAACACCTCTATCATATCCCCCCTCAGCTGTCTCCTCTCCAAGCTGAACAGCCCTAACCTCTTCAGCCTTTCCTCATAGAGAAGCTGTTCCATTCCCTTTATCATTTTGGTTGCCATTCTCTGTACCTTCTCCATCGCAACTATATCTTTTTTGAGATGCGGCGACCAGAATTGTACACAGTATTCAAGGTGTGGTCTCAGCATGGAGCGATATAGAGGCATTATGACATTTTCCGTTCTATTAACCATTCCCTTCCTAATAATTCTTAACATTCTATTTGCTTTTTTGACTGCTGCAGCACACTGAGCCGACAATTTTAAAGTATTATCCACTATTATGCCTAGATCTTTTTCCTGGGTGGTAGCTCCTAATATGGAACCTAACATCGTGTAACTACAGCAAGGGTTATTTTTCCCTATATGCATCACCTTGCACTTGTCCACATTAAATTTCATCTGCCATTTGGATGCCCAATCTTCAACTCTTGCAAGGTCCTCCTGTAATGTATCACAGTCTGCTTGTGATTTAACTACTCTGAATAATTTTGTATCATCCGCAAATTTGATAACCTCACTCGTCGTATTCCTTTCCAGATCATTTATATATATATTGAAAAGCACTGGTCCAAGTACAGATCCCTGAGGCACTCCACTGTTTACCCTTTTCCACTGAGAAAATTGACCATTTAATCCTACTCTCTGTTTCCTGTCTTTTAACCAGCTTGTAATCCACGAAAGGACATCGCCTCCTATCCCATGACTGTTTAATTTTCGTAGAAGCCTCTCATGAGGCACTTTGTCAAACGCCTTCTGAAAATCCAACTACACCACATCTACCGGTTCACCTTTATCCACATGTTTATTAACCCCTTCAAAAAAATGAAGCAGATTTGTTAGGCAAGACTTCCCTTGGGTAAATCCATGTTGACTATGTTCCATTAAATCATGTCTTTCTATATGCTCTATGATTTTGATCTTGAGAATAGTTTCCACTATTTTTCCCCAGCACTGAAATATATAAATAAATAAATAAATAAATAAAATATAAAAATATAGGCTCACTGGTCTATAGTTACCCGGATCGCCCCTGGAGCCTTTTTTAAATATTGGGGTTACATTGGCCACCCTCCAGTCTTCAGGTACAATGGATGATTTTAATGATAGGTTACAAATTTTAACTAATAGATCAGAAATTTCATTTTTGAGTTCCTTCGGAACCCTAGGATGCATACCATCCGGTCCAGGTGATTTGCTACTCTTTAGTTTGTCAATCTGGCCTACTACATCGTCCAGGTTCACAGTGATTTTATTCAGTCCGTCTGACTCATCACCCCTGAAAACCATCTCTGGAACTGGTATCTCCCCAACATCCTCATTAGTAAAGATGGAGGCAAAGAATTAATTTACTTTCTGCAATGGCCTTATCTTCCCTAAGACCCCCTTTAATTCCTCTGTTATCTAATGGTCCAACCGACTCCCTCACAGGTTTCTTGCTTTGGATATATTTTAAAAAAAATTTATTATGAATTTTTGCCTCTATGGCCAATTTCATTTCAAATTCTTTCTTTGCCTGTCTTATCAATGTTTTACACTTAGCTTGACAATGCTTATATTTTATCCTATTTTCTTCAGATGGATCCTTCTTCCAATTTTTGAAATGTTTTTTTGGCTAAAATGGCCTCTTTCACTTCACTTTTTAACCATGACGGTAATCGTTTTGCCTTCCTTCCACCTTTCTTAATGCGCGGAATACATATGGACTGCACCTCTATGATTGTATTTTTAAACAATGTCCATGCCTGTTGAACACTTTTAACCTTTGCAGCTGCACCTTTCAGTTTTTTTCTAACTATTTTCCTCATTTTATCAAAGTTTCCCTTTTTAAAATTTAGTGTTAGTGCTGCAGATTTACTTATTGTCCAAACCTTTTTTAAACCCAGTTACACTAACTGCTGTAACCACATACTCTGGCAATAAATTCCAGAGCTTAACTATGCACTGAATGAAAAATAATTTTCTTCCATTTGTTCTAAATGAGCTACTTTCTAACTTCATGGAATGCCCCCTGGTCTTTCTGTTATCTGAGAGAGTAAATAACAGATTTACAATCACTTGTTCAAGTCCTTTCATGATTTTGTAGACTTCTGTCATACCCCCCTCAGTCTTCTCTTCTCCAAACTGAACAACCCTAACTTCTTTAATCTTTCCTCATAGAGCAGCCGTTCCATGCCCCTCATCATTTTGGTCGCCCTTCTCTGCACTTTCTACAGTGCAGATATATCCTTTTTGAGATGCGGTGACCAGAATTGCACACAGAATTCAAGGTGCAGTCTTACTATGGAGTGATACAGAGGCATTATGAGATCCTCTGTTTTATTCGCCAGTCCCTTCCTAATAATTCCTAACATTCTGTTTGCTTTTTGATCGCCACAGCACACTGGGCTGACGATTTCAATGCTTTATCAACTATGATGCCTAAATCTCTTTCCTGGGTGGTAACTCTTAAGATAGAACCTAAGGGGTAGATCTTAAAAAAGTACGCTGGATTTTATAAGATACACGCGTAGCCGCGCGTATCTTATAAAATCCGGGGTCGGCGCGCGCAAGGGGGTGCACATTTGTGCAACCTGCGCACGCCGAGCCCAGCGATGCTGCCCGTTCCCTCCGTCCTCCCCCCACCTTCCCCTCCCTTCCCCTACCTAACCCCCCCTAACTTTGCGCGCGCCAGCCAGCAGCCCCGCTCGTGTTCCCGTCCCGGGGGCTGGTCCGGAGGCCTCGACCACGCCCCCGGGCCGGCGCCACGCCCCCGGGCCTGCCCCCGAAATGCCGCGGCACGCCCCCGAAACGCCGTGTCATTTCGGGAACGTCCCCGGACACACACCCCCCCCCCCCGTCCTTCGAAAGCCCCGGGACTTACGCGCGTCCCGGGGCTTTACGCGCGCCGGCGGCCTATGCAAAATAGGCGCGCCGGCACATGAGGGCCATGCGCGCGTAAATCCTTCCGGATTTACGCGCGCAGGCCTTTTAAAATCCGCCCCTAACATTGTAACATGAGTATATGCTAATTTTTACACGAAAAATGTTTTGTATGTAAAACTTACACCCATAATGCCTTTAAAAAAGTCTGAAATCTAATTCAGCATTTATTGAGTTTTTGGTATTAACAAATTCATATTTACAAGTCAAGTGTGTCAAAGTATTATTTTTTACTATTTCTTTCTGAATACAATAATCTTTTTACAAACAAGAACACCTACAGCAAATTTTAGCATACAGCAAGTATGCCAACTAGCTAAGCACTTGATTTGATAAGCATTGGGAGGGTAATTTTCAGCAGCCAATGTAGGGCTAGTTTGTGTTTACAAAGTCCATGCAGACTTATGCACATAACTTCACTTTCAAGATTCCATGGTTGCGCGGAACCAGTGCCATCAGAAACACAGAGGTAAATGCATGCACATAGATTCGATGACTTTTTCTATGTTCATTGCTCATTGTTCAATGTAACGCCATAGCCGCGACTGTTCTGTTTAAATGGAAACCGATATGATTTGATATTTTTTTCAAGAATGTCAGTATAGAAAAATTCTAAATAAATAAATAAATAAATAAATAAATAGATTTACATGCAGTGCCAGCAGAAACCCAGGGGTAAATGCATGCACATAGATTTACATGCAGTGCCAGCAGAAACCCAGGGGTAAATGCATGCACATAGATTTACATGCAGTGCCAGCAGAAACCCAGGGGTAAATGCATGCACATAGATTTACATGCAGTGCCAGCAGAAACCCAGGGGTAAATGCATGCACATAGATTTACATGCAGTGCCAGCAGAAACCCAGGGGTAAATGCATGCGCATAGATTTACATGCAGTGCCAGCAGAAACCCAGGGGTAAAAGCATGCGCATAGATTTACATGCAGTGCCAGCAGAAACCCAGGGGTAAACGCATGCGCATAGCTTTACATGCAGTGCCAGCAGAAACCCAGGGGTAAACGCATGCACATAGATTTACATGCAGTGCCAGCAGAAACCCAGAGGTAAACGCATGTGCATAGATTTACATGCAGTGCCAACAGAAACCCAGGGATAAACGCATGCACATAGATTTACATGCAGTGCCAGCAGAAACCCAGGGGTAAACGCATGCACATAGATTTACATGCAGTGCCAGCAGAAACCCAGGGGTAAATGCATGCACATAGATTTACATGCAGTGCCAGCAGAAACCCAGGGATAAACGCATGCACATAGATTTACATGCAGTGCCAGCAGAAACCCAGGGATAAACGCATGCACATAGATTTACATGCAGTGCCAACAGAAACCCAGGGATAAACGCATGCGCATAGATTTACATGCAGTGCCAACAGAAACCCAGAGGTAAATGCATGCACATAGATTTACATGCAGTGCCAGCAGAAACCCAGGGGTAAATGCATGCACATAGATTTACATGCATGCTTTGAAAAATCCAAAGTGCATGCATAAATGTTTTCCCATGTCAGCTCCACCCCCTCTCTGTGTTACACAGAAATACATTTGAACATTTTTTTGTGCTCACTTTTACATGCAGAACCCATATTCCCCCCCCCCCCCCCCCCCCCCCCCCCCAGCAATTTTTGAAAGGACATTTCTATGCATAAAACCAGATTTCTGCACATGGATTACTTTGAAAATTCACCGCTAATATGACAGAGAAATGGAAGGAAAGCTTTGCCAGAAGTAAAAGTGAATTTTCAAAATGTTATACATGTAGAAACTAGCACATATTGGGCAGATTTAAATACCTGGCGTGCGTAAATCCCAGGGTTTACGCATGTGGCCAGGCATTAAGTGTGCCAGACAAATTTTCAAATGGGCCCGGCCACGCGTGTAAACCTGTTGCGTCCATCGGTCTTCGATGGCTTCGCCCCGCCTACCTCTCTCTACTTGCTGCTCCTCCCGCTCACCTTGGACTGATGCCCGCCGCGGTGTCTGTTTGCCGACCTCTCCGGCTGCCTCCTGCCATGCTCCTTCAAAGTACCTCTATGGCATGCGTGCGCATACCGCCCTCATCTTTATTTCCAGGTTGGAGTGAACCACAGGGGCGTCCCCCTGTTCTGACGTCACAACCCCAGGGTGTATCTGGCTACTACTTTTGCTGACTCATTGAGTTAGCAACTTCAGGATTCATACGGATGGGATTCGCTCTCCGTTCCTAAGCTACTCTGCCACTCCAGCTCTAACTGGAACTCTTACTACCCTTCGGGGTCACTAACAGGGTACCCGCTCCTCGAGTGCCTCTTTGCTTCTTTCAGGTGCTATCAGGAAACCGGTACTCGCTCCTCGAGGGCCCATGTTCCCTGTGTCGTTGCCTGCAACTTCTACCTTCTACTTGGAAGAACTAACTACATTCACCATCTGTGAGTACAGAAACTTCTCTCTCTCTACAGTACCGCTTCGCCGGAACCAGGTACTCGCTCTTCGAGGGCCTTCCCTCTGCTCCGGTGCCAGACCTCTTGTCTAGTGGAATATCTGCTACTGCTAGTGAGCACAACGCTACTCTCTGCTCTAAGGGATCAGGCACTCGCTCCTCGACGGCCTGCTCTCTCTGTCTTGGAGCTCTCCTATCCTACTTGGGACTCTGAATGCTAATTCTACTGTGTGCTCATAACTGAGTCTCTTTCCACTACAGCACTGCTTTCAGAGGATTCGCTGTTCCAGCGTTCTGTGAGAGACGCTCCCAGCCAGGCTCAACATCCACTACTCACTACTGCCACCTCTGGACACACAAACACAGATTCAAATCTGTGTTTGTGTGCCCAGAGTCTAGCCTGACACTGTGGTCCCTCACGGGACTGTCCCCCGTGGGCGTGGTCAGCTGCCACAGTGTCCAAGGATCCACCCAAACACCAATAACCATAACAGAACCCCAGTACGCGAATAAGCTTAAAGAAGAGATGACTGAGGGGGGATATGATAGAGGTGTTTAAAATCATGAAAGGTCTAGAACGGGTAGATGTGAATCGGTTGTAGCGTAGTTTTTGGTAGACCTAATAGCAGTGTGTTGCAGTATTTATTTATTTATTTATTTAACAGCTTTTCTATACCGACATTAAAGTACACATCATATCAGTTTACATTTCAACTAGAAGGAGGAAAATTACAATAAACGGGGAGGGGGGAAATTGGACAACTGGCAGAAGACAGTTTGAGGCTCTAAAAGTAGAGAGCATCGCACAAAATTGCAACAAGTAGGCGAGAAGGATAGCGATAACGGAACTAATTTTACAAGAGTACAAGAATTTAAAAGAGTACAAAAATTTAAAAACTTATTTACAGATTACATGACATGACAAAAGATTTACCTAATACATGGCCAAAACATTACAGATTACATGACTAAGAATTACAGTATTTACAGATTAACAAATTTCAAGAGGTCGGGGTTGGTAATCGAGGGAAATGGGGAAAGGACGTCGCAGTTAGTCCGGGAAGGCCTGGTGGAAGAGCCAGGTTTTTAGCATTCTTCTGAATTTATGGGGGCAAGGCTTGAGGCGAATATCGGGAGGTAGGGTATTCCATCGCATGGGACCAGCAATGGAGAAGGCACGATCCCTTGTGGCTGTGAGTTGGGCTTTCTTAAGTGAGGGGACTTGAAGGGTGTAATTCCGGTTCATTCTGGTGGGGCGGGAGGATTTTGTGAATTGTAGGGGTTCAGTGAGCCATGAGGAGTTTGTTGGTGGATGGCTTTGTGAATAATGGTTAGGGTTTTAAACAGGATGCGGAAAGAGATGGGGAGCCAGTGTAGGTCTTTGAGTATGGGGGTTATGTGGTCTGATTTGCGGGTGTTGCTAATAAGCCTTGCTGTGGCATTTTGTAGTATCTGCAGGGGTTTGATGGTGGAGAGGAGGAGGCCAAGGTAGAGGGAGTTGCAGTAGTCGATTTTGGATGACAAGGTGGCTTGAATGACAGTTTTGAGATCGTGTGTATGGAGTAAGGGCTTGAGCTTTTTTATAATCATGAGTTTGTAGAAACCTCCTTTAATAACGGAGGAGATGTGGTTTTTTAGGCTCAATTGTGGGTCTAATAGGACCCCTAGGTTTCGAACAACTGGTTGTGAGGTAAAGGCGCTGGTCATAAGGTCATTGGGTGGAGAAAGTTTAAAGGCCTGTTGGTTGTGGATGAGCAGTAGCTCTGTTTTGGCAGAGTTGAGGGAAAGCTGAAGGGAGGTTAGAAGAGTGCTAATAGAAGAGAGACATTTTTCCCAGAAATTTAGGGTGTCAGTCAATGATTCTTGTATCGGGATGATGATTTGGACATCATCTGCGTATACATAGAATTTGAGACCTAGGTCAGATAGATGATGACAGTAGTCAAGCTTTGATAGTATTGTTGCTTGTAATACTGTGCGAAGATCATATGGGTATAAGAGTGGTTTGATACGTTTCAGCGTGTGTAGCTTGAAAAATCCTTTTTTTTAGCGTGTCCGAGATTAATTTTTTAAACGAATGATTGCAATCCATGTGAATGGTAGATGCAATCCATGTGAATGGTAGATGTGAATTGGTTATTTACTCTTTCGGATAGTAGAAAGACTAGGGGGCACTCCATGAAGTTAGCATGGGGCACATTTAAAACTAATCGGAGAAAGTTCTTTTTTTACTCAACGCACAATTAAACTCTGAAATTTGTTGCCAGAGGATGTGGTTAGTGCAGTTAGTATAGCTGTGTTTAAAAAAGGATTGGATAAGTTCTTGGAGGAGAAGTCCATTACCTGCTATTAAGTTCACTTAAAGAATAGCCACTGCCATTAGCAATGGTAACATGGAATAGTCTTAGTTTTTGGGTACTTGCCAGGTTCTTATGGCCTGGATTGGCCACTGTTGGAAACAGGATGCTGGGCTTGATGGACCCTTGGTCTGACCCAGTATGGCATTTTCTTATGTTCTTATGTTCTTAAGTGCAGGGCCCAGATAAAGTGGCAGTTGAAGGGGGTGGGGAGGGGCAGTCCAGGGGGGTGGGGAGAGGTGGGGCTGGAGGCGGCTGGTATAGCGGTCATTTGCTGCAGTTGGCCAGTGCACGCAAGTTGCAACAACAAAAAAAGAGAAAGGTATGAAAAAGGATTTAGGGGGTGGGAAGGACAGGGGAAGAGAGAGGGAGTATGGACACAGGGGGTAGGGAAGTTCCCTCCCAGTCTGCTCCAATTAAGGGGGAAGGCTGGGATGTGTCGCCGCGCAAAAATTACATGTCCCTCCCTTGCGCATGCTGCCCACACATGCGCACACGGATTATAAAACATATGTGCGGATTTTATAACATATTATAAAATCGACGTGTCCATGTGCACATGCCAGGAAGTGCGCACACATGGACGCACACACATAAGTTTATGTGTGTAAGTGGTCTCTTCTCGTGTACTGTCTACTCTGTATTTTATAAAAGTTCAACATATGTGCATATTTTCACTTTCATGCCTGCATATATGCATGTAAAGAAGGACTGGTCCAGGGGGCATTCCCAGGCAGGGTCAACTTGTGAGTAAGCTGCTATTTTAAAACACACTTACATGTGTGTTTTCCAACTTGCTCTTGTATTTTTATACCTGCTAATTATCCGCTTTAAGTGATATTAAACATGTGTAGTATTGATTGGATAGTTGAACTGGAGGCAGTTCAGGCTGAAGAACCAAGACGGTCTTGATGACCTGGAGAAGGCCTGGGGAACTGGTGGACTAATCACTTAAAAACTGGCAATTTCAGTCATGCACGTGTTTTAAAATACATTGATCTACACATGTAAATCCCAACTAACGCAAATAAGCCCTACTTTATTTTCGCATGTAAAATATGGATGTGCATATTTTTAAATTGGTGGGTAAGCTACACTTGTCCAATGCATTGAAATATGTTGTTTCAATGCATTGTGTATATTCGTGCATTGATAAACATGCACATGTTTTAAAATACACAGGTATGTGATATATGCATGTAATAAAATACTATGGTAAAACTACAAACAGCCACATACACGTGTTTATGCCACCACATGCAGTTGTTGGAAAGTTATCTTTCTGTAAATTAGGGCTCCACGATTGACATTTTATGCATGGGTGAAAGGTAGAAAAAAGAACATAGAGGTTTAAATTTCCTGGGCTGGAGACAGACACAGTTGCATGTAGCCAGATAAGGTGCCACTGAATGTACTTGGCAAAAGTCATCTAAGTAACTTTAGGGCACCATTTTCCATGGGCAGACTCACCCAGCTAAGTTTATCTGGATAGTAAAACATTGTGCTACCTGGATAATTTTTAGCCAAGACCCCAAAATGCCCCTCTGCCCCTGCCCTGTCTCTCTTATCTGAATAAATGTTACCTGGATAATGATTACCCGGTAAAAATGTATCTAGTCGGCATGGTAGAAAATTGTAAACTCAGGGTTTATCTGGGTAACATAGGATATATGGATATATGGGAATCAAAATTAACAGTTCTCATCAAGATTTTCCATGAATTTAAGAGAATTTATTTCTATGTTTAGAACCAGTTTTGTTAAATAGACTCACAGTGAGGAGGTCACGTGATGCAGAGAGAACAGGCAGATGTGTCCTGACCTGCTCCGGGGTCCCCCTCCCCAAATCACAGATCATCGCTCTTCCTTCAGCAAGAGCTTGTTTCGTTTTTTCTTACCTGGTGCCTAGTTTCTCTTACAGTCCTCGCTGAGCCGGATGCATTGCAAAACCATGAGCTTTATGGCAGTGAAAACGGTTCAGAAGGATAGGCCGAAAACTGCCATGAGCACCAACATGGTCGCTCCTCTCAGCCCCCACACTGCATTGGCGGAAATCGCAGGTGATGCAACGAGGATTCTGGTAACGATTCTCACAGCCATGGATGAAAAATTGGGTAAATTGCACAACGAGCTTCAGTTGCTCCTGTCTGACCATGCTGGACAACTGACCGATGCAGAAACACGAATCAGGTTGGCCGAAGACCAGCTTCAGTCTTTGGATCGCGAGGTGTGCGCCGCTCAGTTGGACTTAGCAAAGCATGAAGCTAAGTTGGAGGATCTGAAGAATCGCTCCCACAGGAGCAACCTCCGGCTTATTGGCTTTTCCTGAGTCGCTCCCGGAATGAGATCTGCGTTCTTTTTTAGAAGGCTGGCTAAAACAGACCTTTAATTCCCCTGATCTGCTGGCAGGCTCCTAGATCGAGTGAGTCCACTAGGAAGATCCTAGATTACCATCATAAGGAAGAACTCCTGCAGTTCTTTAAACAGAGCTGAACCATAATGTATGAGGGTAACATTTTATTCTTCCTGGACTATTCTCCAGTGGTCTCAACACGCCGCTGTCTGTTCGCGCCATTGTGCTCTCAACTAGCAAGGCATCAGGTACGCTTCACCCTGCAGCACCTGGCGTGACTCAGGGTTTTTCATGATAACCAAACTCATTTTTTGGACTCTGTGTTGGAAACCCAAGCTTTCTTTCACTCCAGAAGCCCCAGTTGTTATGGACCCGTGATGTCTGCTATAACTTGACTTTACTGCCAACTTGCTTAACAGTGACGATGTCAGAGAGTTCTTTTGAAGGAGGGATTTTGGTTTCTCTTTGTGGGAGTGGGGCCCTATTGCATCTTATAAGTGACCTCCTAGATGTGCTTAGTTGCGCTTACCTTGTTGTTTATTATGGTTTATGGGTCTGCAGGGGGGTGGGGGGGAGGTTTCAGGGGGTTGGACAGGGAATAGGGTATAGGGGTAATGGGCCTTATGCAGAATATTTAATATTGTTGGGAGTATGTGGTTCTAATTTTCTTCAAGGCAGAGTGGCTTTTCGAGCTCTGCTGGGGCTTGGGCCTAGGCTGAGGGACCCAGTCCCTCTATTTGCGAAGAATTTTCTCTGTGTTTTTCTTTTCTTTTATAATACCATGTCGCTATGACTCAGACCATGCGTTATGTTACTTGGAACGTCTGTGGTTTGGATTGTGTAACTAAACATTTCAAGGTCTTACAAGCTTTGCAGCGCTGAAATCCAATATTGCAATGCTACAGGAAATGTGGCTGTCTCACCTAGAACACCGGAAGCTTTGCCGTAAGTGGGTGGGGAAAGTCTATGCTGCTCACATGATAATGGGGAAGGCAGGGGTTGCAATTTTGATAGGGAAATCTCTGTCTTTTCAAGATACACGTGTCATTGCTGATCCTGAGGGATGCTATGTACTTGTGGAGGACACTCTGAAACATAGAAACATAGAAACATAGAATTGACGGCAGAAGAAGACCAATCGGCCCATCCAGTCTGCCCAGCAAGCCTCACACTTCTTTTTTCTCATACTTATCTGTTTCTCTTGGCTCCTAGTAACCTTTGGTTCTATTTCCCTTTCACCCCCTCCATTAATGTAGAGAGCAGTGATGGAGCTGCATCCAAGTGAAATATCAAGCTTGATTAGTTAGGGGTAGTAACCACCGCAATAAGCAAGCTACACCCATTCTTATTTGTTTACCCAGACTATGTTATTCAGCCCTTATTGGTTGTTTTACTTCTCCCCTGCCGTTGAAGCAGAGAGCTGTGCTGGATATGCGTGAAGTATCAGTTTTTCTTCTCCCCTGCCGTTGAAGCAGAGAGCTATGCTGGATATGCGTGAAGTATTAGTTTTACTTCTCCCCTGCCGTTGAAGCAGAGAGCTATGCTGGATATGTATTGAAAGTGAAGTGTCGGTCTTCCTCCCCTGCCGTTGAAGCAGAGAGCTATGCTGGATATGCGTGAAGTATTAGTTTTACTTCTCCCCTGCCGTTGAAGCAGAGAGCTATGCTGGATATGTATTGAAAGTGAAGTGTCGGTCTTCCTCCCCTGCCGTTGAAGCAGAGAGCTATGCTGGATATGCGTGAAGTATTAGTTTTTCTTCTCCCCTGCTGTTGAAGCAGAGCTATGTTGGATATGTACTGAAAGTGAAGTATGCATTGAAAGCCACATTATCTATCAACAAATATTGAATAAGCCTAATAATTGGTAATACCTATAGCTTATGAACTCTTCATTAATTTTACATATTCTTGCCCACCTCTGTTTTGATTTTTTTTAATTTGGAGATGGCAGCCCTCCATCCTTCCGCTCCATGAAGGTGGAACACCAACCACTGGCCACTGGCATCCCGCTCCGTGAATGCCTCTGTGGCTACTGCCGCTCCGTGCAGTGTTTTGCTGCCTCCTCTTTAAACACTTCCTCTAAACCTGATGGATCCACAGTGTTTATCCCACGCCCCTTTGAAGTCCTTCACAGTTTTGGACTTCACCACTTCCTCCGGAAGGGCATTCCAGGCATCCACCACTCTCTCCGTGAAGAAATATTTCCTGACATTGGTTCTTAGTCTTCCTCCCTGGAGCCTCAGCTCGTGACCTCTGGTTCTGCTGATTTTTTTCTGACGGAAAAGGTTTGTTGTTGTCTTTGGATCGTTAAAGTTTTTCAAGTATCTGAAGGTCTGAATCATATCACCCCTGCGCCTCCTTTCCTCCAGGGTGTACATATTTAGATTATTCAATCTCTCTTCGTATGACATCCGATGAAGGCCCTCCACCTTTCTGGTCGCTCTTCTCTGTACCGCTTCCATCTTGTCTCTGTCTTCTGGCTTTTGCTATCGCCTTGTCGCATTGTTTCGCAGACTTCATATCATTAGACACTATAACCCCTAGGACCCTCTCCTGCTCCGTGCTCATCAGCCTTCCCCTCCCCCCCCCTCCCCCCCCCCATCGAATACAGTTCATTCGGATTTCCACTCCCCATATGCATGACTTTGCACTTCTTGGTATTGAATCTCAGCTACCATATCTTCGAACACTCTTCCAGTTTCCTTAAATCCAGTCTCATTCTCTCCACTCCTTCCGGCGTGTCCACTCTGTTGCAGATCTTAGTGTCACCCGCAAAAAGACAAACCTTACCTTCTATCCCGTCCGCAATGTCGCTCACAAAGATATTGAACAGGACCGGTCCCAACACCGATCCTTGTGGTACACCACTTAAAACCGCTCTCTCTTCAGAGAGAGTTCCATTTACCATCACACATTGTCTTCTGTCCGTCAACCAGTTTGCAATCCAGGTCACCACCTCGGCACTCACTCCTAAGCTTCTCGTTTTATTCACCAGTCTCCTGTGTGGAACCGTATCAAAAGCTTTGCTGAAATCTAAGTAGATGACATCGAGCGCTCTTCCTTGATCCAATTCCTTGGTTACCCAGTCAAAAAAGTCAATCAGATTTGTCTGACAGGATCTTCCCCTGGTGAATCCATGCTGCCTCTGGTCCATCAATTCTCCAGACTGTAGATAGTTCACTATTCTCTCTTTCAACAGTGACTCCATTACTTTTCCCACCACCGAAGTGAGGCTAACCGGTCTGTAGTTACCAGCCTCCTCTCTGTTCCCACTCTTGTGAAGCAGGACCACCACCGTTCTCTGTGGGAGATCAGTAGTCCTTTGCAACATTTATGCTCCGAATTTCTATTCCCATTCATTTTTCAGAAGCTAGTACAGCTTCTGGTACCATTTTTGCACATTCCCATGATTGTGGGTGGAGATTATAATTCTGTTTTAGATGCCAGCCAGGTTAGGTCACAGCACTCGTGGGTGCTCTCAACAGCCTCCCACAAGGGTTTACCATATTTGTGTTCCGCTTTAGAGCTTGTGAATGGCTGGAGAATGCTCCACCCTCTCCATCAGAAATTCACTAACATTTCCCGAGCGCATGCCACACAATCTCGCCATGATTATTGATTGATAAGGGGACCTTTGCTAAAGTATGGGACTCCCACATTGGACCATTAATATCTCAGACCATGCACCGATCTGGCTTGATGTGGAGGGCTCTCAATCAGATTCTTCTCAGCATTCCTAGTGATTCCCCAAATTTCTGTATAAGCAATTTTGTGCTTACCTTAAGGAGAAGTGGCAGGCATAAGTTTCATTCAACTCCGCACATGTGGACTCGCCCATTTTATTTTGGGAAACTGCGAAGACGGTGTTGAAAGGGGCAGTATATCAAATGTGTCCTTTAAAAATAGGTCTTTAACTTTGGAAATTCTTGCTCTTGAAAAGCGGCTTTATGCAGCTAAACGTCGCTATTGTTGCGGTTCTGGCCGCGAGCATCGCGGCAGGCCCTTACCTCCAGGCTCCCGGACCTGCTCCCGCTTCCAGAGGCCTGGGTTGCGGCCTGTTTGGCGGTGTCCCCGCTGGGGCTGCACCACTGCGAGGTCTCCCTTGGATGCCCGGCTCCTAGACGCGCGCGCGCGCCACTTGGGAGCTTTTCTAGGCCGTTTCCCGCCAGTAGTGACTCCGCCCAACTCCTGACATCAGATGCCGCGGCCTTCATAAGCTGGCTGGGCCACCCAGTCTTTGCCTTGCAACGGGTTAGCCTCCCGGTTTCCTGTTGCGCTGTGCCCCGGAGTGACTCACCTTGCTTCGTTGCTCCGTTCCTGCTACAGTACCTGCCTGGTTCCTGCCTTGCTTGCTACAGTACCTGCTTGGTTCCAGCCTGCCTGCTACTGTACCTGCTTGGTTCCAGTACATGAATCCTGCTACAGTTCCTGTCTGGTTCCAGTACCCGAATCCTGCTACAGTTCCTGCCTGGTTCCAGTACCCGAGTCTTGCTACAGTTCCTGCCTGGTTCCAGAACCCGAGCCCAGTTACAGTATTGCTACTGTCCTAGTCTGGTTCCAGTTACCTGTCCTGATCCACAACCCGCCTAAGTCCCAGCGGCCGGGCCCCTACGGGCTCTTCCCGGGGGGGCTTCGGCTTCCAAGGGTGAAGCCACCTAAGTCCCAGCGGTTGGGCTCCTACGGGCTCCTCCCGGGGGAGTACCAGTTTCCAGGGTGAAGAGAATCTACGTCCTGCCTGAACATCTGCCTCCCGGCCTGCTATTCATTAGAGACATTGACCACCTTTCCCAGTCTCCAGCAGGTCGGCCCAAGGGTCCACTAAACAGAGACTCCCATAACAGCTATGATGCCCATCCCACCCTCGCCTCGCAGCAACAATTTTTTGATCTTCAGACCACTTTAAATACCCTTTTACACCAACATGCAAAGAAAGGTCTGATGGGTTGTTTTTCTTATATGGGAATAAGATGAGGCAGACTTAAATTTGGTTCGGCGTGAAAAAGGGGCACCTTTAATAACTGCCCTACGTAATCCTGCAAGTCATTTAGTGAACGAACTCTGGCCCCTCTATTTGTCATGTTTTTTGAGATTTCTACCAGCAATTATCCACTGAAGCTTTGGGCTCTGAGAGCGATATCCAACGCTATCTGGAAGCAGTGGGCCTGCCATGTCTCTTGGACTCGCAATTACAAAGCCTCAATAGTTCTATACAGCTTCAGGAGATACTGCAGGAGGTCACTGCTGGACCCCAGGACCCGATGGTTTGCCCACTGAATTTTATAAATTGCTAGCTCAAGAAAGGATGCTCCCCTTAGCTGAAATGTTTCATGCTCTCATTGATTCCCAGCGATTCCCATTATTGCCTAATATAGCCATGATCACTGTTTTACCTAAAGGGGGTCGGGCATATCGCCCCATCTCCCTTATCAATTTTGACACCAAGCTATTAGCCAACATCATGGCTAATCGCTTGGGGAAGTTTCTCCCAGAGCTTGTGCGGAAAGAATAAATTGGCTTTGTCCCTTGTCAGAATACAGTCACAAATATATGGAAATTATTGGTATCCATAATCCATAGTCAACACCACTCACTGGCCTTTCTTCTTTTAAGCTTAGATGCAGAAGAAGCATTTGATCACTTAGAATGGAATTTTATGTTTCAAGTGCTGGAAGCTTTTGGCATTTCTGTTTTTTTTCTCCAAACGCTGCATCTACTCTACTGAGATCCCCGGGTTTTTGTGCATGTTAATGGCTTCAGGTCCAGTGAATTCTTACCGGGGAGGGTTACGCACCTGGGCTGCCCCCTATCGCCAATGGTATTCATTTTAGATCTGGAACCTTTTTTATGTTGGCTCCGGATGAACCAAGCTATTAGGGGGATCCCCATTGGACAATCAGCAGGCCCTATTTTTAAACTCTCTGTTTTCGCGACGATATTCTGCTACATGTCTCAGATCCGCAGAGGTTCCTACCAGCTCTTCTTTTAGACATAGAAGACTATGGGTGGTGGCAGGTTTTAAATTGAACCTTGACAAATGTGAGGCCTTGCCTGTTGACCCAGCCATGCGTAGAGACTAGGTTGGGTTTTTTTCTATGAAATGAGTCTCTGACTCATTTTCTTATTTGGGCATCACGATCACTACCGATTTGGCCTGTCTTGGGAAACTCAATTTTTGTCACCTGCTCCAAGCCACCCAGCACCTGCTAGCTGTGTGGCAAGATTTCCCACTTTCTCTTTCCGGCCAGGTCAGTCTTATTCAAATGATTCTTCTGCTTAAATGGCTCTATTTATTTCAAATTCTACCTTGTTTTTTATTATTCGTGATTTGGCTTGCTCAGACCATCTCTTACATCGTTTCCTTTGGCAAAATAAATGGCCCCGGTTTGCTTGGATGACGATCCAACATAAAAGAGAGGAAGGTGGTTTGGGTCTCGTAGATCTGAATGCATATAGTATAGCGTGCAGCTTCCGTCACACCGCTGACTGGTTGCTGGAGACATCCTATTTCACTCTGAGTTTGAACAAATGCTTCTCACACCACATCAATCTCCGCTATTTTTTGCATGTCTCTCCACAGGTTAACCCTAAATTATTGAAGCTTGGTTCATTGTATTTTCCCATAATTTGAGTGTGGAGATATTTTTGTACAGCCCTCCATCTCGGTAGTGCAGTTTCCTAATTTCTTAGGGATGTGAATCGTTTTCCATATCGTCTTAACGATAGAAATCATGTGGCAGGGCAAGAAAATCGTCTTAGGCACGATTTTTTAGTTAAAAAATCGTTAAAAATCGTTTTTTCCGATTAGTGCGCACTAACTCGAGTTAGTGCGCACTAACTGGGAGTTAGTGCGCACTAACTGAAAATGATACAATTTGACACTTTTCAGGTCAGTTAAGGTCAGTTTAGGAATGAATATGTATTCCTATTGGCTGCCCTCTTATTTATTCATGTTACCAAGTTTCCTACTGACAGTATATGGGGGATGGGAAATGGAAACAGTTGGTAGCTTGACAAAACAAGTAATGTGATCAGTCAATGTGACTAGAACTTGTGCCCTAACCCTGATACCAGGGGTATTGTGATCTTCCTGCACACAGTGCCCTATCCCTATTAATACCAGGAGTGTTGTGATCTTCCTGCACACAGTGCCCTATCCCTAATACCAGGGGTGTTGTGATCTTCCTGCACACAGTGCCCTATTCCTGATACTGGGGGTGTTGTGATCTTCCTGCACACAGTGCCCTATTCCTGATACCGGGGGTGTTGTGATCTTCTTGCACACATCCCGATATCAGGGATAGGGCACTGCATGCAGGAAGATCACAACACTCCTGGTATTAATAGGGATAGGGCACTGCATGCAGGAAGATCACAACACTCCTGGTATTAATAGGGATAGGGCACTGCATGCAGGAAGATCACAACACCCCTGGTATCAGGGATAGGGCACTGTGTGCAGGAAGATCACAATACCCCGGAGGAGTGAGGGTCAGGCAGCTCCCCCCTGTCTGTGAAGCCAGCCTCTCACTAGTAATGCAGGGAGGGAGCTGTCTCAGACTTCACCATCCTCCCCCCCCCCCCCCTTACCCACACACCATTCACTAGCTGGGACATGGGGGAAGTCAGGAGTGAGGGTCAGGCAGCTCCCCCCTGTCTGTGAAGCCAGCCTCTCACTAGTAATGCAGGGAGGGAGCTGTCTCAGACTTCACCATCCACCCCCCCCCCTCACCCACACACCATTCACTAGCTGGGACATGGGGGAAGTCAGGCGTGAGGGACAGGCAGCTCCCCCCTGTCTGTGAAGCCAGCCTCTCACTAGTAATGCAGGGAGGGAGCTGTCTCAGACTTCACCATCCTCCCCCCCCCCTCACCCACACACCATTCACTAGCTGGGACATGGGGGAAGTCAGGAGTGAGGGTCAGGCAGCTCCCCCCTGTCTGTGAAGCCAGCCTCTCACTAGTAATGCAGGGAGGGAGCTGTCTCAGACTTCACCATCCTCTCCCCCCCCCCCCTCACCCACACACCATTCACTAGCTGGGACATGGGGGAAGTCAGGAGTGAGGGTCAGGCAGCTCCCCCCCTGTCTGCGAAGCCAGCCTCTCACTAGTAATGCAGGGAGGGAGCTGTCTCAGACTTCACCATCCTCCCCCCCCCCCTCACCCACACACCATTCACTAGCTGGGACATGGGGGAAGTCAGGAGTGAGGGTCAGGCAGCTCCCCCCTGTCTGTGAAGCCAGCCTCTCACTAGTAATGCAGGGAGGGAGCTGTCTCAGACTTCACCATCCTCCCCCCCCCCCTCACCCACACCCCATTCACTAGCTGGGGCATGGGGGAAGTCAGGAGTGAGGGTCAGGCAGCTCCCCCCTGTCTGTGAAGCCAGCCTCTCACTAGTAATGCAGGGAGGGAGCTGTCTCAGACTTCACCATCCTCCCCCCCCCCCTCACCCACACACCATTCACTAGCTGGGACATGGGGGAAGTCAGGAGTGAGGGTCAGGCAGCTCCCCCCTGTCTGTGAAGCCAGCCTCTCACTAGTAATGCAGGGAGGGAGCTGTCTCAGACTTCACCATCCTCCCCCCCCCCCTCACCCACACACCATTCACTAGCTGGGACATGGGGGAAGTCAGGAGTGAGGGTCAGGCAGCTCCCCCCTGTCTGCGAAGCCAGCCTCTCACTAGTAATGCAGGGAGGGAGCTGTCTCAGACTTCACCATCCTCCCCCCCCCCCCTCACCCACACACCATTCACTAGCTGGGACATGGGGGAAGTCAGGAGTGAGGGTCAGGCAGCTCCCCCCTGTCTGTGAAGCCAGCCTCTCACTAGTAATGCAGGGAGGGAGCTGTCTCAGACTTCACCATCCCCCCCCCCCCCCCCCTCACCCACACACCATTCACTAGCTGGGACATGGGGGAAGTCAGGAGTGAGGGTCAGGCAGCTCCCCCCTGTCTGTGAAGCCAGCCTCTCACTAGTAATGCAGGGAGGGAGCTGTCTCAGACTTCACCATCCTCCCCCCCCCCCCTCACCCACACACCATTCACTAGCTGGGACATGGGGGAAGTCAGGAGTGAGGGTCAGGCAGCTCCCCCCTGTCTGTGAAGCCAGCCTCTCACTAGTAATGCAGGGAGGGAGCTGTCTCAGACTTCACCATCCTCCCCCCCCCCCTCTCCCACACACCATTCACTAGCTGGGACATGGGGGAAGTCAGGAGTGAGGGTCAGGCAGCTCCTCCCTGTCTGCGAAGCCAGCCTCTCACTAGTAATGCAGGGAGGGAGCTGTCTCAGACTTCACCATCCTCCCCCCCCCCCCCTCACCCACACACCATTCACTAGCTGGGACATGGGGGAAGTCAGGAGTGAGGGTCAGGCAGCTCCCCCCTGTCTGTGAAGCCAGCCTCTCACTAGTAATGCAGGGAGGGAGCTGTCTCAGACTGGTATCAGGGTTAGGGCACTGTGTGCAGGAAGATCACAACACTCCTGGTATTAATAGGGATAGGGCACTGTAAGAGATGACTGTAGTAGATTGAATAAAGATCTGATGTTTCTGCTCTCCTCACACCAAACAAAAACAACACACAAGCAGAGAAGCCCTTCTTACAAAGCTGAGCTAGTGAGTTAAGTAGGAGGAAAAGTAAACATACTGGTGCCAGTGTGGCTACTTAAAAAATACACTTACCAACAATCAATTACATATATTTGAACTGTGTACAGTTCCAGCCAGGACCACCTTTCTAAAATGCACAGTGATTGGCAAATTCAACATGCACTAGCATTTCAGGTGCCTGCTAACAAAAATAATAAACAAACAAGTTCTAGTCACGTGAGTGCTGATCATTACATTACTTTTTTTGTCAAGCTTCCAACTGTTTCCATTTCACATCCCCCCAACCATATTGGTAACATCAATAGATAAGAGCACAGCCAGCCAATAGGAATACATACATACATATTCATTCCTAAGTGACCTTTACTGACCTGGCAAGTGTGAACACTTTGTTTCATTTTCTGTTGGTGTTCGTTAGTTTCCAGTTCCATTTCCCATCCCCCCAACCATCACCTCAGTGGTAACCTTGGTAATATCAATAGATAAGAGGGCAGCCAGCCAATAGGAACACATATTCATTCCTAACTGACCTTCAGTGACCTGGAAAGTGTTTATTTGTATCATTTTCAGTTAGTGCGCACTAAATCGAGTTAGTGCGCACTAACGGGGAGTTAGTGCGCACTAACTCGAGTTAGTGCGCACTAACACGATTTAACGATTTTTAACGATAAATCGTTAGAATTTCTATTGTATCGTGTTCTATAACGATTTAAGACGATATAAACATTATCGGACGATAATTTTAATCGTTGAAAAACGATTCACATCCCTATAATTTCTTCCTCTGCTTGGGAACCCTGATTTCATACCGGGGCTTACTAAGGGCATATTCTTCAGATGGGCTACCCAAGGGTTGAAGTGGGTCGGACAACTGCTCTTGGAGGAGGGCAATGTTAAACCTTTTTCCAGTATACGAGAGGAATTTAACTTGCTCAAGATGCATATGTTTGCCTGTCTGCATGACTGGAGTTATATTCAGTCCCTGTAAAACCCGGACTGGAAAAATGATAACAGAGCACTCTTATCCGATATATTAGGCATGGAGGATCCATTCTCTCACTCTATATCATATTATTATAAACTCCTGCTGCATTTGAAGCCTACATTAAACTTTGCAGGCTTACTGGCGCAGTGGCAAAATGAACTGCCCTTAGACATGAATGCCTCTCAGTATGCTTTATGCTTTAAATGTATTTCAATAATTGTCTGTGGCCAAGATCTCTGGGAAACTCAGTATAACTTTCTTATACAATATTACTATTCCCAGGTGCGGGCTTCCCATCTCAAACTTACTGTCTTGCCCATCTGTGAGAAGTGTACCCAATTCCCCGGTACTCTGGGTCATAAATTTTGGGGTTGTGTGAAAATTCAAACTTTTTGGAAAGCAGTAGTTGCTTACATCTCCTGAGTCGCTGGGTTTCACCTCCCCCTGCAAACTCATGTGCTTCTTTTTGACCAATTGCATGGGGTTACTCTGGGGCAAAGACACAAAAGATTGTGGCTTCGGAAAATTTTATTAGCCAAAAAAAACATTCTTTATTATTGGATGGGGGTAGACTCCCCAAACTTGACATACTGGAAAAACCAAATCCACCATCTTTGTCTCAATGAGAAATTCACAGAGCGGATTGATATATCCCATAAATCCCGATCGTTTCTGCTTATTTGGGATGTTTATCTCCAATCTTTGCCTCATAGAGCTCGCAGCTCCATACTAAATGTCCTTTCTCTGCCCTCTGCCTATTAACTCTTTTGCTTTCTTATGTCTTTGTGACTTCTATGCCCTTTGTTGTTCACCAAGGCTCTAAGGGGCTGGGTCATTGGGCTTAATTTTTCTACAAAGGCAGCTGTGAATGTTCTACCAGCTCGCCTTCTGTAGGGTTGTTGATGCTTACATATAGAAACATAGAAGCATAGAAATGATGGCAGAATAAGACCAAATGGCCCATCCAGTCTGCCCAGCAAGATTTCATACTTTTTTTTTTTAATCTCTCATACTTATCTGTTACTCTTGGCCTTTAGTGACCTTTTGGTTCTATTTCCCTTCCACCCCCACCATTAATGTAACCTTTGGTTCTATTTCTCTTCCACCTCTGCCATTAATGTAGAGAGCAGTGCTGGAACTGCTTCTAAGTGAAGTATCTAGCTTAATTGGTTAGGGGTCGTAACCGCCGTAATAGGCAAGTTACTCCCACACATATTTGTTTACCCAGCCTGTGAAATTCAGTCCTTGTTGGTTGTTATCTGAATATAAATCCACTTTTCTTCGTTCCCCCCTGCCGTTGAAGCAGAGAGCTACTCTGGATATGTATTAAAAGTGAAGTATCAGGCTTAATTGATTCGGGGTATTAACCATCATAACAAGCAAGCTACACCCATACTTATTTGTTTACCCAGACTGTGTAATTCAGTCCTTGTTGGTTGTCTGAATATAAAATCATCTTTTCTTCATTCCCCCCTGCCATTGAAGCAAAGAGCTACACTGGAAATGGATATGCAATGAAAGTGAAATATCAGGCTTGTTTGGTTTGGGGTATTAACCGCCGTAACAAGCAAACTACTCCCCGCTTTTTTATGAATGCAAATCCTTTTTTCCACATTTCCTCTTGCCATTAAAGCATAGAGCAATGTTGGAGTCGCATTAACCGTGTGTATGTTTATTGAATAAGGGTATTATCTCCAGGTAGTAGCTGTCTTTCCCGCAAGCCACCCTCTCTTCATTCACATCCTCTAGACTTTATGGATCCACAGTGTTTATCCCACGCCCCTTTGAAGTCCTTCACAGTTTTGGTTTTCACTTCCTCTGGAAGGGTGTTCCAGGCATCCACCACCCTCTCCGTGAAGAAATACTTCCAGACATTGGTTTTGAGTCTTCCTCCTTGGAGCTTCAAATCGAGACCCCTGGTTCTGCTGATTTTTTTCCAACGGAAAAGGTTTGTCATTGTCTTTGGATCATTAAAATCTTTCAAGTATCTGAATGTCTGTATCATATCACCTCTGTTCCTCCTTTCCTTCAGGGTGTACATATTTAGATTCTTCAATCTCTCCTCATAAGTCATTCGATGAAGACCCTCCACCTTTTTGGTCGCCCTTCTCTGGAACGCTGCCATCCTGTCTCTGTCCCTTCAGAGATACAGTCTCCAGAACTGAGCACAGTTCTCCAGGTGAGGCCTCACCAAGGCCCTGTACAAGGGGATAATCCCTTTTCTTACTCGATATTCCTCTCTATGCAGCCCAGCATTCTTCCGGTTTTAGCTATCGCCTTGTCACATTGTTTCCCCGACTTCAGATCGTTTGACACTATCACCCCAAGGTCTCTCTCCTGCCCCATGCACATCAGCCCTTCACCCCCCATCAAATACAGTTCTTTCGGATTTCCACACCCCATATGCATGACTTGCACTTCTTGGCATTGAATCTCAGCCTGCCATATATTTGACCACTCTTCCAGTTTCCTTAAATCCCGTCTCATTCTCTCCACTCCTTCCGGCGTGTCCACTCTGTTGCAGATCGTAGTGTAATCCGCAAAAAGACAAACCTTACCTTCTATCTCGTCAGCTATGTCGCTCACATAGATATTGAACAGGACTGGTCGCAACACTGATCCTTGCAGCACTCCGCTTAACACCGCTTTCTCTTCAGAGTAAGTTCCATTTGCCATCACACATCGTCTTCTTTCCTTCAACCAGTTTGCAATCCAGGCCACCACCTCGGCACTCACTCCTAAGCTTCTCATTTTACTCACCAGCCTCCTGTGTGGGACCGTATCAAAAGCTTTGCTGAAATCCAAGTAGATGACATCGAGTGCTCTTTCTCTATCCAATTCCCTAGTCACCCAGTCAAAAATGACAATCAGATTTGTCTGACAGGATCTTCCCCTGGTGAATCCATGCTGCCTCTAGTCCAGCAATTCTCCTGACTGTAGATAGTTCACTATTCTTTCTTTCAGCAGTGACTCCATTACTTTTCCCACCGCCGAGGTGAGGCTAACCGGTCTGTAGTTACCAGCCCTCTCTCTGCTCCCACTCTTGTGAAGCGGGACCACCACCGCTCTTCTCCAATCTCTTGGCACCACTCCCATTTCCAGGGATCTATTGAACAGGTCACTCAGTGGAGCCGCCAGCACATCTCTGAGCTCCTTCAGTATCCTGGGATGAACCTCATCAGGCCCCATGGCTTTTTCCACTTTCAGTTTCCCCAGCTCTTCCCATACATTCTCTACTGTATAGGGATGTGAATCGTTTTCCATATCGTCTTAACGATAGAAATCGTGTGGCAGGGCAAGAAAATCGTCTTAGGCACGATTTTTTAGTTAAAAAATCGTTAAAAATTGTTTTTTCCGATTAGTGCGCACTAACTGGGAGTTAGTGCGCACTAACTGAAAATGATACAATTTGACACTTTTCAGGTCAGTTAAGGTCAGTTTAGGAATGAATATGTATTCCTATTGGCTGCCCTCTTATTTATTCATGTTACCAAGTTTCCTACTGACAGTATATGGGGGATGGGAAATGGAAACAGTTGGTAGCTTGACAAAACAAGTAATGTGATCAGTCAATGTGACTAGAACTTGTGCCCTAACCCTGATACCAGGGGTATTGTGATCTTCCTGCACACAGTGCCCTATCCCTATTAATACCAGGAGTGTTGTGATCTTCCTGCACACAGTGCCCTATCCCTAATACCAGGGGTGTTGTGATCTTCCTGCACACAGTGCCCTATTCCTGATACTGGGGGTGTTGTGATCTTCCTGCACACAGTGCCCTATTCCTGATACCGGGGGTGTTGTGATCTTCTTGCACACATCCCGATATCAGGGATAGGGCACTGCATGCAGGAAGATCACAACACTCCTGGTATTAATAGGGATAGGGCACTGCATGCAGGAAGATCACAACACTCCTGGTATTAATAGGGATAGGGCACTGCATGCAGGAAGATCACAACACCCCTGGTATCAGGGATAGGGCACTGTGTGCAGGAAGATCACAATACCCCGGAGGAGTGAGGGTCAGGCAGCTCCCCCCTGTCTGTGAAGCCAGCCTCTCACTAGTAATGCAGGGAGGGAGCTGTCTCAGACTTCACCATCCTCCCCCCCCCCTCACCCACACACCATTCACTAGCTGGGACATGGGGGAAGTCAGGAGTGAGGGTCAGGCAGCTCCCCCCCTGTCTGTGAAGCCAGCCTCTCACTAGTAATGCAGGGAGGGAGCTGTCTCAGACTTCACCATCCTCCCCCCCCCCCCTCACCCACACACCATTCACTAGCTGGGACATGGGGGAAGTCAGGAGTGAGGGTCAGGCAGCTCCCCCCTGTCTGTGAAGCCAGCCTCTCACTAGTAATGCAGGGAGGGAGCTGTCTCAGACTTCACCATCCTCCCCCCCCCCCCTCACCCACACACCATTCACTAGCTGGGACATGGGGGAAGTCAGGAGTGAGGGTCAGGCAGCTCCCCCCTGTCTGTGAAGCCAGCCTCTCACTAGTAATGCAGGGAGGGAGCTGTCTCAGACTTCACCATCCTCCCCCCCCCCCTCACCCACACACCATTCACTAGCTGGGACATGGGGGAAGTCAGGAGTGAGGGTCAGGCAGCTCCCCCCTGTCTGTGAAGCCAGCCTCTCACTAGTAATGCAGGGAGGGAGCTGTCTCAGACTTCACCATCCTCCCCCCCCCCCCCTCACCCACACACCATTCACTAGCTGGGACATGGGGGAAGTCAGAAGTGAGGGTCAGGCAGCTCCCCCCTGTCTGTGAAGCCAGCCTCTCACTAGTAATGCAGGGAGGGAGCTGTCTCAGACTTCACCATCCTCCCCCCCCCCCTCACCCACACACCATTCACTAGCTGGGACATGGGGGAAGTCAGGAGTGAGGGTCAGGCAGCTCCCCCCTGTCTGTGAAGCCAGCCTCTCACTAGTAATGCAGGGAGGGAGCTGTCTCAGACTTCACCATCCTCCCCCCCCCCCCTCACCCACACACCATTCACTAGCTGGGACATGGGGGAAGTCAGGAGTGAGGGTCAGGCAGCTCCCCCCTGTCTGTGAAGCCAGCCTCTCACTAGTAATGCAGGGAGGGAGCTGTCTCAGACTTCACCATCCTCCCCCCCCCCCCCTCACCCACACACCATTCACTAGCTGGGACATGGGGGAAGTCAGGAGTGAGGGTCAGGCAGCTCCCCCCTGTCTGTGAAGCCAGCCTCTCACTAGTAATGCAGGGAGGGAGCTGTCTCAGACTTCACCATCCACCCCCCCCCCTCACCCACACACCATTCACTAGCTGGGACATGGGGGAAGTCAGGAGTGAGGGTCAGGCAGCTCCCCCCTGTCTGTGAAGCCAGCCTCTCACTAGTAATGCAGGGAGGGAGCTGTCTCAGACTTCACCATCCTCCCCCCCCCCCTCACCCACACACCATTCACTAGCTGGGACATGGGGGAAGTCAGGAGTGAGGGTCAGGCAGCTCCCCCCTGTCTGTGAAGCCAGCCTCTCACTAGTAATGCAGGGAGGGAGCTGTCTCAGACTGGTATCAGGGTTAGGGCACTGTGTGCAGGAAGATCACAACACTCCTGGTATTAATAGGGATAGGGCACTGTAAGAGATGACTGTAGTAGATTGAATAAAGATCTGATGTTTCTGCTCTCCTCACACCAAACAAAAACAACACACAAGCAGAGAAGCCCTTCTTACAAAGCTGAGCTAGTGAGTTAAGTAGGAGGAAAAGTAAACATACTGGTGCCAGTGTGGCTACTTAAAAAATACACTTACCAACAATCAATTACATATATTTGAACTGTGTACAGTTCCAGCCAGGACCACCTTTCTAAAATGCACAGTGATTGGCAAATTCAACATGCACTAGCATTTCAGGTGCCTGCTAACAAAAATAATAAACAAACAAGTTCTAGTCACGTGAGTGCTGATCATTACATTACTTTTTTTGTCAAGCTTCCAACTGTTTCCATTTCACATCCCCCCAACCATATTGGTAACATCAATAGATAAGAGCACAGCCAGCCAATAGGAATACATACATACATATTCATTCCTAAGTGACCTTTACTGACCTGGGAAGTGTGAACACTTTGTTTCATTTTCTGTTGGTGTTCGTTAGTTTCCAGTTCCATTTCCCATCCCCCCAACCATCAGTGGTAACCTTGGTAACATCAATAGATAAGAGGGCAGCCAGCCAATAGGAACACATATTCATTCCTAACTGACCTTCAGTGACCTGGAATGTGTTTATTTGTATCATTTTCAGTTAGTGCGCACTAACTCGATTTAGTGCGCACTAACACGATTTAACGATTTTTAACGATAAATCGTTAGAATTTCTATTGTATCGTGTTCTATAACGATTTAAGACGATATAAACATTATCGGACGATAATTTTAATCGTTGAAAAACGATTCACATCCCTACTACTGTAAATGGAATTACATCTACTCCACTCCCCTCGGTTTCTTGTTAATTAGCGACTGTCCTTCTCCAGGGTCCTCTTTAGTGAACACCGAACTGAAGTATTTGTTTAATTTTTCTGCCATTTCTTCGTCTCTCTCTCCACACATTGATCTTTTCCACCTTTCAATTTTACTATACCACTTTGGACTTTTCTCCTTTCTCTGATGTGTCAGAAAAATGTATTGTCACCTCGCTTTACCTCTTTGGCAATCCTTTCTTCTGCTTGACTTTTTGCCTTCTTGATTACTTTCTTCGTCTCCCTCAGTTCTACCAGATATTCTTCTTTGTGCTCCTCCCTTTGGGATCCTTTATATTTCTTGAACGCTGTTCTTTTAGACTTTATTTTGTCAGCCACCTCCTTTGAGAACTAGATAGGTTTCATTTTTCTTTTGCTTTTCTTTACTTTTCTAACATATAGATTAGTTGCCTTGGTAATTGCCCCTTTTAGTTTGGTCCACTGTTGTTCCACATCTCTCTTGTTCTCCCAGCCTACTAGTTCTTCCTCCAGGTACTTCCCCATTTCATCAAAGTCCATGTTTTTGAACGGCAAAACTCAGGTCTTCATGCTTCTTCTTCGTATCCTTTGTGTGATATGAAACCATACCGTTTGATGATCACTGGTGCTGAGGTGGGCACCCACCTGGACATCAGAGACATTATCTCCATTAGTGAGCACTAAATCGAGTATAGCCCCCTCTCTCGTGGGTTCCATTACTATTTGTTTGAACAAAGCCCCTTGCAGGGCATCCACTATTTCTCTACTACTGTTCGATTCTGCAGAAAGAATTCGCCAGTCTACATCTGGCAGATTAAAATCTCCAACAATCACCACTTCTCCCTTCTTTCCCATCTTTTGGATGTCTTCAACCAGATCTCTGTCATGCTCTTCCTTTTGATTTGGAGGCCTGTAAACCACTCCAATATAAATGGATGCCCCATCATCTTTTTTTAGGTCAGCCCATAGTGCTTCTTCATTGCCCCATCTTCCTTGCAGCTCAGATGCTTGGATATTGTTTCTGACATAAAGAGCCACTCCTCCCCCTTTCCTGTCCTCTCCGTCCTTCCTTAACAAGTTATAGCCCAGTATTTCCGTATCCCAATCGTGAGATTCCGTGAACCATTCCATTTCTCCATGACAACAACAATGTCCAAGTCCGCCTCCACCATTAGGGCTTGCAGATCTGGGATTTTATTGCCCAAACTATGAGCAATTGTGCTCAAAGCTTTCCAGCTTTTCTCGTTCAGGTTACTGCTTTTCCTGGACTCCTTTTGTGACTTTAGTTATTTTATCCATTTCCCCTGTCACCATGAGCTTTTTCCTTTGGTTATTGATCTGGAATTTCTTTATGCATTGTGTTTCTTCTCTCTTTTCAGATAACATTTCAATCTTTTTCTCAAGAACTTAATTATCTTGTGCCCAGGACAGGAATTTGGGGTAGGTTGGGGGTAACTTGAGATTCTCGCTTATGATTTTCCATTCTGTTCTTCATATGCCAATGTTTCTTGTTTGGTTGCATTGTGTTGTGAAAATCAATAAAAATATTTAAACATAAAAAGTCTCACAGTGGGAAAATGTCTCTGCTTCTTCATTAGGGGATGGAAGAGGGTTTGGTTGTTGCTGTCAAAACTTTTCTCCCCATTTGCTTAAGTGTGGAAATAAAGAGCTGCTTACAACAGCAGAACCATTTGATGTATTACTTCTGGCAAAGGCAGAAAGCTTATACAGAGATTTCCTGTCTCTCAAGGGTAGGGGCAATGGGTTACAGCTGTTTTCTTCTTTCACTTTAAGATAAGTTTCGCTTTACATATTTCCAATGTTATTCTTGCTGATTTTTAGTTGACGTGCACAACACAAGCAAAAATAGATCTTACGCTTATTAAAATATGCATGATGTGTGTGTGGTGGGGTGGGACCTGGAGAAAGAGACTGAAATACAGGACATGAGATATGGATGCCAGGCACAGAATCTGAAAAGTCATGCTTCCTTGATACCTTATTTAAGCTGAATACAAAGCGGTGGATTCACTAAGCCTCAGTTCTGAGAAATTTAGAGTGTAAAAATGATAGGAGTAAATCTCTATAGAACATGACTAAATATCCCATGAGTCAGCCCAAATATTTTGCAGTATTAGAAAAAAATACAGTAAGCTGAATACTGTCAGATATTTAGTCATTTACACAGCTCAGCAATTGTGCAGAATTGGGGCCCAAGGGTTTAATAACATTCTAAGCCTATAAGAAAATTTCTCAGTGAATTGTACCTTAACTGTCAGCAGGGAAATGTATATTACATGTCCCTCTTTATATAAAAGAATTTCCTTTTGATGTAGAGTGAACCAGTGCACAAGGTTATGGAGGTAGCTCTGAACTGGTTATCATTATAAAAAAAAAAAAAAGATTACACCTTCTGAATTTCAGTAGCTGTCTACAAACCCAAATGTGTGTCCATCTGGAGGGGAAATTTGTTCTTATCTCTTCAACGTACCCATACACATCTAACAGAGCAGTGTCAGCAGCACTGGAATTACTAATGTTGAAAAATTAGTTCTTATACTGATGTCTTGCTGTGTATTGTATCAGTTGAAAAGCATCTTATTCTGCATAAATTGCTAGCCTTTAACTACTGACCAAAGACCCGCTTTTTAGTGAAAGCAGAGTGATTTTCCTAAAGAAAAAATGGACTGTTTTAGGGCCAGCAGTGACATTCACCTCTCACTCTGGCTGCGTTAGGCAAAAGTAATTTGTCACAGTTCTAAATGGTTCCAGGTCAGTGACCAGGCAAAAGTTCAACACTGTGTGAAAAGTATCTTCTAATGTTAAGAATGAAGATTGACCATTAATCGTAAGAAAATTGCACCAAGAAACAACATCTTATCCAGAATGCTAATGAAGGGACTCTGCATGTTACTGCAGACCACATTACATAGGCAACTGCTCTGGGAGGGAAAGCAGAGAAATCTCCAGCAAGGAGAGGGATAGTTTCCAGTTCATCTTCATTGTCTTGGCAGTACCCCAACTAGGAGACAAGGCAAGGCATTAAGTAAAGTCACTAGTCACCGCGCTGGGTCAGTCTCGTAGGATGCAGGGGTAACCCCAGCAATTTCTCTCGTTTTAATAGCTCATGGTCTTTTATAATGTGGGTGGGAGAAAGGGGGAACTGTGTAAAAAGGTGGCCAATGACCATCAAGGCCCACCCATTAGTACAGAATAAACTAGTGACATTTTATTGACTCAAGAGTAAGGTAAGAAAGAATTCCTTTACAGAAAGAGTATGCAACCCATGGTGAAAGCAAAAGCTGTAACTGAATTAAAGAGTGCCTGGAATGATTACAAAGGAAAAACCAGAGATCAATTAGGGGTCTAAGGTATTGCAACAGGAGGTAAATTAGGCAGCCTTGATAGGACTTGACAGCCCTTATCTGCCAGCATCTTCTAACTTCCTCTGCTTCTTAGTTACCTCAAGGAGAGTGAGAAAATCTTTTTTTTTGCCAGCAAATCCTTTTCTCTCCTTATCTTTTTAGTATTTTTTTTTCTTCTTTTACGTATATAAGGATATAAAATTATCAAAAACAAGTGTAAATATACCAGTTTCTCTAAGAAGGATTTAGTGGCCAAGCGGTGTCTTGCAATTTGTTTTAGTTTTGCAGACTTAGGAGCTTCAGAACATTTAGTTATCAAGAAGGATTGTAGGCTTTTTGAGAAAAAAGTGATTTCAAGTGACATTATTGTCTTCATTGCAAATAGATAAAGAAGTGAATGTTAAACATCCCCAGCAAAAAAAACAAACTTAAAGGTGAATTTTAAGACCTGTGGGGGTCATTTTCAAAGGAGTTACGCATGTAAATGTGACATACCATCGTAGCAATTTTCAAAAGCTATTTAATCGAGTACAGTGCACTTACTTGAGTAAATCCTTTGGACAATTCAAAGGCATATATTGTAGCAATTTTGAAAAGCCCACTTACTTGAGTAAAGTGTATTTACTCGAGCAAAAACCAGTTTTGCTCGAGTAAATGCTTTTTAAAATCTACCCCTGTGTGCGGGAGCACATGTGCACGCGTTTGCCGGCTTGCACACATGCTGGTATAAGCGTGCCTGCTATAAAACTGGCTATATGCATGTCCATGTGTGCATGATTTTACATCGTTGTGGGCATGTGTGTGCAAATGCGGCCTCGATTGCATAAGGTGGGAGATTTTAGTAGATACGTGCGCCGAGTTCATTTCCAGTTCACCTCAGTAAAGCAGAGGCCTTTCTAAACTCTCTCGCTACTTGTCTCCCTTTTATTCCATTAGCCCTGACCCTTAAAACTCTGCTGACTAGCCTAGTATTTTTTGTTTCATGGATAGGGACCCCGGCGCACACTGGTGTGCGTAAATACTTACGTGCTGAGTTTCATTCATATTTCCTGGAATGTCCATGCCACGCCCAGACCATATTCACACCCCACCCCTTTTTTGAGATTCACGCGTGCCCGGGTGACTCTTAAAATCTGTGTGGTGTGCGCTGGGCTGCTACTACACATGCATATCTCCCAGCTTTGGCACGCGTAGGGCTTTTAAAATTCACCCACTAACGTCTTCAACACTAGGGCCATGTGTACTAAGTATTTTCCATTTGACCAGTGGAAGACAAACTTTAAAGCCATTTATCTGAGAAAATAAACAATGCTCTAAATTCTCCTGCATATTTTGAAACTATACAGGCAACTCAACATTGTCCCTAACATGCAAAAATCATTTACGTAGTACATCTGGTCTGCAGTCATACAGCCAGAGGATTGGAATAGAGATGTGAATCGGAACCGGAATCGGTTCGGATTCCGGTTCCAATTCACATGTGGGTTTTTTTCCATCGGGCCCGATCGCAGTTTTGTTTATCGGCTGCACCCCAGCCGATAAACAAAAAACCCACCCCAAACCTTTAAAGCTAACCCCTTAGCTTCCCCCACCCTCCCGACCCCCCCAAAAACTTTTTACAGGTACCTGGTGGTCCAGTGGGGGTCCCGGGATCGATCTCCCGTTCCGGGCTGTCCTTCCACTCCCGGGCCGTCGGCTGCCACTAATCAAAATGGTGCCAATGGCCCTTTGCCCTTACCATGTGACAGGGTATCCGTGCCATTGGCCGGATCCTGTCACATAGTAGGAGCACTGGATGGCCGGCGCCATCTTGTGCTCCTACCATGTGACAGGGGCTGACCAATGGCACCAGTAGCCCCTGTGACATAGTAAGGGCAAAGGCTATCGGCACCATTTTGAATACTGGCAGCCGACGGTCCGCGTGCAGGAGGTCGCTCCTGGACCCCTGCTGGACTTTTGGCAAGTCTTGTGGGGGTCAGGAGGGTCCCCCAAGACTTGCCAAAAGCCCCTGGTGGTCCAGCAGGGGTCCAGGAGCGACCTCCTGCACTCGGACCGTCGGCTGCCAGTATTCAAAATGACGCCGATAGCCTTTGCCCTTACTATGTCACAGGGGCTACCAGTGACATTGGTCAGTCCCTGTCACATGGTAGGAGCACAAGATGGCAGGCCATCCAGTGCTCCTACCATGTGACAGGATCTGGCCAATGGCACGGATACCCTGTCACATGGTAAGGGCAAAGGGCCATCAGCGCCATTTTGATTAGTGGCAGCCGACAGCCTGAGAGTGGGAGATCGCTCCCTGCGCCCCCACTGGACCACCAGGTAATTTTAAAACATTTTGGGGGGGTTCGGGAGGGTGGGGGAAGCAAAGGGGTCATTTTTAAAGGGTTGGTGGGGGGTTTATTTATCGGGCCATCGGCGCCATTTTTATTAGTGGCAGCCAAAATGGCGCCGATGGCCTGAGAGCAGGAGATCGGTCCCGGGGCTTCCACTGGACCACCAGGTACTCGTAAAAAGTTTTGGGGGGGTTCGGGAGGGTGGGGGAAGGTAAGGGTTTAGTTTTAAAGGGTCAGGGTGGGTTTAGGGGTTGTTTTGGTGTACCAGTTTTCCCGCCCTTCCCCCAAATAACTCCCGTTAGTGGACACTAACCCATTAACGATTTTTCATGATAAATCGGGGGAATTTCTTTTGTATCGCGCACTCTAATGATTTTTGACGATTTAAAAAATATTGGACGATTTTTTTAAATCGTCAAAAAACGATTCACATCCCTAGATTGGAACACAAACACAAGTAAGGAGCTGAGGTTGTGTTCTACCATGGAAAGGCTTGACATCTTCATAGGCACCAGCTCTATGGGTGTTTGGGCACCCCCAACAAATCTGCTTCCTGTGCCACCAATCTACTGGATCTGTGACAGCTGAGAGGAGCTTGAAAAAATGACATGGGAGGTAGAACTGATATTGGGAGTGCTCGAGTATCCACAGCACCACAGGGCAGTGCCTGTGCCTCTTAATTTAAAAGTGTAAACTGCTTTGTAAATTCTTAGATAACTTTCAAACCACCCCACATGGCCCCAGATATGTATGTATGTGGCTGCGTGGAGATCTATAAAATACACAAATGTCTGCGCCAAACATGTGCGTATGTTTGGTTACGCATGAATACCTGCAATACATTGAACGCATGCACATTTACAACCTATTTCAAAAATAAATGTGTATAATTTTCCACATGAAAGAAATCATGACTTGCTTGTGTAAAACCCTGTTTATGCACAAAAGTCAGTATATTTTAAAACATGCCCACATAATTGAAATCACCAGTTTGCAGAAGCTCCACCACCCAGTACTTCTCCAGATTCAGCCCTCCTAGTTCTTTTCTCTAAACTCTTCCCAGTTCACCCAGAGCTCTCACCCAACCATGTGTAAAACAATAGATGTAACTGGTATCAATTACGTAAGATAATTAGCAGGTATAAAACTATACAAATAAGTTGACAAATATATGTGCTCAAGTCTCTTATAAAATAGCAACTTGTGCATGTAACTCTTGGCCTCATTCCAGAACGCTCCTAGACTGTTCTGTTTTATTTTGTGCACAAATGTGTTCATGAGACTGAAAATACTTGCAGACTTTTAATGTTTTTAAAATAGCAGGAACATATGTACACACTAATTATGCATGTATATGCTAATTTTCTGCACATGGTTTGAAAATTCAACCCTTAAAGGTGAATTTTAAAAGTCGACAAGATACTCGCGTATCTAGCACAGCGCAGACACCTAGAAAATTTTCAAAAAGGGTCAGGGCATATGCGTGGTCTCAGCAGGGCAAAGGCCTTTCAGTGTATGAACCGGAGATATGCACGTAAATACTGACGCAGCCCGGTGCACACTGAAGCCTCCTGCTGTGCAACTTTACTTCTGCTACGGATGACGCGTAAGTTAAAAAATAACGTAAAATAGGAAGATCTGCAGGGTTTTAAGGGTTGGGGATAATTGGAGAGAGTGAAGGCTAATAAACGGGGGAGGGGGATGGTTGAAAGTCTTATCTCTTAACTGGGAGAATTAGGGACAAACTGGTAAAACTGGGAATAGCGTCAGCAGGCACCACTTTTAAAATCCCCCGATTTACGCAATAGAAGTGGCATTTGTGTGCAGATGTGCATGAGGCCAGGCTATTTTATAACATGCGGGTATATAATTGCACAAGTTAAAAAATAGCCACGTCCCTGGGTGTGGGTACCGCGCGCCATTTTAACATTTACCTTCTTAAGGTTAATCTACAAACATTGCTACAGAGGGCCAGATGTACTAAGCTCTCCTCCTATAGAGACAAAATAGGAAAAACAACCGTTTAGCACACAGAGGAGTACATTTTCAGTGGAGTTCCATCTTAGTAATTTTCAAAAGCTCATTTACATAAAACCTTTTGAAAATGAAGTGAAATTTCAAAAGAGTTACATGTGTAAAAGTAGCAATTTCTAAAAATCATTTTATGTGTATAAATCCTTTTGAAAATTACCACCTGAGATGCCAAGTATCACAATTCTAGGAAGGAGATTTTAGGCCAGGCCACATCTTGATTCATTCTGGTACCTGCACACTCATTTTAAATGGTAGAAGCAGGGACTATACATTCCACACTGCAAAATCCACAACTAGCCAAAAGTCTCCTTCCTTGAACGAGATCTCCTGGCAGCTCTAAGTCCATCTGGTCCAGAGTGAGGCATGTTGGAATCATTATACAGTATGAAGTGTCTTGGGCGTGTTGTCAAAGCTCACTTTGTGGATAGATCTTCAGACTAGAAGATTGAAGAAATCACCTGCTCTTGACTGCTGCATTCATACTTCAGCTATCAGTGTCACTTGTTTTGTGAAGTTGCCAGGTTGGAGTGGAGAGAGAAATGTTAATACCCTGATAATGTTTAGAAAAATAAGAACTGAGTCAAGGTCATTTTTATAGACTCCAGAAGAGCTGTTATATTCTCACTATAGGGTCTGTGAATTTGGCTTCCATGACAGTCCAAGTGAAAAAACCCCCACATATTTATTTATAAACATGCCTTGGCCTCCTTTTCTCACAGTTTTGTGCCCTTGTCTCAATTTCTTGTAGTTGCATTATCAAATTCCCTCTGGAAACTTCATAAACTTGCTGAATGTGAACATCAAAACGAAAAAGTATCATTGGTTGACGTTTCTGTTTGGTTCCAAACTTCACTGTCCATATTCCTGAATTGTATTCGATTAAAATTAGATGGCTAGCATCAGTGTGAATATTTAAATGCAATGTATTTGTACACATAGGGGCAGATTTTCAAAGGGGTATGCGCGTAAGATACGCACGTACCCCCCAAAAACCTGCCCCAAGCTCCCCCTGCGCGCGCCGAGCCTATGTTGCATAGGCTCGGCGGGGTGCGCAAGCCCCGGGACGCGCGTAAGTCCCGGGGCTTTCCTGGGGGGGCGTCTCGGGGCGTGTCAGTGGCGTATCGCGGCAGCGCATCAGCCAGGGGCGGGACCGCGGGTGTGGTTCCGGCCTGGGGGGCATTTCAGGGCATGGCCGAGGCCTCCAAAACTGCTCCCGGACTGGGGAATCTTGTCAAACAGGGGGGTTTAGATAGGGCTGGAGTGGTGGGTTAGGTAGGGGAAGGGAGGGGAAGGTGCGGGGAGGGGGGTAAAAGGAAAGTTCCCTCCGAGGCCGCTCCGATTTCAGAGCGGCCTCGGAGGGAATGGAGGCAGGCTGCTGATTTTGCACAGCCTTGCACGCGCCGACCCCGGATTTTAAAGGATACGCGCAGCTACGCGCATGTCTATTAAAATCCGGCGCACTCTTGTTTGTACCTGGTGCGTAGTTTTTTAAAATCTACCCCATAGAGTGTGCCCTTTATTAGCAGTGAGGTGGAGGCATCACACAATACACATTGTGAGTGGAGCTGGAAAGGAACACTGTACAAAGATGCAGATGTTGTTAATGAGACCAATTGCTTTAACCAAGTAATCAGCATAGTGCTTTGGTTATGGAAGAAATTACCTTTGTCAGCCTTTCAGATTTATAATGTTCACAGGATATTTTTCTAAACTTACATCAAACCTTCAGCAGCGTTTCCTTTTTGTTTCATCTTCTGTGAAAGAAATAAGCATCTTCAGAGCCAAATTATAGCTTTTTTACCATCAAAATTAGCAATCAGTCATCCAGGAAAGATATGTAAATATTATCATTATTCTTAGGAAATTCATCTTGATTGGCATAAAAGACTTTTGCTTTTTTTTAGTTAAAGCTCTCTCTCCTAGTCAGAGCCAGTGTTTGGGGAGGGGGTGCTGGGCGATGGAAGGGTGCCCTGCCCAATTTGCCCGAAGAGAAACCTGGCAGGGCCATGGTAGATCCCCTAGAAGACGACTCCCTGATAATCTAGTGGTGGCCCAGAGGACCCCTAGCTGCGGGCCAGTGGACGTCTTTTTGGAAAATGTATGTATGTATGTATTTATTTATTTCAAAACATTTTGTATTCCACCTATAGCGATAAAGTTCGTGCTAGGTGGATTATAACAAAGAAAATAAATATAAAATATATGATAATACATAGAAACTTAAATATAATGGCTAAAGTAAGCATCGTTTCCTGTTATTAGCACCAGAGCATTGATGGGGCTGGAGCTCGGGAGCGCTCCAGCCATCACTCCCAGGGAGGCTTCTTCTTTTAGGTAAGGTGGATAGGTGGGGGCTTTGTGTGTGTGTTTGTGGGGGGGATCTGGGGTGAGCTGATACTGGGGGCATAGAGGGGGTTTTGATTTGCAGGGGGGAGGGTATTTGATGGAGGGGGCCAAAGAGAGTCTCAGCATGAGGGGGTGCCATCAGGTATGTGTGTGTGTGTGTGGGGGGGTCACCCAGGGCACCATTTGCCCTAGAACTGGCACTGCTCCTAGTTGATGTCATCTGTGGAGTGCAGTTTTATTTCTGGGGACTGCCAGCTGAAGATAATGATCAGACTAGAGATTTATCTGCAAACATTGGCAATAAAATATTTCCCATTGATCCATCTCAGTGATGAGATTGCCTCAGACTATTTTCTTGGTAAAACATTTTTTGCCATTCCTGCTATCCTTTATTCAGCAAAAATGTATTAGCACCTGATTTGAGTCTGAGTTTATCTAAAACAGACACAGAATTTTATTGTAGACATTTTTTGTATTATAAATTTAACTAATTTTCCAGGAAAACAAACTTGACAAGCAAAAGTCAAGAAGTGTCTGCAGACATGTTGTAATGTAACTTTTATTTCTTTGCACTTGTTTATGTTCTGTTTTTGTGCACACCCTCTTGTTATTTGTAAACCGGCATGATGGGGTTCCTAATCTCGAATGCCGGTATAGAAAAATCTATAAATAAATAAATAAATAAATAAATAATATTGTGAGGGTAATTTTTAAGAGCATTTCAACAGGTAAAACAGATTTGGCCTTTTAAAAAATTGCCTGCCTGATATGCAGTAAAGGGGTTCCTATGAACGGCGGTGGGGAGCGGTTTGCACTTGTGTGCATACTTTTGGATTTTATAAACTTTGGGGGTAATTTTCAAAAGGAGTTACACATGTAAATGTAACTACTATTGTAGCAATTTTCAAAAGCCATTTACTCACGTAAAGTGCACTTATGCGAATAAATCCTATGGACGATTCAATGGCATATATTGTAGCAATTTTCAAAAGCCCACTCACTCGAGTAAAGTGCATTTACACGTGTAAAACCCATTTTTACGCATGTAAATGCTTTTTAAAATCAGACCCTTAATATTGAGTTTTACATATGCAAATGCACTTTACGGGGGTAATTTTCAAAAGGATTTACATGTGTAAATGTAACTACGATTGTAGCAATTTTCAAAAGCCATTTATCTGCATAAACTGCACTTATGTGGGTAAATCCTATGGACAATTCAATGATATGTACTATAGCAATTTTGAAAAGTCCACTTACATGGGAAAAGTGCATTCACACGTGTAAAACCCAATGGGGTAGATTTTAAAAGAAGCGCGATCAGCCTACTTTTGCTTGCGCATCAGACTCAAGCAAAAGTACGCTGGATTTTAGTAGATACGCGCGGAGCCGCGAGTATCCACTAAAATCCTGGATCGGCGCGCGCAAGGCTATCGATTTTGTATAGCCTGCGCGCGCCGAGCCGCGCTGCCTCCCCCCGTTCCCTCCAAGGCCGCTCCGAAATCGGAGCGGCCTCGGAGGGAACTTTCCTTTGCCCTCCCCTCACCTTACCCTCCCTTCCCCTACCTAACCCACCCACCCGGCCCTGTCTACAACCCCCCCTTACCTTTGTCGGGGGATTTACGCCTCCCGGAGGGAGACGTAAATCCCCGCGCGCCAGCGGGCCTGCTGCGTGCCGGGCCGCGACCTGGGGGCGGGTACGGAGGGCGCGGCCACGCCCCCGGGCCGTAGCCACGCCCCGTACCCGCCCCCAAAACGCTGCCGACACGCCCCCGCAACGCCGCGCGCTCCGGCCCCGCCCCCCGACACGCCCCCCTCCGAGAACCCCGGGACGTACGCGAGTCCCGGGGCTCTGCGCGCGCCGGGAGCCTATGTAAAATAGGCTTCCCGGCGCGCAGGGCCCTGCTCGCGTAAATCCGCCCGGTTTTGGGCGGATTTACGCGAGCAGGGCTCTGAAAATCCGCCCCAATTTGAAGTGTGTAAATGTTTTTGAAAATCAGACCCTACGGGCCTGATTTTAAAAAGCATTTACTCGAGTAAAACAGGGTTTTACTCGAGTAAATGCACTTTACTTGAGTAAGTGGGCTTTTGAAAATTGCTATAATATATGCCATTGAATTGTCCATAGGATTTACTTGTGTAAGTGCACTTTACTCCAGTAAATGGCTTTTGGAAATTGCTACAATAGTAGTTACATTTACATGCGTAACTCCTTTTGAAAATTACCCCCTACCTCTATAAGTGGGCTTTTGAAAATTGCTACACTATGGGCCAGATTTTCTAACCTACGCACGAGCGTAGATTTGTGCGTGCAACCCGGTGTGCACAAATCTACGCCCAATTTTATAACACGCGCATATCATAAAATCTGGGGTCGGCGTGTGCAAGGGGTTGCACACTTGTGCACCATGCATGCCGAGCCCTAGGGGAGCCCCGATGGCTTTCCCCATTCCCTTCGAGGCCGCTCCGAAATCGGCCTCGGCAGGAACTTTCCTTTCGCCCCCCCCCCCCCTGCATTTTCCCCTCCCTTCCCCTATCTAACCCGCCCCCAGCCCTACCTAAATCCCCCCCCACCTTTATTATTTAAGTTGCGCCTGCCTCTGGCCATGCCCCGCCCTGCCCCTTTTTTCAAGCGCCGGGACATACGCGCGTCCCGGAGCTTGTGCGCGTAACCCTTTGAAAATCCGCCCCTATATGCCTAGGTTATTCCCAAATAAGTGCATTTTACACACGTAAATGGGTTTTGAAAATCACTACGATAGTAGGTTACATTTACACATGTAACTCCTTTGAAAATTACCTCCATATATTTTCCAACTTACTCATGCATTTTTACACCTGTAATTATCTTGCATAAGAGATTTTAAACATGTTTATTTTGAAGTACTGTCTGGGGGAGCTGGGGGAGCTGGGGGAGCTCAGGCTGGGTCTCGATGACCTAGAGATGGGCAAACTGATGAATTAGTAAAACTGGTAAATTCATTGAGGTGCACATGTTATAAAATACACCAACATGTGGGTAAATCCTATTTTACCTTCATGCATAAAATATGCAGATTTTTAAAATAGATGGGTAAAGTACACACATTCAATGCAATAATAGATGTGGTTTCAATGCACTGCATATATTCATGTGTAAGCCTATATGTGCGTGTATGTTGTAGGCGTCGGGGCGGCCTACCGCGCCGCCCCGACGCCGTTCCGTCCGCCCAGACCTGCAATCAAGGCCCGCCTACAACCACCTACCTCGAGCTAATAGGGAAGGCCCCAGAGAGACTTTAAAATCCCTACAGCACCGGATCCTGCCTCTTTTGACTCCAAATCGGCTCCAGCGACGGCGATCCGCAGCGGCACAGGCGGCAGCGGAAGCGAGGGAGGGCCTGCGCGATCGGCGCCACGGACCCATCGGGGTAAGGCCAGCTAATTTCTCCCTTCCCCCCGCTGGGTCCGCGAACGACCACGCGGCCTACCGCGCCGCCCCGACGCCGTTCCGTCCGCCCAGACCTGCAATCAAGGCCCACCTACAACCACCTAGCTCGAGCCAATAGGGAAGGCCCCAGAGGGACTTTAAAATCCCTACAGCGCCGGATCCTGCCTCTTTCGACTCCAAATCGGCTCCAGCGACGGCGATCCGCAGCGGCACAGGTGGCAGCGGAAGCGAGGGAGGGCCTGCGCGATCGGCGCCACGGACCCATCGGGGTAAGGCCAGCTAATTTCTCCCTTCCCCCCGCTGGGTCCGCGAACGACCACGCGGCCTACCGCGCCGCCCCGACGCCGTTCCGTCCGCCCAGACCTGCAATCAAGGCCCGCCTACAACCACCTACCTCGAGCCAATAGGGAAGGCCCCAGAGGGACTTTAAAATCCCTACAGTGCCGGATCCTGCCTCTTTCGACTCCAAATCGGCTCCAGCGACGGCGATCCGCAGCGGCACAGGCGGCAGCGGAAGCGAGGGAGGGCCTGCGCGATCGGCGCCACGGACCCATCGGGGTAAGGCCAGCTAATTTCTCCCTTCCCCCCGCTGGGTCCGCGAATGACCACGTGGCCTACCGCGCCGCCCCGACGCCGTTCCGTCCGCCCAGACCTGCAATCAAGGCCCGCCTACAACCACCTACCTCGAGCCAATAGGGAAGGCCCCAGAGGGACTTTAAAATCCATACAGCTCCGGCGTCGCGCGCCTAAGGAGCGCGACAAAGGGGCCTGCCCCTTTGAGCGCCCCTTCGAGCAGCCCTTTCTGACAGCCCAGAAGGCTGGCGTGGACCCCGCCCTTATACTCGGACATGTACAAGCGATCATTACAAAACCTCCAGAACCACCTTTGAACAAGGCAGTAAGTTGCGATATACGTTATACCTTGGACTGTAGTATACGGTTGTATCCGGCCTAACCCCAGGTAGCGTTTAATCTGCGTCTCTCTTTTCTCTTTGAAATGTGATACACACCGCCGTCACGCTACAAGCTGCTGTATACTGTGTCTAGCCTGGTTTTGTGCATATTTTTAGCATTATTGTTATTCCCTTTCAGCATTATCTCAATCATTCGTGGGCTTTTCACTTATAATTTGTCTGGCTGCCCTGCTCACCTCCAGTTTAACATCACAGTCCAGCTATGCCTCCTTTAATTGGTGACTGCCCCTTATCCTATCAGTATAGACCCCACCCAAATAGCATTTTTCCACTAGCACACCAGACCACACTCCATAAGTCACACACAACAAAAGAAGACTCATCCCAATACACACCCTCACACGCACCCAAGCCATCAGTCTCTCACTCATCTCAATCATTTTGTTCAACGCACAATCACTCCTGAAGAAAACCCACATCTTACATGACATTCTTACTGATTCTAAACCAGAATTATGCGCTGTCACTGAAACCTGGTTCAAACAACATGACACCCCTCTCATCAACCAACTTCCCCTAGATAACTACGATGTTTTCTCCATACCTCGGAAAAAGAAGAGAGGAGGTGGCATACTCCTGGCTGTTAAAAAAGACCTGCAACTTTTGAGCCAGAAATGTGATATCCCAAATCAGTACGAAATTGGCTTTTTCAAATCCAAATATCTCCAACTATGTCTCGTTTATACTCCCCCAGGTCTGCTAGAAAAGGATTCATCCCCCCTCATTGAATTCTTTGCTAACTCTCTATCCCTCGACGTACCCACGATTATCCTAGGAGACTTTAATTTACATGTGGATACGTCCCCGCAATCCCCCGCCTGTGAAGCTTTCCTGTCATCCCTTGAAGCAATGGGGTTCCAACAAATTGTGACCTCTCCCACACACAAAGCCGGCCATACCCTAGATCTTATTTTTATCAACTCATCCATTAACATAAGCAATCCCCCATCATGCATGGCAATACCCTGGTCCGACCACTCCCTGATTCAGACAAAACTCACCCTCCCACAATGTCCCCCCACCTTGCCCTGTCAGCCCTTATCCTTCAAATATCGCCAAACCTGTTCTGTAGATACCATTACACAAGCTTGCTCTGATATAGATAATCAAATTGACCTCTCATCCCCAGATAACGCCTTCTCCTCCTGGGTCGATCTTACAAGTACCATTGCCAATAAACATTGCCCAATAAAAATGAGACATGTCAACCCCAACCGTAGAAATAGAAAACCCTGGTACACAACTGCCCTAAGAATCCTCAAAACTCAGCTTAGAGCGGCTGAAAGGTCTTGGCGTAAACTCCAATCCCCTGCAACCAAAACTATTTATTACCAACACATGCACGAATATAGAAACTCTATCTTACAAACCAAACGTGAATACTATGCCAAAAAAATACATGGCCTCCAATATAACCCTAAGGCCCTCTTCTCCTTGGTTGCTGACCTTACCTCTCCCTCCCCCATACAACAACCAGCTATTTCATCTAAAAATCGCTCCAATGATTTAGCACATTTCTTTGAAAATAAAGTCGCCTCCATTACAGCACAGTTCTCTCATAATTTTTTCAACCTTCCTATTCCTACTTTCAACTCTGCAGTCTCCCTATCCTTTTTTGACCCCTCTTCCTCCCTGGAAGTAGAGAACATCCTAAAAAAAATGAAACCCTCATCCCATCCTTCTGAAACTATCCCCTCTAAACTCCTTCTATCTATACCTAAAGTGATCGCCAAACCCCTATCAAACATTCTTAACTGCTCCCTCGAGCATGGCACTGTTCCCAACTTTCTCAAGCGAGCGGTAGTGAAACCGCTACTTAAAAAACCCAATCTGGACCCCTCCACCTTATCAAATTACAGACCCATTTCCAACTTACCTCTCCTAGCTAAGGTCCTTGAAAAATTAGTGAATGCTCGCCTTTCCGATCATCTTGAACAAAACAATATTCTCCCGTCCACCCAACATGGTTTCAGGAAGCATTTAAGACTGAAACATTATTACTCTCCCTCCACGACACACTCATCAGAGGAACAGACGCAGGTTGCTCATATCTGATTGCCATGCTTGACATATCTGCTGCGTTCGTCACAGTTAATCATGATACCCTCCTCAACATCCTCAGGAATATTGGAATCACTGGCAAAGCACTGGCCTGGATACAATCGTATCTCCAGAACCGATTTTACACCGTCTTAGTGGATAACAATGAATCTGACCCGATCAGTCTCCCTCAAGGTGTACCCCAAGGTTCTTCCCTCTCCTCCACCCTTTTTAATATCTACATGTTACCCCTTACCACCCTCCTCACCAAACTCCACATCAAGCACTTCATTTATGCTGACGATGTGCAAATCATATTCCCCTTCTCTGACTCCCTCCAGACTGCGCTACGAAATTGGGAATCCTGTCTCTCCTCAATCAACCAACTACTCACCGATATGCACCTCGCACTAAATCCCAACAAAACTGAACTACTTATCATCTCCAATAGGCAACCGTTCCCTGCCATCCCCCCCACATACTCATCCACGATTTTCCCCTCGCACATTCGCAATTTAGGTGTCCTTATTGATAGTCATCTTACTTTTAAACCATTCATCATATCTATCTTGAAGGAATGCTACTTTAAACTGCAAACGATAAAAAAACTTAGACCCCTTCTACACTTCTCGGATTTTCGTACTGTGCTCCAGTCTATTATACTGTCAAAAATAGACTACTGTAATGCACTCCTCCTTGGCATCCCCACATCACACATCAAGCCGTTACAGCTGCTACAAAACGCTGCCGCCCGGATACTGTCAAAGTCCAAAAAAAGAGACCATATTACTCCCACCCTCATCCAATTACACTGGCTCCCAATTCGCTCAAGAATACTTTATAAAGTACTCTCCCTCATACACAAAAGTCTGCTACACTCCAATCTCAGTTGGATCAACCCCCCCCCTCCTCCCACGTACCTCCAACAGACCCACCCGCCCTGCCCTGCAAGGAACCTTACGCACACAACCCATCAAATCTCTCAAACTATCCTCCACCATAAGCAGAGCCTTCTCCCTTGCCGGACCCTCAATATGGAACTCATTGCCCTATGACATAGGCATGGAGTCCTTCACCCCCAAGTTCAAAAAAAAATTGAAAACCTGGCTTTTCCAGCAAGCCTACCCCCTGACACCATCCAATTCATAATTATTCAGCAACCTACGATTAAGTATGCTCCACGACCTCGACCAAGAATGCCCACGACCACCGATTTATGCCTTGACGTCTTTGACGACGACTGATGCTTTGTATATAGTTTTATGTATGTTATATTTATAGTTTCTCCCTATTTATTGACCTATTAAGTTTCATTGCCTCCTTCCCCGGTTATTTGTATTGTTGTTATTTGTAAGGGCGCTGCCCATAAGTTTTTTGTTCTTTGTGAACCGATACGATGTGCGAACGGCTATCGGTATATAAGAGACGTTAAATTAAAAAATAATAAATAATAAATAGGGTAGAGATATGTGTATTTTATAAAACGCATGTATGATGTATGCACATGTTATAAAATACTATAGTCAATCAACATGCGGCCATATGCAGGCATATATGCTTCTGTGTGCAGTTGTCTGGTTTTATTTTTATAGCCAACATATTTTAAGAAACAAGATCAAAGTCCCCTCAAAATCTTGAGCATTTGGAATGCAATTTTCAAAATCCATTCCCGCAGGTCTTTGCAAATTGCCTACTCTTGGGTAAATTTTCAAAATCCAGCGTGCAGAAATCCAGGAGATACTCACGTGGCTGGGCAGAGCGCACGCTGAGTGCATTTTCAAAATGGACTGGCCACGCATGTATCTCTCGGTACATGCAGAAGTGCCGGGTTATTTAAAAGGGGCGGACTGGGGGCAGGTTTTGGGTGGAGCAGGAGGCGGGGCGGGGCCGACCAGGACAACGCAATTTTGCGTACGGAACTTACTCCTGCTCCATCGTGTGGATAAGTTCAAAAATAAAAAAATGTAGTTGTTAGGGTAGGTTTAGAGGTCAGGGAGGAGAAGGGGAAAAGATAGGTAGAGGGATAGGGACGTTCCCTCCTAGTCTGCTCCTTAATTGGAATGGACTGGGAGGGAATTGGGGATGGTTCGATCACGTTGCCGCACATTTTTTATAAAATACCCACCCTTGTGCATGCAGGTCAGAACCTGTGCGTACATGTGCATGCTGATATAAGATCGGGCGCGCATGTGTGCACGCCTTTAAAAATTTGCCCTTCTGTGTGTGGGCAAAGTTATGTGTGGTTTGTCTTTACACCCATAACTTTATCTATGGTGAAGGGTGGCACTCCTGGAGGCAGGGTTGGGGAGGGGTTTGCACTTACATGCATCTGTTCAGATTTTCAAAAACATACATGCTTAAATTTATCCAGAAAAAGCAGGTGCAAAGTTATGTGGGTACTTTTTAAGGAAATTTTTAAAGGGAACATTTACCCTTTGAAAATTGGTGCAAAGTCCTATGGACTTCTGTGGGCAGTTTGAAAATTATCCTCTTAACTTCGTCAGGACATTGCAAGGCAGAAGAGTTATGGTGAAAAATACAGGTAACTCTTCAGCTTCTTAAAAATACACTCCACCTTCCTCCTACAAATACGGAGATAGGAAACCAAAAGAGCAGCCATTGTAAATAAATAAAAAAATCTAGAATGTGCATTATTTATGGTATGGATCATTTTTAATAGTGTGCATAGGGCTAAATGTTATGGGTGCAAAGTAATGTTTCTGGGATAATTTTCAAAAGTGAAGTACACATATAAAATCTGCAGGTAGGAAATACCAGTAACACAATTTCCCCCTAACTAATTAATAATTAAGAACATAGGGGGGTCATTTACCAGACGGATCACACGTGATAAGGGACGTTTCGCACGTGAAAAGTCCCTTATCGCGTGTGATACCAAGATGGGGGTGGAGTCGGCCCCAGAAGAGGAGGAGTCGGGGCATCACCGGGGCTGACTCCGCGAAGACGCCGCGGACGATGTAAATGTAAGGGCCTTTTCGCGTCCTATTTCGCGCCCAATAGCTACACCTTCTATGGTGGCGCTATTGGGTGCGAAACCAGCAGCAATCGCACCGCGGCGGTGCGATTGCTGCTGGCTAGCGCAGGCCCCCGCCCCTCATTCCCTAAAGTATCGCAGGCCTGCGATACTTTAGAAAATGAGGCCCTTAGGCACTAATCTCAAAAAATTGCATTGCAGATTTCTTCTAAAGTATTTTAAATGCAAAAATAAGAAAATATGTGAAAAGAATATGCATACTAGAGACCAATGATTTAAAAAGTTGTGCATTTGTTACCTTTGTGGTTAAGAGACAAAATTTGCATTTCTCTAACCATGTGTAGTGATTCACTGCAAAGCACATTTACTTGTTATGAAGATCTCTTAAATGATGGCATTTTCTTGAGTTTTGCTACTTGTGTTTTTTTGTTTATTTGTAATAGTTATTGCCACATTGAAATCAGTTTTTTTTTATTATATTGACAACTATTATACAATCAACATGAATCTTTCTTTTTCCTGTCTTGCTCGTTTAAACCACAATTTGATGTCTGTTACAAAACTGATTCTTATCTTTAACATTTCAATCTGTTCCCTAGCGTTATCATTTTGCTATAAAATTGCAAAAAAATAGCACCTGCGATAAAAATACTACCACATTTTGAGAGAGAGAAAGAGAGAGAAAGAGAAAAAAAGAACCTCTATTAGGCTCTCATATACTGTACGTAAACTTTATACCACTGTAAGAGGGGCAACTAGTAACTCAGTTTATACACAGTCAGAGGCACGAACAGCACAGTAGACAGTGAAGATTTGATGTGATTTGGAGTGATGAAAGGTACACAAAGATGAGATTTGTAAATTGTACTCTCGACCTAGCTTGATGCACTCTCTACCTAGTTGCTATCAAGCTAGGTCAAGAGTACAATGTATAAGTCTCATCTTTGTGTACCTTTCATCACTCCAAATCACATAAACACTGATGTCTACTGTGCTGTTTGTACCTCTGACTGTGCATGTAAAAACTGCCCTCCAAAACCTCTCCCCCCTCTTACAGTGGTATAAAAAGTTGCCTAATATGGGTGCCTCCCCAGAAGCGCTCACTCTCTCTCCTTCTCCCTCTCTCCCCACCTCCCTCTCTCTCTCCTCCCAAAACAGGATTTGCAATATTTATCACAAATCATGTTTCAGGCATAACGCACAGCATAATGCCCAGAAAAAAAGGTGTAGTTATTTCTGGCATTAAATCCCACGATAGCATGCGTTATGCTATCACACACAACATTAAGCACCCCTCATTTTCATAAACTCCTCCCATTTGACTGCATTTTTAAAATTTGCATATGCATCTCATGATGCATTATTTATTGCATGTTGTATGGCGTTATCACGGGCGTTAGGACCCTAATGCCCACGATAACACCCTAAAGTGATTTGAAAAAGTATCCTCTTTGTAAGCAGACCCATGTATTAAAGCTCTGAGGAGAGCAAAGATTCAGCAGCCTGTCTTTTTATTGCTGCTTCAAACTGCAGTAGTAGCTATCAATGATATACAATTAATCTGATTGGGCAACAGTGTGTTCCATGTTTTTTACAAGACATATTTGGAGAGGAAAGCATTTATGGTGGAAGGGTTAATAGAGAGGTGGAGAGGCAGTGTCAGTCTCTCTCACCAGCCATTGTTCACAGCAAGAAATGTGACTCTGCAGAGTGACGGGGTATTGAATTTTGCCATTAATCAGGGAAATGTATTGAGGAGATATTTGTTCTCAGTGCCATGTCGAGATCAATCAAGCAGATGATGGTTTTAATTCTAAATTAAATGGGAAAGGGCTATGGAAGAGAAAGAAAATTGTTCAATAAATGAGACAAAGATTAGTGAAAAGCAATGGGATGCAACTGCACAGCTGAAAGACAGAACTGATTTTACCATTTAATCTACAGTCTTTCTGTAAGACAACTTGTTTTCATGTGGGTCCTGAGCCTTGTTGGCAAGCAATTATGTAAATATCCTAATTCACCTCTATTCCACTGTTCAGAGTCTTATTCCTCTTAATTACAAAATTGGGAGATGAAATTTCTCCCCTTGAACTGCGCCAAGATATTTGATCTAGTGAATATGATTTTTCCCTGCTTTGCTCAAGTTTGCTATGTAGTCTAACCAGCATGCAGTTTTCTTGTACACCAAGGGAATCATCATTCACAGGACCTATTTATAAAAATGGTGCCTAAAACATGTCACCACCAGCCAGCATGAAATGTATTAGTGCCACTTCCATCTACTAACATATGATTTGTTGGGATCCAGGTAATATTAGCATTTAGTCCACAGAATAACATTGTCCTGACAGAACAAACTGTGCATTTCATAACAATTACTTTGCTCATATATAGGGACTTGGTCTGAAACACATGTATTCATAGTGTTGAACAATACATGTGTTTGATTGCTTGAGCTTCTGTTTTAAACACGGATACATGGGTGTGCATCTGTGTGTGTGAGAATGGGAGCTAGGGGGTATGTATGTGAGAGAGAGAGAGAGCTTGTTGTTATGGTAGAGCACCTGAGAGTGAGAGTTTGTGTGTGTGTTATGGTTAATGGTGTTTGGGTGGATCCTTGGACACTGTGGCAGCTGACCATGCCCATGGCGGGGGGGGGGGGGGGTAGTCCCGTGAGGGACCACAGTGTCAGGCTAAACTCCGGACAGAAAAACACAGATTTGAATCTTTTATTAAACAGTTATGGAACCACCAGAGGTGGCAGTAGTGAGTAGTGGTTGTAGAGCCCGGCTGGGTGCATCTCTCACAGAACGCTGGAACAGCAAATCCTCTGTAGGGCAGTGCTGTAGTGGAAAGAGACTGAGAGTTATGAGCACACCATAAGATAGCATTCAGCGTCCCAAGTAGAAATAGGAGAGCTCCGAGACAGGGAGAGCAGGCCCTCGAGGAACGAGTACCTGATCCCTTAGAGCAGAGAGACTCAGTAGCGTTGTACTCGCTAGCAGTAGCAGAGATCCCACTAGGCAAGAGGTCTGGCACCGGAGCAGAGAGCAGGCCCTCAAGGAGCGAGTGCCTGATTCCGGCGAAGCAGTACTGTGGAGAGAGATGTTTTCTGTACTCACTGATATTGACTGTAAGTTAGTTTTTCCAAGTAGAAGGGTAGAGGTTGCAGGCAGCGACACAGGGAACATGGGCCCTCGAGGAGCGAGTACCGGTTTCCTGATGGCACCTGAAAGAAGCAGAGAGGCCCCCGAGGAGCGGGTACCCTGTTAGAGACCCTGAAGGGTAGTAAGAGTTCCAGATAGAGCTGGAGTGGCAGAGTAGCTTAGGAACGGAGAGCGAATCCCATCTGTATGAATCCTGTTACTAACTCAACGAGCTAGCAAATACTGTAGGCAGATATACTCTGAAGTCGTGACGGCAGAATAGGGAACGCCCCTGAGGTTTGCACCAACGTAGAGTTAAAGATGAGGGCGGCGTGCGCGCGTGCGCCCTAAAGGTACCTTGAAGGAGAATGGTGGGAGGCATCACCAAAGCCGGTCCGGGGATGCCGGAGAGAACGGCGAGCAAACGCCACCGCGGCCATCAGTCCACGGTGAGCGGGAGGAGCCGCAAGTAGAGAGAGGTAGGCGGGACGAAGCCATCGAAGACCGACGGACACAACAGTATGTATGGAAGAGCATGTTAAAGTGAGAGCTTGTATGTGTTTGCATAGTAGAGCATATGAAAGTGAGTGCTTGTGTGTGTGTTATTGTAGAGCATATTACAGTGAGATCAGGTGTATGTGTGTACAGAAAATGTGAAAGTGAAAGCTTGTCTTTGTGGGGGAGAGTATATGAGATTGAGAGTTTGTATTTGTGGTACAGCATGTGAGAGTGTTAGCTTATGTGTGAGTGTGTGTGTGTGTGTATGGTAGAGCATGTTAGAGTGAAAGCTTGTGGTAAAAACTAGGGGTGTGCATTCGTATTGACCACATATGTAAAACACTACTTATATTTTTTTTTTAACTTAAAAAAGTGATGAGACAGAAACGATCGGATTTCCCACATATCCAACATAGCTATGTTGGATATGTTGGAAATCGCGATTGTTGATCCAATTAAACCCCTCACCTTCCTTAATCCCCCCCCAAAGACTTACCACAACTCCCTGGTGATCCCTGGGACCCCCCAAGCTGGCCAAAAGTTCCTTTTGGGCCGAACGAGCGTTCCGGCGCGACCCCGCGGGGAATCACGTGACGCCGCGTCACTCGACGTGGCGCCGACGTCACGTGCTCCTCGCAAGGATTGCAGGAATGGCGTCCTCACTCCTCGCTGGATCACCAGGGAGTTGTGGTAAGTCTTGGGGGGGGGGGGGATTAAGGAGGGTGAGGGGTTTAAATTTTTATTTGCACATATGGACACATACTCAACTCATTGAATTCTGTTTATGTCCATATTGACCGCAAATGGGACCCCCTTTGGACATATGGACATAAACTTTTGCTCTGCACATCCCTAGTAAAAACACCTTTCTCTTAGTCAAAGATTTAACATAGCCATGTTGATATTGTTCTGTCTTTGGTTTCCTTTCTGCATAAGTGTTATTTTCTGAGTCTCACATATGAATCTGTCGATTATGCATCTCCTGATCAACTTTAAGTATCATTTTGTTGTTTGAGTAACACTTGACATTTTTTTTTCACCAAGTCTGAGTGAGTATAGCAGGGCTATGGCATTCTGGCTATGTAAAGCAGTATCTTGTATTTATAGGATAAATACAAGCAGTATCTTATATTTATAGGATAGCACAGTGGTGGAGCTACCCACTTTAGGCTCAGGCCCACTCAGTCTGACACAGGGCCGGAGCAAGCAATGCTATCGCAGGATTCCATCCCTGTGACAGAGAAGAAGAGAACTGGAGCTGCAATGCCATTGAGGGATCCTATCCCTGTGACGGCAAAGAAGAGGGCTGGAGCAGCAAGGCTGTCATGGGATCCCTTCCCCACAACGGGGAAGAGGAGGGCCGGAACTGCAATGCTGTCACGGGATCCCGTCCCTGTAACAGGGAAAAGGAGGGCTGGAGCAGCAAGGCCATTGCAGGATCCCATCCCCACGGTGGCAGAAGTAGGAGTTTCACTGTGCCTAATGAAAAGGCCCTATATTTGTGTGTGTGGGTGAGAATGGGAGCCTGGGTATGTGTATGTGTGTGTGTGAGTGTGGGTGGGTGAATGAGAATGGGAGCCTGGGGATGTGTGCATGTGTGGGAAGGAGAATGAGAACCTGGGCGGTGTGTATGGGAGTCTGGATGAGTATGGGTGAGAATGGGAGCTTGAGCGTGCATCTGTGGGTGAGAATAGAGCCTGAGCATGCATCTGTGTGTATAAGAATGGGAACATGGGTATGCATCTATGTGTTTGAGAATGGGAGCCAGGGGCTATGGATGTGTGAGAGAGATATAGAGCTTGTTCTTGTAGTAGAGCATGTGAGAGTGAGAGTTTGTGTGTGTATATGGTAGAGCATGTGAAAGTGAGAGTTTGTGTGTGTGGATGTATGGTAGAGCATTTGAGAGTGAGAGCTTGTGTATATGTGTATTATAGAGCATATTAGAGGGAGAGCTTGTGTGCATATGTATGTGTATACACAGAATTGAAAGTGAGAGCATGTCTGTGTGTGGGAGAGTATATGAGAGTGAGAGCTTGTGTATGTGTCTAGAGAATGTGAGCTTGGTGGGAGAGAGCATATGAAACTGAGAGCGTGTGTGTGTGTGTGTGTCTAGAGAATGTGAGAGTGAGAGCTTGTGTGTGTGAGGGAGTCTGTGAGAAAAAGCATGGGTGTATGTGTGTGTTTGTGTGTGTGTGTGTGTGTGTGTGTGTGTGTGTTTGTGTGAGGGAGGAAGGGAAGAGGACAGTAGGATAAGAAACAAAAGAGAAACCTTAAAAAGGAATTATGAAATGACCAACAAGGGAAAAGTGGGAAAAAAAAAGACTGGGATCAACTGATAGAAAAATATAAAGATGAGGCAACAAAGGTAAAATAATATATATTTTGAGATTTTTGCAATTGGAATATGCCATCTTTGGGAATGTGCATTTCTTATATTTTTGTATTTTTCTCTTTCTTCAGTATTCCAGAGTCTGGTTTCTCAGGCTTTGTATTTTGGTTTTGTCTGTATGTTTCTGTTTCTAATTTGTAGTCTCTTATATATTAGGTAATAAAGATCAGTCTCTGTTTTGCCTCTGTGTGACTGAAGTGCAGTATTTCTGCTAGCGTGTAGTTTCTCTGTAGTTGTCCAGCTTGTTCTGTTATTCCAGTAGGTGATGTATTAATTAGGGGTGTGCATTCGGTCCCTACGTATTGGCAATCCACAACGGATGTGCCAATATTCATTGTATTCGTGGGGAAGCGAAACGTATCGCGATTCCCCATGGATACAACAAATTTTCGCCGAATTATTCAGCCGCCAATTTAAACAACCCCCCCACCCTCCTGATCCCCCCCAAGACTTACCAAAACTCCCTGGTGGTCCGCGGGGGGTCCGGGAGCCATCCCATGCACTCTATACCCTCGGTACCAGTTCAAAATGGCGCCCATAGCCTTTGACCTGCTATGTCATAGGGGCTACCGGTGCCATTGGTCAGCCCCTGTCACATGGCCATCGGCATCATCTTGTGCTCCTACCATGTGACAGAGGCTGACCAATGGCACCGGTAGCCCCTGTGACATAGTAAGGGCAAGGCTATCGGCGCCATTTTGTTTCCTGGCACCCGATGGCACGAGTGCAGGAGATCGCTCCCGGACCCCCGCTGGACCTCCAGGGACTTTTGGCCAGCTTGGAGGGGGCCTCCTGAACCCCACAAGACTTGTCAAAAGTCCAGCGGAGGTCCAGGAGCAACCTCCTGCACTCGGGCCATATTGCCAATATTCAAAATGGCGCGGGCGCTAGCCTTTGCCCTCACTATGTCACAGGGGCCGAGGGTTGGCCCCTGTGACATAGTGAGGGCAAAGGCTAGCGCCGGCGCCATTTTGAGTACTGGCAGCTGCTAGCCTTTGCCCTCACTATGTCACCGACCGTCAGCCCCTGTGACATAGTGAGGGCAAAGGTAGCGCCGGCACCATTTTGAATACTGCCAATACGGCCTGAGTGCAGGAGGTCGCTCCCGGACCCCCGTTGGACTTTTGGCAAGTCTTGTGGGGGTCAGGAGGCCCCCCCCCAAGCTGGCCAAAAGTCCCTGGGGGTCCAGGAGCGATCTCCTGCACTCGTGCTGTTGGGTGCCAGGAACCAAAATGGCGCCAATAGCCTTGCCCTTACTATGTCACAGGGGCTACCGGTGCCATTGGTCAGCCCCTGTCACATGGCAGGAGCACAAGATGGTGCCGATGGCCATGTCACAGGGGCTGACCAATGGCACCGGTAGCCCCTGTGACATAGTAGGGCAAAGGCTATCGGCGCCATTTTGAACTGGTACCGAGGGTGTGAGAGTTCTCCCAGACCCCCGTTGGACCACCAGGGAGTTTTGGTAAGTCTTGGGGTGGTCAGGAGGGTGGGGGGTTGTAGTAAATTTAAATTTAGCTGGGTAACGAATAGGATTCGACTAATATCCGTATCGGGACGCCATACAGACGTATGCAACGTATCTGCCCCCCGACGAATACGTATCCCGAATGCAACGTATTGCGTCCCTCTGCACATCCCTAGTATTAATGTTCAATGTCCTAGGGTAGCAATTGCATTGCTGCTTTTTTATAAGGTTACTGTTATTTGAGTCCTGAGAGTCAGTGCTGTGACTTTATGGTATGGCAAGGTTCTAGATGCCTCTGCTTTTTACAGGAGTTTGTGTTGCTTCACAAAATGTTTAGCGGTAGAGGGATATTTTTTGCTGAAGTGACAGCAGAATTTGAATATTGTTTTTTCATATTGGTTGTAATGTGAATTGTTCAAACTCTGCTCTGCCCCTGTTCTGATGATTAATACTATTTTATTGTAGTTACGATGATTTCTGGCTTTCTGCAATGAGTATTCGTGAAAGAATACATTGATTTTTGATTTATTACATGATTGATTGGATCTGTTTGTTTTCTTTGCTTTTTACATGATATATTTGTGCATTTATAAACTGCAATACATATAAAATAAATTAATACAGATTAATAAGGAATCTTTAATACTTGTAAGTGCTTAAAATAATCGAGGTAACATGTTTTAAAGCAGCGGTTCTCAACCTGTGGGTCACGACCCCGGCGGGGGTCGAACGCCCAAAACACAGGGGTCGCCTAAAGCAGGGGTCCCCAACCACCGGTCCGCGGACCGGGACCGGGCCGTGGGAGTTTTTTGCCGGTCCGCGGCGCCGCCAAGCACCGGCAGGTGTGTCGCGCGCTCCCAGTCTCTCCTGCTGCCGTTGCCGCCGGGCTGTCAGCACGTTCAAGCCCAGCGGGAACGGCAGTGGCGCTAGAAGAAGCTCTGCACCCGCGGCTGGGCCTTTTCTTCTTCCTGCGCCTGCCCCCCCCTCCCGTGACCCGGAACAGGAAGTGAATCGCGGTGCGCGGGAAGGAGAGAGAGCTGTGCCGCGCGAAAAAGTAGCAGCAGCGGCTGCAGCATCGGTCCCCGAGCAATAGAAGCAGCCGGTAATGGAGAAAGGAGACAGCAGCATGAGCCTCCCGATGGCCAAGAAATCCCAATGGGATTCTTCTTTCTTGGCCAGCGGAGGCTGCTGCAGCTCCCATTTGTGCTCGGGGGAGAAGAGGAAGTGAGTGAGAGAAAGAGAGAGAAGCAGCCAGCCAGCCTGTGTGTGATTGACTGGTCAGAGAGCTGATGTGTGTGTGTGTATGTGAGAGACAATGAAAGTGATTGCTCAGGGAGATGACTGATGTGTATGTGAGAGTGTGAGACATTAGTCAGGGAGGTGACTGATGTGTGTGTGTGAGAGAGAGAAAAAGCATGGAAGTGAGAAGTCTGGGTATGTGAGAAAGCATGGGCGTAAGAAGCCTGGTGTTGTGGGGGTGAAAGAAAGCATGGGAGTGAGAAACCTGGGTGAGTGTGCATGCATGAGAAAGAGAGACTGCTTGGTAAGGTGATGGTGTGTGTGAAAGAAAAAGACTGGTGTGTGTGTGTGTGAATATGAGAGAATGTGATTCAGGGAATGAGAAGCCTGTGCACGTGGCGAGTGAGCATGGAAATGAGAGAGACTGGTGTGTGTGTGTAACAGAGAGAAAGTGATTATGGGAATGAGAAGCCTGTGCATGTGGAGAGAACAAGCATGGGAGTGAGAGACTGGTGAGTGAGTGAGTGTGTGTGGGTGTGTGTGTGTGTGTGTGTGAGAGAGAGAGAGAGAGAGAGACAGAGAAAGTGATTATGAGAGTGAGAAGCCCATATATGTAAGTAGAACACGGGAGTGGGAAGCCTGTGTGTGTGTATGGCATGAGAGAAACTGTTCAGGAAGGTGACTGGTGTGTGTGTGTGTGAGAAAGTGATTATGAGAGTGAGAAGCCCGTATATGTAAGTAGAACACGGGAGTGGGAAGCCTGTGTGTGTGTGTGTGTGTGTGTATGGCATGAGAGAAACTGTTCAGGAAGGTGACTGGTGTGTGTGTGCCAAAGACTGTTTGGGAGATGATTGGTGTGTGAGAGACAGAAACTGGTCATGGGGGCATGACTGGTATGGTGTGTGTGTGTGAGAGACATGGGCACTAAGGAAGAGGATCATAAGTATAGAGCTTAGCTTCTACTGCTGCTTCTGGTGAGTGCCACGGCCTGCAGGGAAGGGGAGTAGGAGAGCTGCTGGAGGGGGTAAGTAAAGGTGGCTTTTTAAGTTTATTTTTCTTGACTGCCATTTTAATTGTGTGATGTCTGCTTTTTTGAAATATTTTATTGGTGTTTGGAGAATGTTTAATAGTTTTTATGAGTTTTTAATTGTTGGATGTTCATAGCTGTTTTGAAACATTTATTCTGCTTATTAGTATAGTTTTACAATTATTTCTGTGTGGGGATCTATAGCTGCTTGCTAGTTCTGTTTTCCTAATAAGAGGTGTATTGGTTTTTAGGACCTGATTTAATATTTGTAGTGTTGCCTTTTCATAGATATGGTTGCTCCTGTTTGAGTGTATTCCATAATACAGGTGTAACTGTGTGCGGATTAGTTTATGTGCATTACTACAGATCCTGGGAGTATGTTAGGTCGGTTCTGTGTCTGTTACCGAGATGAGATATTTTGCTAGCATGTAAGCGTTTGTATCGGTCTTATTTGTTGTGTTTTCTCAGAGGACATGCATTGGTGGTAAACTGCTGTCTTTTCATAAGTAGGGCTATTGAGCCTGGAAATAGAAGGAGTTTGAGTTGCTGTTACTGAGATGTCACTAGAACCAGAATATCTTTTTTGTAGGGTGAGTTGTATGGGGAATGTCATAATTCTGCTTTACATCCATTATTGTGGGTCAGGGGGGTTCCTGTGGATACAAACTGTACTTTTACATCTAGCCCCGTGACAATCATGGGTCAGTGTGCCATGCATGTGAGAACCTATGGTGAGTTGAGTTACATTCACATTATAAATGTCATAATTAAATGATAAGTGTGCACTAAAATCCAACCCCATCCATAACCCCGCCCCCATATGACCAAAGCCCCACCCTCACCCCACCCTCACGGGGCGAGGGTGGGGTGAGGGGTCACCGCAACATGAGGAACTGTATTGCGGGGTCACGGCATTAGAAAGGTTGAGAACCACTGTTTTAAAGTTTCACGCATTATGCATAATGGCTGTTGCAAACTACCGGTACTTAGAAAGCCATTGCAGGGTGCAGTATATGGCATTATTTATCAATAAGGTAGGTCTCAGTCCTGCATGCCTACAGCTCACCCATGTTAATCTTGGGCCCACCCAGAAATTCAGTTCTGGCTATGCCACTGGGATAGCAGTTAATAATTACAGTTATATCTTGCGCCGCACACCAGCAAATCATAGCAACATAGTAAATGATGACAGAAAAAGGCCAAAATGTCCCATCCAGTCTGGCCAGTTGGGTAGATGAGTGTATAAATTCCCATGCTCAACCCAACACCAACTCCCTACACATCAAGTCTTTTGCCTGAACTTTCAATCCAATTCCTACCACTGCCCTCCATATCAGTCCTACCATTTCTGCTGCCAGGATTTTTTAGGTCTATCATTATCACAAGAAAACAGTTAATCCAATGCTCAGGTCCTGTCCCAAGTTTTCTAAAATTCCACCCAGCCACTAAAAGGTAAATTGGGGTACATAATAATAGAATATGTTTGGAAAATAAAATAATTTACTTATTTGTACTTAGCTTACTGGCCTTCAGAAATAAGTTTGAATTTTCTTAATGACTGAAATTTGAAGGTCCCTTTTTATTTACCATCCTTTGTTGTTAGTTGGAATGTATGTATATGCTTTCAGTGACATTTTATTGCGAAATTTTGTTACAAATGTCTCAAATTTATTTACAATGCATGGAGAGCAGAAGCGGTACAAATGGTCTTTAGCATTCTGAATCCTACTTTCTTAATCAAGCCTCAAGTGTATTTGAAAACCAAATTGACAGATTCGTTTCCCATCAACTGTCAAAGTTCTCAATTACACTGGGTGGGAGATGGATCTGGGCCTTTCAGAAGTGAAAAGATGTTGTATAGGCTCTTTGAAATTGTAGTATTTGCATTTGCCTTTTTACAAGGTCACAGAAAGAATATCTATAATAATGTAAACTCTCCTTAATTCTTTGGAGTAAATATTCAAAAGGGTTTTCACAGATAAGAAGCATGTGTTTGATTATATGCTATTTTTAAATGTCAAGAGAACATGCACATTTCCCTTTTTAACCATGGAATGAAAGGGCCCGGGGTGCTCTGGGAGCGGGGTTCAGAAGTAAGCACAGGAGCTGCTGTTTTGTAAGAGATACATAAGAACATAAGAACATGCCATGCTGGGTCAGACCAAGGGTCCATCAAGCCCAGCATCCTGTTTCCAACAGAGGCCAAACCAGAACCTGGCAATTACCCAAACGCCAAGAAGATCCCTTGCTACTGATGCCATGGGAGGCCATTTACTAAGTCAAGTTGATTAATAACAGTTAATGGACTTCTCCTCCAAGAACTTATCCAAACCTTTTTTAAACCCAGCTACAGTAACTGGACTAACCACATCCTCTGGCAACAAATTCCAGAGCTCAATTGTGTATTGAGTGAAAAAGAACATAAGAAAATGCCATACTGGGTCAGACCAAGGGTCCATCAAGCCCAGCATCCTGCTTCCAACAGTGGCCAATCCAGGCCACAAGAACCTGGCAAGTACCCAAAAACTAAGTCTATTCCATGTTACCATTGCTAATGGCAGTGGCTATTCTCTAGGGGGTAGATTTTTAAAAAGTGCGCCTTCGCGTACTTTTGTTGGCGCACCAGGTGCAAACAAAAGTACGCTGGATTTTAGTAGATACGCGCGTAGCTGCGCGTATCTGCTAAAATCCAGGATCGGCGCGTGCAAGGCTGCCGATTTTGTGCAGCCGGCGCACGCCGAGCCGCGCAGCCTGCCTCCGTTCCCTCCGAGGCCGCTCCGAAATCGGAGCGGCCTCGGAGGGAACTCGCTTTCACCCTCCCCTCACCTTCCCCTCCCTTCCTCTACCTAACCCACCCCCCCCCGGCCCTATCTAACCCCCCCTACCTTTGTCAGGGGATTTACGCCTCCCGGAGGGAGAAGTAAATCCCTGCGCACCAGCGGGCCGCTAGCGCGCTGAGACGCAACCTGGGGGCGGTTCCGGAGGGCGTGGCCACGCCCCCGGACCGCCCCGGGCCGAAACCACGCCCCCGGGCCCGCCCCCGAAATGCCACGTCCCGCCCCCAAAACGCCACGCCGATCGGCCCCGCCCCTGGCACGCCCCCGACACGCCCTCCTCGAAAAACCCCGGGACCTACGCAAGTCCCGGGGCTCTGCGCACGCAGGCAGGCCTATGGAAAATAGGCGCGCCGGCAAGCAAGGCCCTGCTCGCGTAAATCCGGGCGGATTTACGCGAGCAGAGCTCTTAAAATCCGCCCCTAGGTGAACTTAATAGCAGGTAATGGACTTCTCCAAGAACTTATCCAATCCTTTTTTAAACCCAGCTACAATAACTGCACTAACCACATCCTCTGGCAACAAATTCCAGAGCTCAATTGTGTGTTGAAAAGTATTTTCTCCAATTAGTTTTAAATATGCTACTTGCTAACTTCATGGAGTGCACCCTAGTCTTTCTATTATCTGAAAGAGTAAATAACAGATTCACATCTACTTGTTCAAGACCTCTCATGATCTTAAAGACCTCTATCATATCCCACCTCAGCCGTCTCTTCTCCAAGCTAAGCAGCCCTAACCTCTTTAGCCTTTCATCATAGGAGAACTGTTCCATCCCTTTATCATTTTGGTCACCTTTCTCTGTACCTTCTCCAGTGCAACTATATCTTTTTTGAGATGAGGTGACCAGAATTGTACACAGTGCTTCAAGGTGTGGTCTCACATGGAATGATACAGAGGCATTATGACATTTTCCATTTTATTCACCATTCCCTTCCTAATAATTCCTAACATTCACTTTGCTTTTTTGACTGCCACAGCACACTGAGCCGACAATTTCAAAGTATTATCCACTATGATGCCTAGATCTTTTTCCTGGATGGTAACTCCTAATATGGAACCTAACATTGTGTAACTACAGCATGGGTTATTTTTCCCTATATGCTATACCTTAAATTTGTCCACATTAAACTTCATCTGCCATTTGGATGCCCAATGTTCTAGTCTTGGAAAGACCTCCTGCAATTTATCACAATCCACTTGTGATTTAACTACTTTGAATAATTTTGTATCATCTGCAAATCAGATAATCTCACTCATTGTATTCCTTTCCAGATCATTTATAAATATACTGAAAAGCACTGGTCCAAGTACAGATCCCTGAGGCACTCCACTGTTTACCCTTTTCCACTGAGAAAATTGACCATTTAATCCTGCACTCTGTTTCCTGTCTTTTAACCAGTTGGTAATCCATGAAAGGACATTGCTTCCTATCCCATGACTTTTTATTTTTCCTAGAAGCCTTTCATGAGGGTCTTTGTCCAAATGCCTTCTGAAAATCTAAATATGCTACATCTACCGGGTCACATTTATCCACATGTTTATTAACCCCTTCAAAAAAATGAAGCAGATTTGTGAAGCAAGACTTCCCTTGGGTAAATTCATACTCACTGTTCCATTAAACCATGCCTTTCTATATGCTTTGAGATTTTGATCTTTAGAATAGTTTCCTCTATTTTTCCCAGCACTGAAGTCAGGCTCACTGGTCTATAGTTTCCCAGATCACCCCTGGAGTCCTTTTTAAATATTGGGGTTACATTGGTCACCCTCCAGTCTTCAGATACAATGAATGATTTTAGTGATAGGTTACACATTTTAACTAATAGATCTAATATTTCATTTTTTTAGTTCCTTCAGAATCCTGGAATGCATACCATTCGGTCCAGGTGATTTGCCACTCTTTAGTTTGTCAATCTGGCCTACTACATCTTCCAGGTTCACAGTAATTTGGTTCAGTTCATCTGACTCATCACCCTTGAAAACCATCTCCGGAACTGGTATCTCCTCAACATTCTCAACATCCTCATTAGTAAACACAGAAGCAAAGAATTCATTTAGTCTTTCTGAAATGGTTTTATCTTCTCCCCCTTTAAAACCTCGGTCATCTAACGGTCAGACCGACTCCCTCACAAGTTTCTTGCTTTGGATATATGTTAAAAAGTTTTTATTATGAGTTTTTGCAACCATTTCAAATTCCCTTGAGAATGTTTATGCTTTTTTCTGTTTTCTTCAGATGGATCCTTCTTCAAATTTTTGAAGGATTTCTTTTGGCTAAAATAGCCTTTTCACCTCACCTTTTCACCATGCTTGTAATCGTTTTTCCTTCCTTGCACCTTTCTTAATACATGGGACACATCTGGACTGCGCTTCTATGATTATATTTTTAAACAATGTCCATGCCTGTAAAACACGTTTAAGCTTTCCAGCTGCAGCTTTCAGTTCTTTTCTATTTTGCTCATTTTCTCAGTTTCCCTTTAATATTTATAGCTGTATGTTTACATATTATGCCCCTTCCAGTCATTAGTTCAAATTTGATCATGTTATAATCACTATTGCCAAATGGTCCCACTACCATTACTTTCCTCTCCAAATCCTGCGTTCCACTAGGAAATAAATTTAGACATTACTGAGCTTATTCATACACGTTTATATCTGCTATTTGACACATACAAGTTAAATTGGACTTGTCTTTTGCCTGCACTTTTTGGGTGAGAGGTCTGAATGAACTGCTGGGGGTTCAGTGTGAAGTTATATAGGGTCTATGTGAACTGGAGATGGATTGGGTGAACTGGTGGAGGTATTGACAAACTGGTGATTTCTAGAGATGTGAATCGTGTGCCAGATCGTCTTAACGATCAGATTCGGCTGGGGGGGGGGGGGGAATCTGATCGTTAAGATATGTGAATTGGAATCGTTTCCGATTCCAATTCACATCGCTAGGGAGGCCCGCGCCGCTAAAAAAAACAAAAAAAAACACCCGACCCTTTAAATCTGGTTGGGTGTTTTTTTTTCTCTCCCTGAGGCCCCCCCGAGGCCCCCCTGGTGGTCCAGGGGGGCCTCGGGGGGCCTCGGGGAGAGATCCAGGGGGGCCTCGGGGAGAAGAGAGATCCAGGGGGGCCTCGGGGAGAGATTTCCCGGCATCAGCTGTTCTAAAAAAAAAAAAAAAATGGCGCCGATGCCCCTTTGCCCTTACCATGTGACAGGGTATCCGTGCCATTGGCCGGCCCCTGTCACATGGTAGGAGCACTGGATGGCCGGCACCATCTTTAAAGATGGCACCGGCCACTTTACTCATCAGCCCCTGGCCGGCACCATCATGTTGTCTACGGCCGGCGCCATTTTGCGCCGCCATTTTGCAAAATGGCGGCGCAAAATGGCGCCGGCTGAAGACAACACGATTCGATTGCAGGAGGTCGTTCCGGACCCCCGCTGGACCCCCAGGTAATTTAAGGCATTTTGTGGGGGTTCGGGAGGGTGGGGGATTTATTTTAAAGGGTTGGGGTGGGTTTTAGGGTGTTTTAGTGTGCCGGTTTTCCCGCCCTCCCCATTCCCCTCCCCCTTCCCCCGATTTACGATTTTTTGACGATAAATCGGGGGAATTGTTATTGTATCGTGGCTCTAACGATTTTTGACGATTTAAAATATATCGGACGATATTTTAAATCGTCAAAAAATGATTCACATCCCTAACGTATAATATCTTTTTACGTGCTTAAAATATACACATGTATGTTTATGAAATAGGCAGAGAAAATTTGCGTTTTCTTGGTTATAAAATACTGGCATAAATCTCCACGTGTTCACTTATGTGAGTAAATGCTGTATCATGGATAGATTTGAAAGTTAGGCTCCCTGAGTAAAATCAATGTACTTACTATGGGGCAGAAAAGCCCTACCTGTGTAAATCCAGCTGGGGGGGGGGGGGGGGTTATGCGTGCCGGGTCTATTTTCCATAGGTCTGGTGACGCGCACAAGCCCCGGGACACGATAATGTCCCGGGGCTTGAAAAAAGGGGCAGGGCGTGGGTGGTCTGGGGTGGGGCAGGGGTGTGGCCAGAGGCCTCCATTGGGCCTCTAGGCCGGGGGATTGCGCACTGGCACTTGGCCGGTGCACACAACCTATGCCTGCCCAGAGGCAGGCGCAACTTGCAAAACAAAGGTATTGGGGGGGGGGGGTTAAGTAGGTCTGGGGGGGCGGGTTGGGAGGGGAAGGGAGGGGAAGGTGGGGGGGGGGCCTCGGAGGGAACAGGGAAAGCCATCAGGGCTCCCGTAGGGCTCGGCGTGCGCAAGGTGCACAAGTGTGCACCCCCTTGTGTGCGCCGACCAGGGTTTTTATAACATGAGCGCAGTTGTGCGCATATGTTATAAAATTGGGCGTAGATTTGTGTGCGCCGGGTTGCGCGCACAAATCTACGCCCACGCATAGGTATTAAAATCTGCCCCTATATGAATAACCCTGAAGATGAATGCAGTGTCCCTGAGTCAGAAGGATACAACTTCTATCTTGCCCTGGTCTTCTCCAGCAAAATAGTCTTTGAACCTAAAGAATATAGATTGAAAAAGGATGAAACTCCACTTACTGTGAAAATTGTACACTGCAGAAGAAGCAACATTGCCAGCAGGTAGTTGGGAAGAGTTGGTTACATGTATTTAGAGATATGCAGCTTAGTCAAAGACTTGATACATACAACGCCCATTAGTTTTACACGGTAGCAACCTGTTCTAGTTCAGAGACTGCGTTGACTTTATCAAGGTCTTTTGCCATGGACGCAGAATAGAAGCCTTCATGAATCAGATGGATCTCCCATCCCAGATGTATGCAAGTTGTCCTAGCTACTAGAACATATGCAGCTATTGGGTTTAATTTGAATCTCTTACAGGGATTCAGAGAGTTAATGCAGTACAATGATAATCAAGTTTGGGACTAGTATATCATATTGCTTGTGCATTGGATTAAAGAAGACTTGGGAGACATCAAAAGCAAACATGTGATATATAAAGGAAGACAAGATACAGAAATCAGTTTTTCAAATTAATCTTTTTTAAAGAAGAGAAAGCCATAAGGGGCTGAAGTTTTAAAATCAGGTGCATACTTTTGATATCAGAAAAGTGTGCACATGTGCAAACCCTTCTCAAACTCTACCACCTCTAAATTGGGTTAAACTTGCATGCGTACAGGACACTTGCACATCTGGCAGGTGATTTTGAAATGAGTCATTTTCACAGGTTTTACCCATGGAAATGGCTTTGAAAGTGACCCTATTCATAGTAGAATCTTTTGACACTAAATGCCAACCAGCAAAAGCATTGTTTTAATCCAGTTTTGTCTGAAAGAGAACTATTACCCAGGTGGCTACAGTGCAATGAAAAATAAACCTGTATACAGGTGAACACAGAATAATCATATTCCACAGCAGCACAGCGAGAAATATTTCTTGATGCATGGTTTTAGGTTGTTTTAAAGAGTCACATGACCAAGCTTTTTTGCCTCATATGCCTTATAAGTCAATGAGAGCTGTTCGTTCTTCCCAACAGGAATTATTGAGAGTGCCTTCTTATCCAGAAATCAGTGAAGGAACAAGGCAGACTGCCTTTATGTACCAGACTCTTGAAATGTCTGTGGTTATGAATTATTTTCAATTCAGGAAGGGGGTTAAGACTTATTTTTCTTCCAACAAGTTTTAGTGGATGAATTTTATATTATAAGTAGATTATTAGGGATTTCTGTTGTATATATATTCTTCATATTCTTCATAGTTTGTGTTTTATTGTCTTTGATGTTTGTAAGCTGTTTTTGACTTTTGATGATGTGTTTTATTATTTTTATTCTGAACCACCTCAATTTTATGTGATGAGGCAGTATATCAAGTTAATTAAACCATAATTTAATTGATAGTAGATTAGCACAGAGATTTGGGATCAGGAAAGACATATTTAGTATTCATTTTTTGTGATCAGAGGATGCGTCACATCCACCTCAAGAGATGAACTTGAGACTTATGGAACTCCTGGAACAATATTTCAAAGTTTACATTAAAATCAGGCTTAATAAAAGATGTCTGCTTTCCATCAGAAAGGTGCTAATTGAAGACTACATCAAAGAAACTGCCAGTAGAATATTGAGTTATAACTAATTCATTATTGAGTAGAAGTTTACTGAAGGCTAATAAAATATACTAAGAAATATTTCTGTGATTCATACAATTGTATTGGTAAATTTAAAACAAACGTATTACATGTCTTTTTCATGGCAATGATGCAGTTGACTTTGGAAACAATTAGTAAGTTTTCCTTCAACAGTGGGTAATTATACCTTTCAAGCATAGTGGATAAAAATAATTAATAATAGTAATTGCAGGTTTTGTTGCATGGTTGGTTTGTGTAGGAGGACGTTTTTAAATCTGCATAAAAAGAAAAACATTCAGAGCCTGATCAATAATGATTGTTCTCTGGGTGAGAGGGAGGGATGTCTCTACATGGAAACGTATCTTCCATGTCATTTTAAATATGAGTGAATCGTGGAAGCGCTTTCCTATGAACATTCGCTAATAATAAGTGATAATTACTCAGTAAGGACCCAAGTTTCATTAGCCAGATGATATTCAGATGTGATTGAAATCCTGGCATGGCAGAAACAGAATCTCCACTGAAAGGATAATGCTGCTACGTTAAAGAGAATCTTCTCTAGCCAGAATCGAATGGTGCTGATGCTTTTTGTACCATTTCCTGTCTGTGCTTTGCTACTGGGAATTTTCATGGTAGGATAAGCAATGACAGGGTATGATACCATCACTGTATAACTAGGGTTGGTTCCTCAGTTCTATAGTTAGGGCTAACAACCAGCAAATTCAAGTTTACTTTAAAACATGCAACCTCTTCTTTATTTCAAAATTCTGCTAGACTCCTAAGTGATGGGCAGAAAATGTCAGAATAATACAAGCAGTTAAAAGTTTATAAATTCTTTTTGTTTTTAATGTCAACACAAGATAAACAGTGTCACTATGTACTTTCTCTCATATGCTGTTAAACATGTGAACTATAGCTGTAGCTTTAGAGAAAGACGTGAAACTTCAGGGGGAAGGGAGGGGGGAATGGGTTGGGTAAAAGTTTATAAATTCTACATGAACCTTGTTGTTTAAGCTTATTTGTGCAAACATCATAAAACACTTATTAAAGGACTGGCATTGCCAGTACTGACCCATGGGAGTTCCAAACCCACAGTGAATGCATGGAGTTATAGAAGTTGAGGGAAGGAGCAGGAATCACGGTGAAAGAGTTCAGGGCGGCTGTTTTCCACCTCTGTCTCTGCTGCTGAGTAACCTGCAGTGATCCCTGGCTTGGGGGAGGGGGCTACTGCAGCAGTGTGGGGCCCCCCAAGACCAGCCCTGGCCATTGCCTGTGTTCAGCTTCTAACTCCTTGGCTTGTAAAACTTCTTTGGGTTATACTTTCTGGTGTTAAAATATCATCACCATTCACAAAAAAATGTGTATGACTTTGTACTTAAACATCCAGGACCAGCAAAATCATCTGTCTTAAAATTACATTTATGTTGAGGCATTAAAGGTCCAATCTACATTTAAAAAATGAAAATGGAGAGACAATGTATTATTCTGAACAAAATCTCTCTGTAACATCCGTAACAGGAGCCAGCATCTCCATCTAGTGGAAAAAAAGGTTTCCCTAGCACGTTACATCCAAGAAAATGGAGGCGTATTTATTATGCAGACTGTGGATAGTGAAAATGCTGAATGGAGTTCAAAGGAAAATGAATTGCTAGCAGGAGATTAGAATGGAATATCAAACTGACGGTTCCTAAATGAAAACAGATGCATTTCTGCAAACTATTTACCATTGAGTGTTAATTATACTAAGGGACTGAAACGGAGGTCATAGAAGAGTTGCAACTGGTTCACAAGGAGGCCTCAGATCAGTCTCTCTGGTGATGAGGAAGTAGTACTTGCTAGAGCTTTCCTTCTCCTAATTGGAAACCTTAAAATGAGTGTTTAATGTGATGTTTATATTGCACGAGTAGAAAAGAATGAGCAATGTGATATGTAGCAAGGAAACTTCTCATTTCCAGAAGCATTTATTTAGCATGACTTGTTATCTTCAAGTACATCACGCTGTCTTATTCACAAGTGCTACTGTGCCGGAGTGTATAATCATTTTGGGAATTAGGAAGGGAATTTGCTGAGGCATCGATATAAGCTATATTGTGCTGAAAGTAAGCATGGAAACCGTTGTTGAAAAAATAAAACGAGATCTACAAGATGCATAAGAACAGATAAAAATAGAAAAGCTTCCCAGATAAGACCCAGGATGGCCTGACTAAAAGAGGCAAAACGTTGTGATGGCGAAACCGAATGACGGTATACAAAACACCTTAAATAAATAAATAAATAAATAAATAAATAAAACAAAGGAGAATATGCAAAATAAGGTGTGAACTGTTAACTTCTTAAATAATTGATTAATTGATTACAAATTTCAAAGTGCTTCAAAGAAGTTTAATTGTAACACAGATATGCCATCCCACAGACAGTACAGTCCCCTGACAGGAATGACTACAAGAGGTTCACCCTTGACTTGCTTCATTTTCCCAAACGTTGACAGCAGCCAGAATTACATCTTAGTCCATCTGTTGGGCCTGTACTACAATCATGCTGACAGCGGTATTTTACTGACATGAAAAATCAGAATTCAAAAGAATTGTAAAGTGACATAGTGAAGTGCTATCTAGACTTATTCACATTTATAATCGTAAATGCAGACTACGTCTTCTGAGATAGATCTCACCAAAATAACGCAAACATTTGTCTTTTCCCACTTGAATAAAATCAGATAAACATTTCTTCCACTGTGATGCAATAAAATTAAGTTGCTAATTTACTAATACATTTGCATTGCCATAGTTTAATGGGGGTTTAGGTTTCTAGCCAAGAATGGGACTAGCATGAGAAGAACTGAGTTTTTAAAATTAATTAACAGGTCCATGCAGGTATATGATATAGCGCAAATAGAGAGAAAACCAAATGCAACTCTTAGATAGCCTTCTGTCTGTTAATTTGGGAATAGTCGATAGATTACTTTATTGGCATCCATGAGCAATTCTTGTGCTCTGCATGGAAAGCCTTGTGCACCAATCGTCCATTTATACTAGTTATTTCACTTATTTATATTTTTAAGCTTTTACCAAGGCAGAAAATGAAAATATAACTTAAAGTTCTTTTAATGAAGACTAAAGTACCATCTAAATAGCTTATAATCAGCATAGCAACAGGAAAGAAGATGCAGTACCTGCTAATGGTAATTTAAAATCACAAGAATTTTCAGAATTATGAAATATTACTTGGCTATAATATTACTTGCCCTATTCAGCAAAGATTAATGCTGCATAATTTTTTCCTAATTTATATAATTCATCTACGCATGGAGGGGCATATATTATGCACGTAACCCCGAAACCCCGCTCCTGCATGCTCCGAGCCTATTTTGCATAGGCCCGGCGATGCGCGCAAGCCCTGGGACGTGTGTAAGTCCCGGGGCTTGAAAAAATGGGTGGGGTGTGGGTGGGGAAGGGCGGTCCGGGGGCAGGGAGTGGGCATGAACAGAGGCCTCTCCACTGCTGCTGGGCCCGGGGAGTGTGTGCGGCACTTGGCCGGCGCGCATAACCTACGCCTGCCCGGAGGCAGGCATAAATAAAAAAATAAAGGTAGGGAGAATTTAGGTAGGGCTGGGGGGCGGTTTAGATAGGGGAAGGGAGGGGAAGGTGGGGGGGGGGGCGGAGGGAAAGGGGAAAGCCATCGGTGCTCCCTTAGGGCTCGGTGCGCACAAGGTGCACAAGTGTGCAACCCCTCGACCCCAGATTTTATAATATGCGCACGGCTGCGCGCACATGTTATAAAATCAGGCATAGATTTCTGTGCGCCGGGTTGCGCGCACAAATCTACGCCCGCGCGAAGGTACGGATATCTGGCCCAGATTATAGAGGTGAGCATGGACATATTTTTTGGTTTAAGCTGTTGTTTTGATTTAGTTTCCTGTTTCATTTGTTTATTTTATTTATTTCCATTAAAGCCAGTGAGATAAGCAATGCTTCCTATTTTTGATTCTAACATTAGAGCTTTCCATCCAAGTATTTTGAAACTTGCTGGCAAGCATCAGCAGCAGATTTAACAGTATCCTAAGATACCAACAGTGGCATGAGCAGCCCAAAGCATTAAGATGGTCACGTTCAAACCTGTTCGCGGGCGTCCATTTGTGCGCGCGCATATTCATGCGAGTGCCAAATCGCATGTGTAAGTGGGGGGGATTTCATTAGATGCACGCGGTGACACGATAGACCCTATTCCCTGTTCCCTCCCAGCCCATCAGTAAAGGAGCGTACTGGGAGGGAACTTCCTAACACCCCTAACTAACCTGCCTCCCTTTCCCCCTACTAATCCCAACCCCTAAAACACCACTAACTACCCTTCATTTTTTGTTTTGAAACTTACCTGCCTCGCCCAGACCCTACCTCTGGCCTTTTTCACAAACTCTTTCTTCTGCGCGAATGGACAGATACGCAGGCATGTCGCATCCACATGCATATCTGCCTGTTTTGGCGCGCATTGGGCTTTTAAAATTTGGCCTTGAGGAGCAAAGCAGTCCAAACAGAGGCATGAACAGCCCCAGGGCAGCATAAGAGGGGCAAAGAGCACAATGATACGTCTAAGGCACTATGAGAGAGGTAAAGCAGCACAAACAGTAGCATGAACATCTGTAAACACCATGACAGAGGGAATGAAGCAGCAGTAGCGGCATGAAGACCCGAAAGAAGTATTGAGAGGGTAGAGCAGCACAAACAGTTGCATGAACAGTGTAAGACAAAGGTTTATGGCAGTAACTACAGTGGCACCAATACCCTAAGACATAGCGTGAGATGTATGGCAGCTAGGGGTGTGCATTCGTTTTTGCCATATTGGCGATCCACAACGTATATTGCACTATTCGTAGTATTCGTGGGGAAGCGAAACGTATCGCGATTCCCCACGAATACACGAATCTTCACCAAATTATACAGCCACCTAAATAAAAATTTAAACAAACCCCCCACCCTCCGGAACCCCCCCAAGACTTACCAAAACTCCCTGGTGGTCCAGCGGGGGTCCAGGAGCCATCCCCTGCACTCATATCCTCGGTGCCAGTTTCATCATGGCGCCTATAGCCTTTGCCACAGGGGCTACCGGTGCCATTGGTCAGCCCCTGTCACATGGCCATCGGCGCCATCTTGTGCTCCTACCATGTGACAGGGGCTGACCAATGGCACCGGTAGCCTCTGTGACATAGTATGGGCAAAGACTATCGGTGCCATTTTGAGTACTGGCATCGGATGGCTGGAGTGCTGGAGGTCGCTCCGGGACCCCCGTTGGACCCTCAGGGACTTTTGGCCAGCTTGGGGGGGCTTCCTGACCCCCACAAGACTTGCCAAAAGTCCAGCAGGGGTCTGGGAGCGACCTTCTGCACGCCGGCCGTCCGCTGCCAGTACTCAAAATGGCACCGATCGCCTTTGCCCTCACTATGTCACAGGTACCGACGGTCGGCCCCTGTGACATAGTGAGGGCAAAGGCGATCGGCGCCATTTTGAATACTGGCAGCAGATCGCCTTTGCCCTCACAATGTCACAGGGGCCGACCGCCGGTACCTGTGACATAGTGAGGGCAAAGGCAATCGGCGCCATTTTGAGTACTGGCATCAGACTGCCGGTGTGCAGGAGGTCGCTCCCGGACCCCCGCTGGACGTTTGGCAAGTCTTGTGGGGGTCAGGAGGCCCCCCAAGCTGGCAAAAAAGTCCCTGTGGGTCCAACGGGGGTCCCGGAGCGACCTCCTGCACGCCGGCCGTCCGATGCCAGTACTCAAAATGGCGCCGATAGCCTTTGCCCATACTATGTCACAGGGGCTACCGGTGCCATTGGTCAGCCCCTGTCACATGGTAGGAGCACAAGATGGTGCCAATGACCATGTGACAGGGGCTGACCAATGGCACTGGTAGCCCCTGTGACAAAGGCTATCGGCGCCATGATGAAACCGGCACCGAGGGTGGGAGAGGGCAGGGGATGGTTCCCGAACTCCCCGCCGGACCACCAGGGAGTTTTGGTAAGTCTTGGGGGGGTCAGGAGGGTGGGGGGTTGTAGTTAGAGGTGTGCATCCGTTTTCCACGTATTTGTAATCTGCAACTTATTTTTTGCTATCTGTTAAATACGTGGGGAGGCGAAACGCATCGAGACTCCCCAAGTATTAAACAGATTTCTGTTTTATTCGGCCTCCTAAATAAAAATTTAAACCCCCTCACCCTCCTGACCCCCCCAAGACTTACCAAAACTCCCTGGTGGTCCAGCGGGGAGTCAGGAAGCCATCACTGTACTCATTTGCCGGTTTCATCACGGCGCCGATAGCCTGTGTCACAGGGGCTACCGGTGCCATTGGTCAGTCCCTATCACATGGTCACCGGCGCCACCTTGTGCTCCTACCATGTGACAGGGGCTGACCAATGGCACTGGTAGCCCCTGTGACATAGTATGGGCAAAAGCTATCGGCGCCATTTTGAGTCCTGGCGTCGGACGGCAGGTCGCTCTGGGACCCCCGTTGGACCCACAGGGACTTTTGGCCAGCTTGGGGGGGGGGCTCCTGACCCCCACAAGACTTGCCAAAAGTCCAGCGGGGGTCCGGGAGCGACCTCCTTTCACACCGGCCGTCCGATCCCAATACTCAAAATGGCGCCAATCGCCTTTGCCCTCACTATGACGGCGATCGGCGCCATTTTGAGTATTGGCATCGGACGGCGATTTTGAGTCTCAAAATGGCACCAATTGCCGTCATAGTGAGGGCCTAGCCAACTGGAAGGCCCAAGATGGGAGAAGAACAGGCTGCAGGAGCGGCTCCCTGCCGTGAAGAAGGAAGGCAAGCTGCAGGCACCGGCAGGGACGGCTTCCCTGCCAGCTGAAGACCCTGGCAGCAACGAGGACTGCTCCCTGCTGTCTGAGGACCTCAGGAGCGGCTCCAGCCACAAAGGCTGAAGAAGGATGCTGAATGCCAGCAACAGCAGGAGCAAGCAAGGCAAGGACGGCCTCCCTGCCATCTAAGGACCCCGGCAGGGCAACAACAGAAACAGGAGCAGCTCCAGCCATGTCAGGGAGAGCCGGAGTGGCAGCGGTAGTCCCGGCCGCGTGGGAAGGCTCCCAGCAGCTCAGTCCTGCCGCGCAGGGCAGAAGACTTCCACATTCGGGGGAGCAGTGTCAGCGGTCCGACTTGCCAAGAAGGTAGGGGGCCTGCCCGCGCTCATCGCGAGCAGGTTCACAACAGAAATAGTCTCCCAAATCTGTGCAGGAATGCCTCAGGCTGGTCAAGGGAATTCCTACCATCCAGGGCTTGGAAAAAGGTAGAGCAGAAGCACCCCTTCCAACTGGCAAGAATACTCTATCTCCACCTCTGCACAGAAAGATAAATCTCTTTCTCTTCCCAAGTTTTACTGATACACTGGATATTAGGCTTTGCCATGTACTCACAGTTGGTTGATTAATTCTTTGCTCTAATTGCAGTCCTTAGATCTCTTCCTTGAATCCCTGGTGGAAGAGATCCCTTGGAGCAGGAATTTCTTTACTCCGACACGGGCAGGAAAGGCAGTCAAAAAATTCTTCCAGGATATTGGATTTAATTTTTTCACAACTGAGAATAACATCACTGAGGCATCTTTTCTAATCTGCCTAGGCCCAGACCCAGGGTTCCCCATTCCCTGAGCCCTGGAGCTGAACAGGCTCCAGCATGGCCCCTACCACTTAAAAGCTTCAAGTCCAAAAAGATGCACTCAGAGGGATAACTCCCATCAGACAGGTTGTGTACTGGCTGGGCAGAAACCCTTCTGACAATGGCTAGGCCTGTAAAATAACAAAAACTAAGCTCCTCTCTACCTCTGAACACTGTTCACAACTCAAAGGACTGCCTTCTAGAGATGTGAATCGTGTGATCGATCGTCTTAACGATCGATTTCGGCTGGGAGGGGGAGGGAATCGGATCGTCGCCGTTTGGGTTTTTTAAATATCGTGAAAATCGTGTAAATCGAAAACCGGCACACTAAAACATCCCTAAAACCCACCCCGACCCTTTAAAATAAATCCCCCACCCTCCCAAACCCCCCCAAAATGCCTTAAATTACCTGGGGTCCAGAGGAAGGGTCCCGGTGTGATCTTTTACTCTCGGGCCTCCGGTGCTTGTAGAAATGGCGCCGGCGCTACCTTTGCCTTGTCATATGACAGGTCAAAGGTAGCGCCGGCGTCATTTTGTTTTTGTCCCCCGAGGTCAGGAGCGTAGGAGATCGCTCCCGGACCCCCGCTGGACCCCCAGGGACTTTTGGCCAGCTTGGGGGGGGCCTCCTCACCCCCACAAGACTTGCCAAAAGTCCAGCGGGGGTCCGGGAACGACTTCCTGCATGTGAATCATTTTTCCGTACGGAAAAACGATTCGCGGCAGGAGATCGCTCCCGGACCCCCGCTGGACCCTAAGGGACTTTTGTCCAGCTTGGGGGGGCCTCCTGACCCCCACAAGACTTGCCAAAAGTCCAGCGGGGGTCCGGAACGACCTCCTGCAGTCGAATCGTGTTGTCTACGGCCGGCGCCATTTTGCGCAAAATGGCGGCGCAAAATGGCGCCGGCCGTAGACAACACGATTCGACTGCAGGAGTTCGTTCCGGACCCCCGCTGGACTTTTGGCAAGTCTTGTGGGGGTCAGAAGGCCCCCCCAAGCTGGCCAAAAGTCCCTGGGGGTCCAGCGGGGGTCCGGGAGCGATCTCCTACGCTCCTGACCTCGGGGGACAAAAACAAAATGGCACCGGCGCTACTTTTGACCTGTCATATGACAAGGCAAAGGTAGCGCCGGCACCATTTCTACAAGCACCGGAGGTCCGAGAGTAAAAGATCACACCGGGACCCTTCCTCTGGACCCCAGATAATTTAAGGCATTTTGGGGGGGTTCGGGAGGGTGGGGGATTTATTTTAAAGGGTCGGGGTGGGTTTTAGGGTTGTTTTAGTGTGCCGGTTTTCCCGCCCTCCCCCTTCCCCTCCCCCTTCCCCCAATTTACGATTTTTTGACGATAAATCGGGGGAATTGTTATTGTATCGCGGCTCTAACGATATTTTAAATCGTCAAAAAACGATTCACATCCCTACAGTGCCTTCCAAGCTGTAGCAAGGTTGCAAGTGGGCTGGCCATGGATTCTCCAATTATTAAGCACCCAGGGCTTGCTGGTAACACGAGAAGATGGCTGGCTTATGCACAGTATTGTATACATAGAGACAAGAGAATTCCTACTCCTTGGAGTTTATAGCCAAGAATGAAAAAAACACACAATAATAACCAAATAAGAGGCTTTGAGTTAAAAGAGCAAGGCCACAATACTAATTTAGTCACTCCTTTACTTATTGTCGATTGGTCCATTCACTGTCACATGTCAGTGAAAGGAACAATCCCCTTTCAGGACAGCCTTCTGAAAGGCGATTGGTCCTTTCATAAGAACATAAGAAATTGCCCTGCTGGGTAGGGCCAAGGGTCCATCAAGCCCAGCATCCTGTTTCCTACAGAGGCCAAACTAGGTCACAAGAACCTGACAATTACCCAAACACTAAGAAGATCCCATGCTACTGATGCAATTAATAACAGTGGCTATTCCCTAAGTAAACTTGATTAATAGCTGTTAATGGACTTCTCCTCCAAGAACTTATCCAAACCTTTTTTGAATCCAGCTACACTAACTGCACTAACCACATCCTCTGGCAACAAATTCCAGAGCTTAATTGTGCGTTGAGTGAAAAATAATTTTCTCTGATTAATCTTAAATGTGCTACTTGCTAACTTCACGGAATGCCTCCTAGTCCTTCTATTAGCCGAAAGTGAAATGTCAGTGAAAAAGACCAATGGGCAATAAGTGAAGGAGTAAATAAATTAATATTAAGTGCCCGACACAATAATATTGATTAATTCACTCCTTACAGTGCCAGCAGTCAGGTTCCAAAAATGGACTCTGAATTTATCAGCGTCTGTTTTCCTAACCCATGGATCTGCACAGGTTAGGAAAATGGACAAATTTATCGGCGTCAGTTTTCCTAAACTGTGCACAGCCAGAGGTTCATGAAATGGATGCTTGCCAACTGAACATCCGTTTCCTGCACCCCACTGCCAGTGCTTTTTTTTCTCACTTTTTTAAAAATTATTAATTATTATTTTTTTGTATTATTTTTTTTAAAGATTTGTTCCTCCTAAATATCGCAATGATATTAAGTAGGAGGCTGTACAGGAAAGTAGTTTTTTCTGCTTTTCTGTATTAGTTTTAGGAGCGCTCAGCAATTAACGCCTGCTCCGGACAGGTGTTAAATTCTAATCACAAAAATGTGCATCTAAAGATGCACATTTTTATTTGTTTTGGGAGTGAATAGCTAATATCCTCATTCACATGCATTTGTAGGTGATGAACACTATTAGTTTCACTCCACGTTGGACGCGTGTTGTAGAAGAGCTGATCCCTTAGGGGCGGATTTTCAGAGCCCTGCTCGCCTAAATCCGCCCAAAACCGGGCGGATTTAGGCGAGCAGGGCCCTGCGCACCGGTGAGCCTATTTTACATAGGCCTACCGGCGCGTGCAGAGTCCCGGGACTCGCGTAAGTCCCGGGGTTCTCCGAGGGGGGGCGTGCCGGGGGCGTGTCGGGGGGCGGGCCCGGTCGTCGCAGCATTTCGGGGGCGTGTCGGCAGCGTTTTGGGGGCGGGTACGGGGGCGTGGCTATGGCCCGGGGCGGTCCGGGGGCGTGGCCGCACCCTCCGTACCCGCCCCCAGGTCGCGGCCCGGCGCGCAAGAGGCCCGCTGGCGCGCGGGGATTTACTTCTCCCTCCGGGAGGCGTAAATCCCCGGAGAAAGGTAAGGGGGGGGTGTAGACAGGGCCGGGTGGGTGGGTTAGATAGAGGAAGGGAGGGGAAGATGAGGGGAGGGCGTTAGAGGATTCCCTCCAAGGCCGCTCCGATTTCGGAGCGGCCTTGGAGGGAACGGGGGTAGGCAGCACGGCTCGGCGCGCGCCGGCTATACAGAATTCATAGCTTTGCGCGCGCCGATCCAGGATTTTAGTGGATACGCGCGGCTCCGCGCGTATCTACTAAAATCCCGCGTACTTTTGTTGGCACCTGGAGCGCCAACAAAAGTACGCCAACGCGCCTTGTTTGAAAATCTACCCCTTACTGCATAAGGGGATTAGTTAGCACCTATATAAGCTGCGTCCAACTGCGGGTTATACAATGCGCTCGGCTGAGCGGACTATATTGCATCAGTCCCTAAGTGGATCCCCTGCTACTAATGCCAGTAATAGCAGTGGCTGTTCTCTAAGACAACTTGATTAATGGCAGTTAATGGACTTCTCCAAGAATGTATCTAAACCTTTTATAAATCCAGCTACACTAACTTCATTAACCATATCCTCTGGCAACAAATTCCAGAGCTTAATTTTGTGTTAAGCGAAACAGAATTTTCTCCGATTTGTTCTAAATGTGCTACTTGCTAACTTCATGGAGTGCTCCCTAATCCTTGTATTATTTAAAAGTGTAAATATGAATATCTACCTGTTCTAGACCTCTCATGATTTTAAACACCTCTATCATATCCCCCCTCAGCCGTCTCTTCTCCAAGCTGAACAGCCCTAACCTCTTTAGCCTTTCCTCATAGGGGAGCCATTCATCCCCTTTATCATTTTGGTCGCTCTTCTCTATACCTTCTCCAATGCAACTAAATCTTTTTTGAAATGTGGCGACCAGAATTGTACACAGAATTCAAGGTGCGGTCTCACCTTTCCCTTCCTAAGAATTATTAGGAAGGGAAAGGTGAATAAAACGGAAAATGTCATAATGCCTGTATCGCTCCATGGTGAGACCGCACCTTGAATTCTGTGTACAATTCTGGTCGCCATTGGAGAAGGTATAGAGAAGAGCGACCAAAATGATAAAGGGGATGAATGGCTCCCCTATGAGGAAAGGCTAAAGAGGTTAGGGCTGTTCAGCTTGGAGAAGAGACGGCTGAGGGGGGATATGATAGAGGTGTTTAAAATCATGAGAGGTCTAGAACAGGTAGATATTCATATTTACACTTTTAAATAATACAAGGATTAGGGAGCACTCCATGAAGTTAGCAAGTAGCACATTTAGAACAAATCGGAGAAAATTCTGTTTCGCTTAACACAAAATTAAGCTCTGGAATTTGTTGCCAGAGGATATGGTTAATGAAGTTAGTGTAGCTGGATTTATAAAAGGTTTAGATACATTCTTGGAGAAGTCCATTAACTGCCATTAATCAAGTTGTCTTAGAGAACAGCCACTGCTATTACTGGCATTAGTAGCATTCTGTTTGCTTTTTTGATCTGCACCTGAAAAGCAGCTTCCTGTTTCTGCTCAACCCTCCTTTCATAGCAAGTTAAAGCATTTTCAAACAAATGGTTAACAATGACAGGAGAAGTAATATTACTTCTCCTGTCATTGCCCAAGGTGAGGCTTCTGCAGAGTTCTAGCTTTAGGATGGGTTTTCATCCCAGAGCTATATTCTAGAAGCCCCTAGGTACTGTAACAAGAATATACCTGAAAATATACTGGGAGAGATTATTTCTTTCCAAGTTTCTGTCTCCTCAGATGTAAACTCTTCTCTGTATATAGGGCCTGTTGCTTGGCCAACCTCGCTTAACGGCGCGGCAGGGTCCTCTGCCGGCTCCCTCATTGTGACAGGGAAACCCACCGACATGGATGCCGCCCAACTCATGCGTCTCAGCAGGCTTGCTAGGCGTGCGCGCTCTACCACCTTTTAAAGGGCCAGCAGTGAGGGAGTCCCCGCGGCCTGGGGCAATGACGGCAGGGCCAGGGCTCTACTTAACCAGAGTCCTGGCAGTCTGGGATTGCCTCTTCAATGGGTTCTGATCCTTGTGAGCTGCTGGTTGCTGCATTTTTCCAGAGTTCCTGTTCCTGAGTTCCTGTCTCCGTGCTCTGGTCCCTGCATCCTGATTCCCACCTTGGATTGTCTTCTGGCTCCTGATCTTGGTTCATCTCCTGAATTTCACTTGTCTGCCACCTGTCCTGACCTTGGAATGCCTCATCTGCTGCCCGTCCTGACCATTCCTTCTCCTTGCGCCATGGGATTCTTCTTCACCAGGAACCACCACCTAAATCCTGCTGGCCCCAGCACCCAAGGGCTCAACCTGCGGGGAACAAAGGCTCGTATAGCTGAAGATCCCGTTAGGATTCCTGCAATGACAAATTCCGCCTGCCGGACTTGCTGGGGCCTCCCCTCCAGGTAGTGACAACCTCACCTTGGCTACTGGTCCATACCCCAGCTGGCAACAGCTAACAGAGCCAGTGCAAGCAATTGTGCTATCCCGTGCAAACAATTTCCATGCTGCCCCCCCCCCCCCCCCATTTTAGGGCCGATACGAGAGCCGTCCTAGGCAAGCCATTGTGCCAAGCATCCTTCTCCTGTCTCCGTCCCTCCACCGTCTTTCTCTTGCGAGCCTTCCTGATTGGGGGGGGAAGCGGAAGCTGTGCACGTGCGCACAGGCAAACAGAGACAGGCCTCCCCAACGGCTGACGGCAGCTTGAGCGTGGCAGCTTACACCTCTCTCCTCTTTGGCTGCCGGCAGCCCCGTGGTCTCTCCTGCTGCTGCCACCTCGCTGCCACCCCCGGGTGTGCCACCCTGTGCAAATGCACAGTATACACACCTGGTCACGCTGGGCCTGTCTATACACTGATTTTGCATAGGCTAAAACACCCTGACCCAGAGGACTCAAAGATTTAAAACATGCATGCATACAATCTGGGCTTCCAATAGGAAAAGATAGCTCAGGAACAAAATGTGTTAGGAAGTTAGTGCTATGGTTTAGTACTTTTAAAAAATCAATTGTAAGATCTGAAATTCAAATCATAAGTAGTATTGGAAATAAATAAATGTGTGATCCAATTTATGCATTTAATTGACTGCTGTTCTTAGGTGAAATAACTAGGTCACCAGTTGCTAAGCAGTCCATCTAACAAGGTTGGAAAAGTCTTCACACATAATTAGATGTGCTTGAGTTGATGAAAGTCCCCAGGCTGAACATGTGGGAACACAAAATTCTATCTTTTCCCACGTGGTCAGCAGATACAATCATTTATAGACTAGTGTCTTGTAAATTTGCAGGGCAGATTATGGATGCCTGAACCAGAGAACATATTCACGTGTAGTTAGGGGCACGAGAGAGATTAACCAACTGCTCCTTGCTGGGCTTTCTGGAATCAGTTTAATGCATGCTCTATTGCAACGATTCTGAACCGGTGTGTCGCGACACACCAGTGTGTCACCAAGCACCAGCAGGTGTGTTGCGGCTCCCGGTGTCCCACTGCCCCAGTTGTGCTTCCCCGTTCCCTGCCCCCATAGGCCAATGGCAAGCCTCCTCCATTCTTCCTGCCCCTGCACAGGCCAATCGGAAGCCTCCTCCCTTCTACCTGCCAGTGGGAATAGGAAGAAAGGAGGAAGCTTCTCATTGGCCGGTGAGGCAGGAAGAAGGGACATAGCATAGGTTGGGGGTGGGGGGGGATGGGAGGAGTGGTACTGTCGAAACAAGGCCACCAGGGGAGCTCATCCCCATGGCGGTGAAGAAGCCCAACCCAATGAAGCAAGGCCACCACAGGAGCTCATCCCCATGGCGGTGAAGAGGAAACCCGACCCCATTGAATTAAGGCTGCCACGGGATCCCATCCCCGTGTTGGCAAAGAGGAAGCCTGGCCCTGGCCAAGCAAAGCTGCCATGGGAGCTCATTCCCGTGGTGGCAAAAAAAGAAGTCCCGCTGGAGTAAAGCCGTGGCAGAACTGGAGCCTATCCCTGCAGCAAAAGAAGAAGAGGTTTGGAGGTGAGGCCCGGTGCATGCATGTGAGAATGGGAGCCTGAGTGTGGGTGTGAATGGGAGCCTGGGTAAGGGCTGGTGTGTGTGGGTGTGAATGGGAGCCTGGGTGGGGTGTGAATGGGAGCCTCGGTGAGGGCTGGTGTGTGTGAGTGTGATTGGGTGTCTGGGTGAGGGCTGGTATGTGTGGGTGTGAATGGGTGCCTCGGTGAGGGCTGCTGTGTGTGGGTGTGAATGGGTGCCTGGGTGAGGGCTGGTGTGAGTGGGTGCGTGCTGTTGTATGTGGGTGTGACTGGGTGTGTGCTGGTGTGTGTGTGGGTGTGAATGGGAACCTGAGTGTGGGTGTGAATGGGAGCCTGGGTAAGGGCTGGTGTGTGTGGGTGTGAATGGGAGCCTGGGTGGGGTGTGAATGGGAGCCTCGGTGAGGGCTGGTGTGTGTGAGTGTGATTGGGTGTCTGGGTGAGGGCTGGTATGTGTGGGTGTGAATGGGTGCCTCGGTGAGGGCTGCTGTGTGTGGGTGTGAATGGGTGCCTGGGTGAGGGCTGGTGTGAGTGGGTGCGTGCTGTTGTATGTGGGTGTGACTGGGTGTGTGCTGGTGTGTGTGTGAGTGTGAATGGGTGTGAGAGCATTTGTGTGTGATTTTGAGCTTGTATATAAGAGAGAGCATGAGTGTGATTGAGAGAGACACTGGTCAGGGAGGTGATGTGTTTCTGGGTGAGAGAGATACTTGTCAGGAAGATGACTGGGGTGTGCATGAGAGACCAAGACTGGTCATGGAGTCTAATTTGGGGTATGTGTGTGTGAGAGAGTGACTGGTTGTGGTCCCTAAGAAGAGGATTGTGAGGACAGAGCTTCAGCAGCCGCTGCTGCTTCTGGTGAGTGCTTCTGGCATGCAAGAGAAAGGAGCAGGAGAGTTGCTGGAGAGGGTAAGTAAAGGTGGCTTTTTAAATTTATTTTTCTTGATTGACTGCCATTTTAATTATTGGGTATTATGTAATCTGTCTGTTTTGAAATATTTAATTGGTATTTGGACAATTTTTAAATAATTTTTATGAGTTTTTAATTGTTGAATGTTATTCTGTTCATCAGCTGTTTTTTAGTATAGCTTTACAGTTATTTCTGTGTGGGGATCTATAGCAGCTTGGCTTGTTCTGTTTTCCTAATGTTAATGTTTAGGGCCTGGTTTAATATTTGTAGTGTTGCCTTTTCATAGGTAGGGTTGTTAATGTTTGAGTGTGTTCCATAATGCAGGTGTAACTTTGTGTGGATTAGTTTGTGTGCATTATTGGAAATCCTGAGAGTCTGTTAGGTGCTATATTTCTCTTTCCATTTCTCCAGGTTTGCACTGCATGCAGAGTGGCTGTTTTGGTTTTCCATTCCAGTTTCTGTCTCCATATATTAATAATGTGTGGTCTTTCTGTACTTGGTGAAGGTCAGTTCTGGGTGTGTGACCGAGGTGAGGTATTTTACTAGCATGGAGGCATTTGTATCAATCTTATTTGTTGTGTTTTCTGAATAGGATATGCATTAGTGGTAAATTACTGTCTTTTCATAAGGAGGGATATTGTGCCTGGTAGTAGAAGGAGTTTGTTTTGCTTTTACGGAGATGTCACCAGAACCAGAATATCTTTTTTGTATGGTGAGTTGTACAGGTGAATGTCCTAGTTCTGTTCGGCATCCATTGCTGGGGGTCAAGGAGGTTCCCGTGGATGCAGAGTGCATGTTTACATATAGCCCTGTGACTGTCAGGTGTGTCCCGGCCGAAAAAATGTTGAGAACCACAGCTCTATTGGATGCATGGAAGAGCATCCCATGGAGGCAAAACCAGTATCAGAACAGGATGGGGGCCAGGTGCTCTTTTTCTCCAATCATCATCTCTTCTGCATGGAAAGTGAAGGTAATGTTGATGATCAGGTGCTATTAGGAAAACTTGATGGACTTATCTATCCAGTCTTATCTATCATCATATTCTGTTTCTATGATTTACTAGGTCTCAGAGTCTTATATTTTACCATTTGTCTTTGCAAAAGGTAAAAGAGGAAGAATGTAGTAAAGAACGTTAAAGCTATCACAAGCATTTACACACATTAATGGCCAATGTTAGTGCAGGTTGGTACATCAGTGGTGATTTTCTGGCAGGTAAACCTAGGTTACCAACCTGAAACCTTTTGTCTCCAACCTAGAACCTTTTGGAACTTACTTTCTTTTCCCCACTAGGAAAGAAGAAGTTGGAGGATGCTGCTGGCCCTGACCTGATACCTTTTCTTTAAAAAAAAAAATACAATTACTACTACTAGGCCCCATAGTGGCCTAACTTCCTTTTTTCTTTTTAACACATTAATTGAAGGCAGAAAAATATTCAAGTGGGGCACCCAGACTGCCCAGTAATAACTGCTGCGCTGTCAAAGGCACTAGTGAGATGCACCTGGTGGTTTAAATCAACTCTCTATTTATTTATTGGGGTTTTTTTATACCATTATTCGAATAAACATCACAACGGTTTACATAGAACTGAGGAGAAATACAATGAACAGGGTGAGGGAAAGAGGGGAGCAGGGAGAAATAGAGGAAGATAGGGGAAAGGGGGAGGAAGACAAGGACAGCGTAGGGCAAAGGACAAGCCGAGGGTTATACAGGGTGCATAAAACAGTAACAAAATGTCAAGCGGTAAGTAGTAAGTTAGAGGAAACTATAATACATTAAGCCTCAACAGGGCATCAAACAGTATAAACTATGATACAGAGAGCCTTAAACAGCGAGCGTCAAGGAGTAGTAGAAGGCAGGAGATTAAGTAATCGACAGGGGGCATGGGCAACCGGGTGCAACTTGGCATCGGAGACCAAGTGGGGAAAGGAGGCTAGGGGTGGTTAAGATCTGGGAAGGTTTGATTGAAGAGCCAGGTCTTCAAACCTTTTTTGAATTTTTTTGTGCAGACTTCTAGACTAAGGTCCAGAGGCATAGAGTTCCAGAGGGATGGGGCCGCTATGGAGATGGCTCATTCCCTTGTGGAAGAAAGGTGTGTGATTTTGAGGGAGGGGGTGAGGAGGGTGCCTAAATGAATGGATCTAGATGGCCGTTTGGAAGAACGGAAACAGGGCGCATCGTCAATCCATGAGAGATTGTGGTTGTGATTTGTGAATGATTGTAAGGGTTTTATGTACTATACGGGCCAGGATGGGGAGCCAGTGCAATTCCTTAAGGATGGGGGTGATGTGATAAGCTTTGCGGGTGTTAGTCAGGATTCTTGCCATGGAGTTCTGGAGAATTTGGAGGGGCTTAATGGTCGTGTATGGAAGGCCTAGGAGTAAGGAGTTGCAATAATCCAATTTTGAGAGTAAGGTCGCTTGTAGGACTGTACGGAAATCTTGTGCATGGAGCATGGGTTTGAGTCTTTTTAGGATATTTAGTTTAAAGAAACCATCTCTTATGGTGGTGTTGATGTGCTTTTTAAAGGTGAGTTGATTGTCTATACAGAACCCAAGACCTCGCACATGAGATGGGAAGGTGTTGAAGATGAAATTGGGGTCTAGAAGGTCAAGAGGGTTGAGTGGAAGAGGGTTCTGATGATTGGTTATAAGGAGGAGTTTGGTTTTCGATGTGTTAAGGGCCAAATGGAGATTGGTAAGGAGGGTGTTTATGGAAGTGAGGTAGTTTTCCCAGGCCATGAGGGTTTTGTGAAGTGATTCCTTGATCGGGATGATGATTTGGATATCATCAGCATATAGGAAAAATTTGAGGCCGAGGTCAGTGAGGAGATGGCAGAGGGGCAGAAGGTATATATTAAAGAGGGTGGAGGATAGGGAAGAGCCCTGAGGGTTGCCTTGGGACAGCTGGATGTGGGAGGATTCTGATTTGGCAATTTTAACGGAGTAGGCTCTATTATTTAAGTATGAGGTGAACCAAAGTAGGGCAGTGTCAGTGATCCCAATATCTGTTAATCAGTCCAGGAGGATCTTATGGCTGATAGTATCAAAGGCAGCTGAGATGTCAAGGATGGCAAGGATAAAAGATTGCCCATGATCCATGCCTTTGAGTAGCATGTCAGTTAGGGAGACAAGGAGGCTTTCAGTGTTGAGGGATTTGCGGAAGCCGAATTGAGATGGGTGTAGGATATTATGATCCTCAAGGTAATCGGAAAGTTGAGAGTTTACTATCTTTTCCATGACTTTGGCCAGGAAAGGAAGGTTGGAGATGGGGCGGTAGTTAGAGGGGTTGGAAGGGTCAAGGGAGGGTTTTTTAAGGAGGGGCTTGACCACAGCAAGTTTAAGTGGGTCTGGGACTTTACCATGGGCGAGGGAGCAGTTAATAATTTCAGCCAGGGGTTTCGAGATGATGGCCGGGATGGCCAGTAAATCTTTAGTAGGTATGGTGCAGAAGTGTGTGCAAATAATTATAACCCAGAATACAGCTTGAAAAAGAGAAACAATCACAATGTGAAAATTCAGCTGGAGAAAGAACCTCTTTGAAAGGTGTATAGCATAACCATCATAAATAGCCTCAGTAAAGCTTGTGGCTTATATGTAAAAACTCGTATTGCTCTGGGCTTGTCTAATCATAGGTTGTGAAAACACTTACAATGCCCTAAACAGGGCTATATGTGCAGCACAAACACTGTAAACATTTCAATAACTAGTGGATGCACTTATCTTGGTCCACGTGAGAATTAGATGGCAAACAGCCCTGAAGTGCTTCCTCCCGACACCACAGTGTTTCGGAGTCTGTTACTCCTTCTTCAGGGACCTTCAGGGAAAAAATCAGCCGTCTACATAAATCTACGTGGGAAAAAAAGAAGTGAGAGTTCTTGAAAATGCTTGCCGGCTAATATAATGCAATGGTATACAACTGTTCTTTAACTGAAAAACAGCGTTTGCTTGTGCGCTAAAACAATATGAAAATTTTAGATAAAGTTTACAAAATTGCAACCTAAATGTATTTCAAAGAAGGGCCGTCTGTCCAAAGATGAAAGTACTTACGTGCACCGTCAGAAGTGCAGCCTGCCACCGTTCTGTTTGACAACTGACAGCTTGAGGCGCCAAAAGATGCTGAATTTAAGGCGATTCCACCGACTGACTCGGTGGCAGGAAATGACGTCTGGCGTTCCAAATAGGGGGATGTCCATATATGGGGATTGACGTAATGAAGAAATCCCCTGCTGAACTAATGCCCAAAAAAGGTCAATGACGTCACGGACTGCGGCCATTTTGGAGCGGATTTCTCAGTCACACTATGAGAACGCTATAAGAACAAGAGCGATGTGGTGAGCAGTTCAAACCAAGGAAAACCACTCTACTTTTTCATTTAAACCCTGTGGTTCCACAGATTGCAATTTGAAAATCAATTTGTTCTCTTTATGATTCAACAAGCTGGAGCGATCTCCACCTCTCCAGTGTGGGGGGATATGTTCAAGAATAACCCACTTAAAATCAGCAAATGAATGTGTGTGGGAAATACAGTGTTGAACCTCTGGGGCTTTTGTATCCTGATTGTTGATCCTGCTACAATGTTCTATGAGTCGAATACGAATCTTGCGTTTAGTTCGTCCAACAAACATTTTTTTGCAGGGACATTGTAGAGCATATATCACAAATTCAGTATTGCAATCGACAGCTTGTTTGATCTGAATCTGGAGTCCAGTGTGAGGATCTTGCCAAACAATACCTACATGTGCTTGAGAACAAAAGGAATAATTGCCACATATAGTTTGTCCTACCTGTTGTGGGTGGGAAACGACCTGTGAGGCCGCTCTAACTACCCTTTGTTTGATATTCGTGCCACGAGAATATGCAAACATAGGAAGATCTTGAAAAATAGCGTGGAGGCTTAACACATGCCAGTTGTTTAAAATAGCTAATTTAATGTGGGATGTAAGGTTTGTGAATGGTAAGACACGAATTAAACTTGGAGCATCCTTCTTTTGTTTGTACTGTAATAATTGGTCTCTATCCGAGAAAGTGGCTCTCTTGTATGCCCTTTGAATGACGCGGGCAGGATAACCTCTCTCCTGGAATCTTTCACACAATTTATCTGCTTGTTTGTGAAATTCATGAATATCTGTACACAATCTCCGGATGCGAAAAAACTGGCCCACCGGGAGGCCTTCTTTGAAACATCTTGGATGGTGGCTCTCAAACCGCAGATAGTTGTTTCTATCTGTTGCTTTTCTAAATAGCGTTGTATGGATGCCTGAAACATCTTTCTGAATTTGAATGTCCAAAAAGGACAATTGATTCAAATGATAAGTGAGACTGAACTTAAGATTAGGGTTTACTTGATTGAGCCACTGATGAAATTGTAAAAGAGATGATTCTGTGTCAGTCCAAATGAAAAATATGTCATCTATATAACGAGACCATAATTGTACAGACTGAAAAAAAGGGGATGTGTATACGTGATCCTCCTCAAATTTGGTGACATATAAATTAGCCACATCTGGGGCAATGGGCGAACCCATTGCAACTCCATGGATCTGGAGATAACATTTCTGTTCAAATGAGAAAAAATTATTGAACAATATGAACTCTGTAAGTGCAGTAAGAAATTCTGATGGTATGCGTTGTGGTCTAATTCTGTTGTCAATGACTTCTTGGACCAATTGTATGGCATCTATTTGGGGGACATTAGTATAAAGCACCTCCACATCCAAGCTTACTAAAAAGCTATGACTGGGGACATGGTTTACCCTGGCAAGTTTGTTAAGCATATCTGAAGTGTCTTGAATATAGGAAGCGGAGTTTTTCACTGCTGTGCGGAGGAAAAGGTCCACAAACTTGGCTAGTGGTTCTAAAATAGACCCATTAGCTGAAACTATCGGTCTGCAAGGAGGATTGACTAAGGTTTTGTGAATCCTGGGGACCCCGTATATTACCGGGGACCATGGTGATGATACCTGTAGATAATTGTATTCTCTTGAAGTGAGAAAACCCTGTGCTTGTGCTTTATGTAATAGATCTTGAATGTTGCTATGTAGAATAGAGGTGGAATCAACATCCAGAGGTCGATAATATTTCCGGTCGCTGAGCTGATGTGATAATTCTGCACAGTAATCTTCACGGTTCATGATGACGGTGGCCCCACCTTTGTCTGCAGGTTTAATAACTATTTCCGTGTTATTTGCCAGGGCTCTCAATGCTAAGTTCTCTTCTTTGGAGAGATTAAAAAAAGTACGATGCTGTCTGGATTCCATGTTAGAAATGTCTTGTAGGACAAGCGTCTGAAATGCCTTAATCTGTTCGTCTGCCACACCTGGAGTTTTCCAATGGGACTTGTTTCTAATGATCGATATATCTTGTGTGGCTGTTGGTGATTTGGAAAAGAAATGTTTGATCAGCAACGATCTGAAAAATCTATATAAGGATACCCAGCAAGTAAATGGATCATATCTATTCGTGGGTACGAATGAGAGATCTCGATTGAGGACTTGCTCTTCATGACATGTGAGATTGTATGTGGATAAATTGATTACCGACGATTGGTTGTGTTTTGAGACCGGGTGAATGGCTTGTTCCATAGTGAATCGTCTTCGGTACTCTGTTGTTGATTGGTCTTTCTTGCGTAGGATCAAGGGGGGCGGGTGGGATATCAACGCTTCTCTAAAAAAGCAGCTGATCGCTGTGCACGTGGTTCCTGATGATCATCTGATCCACTGGATGAATCATCGGAAGCAGCAAATACCACCTTTTTTGGAGCTGTGGTATTGTCTTCCTTCTTATTGAGCCATGAATAAATACTGGCCTGGGCGTAGTCGTTTTTGTGTCTTTTAAATTTGGCAATTTTATTACGTTTAATGTCAGTTTTAAATTTTTCAATGGTTTGTTGAAGTTCTTCCATAGCTGGTTGAACCAATTCTATTGCTGTATTGGCTTTGAATTCTTCTTCAATAACCACGATCTCTGCTTGAATCTCCTCGGTGACAATTTTAGTATACTCTATTATTAAAAGCATGAGTCTAGCGAACACTTATTCAGGATCGCCGCCCATTTAGAAAGAAAGTCCGGTCTGTCCGTGAACATTAAAGGTGCCTTACTGATGCGTAAACCACGTGGTATAACTTGTTGCTTTACATATTCTACCATAGTAATTCCATGCAGTGCAGCGCGAGTGTTTCTTTTGTACAAAATGAGTAAATCTCCCAAACTGTCCGGTGGTCCAGACAAGGGTGTAGAATCAGAAAAAAGTGATGTTCCTTGAGCAATATTAGTGACATGTTCGGCTGAATAGCTGAATATGTCTTTCCAGTCTGATGCTGCCATTGCTATGAATGGGAAAAAGCTGACAGTAGTCAAATAATTATAACCCAGAATACAGCTTGAAAAAGAGAAACAATCACAATGTAAAAATTCAGCTGGAGAAAGAACCTCTTTGAAAGGTGTATAGCACAATTGTCATAAATAGCCTCAGTAAAGCTTGTGGCTTATATGTAAAAGCCCGTATTGCTCTGGGCTTGTCTAATCATAGGTTGTGAAAACACTTACAATGCCCTAAACAGGGCTATATGTGCAGCGCAAACACTGTAAACATTTCAATAACTAGTGGATGCACTTATCTTGGTCCACGTGAGAATTAGATGGCAAACAGCCCTGAAGTGCTTCCTCCCGACACCACAGTGTTTCGGAGTCTGTTACTCCTTCTTCAGGGACCTTCAGGGAAAAAATGAGCCGTCTACATAAATCTACGTGGGAAAAAAAGAAGTGAGAGTTCTTGAAAATGCTTGCCGGCTAATATAATGCAATGGTATACGACTTGGAATTTGAACTTACTTAATATTGCTCAGTCAGTTCTTTAATTGAAAACCAGCATTTGCTTGTGCACTAAAACAATATGAAAATTTTAGAGAAAGTTTACAAAATTGCAACCTAAGGGGCGGATTTTAAGAGCCCTGCTCGCCTAAATCCACCCAAATCCGGGCGGATTTAGGTGAGCAGGGCCCTGCGCGCCGGTGAGCCTATTTTACATAGGCCTACCGGCGCACGCAGAGCCCCGGGACTCGCGTAAGTCCCGGGGTTTTCTGAGGGGGGCGTGTCGGGGGCGGGCCTGAACCGCGCCGCATTTTCAGGGCGTGTCGGGAGCGTTCCGGGGGCGGGCCCGGGGCGTGGCTACGGCCCGGTCTGGGGGCGTGGCTGCGCCCTCTGGACCCGCCCCCAGGTCGCGTCCCAGCGCGCTAGCGGCCCGCTGGCGCACGGGGATTTACGTCTCCCTCCGGGAGGCGTAAATCCCCCGACAAAGGTAAGGGGGGGTTTAGACAGGGCCGGGCGGGTGGGTTAGGTAGGGGAAGGGAGGGGAAGGTGAGGGGAGGGCAAAAGAAAGTTCCCTCCGAGGCCGCTCCGATTTCGGAGAGGCCTCGGAGGGAACGGGGGTAGGCTGCGCGGCTCGGCGCGCGCCGGCTATACGGAATTGATAGCCTTGCGCGCGCCGATCCAGGATTTTAGCGGATACGCGCGGCTACGCGCGTATCTACTAAAATCCCGCGTACTTTTGCTTGCGCCTGATGCGCCAGCAAAAGTACGTTAAATCGCGCGGTTTGAAAATCTACCCCTAAATGTATTTCAAAGAAGGGCCGTCTGTCCAAAGATGAAAGTACTTACGTGCACCGTCAGAAGTGCAGCCTGCCAGCGTTCTGTTTGACAACTGACAGCTTGAGGCGCCAAAAGACGCTGAATTTAAGGCGATTCCACCAACTGACTCGGTGGCAGGAAATGACGTCTGGCGTTCCAAATAGGGGGATGTCCATATATGGGGATTGACATAATGAAGAAATCCCCTGCTGAACTAATGCCCAAATCAACCTATGATTAGACAAGCCCAGAGCAATACGAGCTTTTACATATAAGCCACAAGCTTTACTGAGGCTATTTATGACGGTTGTGCTATATACCTTTCAAAGAGGTTCTTTCTCCAGCTGAATTTTCACATTGTGATTGCAGAAATGTGTGCTGCAGGTTTGATTCTTTTTAAGGTAGATTCAATTTCTTTGGCAGAGGTAGGCTCAAGAGAGGCAAGGATGGTGTTAGGAGTTTTGGGGAGGGGGTTAGTGGGTATGGGGTTGGGGTTGGGGGAGAATTGGATGAGGATGTTGGCTATTTTGGTTTTGAAGAATTGGGCAAGTTCTTCACATTTGCTTTCTGCTACCTCATCCATGTTGGGGGGGGGGGGGGGGGGGTGGAGGATTTGGTGAGTTCTGCTACATAAGCGAAGAGGGCTTTGGGGTTGTATTGGTAATCATGGATTTTTGCAGAATAGAAATCACGTTTGGTCTGAAGAATTGCTAGTCTGTAGGAGTGGAGCGTGGATTTGTAGGAAGCAGCAAGTTTGGAGGAGGGGTTTTTACGCCATGATCTTTCTTTGATTCTGAGGATGTTTTTTAGTTCTTTTAGTTTGGGATTGTACCATGGTTTTCTGGTGCTGCGCGATTGGGGTATCTCTTTAGTAGTAAGGGGGCATAGTTGGTTGGATATCGTGGAGGTGATGTGATGCAAGGGCTGCGTCTGGAGAGGAGAGATCTAGAATGCTAAGTGATTTGGAGCACGAGGAAATCAATTCATCTGTGGGACAGGATTTATGCTAGGAAATAGAATAGCTCTGAGTGTAGGTCTGAGTGAGGGGGGCCTTTGTGGTAAGGAGGGCCTTGATGAGGGAGTGGTCAGACCAGGGGACAGGTGTGCTGGTAGGTGTGTTCAGGGATTGGAGACTAGAATTAGTGAAAATAAGATCTAGGGTGTGTCCTGCTTTGTGTGTGGGGGAAGAGATAAGTTACTGGAAACCAAGAGCATGTAAAGCATTGAGGACGGTCTGGCAGGATGAGGTGGGAGGGGTGGTATCTACATGGAGATTAAAATCTCCTAAGATTACAGCAGGAATGTCAATGTTTAGGTTATCGGATATGAATTCAATGAGAGGGGAGGGGTTGTTTTCCAAACAGCCGGGTGGGGCATATATGAGACAGTTTTGGAGCTCTTTGGATTTAAAAAGGCCGATTTCCAGTCTGTCAGGGGTGGTGATGTGTAAGTGTTTAAGTTTGAGGTTTTTTTGGCTATAAGGAGTAGGCCTCCCCCTCTTTTTTTTGGGTCTGGGGATAGAGAATATGTCATGAGTCTGGTGGAGAAGCTGATTTAGGAAAACAGTGTTAGTGCTCTTTAGCCATGATTCGGTGATGGCGCATATTTCAGGGTTAACATCCGTGAGTAGGTCATTGAGGATGGGAGCTTTTTTGTGAAGTGATTGGGCATTAAATAATAGGATGACTAGGGAGGTGAGACCCAGAAGTTGTGTTAGTGGGGAGACCATGATTGGAATGAGTGATTTGTGCTGCACAGGGTGGCGGAGGATAAGGGGGGATGGTGAGTCTTTGGAAGGGAAAATGAATAGAGGGGATGGGGTGAATGGACATTGTGAAAGCAGAGGGGATAGAAGAAGAGAGATTGTAATGGGTAGGGGAAGCGGGAGATAGAGGCGGTAATGTTTGGTAGGGGAGAGAGGGCATTCACTACAGGGGTGTCTCTAGACTTTCTGGAAAATATATGATGCATGTATTTTGGAATATAAACTAAGTACTGTCTAAAAATATTATCCTATCCTGAAGCCTCTTCCCAAAGGAAAATACCACATATTCACTAAAAATCATCATTGATTTCTTGAATATGGCATCTTGGCAGATACCTAATTCAACACAACAAAAGGGCCCTGAAAGAAAATGATATCTAGCTTACCATGTTTCCATACCACATTAAGCTCAGTGGGTTTCCTTTTTCACAGTCGCCTAATATGTAGCTGGCCTCATCTGTCAAGGAAAAGCAGGTGTGAGGAGTCCAAAATAAATGAGAATAAGTGACGGGGACGAAAGTAGAATTTGTTTCTGATTAAATGAGAAAGGACAAGCCACATCCTGAAGCTAATTGTATTTTTCAGTATTTCACTCTCCCCTTGAAATCCAATTAGAAACAAGCTATTATTAAGGCCCCATGGCATCCACATTACAGGAAAAAATCTCCAACATGGAAATGGGAGGTCCTCCTTCCTTCCATTACTGCTGTACTTAATTCTAAGGAAGTTTGCTCTCCAGACAAGAGGAATATGAACCAGACACCCTTTATCGAGTTGTGACATTGAGGCAGGCTGGAAAGGATCATTTTGAAAACACCAACCTCAATATTGATGCCATTTCACACCTGATAATGTTTGCTGCAGCACAGTACTTAGGAAAATCAATTTTCTTTTGTTCCAAATAACTTATTCTGTTACTGCCGATAAATTTTCTTTTCTGGCCAAGTAACCATGTCAGCAACAGGCGCAGGCAGAGAATGCTATAGGTGGGTCCATCAATTCGTACTGCACGTTGAAAAGCTTTCAGTGCTTATGAAAATCCTTTCCAACCTCAGGAATTCACCTCATAAGGACTGCTTTTTATAAAGTTCTACAGGGCCAAATGTTCTTAAGCACTGAGCTTTTGGAGGAGCTCAGAAAGAGATTTAGAATCCATAGGTATGTCTTCAATGGAGTGGCCCTTTTGTGCTGTTTAGCATTTGTACACACTACCTAGCAAATGGAGTGCCAGATTTCCTAAGTCATAAATTCAGCCCATAATGCCCCTGCATCGCACATACACCTGTGAAGGAAAGGAGAGATCTGTACACCAGTTGTCCATGTGATGCCTTTTCCCTGGAGAAACTTAATTTTTAACATTTTGAATTTGGATTTTTTAGCCCATTTTTTTCAAGTAATGCTCAAGGTAACTTACAGCATTTTTATTTTATAATCCAGGCGCAATAAGAGATCTACACTTCTGTCAGCAGTTCAGTTGCGAAGGTATGACAAAATGAGGGTACAACATCTCAAACATGTTTTTATATATTTCTTTTTTTTAGTTAGTTCAGTATAAGTGTCATCTGTAACTTGTTTGCTGATCTTTCTGTCTGCATCTGCCATCTAAACTAGCCTGGCCAGTGGTTCCTGAGGACCAAGTTGAGAACCACTGCTCTAAAAAATAATGCTCTACTATCTCTGTGAGTCTTCTAGTAGCCAAGAATTCTTGGAGCTGCTGCAAAGGACACTTCCTGCATTCACTTGCGCAGTGCATCATAAATACTGCTACCATGGTGATTTGGGGATAATTTTATAAACAGCCATATAAGAAAGTCGACAAATATGTGCATAAGTTATACCAACATATGCATGTGTGTTTGCTTTGAAAATGATCCCATCAAAACTACCCCCACACAATTGCATCTGCTATATGTTTTGAGAAAATGTACAGACATACTTTAGAAAGTGGAAAAGTAAGTGCAAACCCCTCCCCAACTCCACCCAGAGAACATCTCTGCTCAGTGTGCATACAGGACACACTCACATAGGCTTAGCCACATATTGGGTGGGCAGCTTTATAACAGGGGGAATCGTGTCTTACCTGCAGAAAGGGCCTTACGCTCAGGGCTGAATTTTCAAAGCCATTTATTTACTTGCAGAAAATCATGCTCTAAACAAAACGTGTCTGAAAGGAAACAGCCCAGGGCTCTGTGCATATAAAAGTACTTCTGCAACCTGGCTGTGCATGCACTTTACTGCAAACTAGGGCTGTGCATGCACTTTACTGCAAACAGGTGGCAGTGTTGGGACTTCCACGCATGCTCTTTTCATTTAAAAAGGATGCATACAAGTTTACTTGTACAAGTTATGCTCTCTGAATAGGGGCTGTAACTCTGTGTAATTTAATCTATGTGCATAACAAACCAATTATCTGTACATTGTTTTAAAATTCATGGTAAAGTTTGCATATAAAAGCCGGTATGCACAGATGTTGTCCGAAAGTGCACAATTATAAAATGACCCTTCCTATGCATAACAAAATCTCTTAGCACTAACAAACATTTAGCATTAAATGACAGCCAACAAAACTATTGTTTCAAGTATTTGGAATTCTGTGAAAGAGAGCCATTGGCTAGCTTTCTGTTATTCGGGTGGCTACTGTGCAATTAAAAAGAAACTTTTACACAGGTGAGCACAGAACAGCCACATGCCACACGGCCAGAAAGATACTCCACCAGTCAGATCTGAGGAATAGCAAGACCCTGCAAGCCTCTGTAAATGTGACAAATAAGCTTCTGTCCATTGCAGGTCATTCACAACTTCTAGAACCTCCATTTCCAATAGCACAGTGCAAGGTTAGAGGAGGATATGTGTAGACTGTTGATCCCTAGAAAAGACGGTGTACTTATCTCTGGCTGATGATTCTGTTTTTCACTTACAGGCAGAAACCATAATATAAAACTTAAAATCCTCTTTTTGTAATGTACTAATTGTTTTAACCAATTTTTACATGATACATCCAGATAAGAAATGCCATATAGAGTCAATCCAAATATCCATCACTCTCAACATCCTGTCTCCCACGGTGGCCAATCCACATCAAAAGCATCCGATGGGATCCCAAGAATAATAAACTGAAGGAGCTGCTTGAGCATGTCTACAGTGGGTGGATTTCATCAATTGGCCTTAACTGGTTCATGCTATCTTCCATTTATGATGGGGTGGTTAAGGATGTGGGGAGTGGAGGTTGGGGTGCCATAAGGCATTAATCTGCATAGGTATCTCTGCTTAACCTATCACTGCAGCAATCCTTCAGCTAAGGGCAAAGTACATAACTCTCTTCCAAGCTTAGCACCAGTTGAATAGATCTTAACTAAACAACAGGATTCCTGTCCAGAAATCATATTTGGTGTTTTTGCCCTGGCAGTGCACAGTATGGTTGCTGGGCCATGGAGGCACCCTTCAATAAATCATATTTGCAGTGTTCTGTATATAGTGCTATAATTCTGAAAGATCAAGTACATTTTACATCTTCCAGGGTTTACTTTAGCCATGTGTATCTTCTTGCCTTGTTCCTTCATATTTAGTTTAAATAATATTGGCATGGAGGGAGGGTTATTTTTAGGGGAGGGGCACTCTATTCCAGCTCAATGCTAATATTAGTTAAAAGGGAAAACTTATGAAAAATTGTGGAATTCCTTTTTTAAAAATGTTGGCTCTGCTCACTTTTGTCTGCTCCTGGATGAGGGGGTCAGCAGCCCTATTTGTGATAAAGGAACCTGAGTGCACAGGTAATCTAACAATCACTATCTCTTCAATTAAAAAGAGACACCTCAAGAGGTTTGTCACTTTCAAGAGACACCTCAACCATGAGTATAGGCCAACAGAAAGTGTCATAATTAAATGGCCACAGAAACATGGTGACTTCCATATCGGTATTGCTCATTAAAGTTAATGACTGCGTTAGATGTTTTCTTGTTGTTACATTTTGGGTCAAGCTTCTTACTAATGAGGTAAAACTGGATTCTAAACACAATTTGAGAGTAAGAGGGAAACTATCTACAAGTCCCTTGTAGTAGTTAGCTATATCTCTATAGGAGGCCCATCTAGTAACTCGAGGTGAGGTTTAGGTAGTAGTGTAGGGGTTGGGGCCACTTTTACATGCAGAGTGAGACGTACGAACAGAACAGTACAGTCTTGTGAAGATTTGATGTCCTTCGGAGTGAGGAAACTCACACAATGATAAGATTTGTACAACCTAGCTTGATGGACTCTCTACCTGAGTAACATCAAGCTAGATGGAGAGAATATTATACAAATCTCATTGTTATGTGAGTTTTCTCATGCCGAAGGACATCAAATCTTCACAAAAGTGTACTGTTTTGTTCGTACGTCTCACTCTGCATGTAAAAGTGGCCCCTAACCCCTACAATACTACCTAAACCTCACCTCGAGTTACTAGTTGGACCTCCTATAGTAGCATAAATAGCCGCTTACTATGGTGCCACCACCAAAGGTGCTCTCTCTCTCCCCCGCCCCCCTCTCCCTCCCCCTCCCCCCTCCTCCTCCCACATCTCAGGCCCTTTCCCAGCCTTAATAATGCCCAAAATGGAATTTGTGAGAAAATCGCAAATAGCAATATGGGCATAACTCATGATATCGCACTGCTTAATGCATTAAAACTGTGCGATAACATGTGTTATGGCTTCACAAAGACAGCCCTCTTTTGTAGAAATCCTGCCCCGACTCCTCCCTAATCCCTCCCCTTTTAAAAATGAGTATCACACCATGCATTATGGTGCTTATTGCATGCGTTAAGGCATTTTTTGCATGCAAAAATGCCTTAATACATAAAAATGCCATAACGCGTGTTGATAATTGACCCTGTAAGTGTTGATGTTTTATCTTAAACAATCATACACTTATGGTTAAAATAATGAACATTGTACTTGAGTGAATTAAAATGAGACCAGTTTATTATCAGTCTTAATTTGATGGATTTGTTTCAATATCCGAATTAAAAAGCAACTTATTTATGAGTTAGTAAGTTTGATTTGAGTATTTAATGCTATCTATTCTGTAGACAGCTTTTCTTTCCCCACTGTCAGTGCAAGAAATGATAAGGAATAGGTCTTGCTTGGTAGTTCAAGGAATTTCCCACTCTGTCAGCTTCTCATTTGTGCCCTGTCTACAGCTTAGGAATGAAAAACCAGTTTGTATTTAAAGAACTATTGTATATCTGCTAGGCAGCATTCTTGCCATGCCAAATGTTGATTCACTCCATGCACGAGGGTAGAGTTTTCTGTTAGTTCAGCTTTCTGAACCTTGCACTGATCATAGAGAATTGTACTGAAAGTCAACAGCTTTTCCCCTGAGGTAGTGATGCCATTAGTAAGAAAAAAGATGGCAGCTTTTTCTCTTACTTCTATTGTCCTAGAAATACTTGCTATATTGTTTGATTAGCTTCACTTTCCTGTCAGAACATGGTTTGCTGTTCATGTCCAGGCTTTCATATCAGCAGGTGAACACATATGCGCACGTTCATCAGCCCGTGCCGTGATGAAACCATTTTATAACATAAGCATGTATATGTGCGCATGTCGACTGTGCATACATGTGAGTGCAATTTTAAGTGGATGTGTGCCTATGCATGCAAATGCTGCTTTTACTATGTAAGTGGTGAGATTTTAAAAGGCACACGTGCCGACACCATTACCAGTTTTACTACCGTGTTTCCCCGAAAATAAGACAGTGTCTTATATTCATTTTTGCTACCAAAGATGCACTAGGCCTTATTTTCAGAGGATGTCTTATTTTTCCATGAAGAAGAATTCACATATATTGTTGAACAAAAAAATGAACATTTATTATATTCTGAATAGTTGTCTGGTTATGCTGGTTTGTGATGACAACTAACTGTGAATCCTGCAGGGTAAAAAAATCTCAGCTGCATGCTCTGGTGTTCTGTGCGACGGGCATGCTCCCAAATAAAAACTTTGTTAGGTCTTACTTTCGGGGGAGGTCTTATATTTAGCAATTCAGCAAAACCTCTACTAGGTCTTATTTTCAGGGGATGTCTTATTTTCGGGGAAACAGGGTAGTTCATTCCCAGTTCACCCAGGTAAGGAATAGGACTTCCAATCCCCCCTAGTTTAATAGCCTCCCCTGTTAGCCTTGACCCTTAAAACCCCTCCAATTTGTCTATTTATCTTTATTTTATAACTTGCATGTCATCCATAGCAGAAGTAAAGTTACACGGTAGGGGTCCTCGGTGCACGCCTGTGCGCTGAAGTATTTCTGTGATAGTTTTAAGTTAAAATCCTGGAATGCCTATGCCCCGCCCAGAACACGCTCACACCCCGCCCCTTTTTTAAAACTTTTCATTTGTGCGCATAGCAGCAAGTACGCGCATATGCAGGTGGCTTTTAAAATCCACTCAGTGCGCGCCAGCTCCGTATATTCCAGCACCCCCTGATTGCTACATGTGTCAGCCTTTTAAATCTCACCTCCTTTTGTAACCAGACTTTTGTGACTAGACTAACTGAAAGATGCCTCATGTAACCTGATCTAATACAATAAGCTGGGGATATTAACAGCTTGGCTCTCTGCCCCACCATAATCGGTATCCAGATCTTGGAGGGCAGTTTTGGAGAAAGTTAGGTGAAGTGTATTCATCCCTTAGGAAAACTCTGCTCTCCTAGGAAATGTCCCTGTCCTTTCACATGAAAGAGAAATTTTGACATAATCTACCACCTACTGCAAGTCTGTCCTTCATAAGAGAGGTAGAAAAGCCCCCGTTAGCTGGAGTCCATGAGCTCATCTCCGAGTAGATTGTGCAGGACCTTGCTGGCCCATCCTTTCTAGTGACACAAAGCAGGAGTGTGATGTAATTCTAGGCTATATCACATTATGCTGAGTTAATTAGAAGAAAATGACTTTGCAAAGGCAGGTATAATTGCTCTCTTGGTAGAAATATGCCAAAGTTTGCATTATTGTGCGCCATTAATTCATGAATAAAATGGACTGCAACGCTAACATTGTACAGTAAGATTATAGATAAAATATTATCTTTCAGAAATGACCACAGGTGCAAATCAGTGCTCTCACTAGCCTCACTAGCATGTAATGATATCTTATAAAATATGAGAGAGAAATTATAATATGAATTAATGCAAACATACATATTATACATCTGTAAATTATTAGTTTTTGGTCAAAAAGCTTTAGCCTTGTTTATTAGCTAAGAATACTGAGAACTTAAAAAAAAAATATTTTTCCATGTTGTGCAAATTCCTAAAGCTTTGTTGTGCTGTTAGCACAGCAAGTAATTAGCATGCACACTTTTAATATTTTATCCTGCTGAAATGTCTGAAATTCTACAGAGAAAGAAACCAAGCCATTAGCAAAGATGTGGCTGAAGGCTTGGTATCATTAAGGCAGGAAGCGCCCGTGCAGCCTTAAGATGTCCGTGAGACCTCACAAAGCACTGAATGTTACGTCCGTGGTATTACTAATGTTAATCGGAAGGCTCCTCACTTCGTGCACGTCATTTCTCAGTATGAATTACCAGCAGCTTTCTGTTGCTTCAGAGCAAAGCAGAGATTTCCCCTGGGGAATCAGAATGCCTTTCCAAAAAGGACAAAATGAAGTTTGATTGCCGGCTTTGTCCTTGAACGTGAAATAATGCTGCATATAATTGGAGTGGGCATCTCTCCTCCCTCCTCAAGAGTTTAGTCAAGAAGGAAAACATCAGTAATGGAAACTACTTGACCTGGAGCTGGCAGGCTGTTGAAAATTCATGCAATTCCTTGGACTCTTCCCAGCTCATAACATTGACAACCTCTCGACTGCCTATAAATCAGGCCTAAAGGCTGAGTTGAGAACATTTCGGCTGTCCATGAAATCATACTCTTCAGCTGTAAATACTTTTTAATGAATCTCTTGTTTAAAGTTGAAATATTAATATTTCTAGACCATAAAAAATGTAATGCTCAGATGACAGGGAAAAGAAAAATAGTAATTTGACCATATCTTGGTTCTTAATGATTACGGTATTTGGAATTGTTGAAAATGACATAAACCGAGTCAGCACTTCAGTCTGAAAAAAGATTATGCTTGCATAATTTGTTAATACATTCTAAATACAAATGATATCCTCTACTGTGTCATGCATCAGTTTGTTCTTTTATATGAACTGGAATTGGGAATGCAATTTGGCAATTCTTTTTAAAATTAAAATAGGATTCTGCTAGCCAATGTAGTAGTAGTAACAAAAAAATAACAAAATGGTGTGAGTATATATGATACTAATTTAATTTCTCTTTCTTGTTTTCTATCATGGTAACTGCGGTATCCTTCCTACATGGAAACAACCTCCATGAATCTTGAATTTCGACATGTTCTGCATCTATCAATTATCTTCTGATAGGTAAGTAAATAATTGTATTGGCTGAAGAAGGACTATATATTATGTACATTATTAATGTGATTTTAAGGACAATTCTTGAGAATAATGGATTAGTTTCCAGGAACTAATGCTTTTAATACAGTTTGTTGAATACTAAAGTGCTTTTTTTTCTTAGCAAATTGAAACATAGTAATGTATTAAGCCCAATTCATTTTGACGCCAATCCTAAACTACATCTGAGTCATCTTGGATACTCAATAGGGCTCCCCAGACCTGTCCTGAGGACCCACAATAAATATGTGTGAGATAAATTTGCATATACAGTTTATGAAGATTCATTGTGGATATCCTGAAAACCTGACCGGCTGTGGTCCGGAAAGCCCTGCTCTACAAGACTGCAAAACCAGACCAGTCCAGTGAGGTGAGGACTGCTGTGATGGAAATGCAATCCTCCTGTGTTCATATCTGGCAAGCAGCACAGAGAGGGCTTTGTTTATTAAAGATTTGTGACAGTTTTTCCTCCCATTGGGCCTGATTTTCAAAAGCATTTACACATGTAAAACTGGGATTTACACATGTAAATACACTTTGCCCACATAAGTGGGCCTTTGAAAATTGCTGCAATATGGGGCAGATTTTGAAACCAGCGCATGCGGGGTACATTTGTACACGTAACCCTTTGAAAATCTACCCCTATATTCCATTGAATTGTCCATAGGATTTGCTCGCATTAGTGCACTTCACATGTGTAAATAGTTTTTGAAAATTGGTACATGTAAATCCTTTTCAAAATTATCCCTATAGTTTACAAGGGTTGAATGTTGATAGAAAATGGTTGTAAGTCTTTAAGAAATTAAGCTCCTGTGGTTTAGAAGTAGGAATGATTTGAAGGATCACACATTTGTATTCCCAGACCAGCACGCCTGCTCCATGTCCCATCAGATACTCTTAATGCACAGCACCCTGCTCCATTAATCTCTGCTCCAGTTGTCTTCATAATGAAGTGTTTTCTTTCCTAAAGTTAATTTGGAGATGGGCACGGGATGCAGCATTCTCTTTATTGTGATTGCCATCTCCTTGATGTATTATTTTTTTTAATTCTAGCAGGATGTTTGGCAATAACCCAAATGTTAATGCAGTGACATATTGGAACTTTGGTCTTACTCTAAAGCTGCTATGTGTCATCTCAGTATGTTATGGGCGCACATCACCTCAAATGACTCTTCTCTTTGCAGAGCTTTAATGTGGACACAGAACCGGAATGCCCTTGTCAAAATAAATTCTGCTTTTGCACAGTATCATCCCAGTTTACGTCTTGAAAAATGAATTGCATGGTAACAGTGTAATAGATTAATTAAAATTAGTTGACATGTCCTGGTTATTGGTATGAAAAATTATTTCCAGCCATCTTTATGAAGAGTCAAAAATCCATGTATATATATAAATGAATTGCAGGTAATAAAGTGAAACATGATTTCAAATGAGTAGCAACAATGAGGGATGGATTTTATAATTTTGCGCGAGCGCGTACTTTTGTTCGTGCACCAGGCGCGAACAAAAGTACGCTGGATTTTATAAGATACCCGCGTAGCCGCACGTATCTTATAAAATCCGGGGTCGGCACGCGCAAGGAGGTGCACATTTGTGCAACCTACGTGCGCCGAGCCCAGCGCGCGCTGCCTGTTCCCTCCGAGGCCGCTCCGATTTCGGAGCGGCCTCGGAGGGAACTTTCCTTCGCCCTCCCCCCACCTTCCCCTCCCTTCCCCTACCTAACCCACCCCCCCGGCCCTATCTAAACCCCCCCTTACCTTTGTTAGCAGATTTACGCCTGCTGAAAGCAGATGTAAATCTGCGTGCGCCAGCGGGCTGCTGGCGCGCCATCAACCGACCCGGGGGCTGGTCCGGAGGCCTCGACCACGCCCCAGGCCCGCCCTCGAAACGCCGCGTCACGCTCCCGAAACGCCGCGTCATTTAAGGAACGCCCCGACACGCCCCTTTTACGAAGCCCCGGGACTTATGCGCGTCCCGGGGCTCTGCGCGCGCCGGCGGCCTATGCAAAATAGGCGTGCCGGCGCGCGAGGGCCCTGCGCTCGTAAATCCGGCCGGATATACGCGCGCAGGGCAATTAAAATCCGGCCGTATGTGTACCCAAAGAAAGGTCTGGGATAGCCTTGAAATATCACCATCTCTGGAGAATGCGCATGCGAGTTACTTAAAAGTGGCATGGCCTGCAAGGATGCTGGTTCTAGTTCAGGACATGCGTTTGGAGTCAGTATGGCAGATGCATTCAGTGCAGTTTTAGCTTGCATTGCAGTGGTGCAGGAATTATTTTGCTGTGTCAGTGAAGTCATGGCCATTTCATGGAAGCCTACAGCAACAAGCACGTGATATGGTCTGAGAAACTCGTGATAATAATGGATGAGGGAGGGCGGCAATGGAACAATAAAACTCTGTCTCTCATCTGATGCTAAAGCTTCTCTCTTCATAAAAACAGAAGATGTAATGAGGCTCGTTCCCTTTCAAGTCTGGTAGGTACAGCTATCAGATACCCAGAATCACTACACTGGGTTCATTTACCTGCACCTCATGTTTAATGGTCGGGGCGTTTATTGGCTGGAGGAACGCAGGAAGCAAACCCATGGATTTGCTGCTGCAAGTTAAATTGTTGTAGTGTTTATTGAAGGGTGGGGGGGGAGAGGAGGGGTTGCAGGGGGATTTTGCTTTGATCCAGAAGTTTCCTCCTGAACCTCCCCAAGCATACCTAGCTTGATCAGATGATATCTGCATTGATTGGAAGGATTTGTCCTGTAAAGTCTGCCCTGGATGGTTTCTATACACCATGTTTTACTTTTTGATGTCTCTACAGTTTCATTCTTTTATTCACTGTCATCTGAACTCTGCAATATTTAGGTAACTAAAATCATTCCTATACCTGAACAGAATAAATAATGATGAATGCAGATTTGCAAATGTCTGCACTGTGCCATTGCAGTGGCATATGGCAATGATTCTTATTAACAAAATGACAATGACTTTTAGAGGTGGGTCCATCAGGTAAATTCACCAAGGACCAGTAATTACAGCATCACCATTCTAGGATATTGATTCCCACTTCAGCTTAACTACCAAAAACCCTAATTCAGATGAGTCAGGCTGAGTAAATAGCAAAACTGCCAGTTCTTATTCCTCAAAGATTGATGTTTGTGTTACTACTGTGGCTGAGAATATCAGAAAAAGGTTCTAAATTTCCCACTGGGTGCAAATGCTGGATTTCTGGAACGGAGAACCCCAGGATTTGTAACTGCCACCATGAAGCCCCAATATAACCTGAATACAAATACAAAATGAGTGGTCAGTGAGCACTAGCATAGCCATTAGGGATGTGAATCGGGCTTCGGATGATTGAAAATATTGGACAATATTTTCAAAATCGTCACAAATCGGGGGCTCCCGATAAGAGAACCCCATGATTTTGTTCCTGGGGTTCTCTTATCGTTTTGGGGGAGGGCGGGAAAAACGGCACACCAAAACAATCCCTAAACCCACCGACCCTTTAAAACTGTTCCCTTACATTCCCCCCAAAACCCCCTTACATTCCCCCCGAACCCCCCCAAAACTTTTTACAAGTACCTGGTGGTCCAGTGGCGGTCCCGGGAGCCATCTCCCGCTCTCGGGTCATCGGCTGCCACTAATCAAAATGGAGCACTGGATAGCCCGCACCATTTTTAAAGATGGCGCCGGCCGTCCATTACTCCTACCATGTGATAGGGCTTGGCCAATGGCACGGATACCCTGTCACATGGTAAGGGCAAAGGGCCATCGGCGCTATTTTTATTAGTGGCAGCCGACGGCCCCGAGAGCAGGAGATCGCTCCCGGGACTTCCACTAGACCACCAGGTACTTGTAAAAAGTTTTGCGGGGGTTCGGGAGGGTGGGGAAAGCTAAGGGAACAGTTTTAAAGGGTTGGGTGGGTTTTTTTGTTTATCGGCTTGGGCGCAGCCGATAAACAAAACCGCGATCGGGCCGCACAAAAAAAAATCTCTAATAGCCATACATGGCAGCCCTATTATAATCATGAGGAGGGTGCAGTGGTCAATATGAAACTGTCCAGGCTTTCATGCAGCCCAACTTCAAAACAGGAATAATTGATGAACGAGAGTGGCCACTGTTGCTGCTTTATTGTTGCCTCCCCTTGAAACAGCACTCGTGTTGGGGATGGGATTTCTTTCCTTCAGTAACTTTCATTCGGCAGTCAGTTCCTCTCTGTTATATTAAAGCCTTTTGCCTCTGCTTTGGACAGTTTCATATTGACCACTGCACTATCCTCCTTTCCTGGGCTTATTGATGGGTTGGTGCATTTTCTGGCTCCTTTCCTCTCTTGTTGCAGCCCTATTATAATGAAATTATAAATGGCACTGCTGTGCCGGTTAATTAAAAATGTAGAACTTGAGCACTTGAGAAGCTTTGACAGAATTCTGTGTCAGTTTGTGGTATAGATAGAAGCTGGAGTTTTAAAGAGATTTGCGATGGGCACTGAGTGTTTTGTGGGTCACGGTTTCTATGTGGTCATCTTAAAACAACATACAACTAATAAACAAAAAGAAAAAGTTAGAAAAAAAATGTAAAACACACCTTCAGTATTTAAAAAAGACATGATAGACTCCCCATCCTCAGATCATTATCCAACTTCTTCTTTACTGAATGGATAGACTCCTGTTGTGAACCTGTCCTCGACGAGTGCGGGCAGACCCCTACCTTCCACGGCCAGTCAGGCCAGACGTCGTCCCTCACAACTATCCAAGCCGTGCCACTCTGGGCTTCTCCGCGATCCTGGAGCCACCGGCATGATGCCGCTCCTGCAGCCTGCCTCCTACTCCGTCCTTCGTGGCTGTGCCACTGCCAGGGGACCTCGGACGGCAAGCAGGCCATCTTTGCCTTGCCTGCCTCTTCTCTATCGTCGCGGCAGAAAGCCGCTCCTGCAGCCTGCTTTGTTCCTTTCTTTAGCCGGCAGGGAAGTCGTCCCTGCCGATGCCTGCTTCATCCAAGCGGCAGGAAGCTGCTCCAGCTCGGGCCTTCCATGTGGCAGGGACGCCACCAGCACGTCCATCTGCTCCTGCTTCCTCCTGCCTTCTCCTAGGCGTGGGTGCGCACCTCTCTTCTGCTCTTAAAGGGCCAGCAGCGGGAAAAGCCCCATGGCCCTTGGAGATAACATCATCGACCTGCCTTGCTTCAGCCCTATAAAAGGGACCCTGTGTCAGTCCATTGTGGCCTTTGCAAGGAGCCAGTCCACTCCTGGACATTCCTGTCCTTCGCTCCAGGAGTCTTCTATGGTCCATCTCTTCTTCAAGGTTCTGTGTTTCCTGTTGGAGCTCCAGGGGAGATCCGGGAAATTACAGACCGGTTAGCCTGACTTCAGTGCCAGGAAAAATAGTGGAAAGTGTTCTAAATATCAAAATCACAGAACATATAGAAAGACATGGTTTAATGGAACAAAGTCAGCATGGCTTTACCCAGGGCAAGTTTTGCCTCACAAATCTGCTTCACTTTTTTGAAGGAGTTAATAAACATGTGGATAAAGGCGAACCGGTAGATATAGTATACTTGGATTTTCAGAAGGCGTTTGACAAAGTTCCTCATGAGAGGCTTCTAGGAAAAGTAAAAAGTCATGGGATAGGTAGCAATGTCCTTTCGTGGATTGCAAACTGAAAAGACAGGAAACAGAGAGTAGGATTAAATGGACAATTTTCTCAGTGGAAGGGAGTGAGCAGTGGAGTGCCTCAGGGATCTGTATTGGGACCCTTACTTTTCATTATATTTATAAATGATCTGGAAAGAAATACGACAAGTGAGGTAATCAAATTTGCAGATCATACAAAATTGTTCAGAACAGTTAAATCACAAGCAGATTGTGATAAATTGCAGGAAGACCTAGTGAGGCTGGAAAATTGTGCATCCAAATGGCAGATGAAATTTAATGTGGATAAGTGCAAGGTGATGCATATAGGTAAAAATAACCCATGCTATAGTTACACAATGTAGGTCCCATATTAGGTGCTACTACCCAAGAAAGAGATCTAGGCGTCATAGTGGATAACACATTGAAATTGTCTGTTCAGTGTGCTGCGGCAGTCAAAAAAGCAAACAGAATGTTGGGAATTATTAGAAAGGGAATGGTGAATAAAACGGAAAATGTCATAATGCCTCTGTACTGCTCCATGGTGAGACCACACCTTGAATACTGTGTACAATTCTGGTCGCCACAACTCAAAAAAGATATAATTGCGATGGAGAAGGTACAGAGAAGGGCTACCAAAATGATAAAGGGAATGGAACAGCTCCCCTATGAGGAAAGACTAAAGAGGTTAGGACTTTTCAGCTTGGAGAAGAGACGGCTGAGAGGGGATATGAGAGAGGTGTTTAAAATCATGAGAGGTCTAGAACGGGTAGATGTGAATCGGTTTTTTACTCTTTCAGATAATAGAAAGACTAGGGGGCACTCCATGAAGTTAGCATGGGGCACATTTAAAACTAATCAGAGAAAGTTCTTTTTCACTCAACGCACAATTAAACTCTGGAATTTGTTGCCAGAGGATGTGGTTAGTGCAGTTAGTATAGCTGTTACGATCCCTCCTGTTGCTGCGCTACAGGAGGCATCTCACCTTTTCCTCTGGAGGCCGCCCTGAAGCCAAGGCCTCGCCTGTGAACTATCCAGGACTTGCTCCAGGGCCTGGGAGGGCTCGTTGTTCTTGAGGCATGCCTGTGGCTTGCTTGGCTCTGCTTGGACTTCCTGGTTCGGCCACGCCCTTCTCCCTAGGGGCCAGCCCGCAGCACTCCACCGCAGTTATAGGGCCGGAGAGGGGCGGTCCAGGTGAACTCCTCCCAGAGAGTTGCCTGCATACAGCAGTATAAAAGGACTTTCACTTCAGTTCCTGTTTGCCTTTGGATTGGGTTTCACAGTTGCCTGTGTTTTCTGACCAATCTAGGTCCTCCGTGGTCTTTGCTTGTCTTGACGGCTCCCTGTCCTGTGTCTCTGCCTGTTTCCTTGATGATGGTTCCCGATGTTTGTTCCTGATCCAGTTCCTGATGTTTCTACTTGCTTCAGACTGCCAGGAGTGCAGTAACCCGCTTCTTCCCTGCGCTTGCCCCATTCTCAGCGTGGTCCGTGACCAGTCTTCCTGGGCTGTGTAGGGCGCACAGTGGGACAGGGTTGTCCGTGACCAGCCCATTCGGTCCGCCCATGTCGGTGGGCTGTGTAGGGCGCCCTGAGGGACAGTGCCAATGTCTCCGCTTCAGCCCTCGTCTCTGAAGTCTCTGCTTCAGCCCTCATCTCTGAAGTCTCTGCTTCAGCCCTCGTCTCTGAAGTCTCTGCCTCAGCCCTCATCTCTGTCTTCGCTGCAGTCTTCATTTGTGATGTCTTCTGTGTTCCAAGGACTCTGTCTGCCCTCGTCCTCTGTCCGGCCTGCTGCCCAATGCCGTTACCCAGCGGCAGGTCCGAAAGGGCTTGGAACAGTTGGAGGACCATTCATCAATCAACATTGCTTTGTTGGTTGCCGTGGGCGTGCAGGTCCGGCTGAGGGTCAGACCCTGTTCTCTCGTCCTTGCTTCAGCCTTGCCTCACCTAGCCCTCCATGCTTACACCGGCTCACCTCCCACGGTGTGGCTTGGGGCTCCTCCCTGAGTCTCGCCGTGGCTCAAGGGCTCACTACACCTGCTCTAGAGGCGACCGCGCTCCTCGCGCTCGCAACAGAATCCAAAAGGCCTCCAAGCCCTCAGTTTGTCAGCAGCTTGGAGGACGCGCTCGTAACAATAGCTGTGTTTAAAAAAGGATTGGATAAGTTATTGGACGAGAAGTCCATTACCTGCTATTAATTAAGTTGACTTATATAATAACCACCACTATTATTAGCAATGGTAACATGGAATAGACTTAGTTTTTGGGTACTTGCCAGGTTCTTATGGCCTGGATTGGCTACTGTTGGAAACAGGATGCTGGGCTTGATGGACCCTTGGTCTGACCCAGTATGGCATTTTCTTATGTTCTTATGCTCTTATGTTCGTCTGAGCCTTTGTTCCTGATGTTCATCGTCCAGAGGTCCCATCGTCCTGTGAGTTAGTTCCTGAAAGCCTTGATGTTCCAGTTGTCCTGTTGTTTGTGGTTCCGTTCCTGAAAGTCCTGTTCCTCATCCTGATGTTCCAGATGCTCCGTGTTCCTATTGCCTTGATCCTGACACACCTATCCTCACTTCTGCATCCAATTCCCAGGTTCCTGGTGCCCACCTTTCCTGGCATGCCACGTCGTGGTCCATGACCAGCCCATGGGATGGCTGTGTAGGGTGCTTCGTGGTACAAGGCCTCCTTCTCTGCTGCAGTGCAAGCCTCCGGGAGACTTCTGTTCTGAAGCCTTGTTCCTGTGTCTCTTGTTCCTGGTCTACGGAGTTCCCTTGCTTCTGCTCCATCCATGACTAAGACACTGCCAGGACCTGCCCCACTTCAGCGTGGTCCGCAACCAGCCACAGGCGGCTGTGTAGGGCATGCCCTGGTGCAGGCCGCTTCAGTATCTCTGCCTTGTTCCAGTTTCAGCTTCTATTTACCTCGTCTTGTGTCTGCTTTGCATCCAGCGTGGTCTGTGACCAGCCCATGGGTTGGCTGTGTAGGGCGCGCTGTGATGCAGTGCTCACCCAGTACTTTGCCTAACTCCTGAATCACTGCTTGAACCTCTGAATGATCCGAATTCCTTGAATCCTTGTCAGAGTCTTCAGAGTAACCTTGAACCTTGCCTGAGTCCTCGCCTGAGTCTTTGTCTGTGCATCCAAGTCCTCGCCTAGTACCCTAGTCTACGTCTGTGTCTTCATGTTCCTGCCCTCAGCCTCCATCTGGCCTCATGCACTCGTCGTTCCCAAGCGGCGGGTCCGAAGGGGCTTTCAAGTGGCCGGAGGGCTACTCTCGTGACCAGCATTGCGTTGCTGGGTCACACTGGTGCGTGCAGGTCCAGCGGAGGCCGGGTCCAGCCCAGTTACTGTTCCGGATTCCATCGCTTGTCTTCAGTCCAGCCTTGCTCCTGTCCTGCCCATGCTCGGGTATGCCTCGCCTGCCTCGGCACCTCTTTGGAGTTCCTCTGGGGTCGAGCTGTGGCCCAAGAACACACATTTTCCTCAGAAGTGGAACTGTTCTCCTAGCGCTTTCTAACAACTCCCCATTCCTATATACACCGAACACCTCCAGCAATTAAGCTTCAGCTGTGTCACTGGAGAGGGTCTTCTGGAGGTGCCAATCTACACTTGGCAATCTACACTTGGCACCTCCAGAAGACCCTCTACAGTGACATTTCTCTACATACAGATCCTTCCCAAATTCCCCCTTGCACTCACATGTAAAGAATGGACATGTATATCTTGGAAGCTCCTGGACTACAGCATATTTTTTTTATCTATCCAATAAAAAGGTATTCCAGCCAAACAGATTACAAAAGAGCACTGACATATTTAGAGCTGTGCTTTATCCAGACTCTGAGCTATTCCAGAGATCCTGATAATCTATGTGAAAGTATTCAGACTAATGACAATGTATGATAGCTAAAGCTGCTCAGACATTACTGACAGAGCAGGATGTTTTCCTTTACAAATAAGTGCTTCAGAATATCAGCATCTCTCTGAAAATGTTTTTTGGGAGTTTCTTGGTTTGAATAAAGGCTTACAATGAGAATTAAGACATGCACACAAATAGAAAGAGACAGAAAGTAAAAGTGAGGAATCGGAGTGTGCCTATAATAATTATCTAAAGCTTTGTGTGCCACGGATGCCTTTCAAGCTTTTCCAGTAATGGACTTTATTGAGGCTTCACACTTCTCAGGGAAATTTCCATTTATTTGCCTTGACCTGAGCCATCGATTCTCTGATGACCTGTCATATATTTTTGCTTGAAGCTAATTCTTGGTGAAAAGAAATCAATAGTTTATTCTGCCCATTCCGGTGATGATGATTTCCCTGTATGAGACAAATGATTAAACATTGGTTTGCTACAATATTCCTGTATCTTGCTGACTGTAGCTGTAGCCCGTTTGACATGGTGTACTGGGCTCATGATCCCTGCACTGCCGTTTGAAGTATGTAGTGATGGGCATGCCATGACGATGATGCTATGAAGCATTAGGGAGGAAGCAGTTGTACAGAATTAAAAGTGATCTATGTAGAGTGAACACATCCAAAATATACTGTAACACCACAATTCGTCTGTTATGATTACTATCACCTCCAGTGAGGAAAATTATTTTTGTTCTCAAATACCAGACCTCATATAAGGGCATGAGTTGTAATGCTAAATAGCATATATTTAGTCAGCCAGATTTTATAATCATAGGTCAGTTATGAGTATTTTAGTATGCTTCGTGAATCCCAAACACCGAGTAGGATTAATAAAAATGGTATGCAGTTGCATAAATTGTAGAAACACGTATTCTTAAATTATTCAATTTCCAATAATAATATCAAGCTTCCAATAGCATGAACCTAGCTTTGTTAATGCAGTGAGGAAACGCCATGTTCTTCATGCGAGGCTAGTATGGAGAAAAGCCCGACACTGGATCCGTGTTTCAGCTAGTGCCTTCATCGGGGGCCGAAATAGATGTTTCGGAGCGGCTTGAGGTGGCAGCGTCTGCCGGTAATACGTTTCTTTGAAGAAACGTATTACCGGCAGTACCAGCAGACGCCGCCACCTCAAGCCGCTCCGTAAAATCTATTTCGGCCCCCGATGAAGGCACTAGCTGAAACACGGATCCAGTGTCGGGCTTTTCTCCATACTAGCCTCGCATGAAGAACATGGCGTTTCCTCACCGCATTAACAAAGCTAAGTTCATGCTTTTGGAAGCTTGATATTATTATGGGAAATTGAATAATTTAAGAATACGTGTTTCTACAATTTATGCAACTGCATACCATTTTTATTAATCCTACTCGGTGTTTGGGATTCACGAAGCATACTAAAATACTCATCACTGACCCATGATTATAAAATCTGGCTGACTAAATATATGCTATTTAGCATTACAACTCATGCCCTTATATGAGGTCTGGTATATGAGAACAAAAATAATTTTCCTCACTGGAGGTGATAGTAATCATAACAGACGAATTGTGGTGTTACAGTATATTTTGGATGTGTTCGAATCTAGCTGCTACCACACACTGACATTTTAAGAGAGTCCTTATAGACTATGTAGAGTGAATACACAAATTCCTTTAGAGATTGCAGCACAAATGTGGCAAGCATTCATAGGCATTACAAATACATTTATTAGAGAAGCTCATTATTATTTCTTCCATGAAAGTTTTCAAGAGACATTTTAATTGGTTTGATTCTACTAGTAACGACCTTGGATTTTTTAGGAGGTCAAAACTATTATATTCATTCTTGGAGAGTATTCTTAGATGGCAATAATTTTAATTACTAGAAAATTATGCACAGTGGTGTAAGAGGCAGCTGGTAGTAAAAAGTTATCTGACAGGATAATGTTGTAAGGGAAGCAAATGGTCTAAAGGAGAGCCAGTACTAGCTCAGTTAGGTGAATTGCTCCTTGATAGTCCTCAGTGGGGAGTCAAAACTTTGCAGGCTCAAATATTGAGGCCACCAATTGGTGCCGTGGACATGCACAAGTTGCTAAAGGCACTACAAATTTACCACTGTTCTCCATTGTGAGCTTGTTTATGCAAATATTTCATGCCGTGAATGAATAATGGATCTTAGGAGCTGATGCATATTAGCTTCCTATCAAAAGCCTAGTTGTCTGCACAGAGTCTTCATCATTATGCTTGTTGTTAAGTGATCAGCTTGGCTATACAGTATTGTGAGACCAAAAGTATACTTTGGTTAGTAGAGCTAAGGAAACATGACATAAGAGCTACAAAGGAACTTAATGTTAAATATCTTGGTCTTATTTATTGACTGGACCTTGTAAATATAAAACTTGCTATCCCTTTGAAAAGGTTCTGAATGAGTTGGCCTTAAACCTTAATTTTAGAAGTGAGTGGGTTGGGGTGAAATCTACGCACATCTTTTCCATGCTGACTTTACCCCACTCAGGGTTAGGGCTCTGCGTATAAGTTTGCTTACCAAGAGCTCGGATAATTGCCCTTTCCTGCAAAGTTAAACCTGCTCATCGCAGGATATAAATTCAGCAGTTAAACTTACATGTGTACTTTCAAAAATAAAAAAGTATAGGGTGAATTTTCGAAGAGTTCCGTATGTAAAAATTAGCATATATGCAATTAAGTAGCCTGTACTCATGTAATTAATATTTTATAAAAGCTGAATGTGCATGCATACTTTACGTTTCATGTGCACATATTTGTGCATAAACAAGGGGCGGTTTAAGGTTTCTTGGAGCAGGGCCAACAGTTACACATGTAAATTGCTATTTTAAAGAAACACCTGCCAACTTACTTGCCTATTTTTACACCTGCAAATTTTCTGGCATAGACTTATTTATTGTGTATTATTGGCTGGGTGGGAGGTGGGTAATGATCTGGAGAAGGACTGCACAAACTGGTGGAGTAATTGGTAAACTGGTTAATTTCCATTACGCATACATGTTTTAAAATATACCAATTTCTGTGTGCTTTATGCAAGCAAGTCCTACTTTATTTTTGCGCCTAAGATATATACGTGCATATATTTTTAAAAAAGGTAAGAGAATTGAACTGATTCAATGCATTAAAATACTTACTTTCAATGCATTGTAGGGATGTGCAGAGGGATGCCATACGTTGCATTTGTGATTCGGATTCGTCGGGCAGCAGATATGTTGCATTCGGCCCTATGGCACCCCGATGCGTTAATACAGCGATTTCTATTTGTGTCCCAGCTAAAATTAAAATTAACTACAACCCCCCACCCTCCTGACCCCCCCAAGACTTACCAAAACTCCCTGGTGGTCCAGCGGGGAGTCCGAGAACCATCCCCTGCACTCTCCCACACTCGGTGCCGGTTTCATCATGGCGCCAATAGCCTTTGTCACAGGGGCTACCGTTGCCATTGGTCAGCCCCTGTCACATGATCATCGGCACCATCTTGTGCTCCTACCATGTGACAGGGGCTGACCAATGGCACCGGTAGCCCCTGTGACATAGCATGGGCAAAGGCTATCGGAGCCATTTTGAGTACTGGAATCGGACGGCCGGAGTGCAGGAGGTCGCTCCGGGACCCCCATTGGACCCCAGGGACTTTTGGCCAGCTTGGGGGGGCCTCCTGACCCCCACAAGACTTGCCAAAAGTCCAGCGGGGGTCCGGGAGCGACCTCCTGCACGCCGGCAGTCTGCTCCCAGTATTCAAAATGGCGCCGATCGCCTTTGCCCTCACTGTGTCACAGGGGCCGACCGTCAGTACCTGTGACATAGTGAGGGCAAAGGCGATCGGCGCCATTTTGAGTATTGACATTGGCTGGCCGGCGTGCAGGAGGTCGCTCCCGGACCCCCGCTGGACTTTTGGCAAGTCTTGTGGGGGTCAGGAGGCCCCCCCCAAGCTGGCCAAAAGTCCCTGAGGTTCCAACGGGGGTCCCGGAGCGACCTCCTGCACTCCGGCCGTCCGATGCCAGTACTCAAAATGGCGCCGATAGCCTTTGCCCATACTATGTCACAGGGGCTACCGGTGCCATTGGTCAGCCCCTGTCACATGGTAGGAGCACAAGATGGCGCCAATGGCCATGTGACAGGGGCTGACCAATGGCACCGGTAGCCCCTGTGACAAAGGCTATCGGCACCATGATGAAACCGGCACCGAGAGTATGAGTGCAGGGGATGGCTTCTGGACCCCCCGCTGGACCACCAGGGAGTTTTGGTAAGTCTTGGGGAGGTTCAGGAGGGTGGGGGGTTTGTTTAAATTTTTATTTAGGTGGCCATATAATTCGGGGAAGATTCGTATATTCGTGGGGAATCGCGATACGTTTCGCTTCCTCATGAATACTACGAATAGTGCAATATACGTTGCGGATCGCCAATACGGCGAAAACGAATGCACACCCCTAATGCATTGCATGTATTTGTGCCAGGATAAAGATATGCATATTTTATTATAGATGCAGGTTATAAAATACTATCATAGATCTATGCACGGTCATGTACACACTTGTATGTCATCGTGCGTAGTGTTTGAAAGTTACCCTCCATGCATATAAATCTCAAAGCCCTCAATTCTTTCTTCCTCACCGCATGCAAAAGTACTTGTGAAATTGGGTTATGTGCACATTTTAACATGCACTGAGCCCCTGCAATTTTATAGAAGCCATTTATACAGATAAAAACACGTTTTAGTCACATAAATATCTTTGAAAATCCGGCTGAAAGTCACAAGTAATTTAGGGCCAGATGCACTATTGGGTTTTTTCCCCATTTTGTGTCCATGGGGAAAATGCTGAGTACATTGGGCTTCATCTATGCAAAGGTCCCCATTCATGGACCCATTACTTGACTCTAATGGTTGCATTACTTTAGCATTGCTTGCTTTTATGGATTAGCAGGCAGGTTGAATAATATATAAAGGATTTTTGGTACATTATGCCTTCAATATGAGAGCAGTTAAAAAGTAATATGTATCTGCTTTTTCCACAAACTCACATATAAAAAAAATCAGGAAGTGTTTTTAACAGACTTTATCATCAACTGTGGCGCACAGCCTGGGGGCTTTCCTTTTACAAACTCCAGTGGTGTGTGAGTTAAAAACACTTTATAATTGCTCGTAAGCCTTTATTTAGATTTTATTAGTTAATGTTTCACATTTTCCTAAAGCATTTCTGTTTTTAACAGCTTCTGGGACATGAATACCTGCTTATCAACTGCTGATCTAATGAATTCCAGTGTTTAAGCTGTGGAAGAACTTAAAATTTGCAATTAATTGTTAGGAAATCATCTTTTAGAGACAACTATTCATGTGTTAGTTAATTTTCACTCAGTGGCTTTCATGACAAGAAATAGAGGAGCACTGGATTTCATAGTAAACTGAAGCTTTACGAGCTTTCTCCAAACCAAGTTACACTTAACTATTTCTGTTAGAGATGTGAATCGTGTCCTTGATCGTCTTAACGATCGATTTCGGCTGGGAGGGGGAGGGAATCGTATTGTTGCCATTTGGGTGTGTAAACTATCGTGAAAAATCGTTAAAATCGTGAGCCGGCACACTAAACCCCCCTAAAACCCACCCCGACCCTTTAAATTAAATCCCCCACCCTCCCGAACCCCCCCCAAATGCTTTAAATTACCTGGGGATCCGGCGGTGGTCCAGAACGGCGGTGGTCCGGAACGGCCCCCTCAATAGAATCGTGTTGTCTTCAGCCGGCGCCATTTTTCAAAATTCTATTGAGGGGGCCGTTCCGGACCGCCGCCGTTCTGGACCACCGCCGGATCCCCAGGTAATTTAAAGCATTGGGGGGGGGGGGTTCGGGAGGGGGGGGATTTAATTTAAAGGGTCGGGGGTGGGTTTTAGGGGGTTTTAGTGTGCCGGTTTTCCTGCCCTCCCCCTTCCCCCGATTTACGATTTTTTAACGATAAATCGGGGGAATTGGTATTGTATCGTGGCCCTAACGATTTTTTGACGATTTAAAATATATCGGACGATATTTTAAATCGTCAAAAAATGATTCACATCCCTAATTTCTGTAGTGAAATTTTCATATGGATCAGACCAAAGGTCCATCAAACCCAGTCTCCTATTTCCAACAGTGGCCAATTCAGGTCAGAATTACCTGACAGGATCTCAAAAGGTCAATAGATTCCATTGTAGTCAGATTATAATTCTTGTTGACAGCATTGGGAAATCAAGTAGAATCAACTGCTAGTGTGAATAATGCTATGCTGCAGTGAGTTCATGTCAGAAGGAATTTATCTCCAGAGAAATACAATTTTAATTATCATCCCTAAGGAAGCTACTTCATAATATTCTATGGGTCTTAGGTTGGTTCTATTGAAACCAAATTACCAGAAGATAATGTCCACCCTGATCCTCAGGTTTCCTAGGGGTCTCTGTTATGGTCAATTCTGAAATTTAGAATATCTGAAACAGAATGATCAATACATGACATCTTCTTAGATGATCTGTTATACAGAAAATATTATACCCAAGCGAACATAGTTCCTAGTCTAATAAAAAAAAATTGTAGTTTTACTCACAGGCTTCAAAATCAATTAAAAAAAAAATCAAACTCTTGAAGCCCAGTTTCTCACAAAGAATAATTATTTTTCCCTGTTCTTTCTCTGAGGGTAGACTCTTGACACTTCTCAATATGCATTATTTGCCATTCCCTGGAGCCCAGGAAGGCTTTCTGAAACTCAGTGTGTCTCACTCATTAACAATTCTAATGCGGGATCTGGCACAATGGACTTCATGCCTTCAGCTGAATGTTTAAAGTTCTGGCTTGTATTGATTTAAGACCTGCTTCCCTAAAGAGTTACCAAGGAGAAAATGTTGTAAAACTGTTTTTCTTCCTTGGTTTACTTTGTGCACTGGTGCTCAGAACTCCATAGTGATGGCAGTTATATCTGTGGTGTCGTCTTCCAGTTGAAGATCTTATCCAGGCATTTAATAAAAAGGTTTCCACATGAGGAGACTGAGACAGAAATCTGTTTGCATCTCTAAGCCTCACCGAAACTATCAGATGTTTAGAGTTGATTTCCAGATTTATGAATCACATACCTCCAAAATTAGTTTCAAGCATTTCCACTCTGTGCAGAATAATCTCCCATGTTTTATACTATTCCTTCCAAGGCTTCTCTTTCTATCTTGCTCCCCAGCCTCTTATTGGGAGCTATTTTATGGTTTCCTTTGTTTCACATGTGAGACTGTACTTATGTTTTAATGTTAAAAAAAAGCAACTTACCAAAACTTACACATTATCAAATTGTAAAATAATATATCAGTAGCAATTTTTTATTATTAACTTATTCTCTTACAGTCCAATTTTTATCACTCTATAAAATGAGGTGGGAGTGGCACAGTTTATAAAATACCACGCGTTTCTGCCCCAAAAGTTTGCATGCATGTTTTAGTACGCGTATATATTTGCAATGCAGGAAAACACATACTTCCTCTACCCATTATAAAAAGTTGAACACATATATTTTACATGTGTAATAACTCCGAGTTATGCACAGAGACAGGTATTTTATAAAGAATGTTCAGCCTTTATTTCTGAAAATGCGTGCATAAACTTGGAATCACCCAGACCCTCCAACACTTAACCAGACCTCTCACCCAAAAGATGCAAGACAAAATACAAGTGCAACTTAATTAACAAGTATAAAAGTACCTGGACAAGTTTGGAAATCTGCATGCATATACCACTTACATAACAACTTGTATGCGTGCATCCAAATCCCACACTGCAACATCTCTGAATCACCCCTTTTTTTCTCTTGTTAACATTTACATGTGATACTGTAGGTATGTGCAGAATTCATGATGCTTCCAAAATAGTGTGTGTATATATATATATATATATATATATGAACTTAGATGTGGATGTGGTTAAGGCAGTTAGTGTTTCTGGGTTTAAAAAAGGTTTGGGTATGTTCTTGGAGAAGTCCACAAACTGCTTGTTGCTGGCATTAGTAGCATGGGATCTATTTAATGTCTAGGTACTTGCAAGGTACTTTTGACTTGTTGGCTACTGCTGAAAACAGGATGCTGAGCTTAATGGACCCTTGGTCTGACCCAGTATGATATATCTTATGTTATGTACTTGTGTTCTTAACATAGATTTCCAATACTGGTTCAGACCAAAGGCCCATCAAGCTCAGTAGGGATGTGCAGAAGACAAAAATTTGTTTCGGTTCATTTATTCGTTTCGTTGGGACCCCAATTAATTTCATCAGTTTCAAAGAAAAAAAAAGTTTAATTTATTAGTTTGATTCATTTTTCGTTTGCCATTAAAGTCAATGGGGGAAGTATTGCAACATATTTTTGGCTGCAGAATTGGGGTTTTCTTATCAATTTGGATGAAACCTCTGGGGAGCAATCATCAGAAGGGGAAAAGAGCTCCAAGGTACTTAGACTGTGGCAAAGTGGCACCAAAGTGGCATGAATAGCCTAAGGCACTGCAAAGGGGTACCAGGAGTGGCAAGAGTGTTTTAACAGAGGGGCAAAGCAGCAGCGAGAGTGTCAAAAACACCCCACAGCTTCAAAAGAGAGCACCGATAACAGTTGCATGAAACCTCGAAGGCAGCATGAGAGGCAAAGTGTCAAGCAAGTGGCATCAACATCCTACAGCACAATGAAGGGGGAACATAGCAAGCAGAAAGACTAGCACCAACACACTGAGGAACCATGACAGTGGCAAGAACACCACAAGGAGTAGAGTCATCTGACATCTAGTGCATGGCAGCAAGGCAGAGTGGCAGAAAGCTGGTAGGGGCAAGACAGGCTGGCACAGTGGAGATAGTCAGGTCCCTCTGGTGTTGATAGGGGCAAGACAAGCAGGCACAGTGGAGATAGTAACTAGTAGTCAGGTCCTTCTGGTGTTGATAGGGGCATGACAGGCAGGCACAGTGGAGGTAGTCAGGTCCCTCTGGTGTTGATAGGGGCATGACAAGCAGGCATAGTGGAGGTAGACAGGCTCCTCTGGTGTTGATAGGGGCAAGCAGGTAGGCACAGTGGAGGTAGTCAGATCCCTGTGTTGTTGATAGGGGCATGACAGGCAGGCACAGAGAGCTGACCACCACTGTGCCCTCCTTTTGTACCCCTCCCCCTCATGAGGGGGGCAGGGAAGGGGGAAGGGGGTCAAGGACTCCCTCTTCCCATGCGATTGTCAACCGGGGCATACTGTCCACCCGACCCATCTTGAAACATGGACCAAGGAGTCTAACACACGCGCTAGGACATGAAAGATGATGAACTATGCCTGGGTGGAGCCACCGCAGGTGCAGATCTTGATGGTAGTAGCAAATATTCAAACGAGAACTTTGAAGGCCGAAGTGGAGAAGGGTTCCATGTGAACAGCAGTTGAACATTGGTCAGTCGGTTCTAAGAGATAGGCGAGCGCCATTTGGAAGGAATGCGTGATGGCCTCCATTGCCCTCAGCCGATCGAAAGGGAGTCAGGTTTATATCCCCAAACCCGGAGTGGTGGAGACAGGTGCCGTGAGGCATTCATTGCGGTAACGCCACCGATCCCGGAGAAGCCGGCAGGAGCCCCAGGGAGAATTCTCTTTTCTTTGTGAAGGGCAGGATGCCCTGGAATAGGTTCACGGGACCTGGGGGTGGTTCCGGCGGGCGCGGCCACGCCCCCGGACCGCCCCGTGCCGAAACCACACCCCCGGGCCCGCCCCCGAAACGCTGTGTCCCGCCCCGAAAACACCGCGCTGATCGGCCACGCTCCCGACACGCCCCCGACACGCCCCCTCGAAAAACCCCGGGACTTACGCGAGTCCCGGGGCTCTGCGCGCACCGGTAGGCCTATGGAACATAGGCGCACCGGCGCGCAAGGCCCTGCTTGCGTAAATCCGGGCGGATTTACACGAGCAGGGCTCTTAAAATCCGCCCTTATGTTTCTGCTTGTAGTTGAACAATGCTCACTGCCAGACAGCCACTGCAACTCTCACACTATCTCCCACCCACACCACCCAAACCCTGCCTGCAACCTACCCCAGGGGGTAAGATCAGCAGCAAAATGCCACTGCTAGCAGCTTGTCTAAGTGGGTGAGACAGAGAGACAGTCTGAGTGCAGTAAAAAAAAAGTGCAGTAAAAAAAGCCTGGCTGGCACATCAGCAAAAAAAAGAACAAAAATCTTTTTCAGCAATAGCAATAGCTCTGATTTTCAGATAGAACCCAAGAAGAAAGTGCACTGTAGTACACTTGCTCAAGGTAGAAAAACACCAGGATCAGCATCACAAAGCAGTGATTGGCTGAATTAAAAAAAATGATTTGCTCTGATATGTTGGCATTCTGGTCTCCTTGCCAACCTGTCTGTCTCACTCTATGATACTCCCACATGACCTTCTCCTATTGCAAAAGGCTGCTAAGAAAGCTCTGTGAACCAAACGAATTAAACTAATATGATATGTTTCATTTGTGGGGGATTGTCATTCATTTTGCGGTCCCACAAATGAAATCAATAGGGACCTTGTTGTTGTGGATGTGACATTCATTGTAAACGAATGCACATCCCTAAAGCTCAGTATCCTGTTTCCAGCAATACTAGGTAACCAGTACCTGGCAAGATCCCAGGGGGATAGATAGATAGACTTCCAGCTGCTTATCCCAAGAATAAGCAATGGATTTCTCCAAGTCCATCTTAATAATGGTTTATGGATCTTTCTTCCAGTAACTTGTCTAAATATTTTTTAAACCCAGCTACACTAACAGCTTTCACCACATCCTTTAGTAAAAAAATATTTTCTATATGTCTTAAATGTATCACTTAATAACGTCATTGAATGTCCCCTAGTCTCTGTACTTTTCGAAAGAGTAAAACAAGCAATTAACGTTTCTAGACCTCTCATGATTTTAAAGGCTTCTATCATATCCCCCCTCAGCCATCCTGGCTGTCTCTGTTTAACTTGGAGAACCCTAACCTCTTTAGTCTTTCCTCATAGGGGAGCAGTTTAAAAATTATAAAGGGGATGGAACTGCTCCCTTATGAGGAGAGATTAAAGAGGCTAGAGCTGTTCAGATTAGAGAAGAGCTGGCTAAGGTGGGGGATATGATAGAGGTCTTTAAAATCATGAGAGGTCTAGAATGGGTAAATGTGAATCGGTTATTTATTCTTTCGGGTAATAGGAGGACTAGGGGACACTTCATGAAGATAGCATGGGGCACATTTAAAACTAATCAGAGAAAATTATTTTTCACTCAACGCACAATTAAACTCTGGAATTTGTTGCCAGAGGATGTGGTTAGTGCAGTTAGTGTAGCTGGGTTCAAAAAAGGTTTGGATAGGTTCTTGGAGAAGTCCATTAACGGCTATTAATCAAGTTTACTTAGGGAATAGCCACTGCTATTAATTGCATCAGTAGCATGGGATCTTCTTGCTGTTTGGGGACTTGCCAGATTCTTGTGGCCTGGTTAAATGTGAATCGGTTATTTATTCTTTCGGTTAATAGGAGGACTAGGAGGCACTCCATGAAGTTAGCATGTAGCACATTTAAAACTAATCAGAGAAAATTCTTTTTCATTCAACGCACAATTAAACTCTGGAATTTGTTGCCAGAGGATGTGGTTAGTGCAGTTAGTGTAGCTGGGTTTAAGAAAGGTTTGGATAAGTTATTGGAGGAAAAGTCCATTACCTCTATTAATCAAGTTGACTTAGAAAATAGCCACTGCTATTACTAGCATCACTAGCTTTTGGGTACTTGCCAGGATTGGCCACTGTTGGAAACAGGATGCTGGGCTTGATGGACCCTTGGTCTTACCCAGTATGGCAATTTCTTATGTTCTTATATTTACTTGTTCCATTCCACTCATTGTTTATAGTCCTCTTTCGTATCTCCCCTCAGTTGTCTCTTCTGCAGGCTGAAGAGCCCTAACCTCTTTAGCCTTTCTTCATAGGGGAATTGTTCCATCCTCTTTATTATTTTGGTCGCCCTTCTCTGTACCTTTTCTAATTCTGCTGTATCTTTTTTTGAGATGTGGTAACCAGAACTGCACACAATACTCAAGGTGTGGTCCCACCATGGAGTGAGATATACATATACATGCCTATTTTACATGCAGAAATCTTGTGAGAATTAACCCCTGAGCATGGTATTCTGTTTTCCTCTGTTGTATATTGAATCAAAGATGGGTAAAAACAAAATTCTGTAACTACTTCTGATGGATATTTCTGGGTGAAAAGCTGCATTTTTTCATTTGCACCTCCATAAACATCATTGCTAGTCAAGAGATTTGTATTATTTAGGTTGAAATGAAGCTCATTGTTCTGTGGAGAGGGACTGGGGAGGAGGGAGGGTGTAGGGAGCTAGTTTTGGATTTAGTTAAAAAGGTGGTTGCATTGTTAATGCACAAGGCTGGGAGGGTGAACTCTTGACCTGCTGTCATTAACATGGATTTATTATTTTGGTCATTAACATGGTGGGAGGTCAGGCCTCCCT